>NC_045618.1:68073836-68727699 GCF_009829155.1 Mustela erminea | reverse complement strand
TTTTTCTGATAAGAGGTCAATATTCACTTGTGTTATCGTTCCATAGTACATGTGTCATTTTGGTATCTCCTTTTAAGATTTTTCTTCAGGGACACTTGGGTGGCTCAGTCATTAAAGCGTTTGGCTTTGGCTCAGGTCATGATCCCAGGGTCCTTGGATGGAGCCCCGCATCAGGCTCCCTGCTCAGTAGGGAGTTCTTCTCCCTTTCCCCCTGCCTCCTGCTCCCCCTGCTCATGCATGTGCGCTCTCTCTCAAATAAATAAACAAAATCTTTTTTTTTTTTAAGATTATATTTATTTATTTGTCAGAGAGAGAGAGAGCAAGCACACAAGCAGGGGAAGCGGCAGGCATAGAGAGAAGCAGGCTCTCCACTGAGCAAGGAGCCCAATGTGGGACTTGATCCCAGGACCTTAGGATCCTGACCTGAGCTGAGGAGTCACTTAACCAACTGAGCCACCTAGGCGTCCCAATAAATAAAATCTTTTATTAAAAAAAAAAGTAAAAAAAAAAAAAAGATTTTATCTTCATCTTTGCTTTTCAGCAGTATCAGCATAATTTTCTTCATATTTAATCTTCTTGGGGTTTCCTGATTGCCTTCAATCAGTAAATATAATTTTCTCCCAAATAGGAAAATTTGTGGTCACTATTATTCAAAAATTTTCTGGTCTCTTGTCTCTCTCCTCTCCTTACGTAACTTCAAATACATGCATGTTAGATATGATAAGGCAAATCCTTGAAGCTGTTCATTTTTTCCAGTCTTTTCGCCTGTGACCTTTATATTATATAAATTTCTATGGGTTAATAGGCAAGTTTCTTGACTCTTTTCTCAATCTTCTCAATTCTTTTGTTAAGTTCAACTGGTACATTTTTAGTTTCAGATATTTACCAGTTTTGAATTTTTTTTTTTTGCTTTTTTACAGTTGCTCTTTCTCTGCCTTTTTTTTTTTTAAGATTTTATTTATTTATTTGACAGACAGAGATCACAAGTAGACAGAGAGGCAGGCAGAGAGAGAGGAAGGGAAGCAGGCTTCCTGCTGAGCAGAGAGCCTGATGCGGGGCTCGATCCCAGGACCCTGAGATCATGACCTGAGCCAAAGGCAGAGGCTTTAACCCACTGAAATACCCAGGTGCTCCCTCTGCCTTTTCATTATGGGCATGTTTTCCTTTACTTCACCAATCAGAATTGTAACACCTACTTTAAAAATTCTTGTCTGCTAACTCCAACATCTGGAACATCTCAGGGTTTGTCTCTATTGACTATCTTTTCTCCTGAAAATTGTTTGCATTTTTCTGTTTCTTTGTGTGTTGAATATTTTGGATTGTATCCTGGACATTGTGAATTTTAAGTCGTAAAGACTCTCAATTTTATTGCATATCTCCTGAGAGAGTTGTGGTTTTGTTTGGTTTAACTGGCAGTTAATTTTGCTGGACTCAAACTATGGACCCTGTCTCTTGGGCAGTAGTTCAAATTGCAGCTCAGTTCTTGTATCCTTAACTGGGCTGGTTGTACTCTGTCCACCTATGCAAATTCAAGGGTTAGGCAGATATTTGAGATGAGTATATACGCAAAATGTGTAGCTCCGTATCTCTGTGTTCTCCTTTTGGGATTCCACTCTCATTTTTAGCAACTGAGTTGCTCCAAACTTTGTACTGTATCTTTCGTCCTGAGAGACCATGACTTTTATCTTAAAGGTTTAGTCACCCTGCACAATGCTGGTTGCAGTCTGTCTTCAGACCTAAAGTTGTAAGAAATAGGGTATACACCCTGTGCCATTGCCTTCCTTTAGGTGTCATTTCCCTCCAGAACCTGCTTTTGCTCACAGTCCAGTTTTTTAGATAATTCTGATGTTATTATTGTGGTGTTTTTTGTTTATGTCCCCCCCCCACAAAGTTTATTGTTATGACAGAAGTGTCCAGTAAGAGGTTAATCAGCCAAACTAAAGGTATAGTCCCAATGGTATTGTTAAAAAAATTTTTTTCATCTATTTTACAATATTTTTTGTTTGCAGGTAGAATTGCACAGGCCTATGCCCTGCATCCTTGCTGAATTTACTTTAGAGTTGTAGTTACTTATTTATAGATTCATAGAATATTTTATGTACCTGATCACTTTGTCTGTGGCAGTTTTACCAGTCTCTCTGCAGTCTGTCTTTCATTTCTTTTTTGTACCTAATAAAATTGGTTCCAACTCCAAGCAGCTTGGATCAAAGTGGTGAGATCAACTACCTTACCCTTGTTCCTTATCCAAAGATAACGGTATTTGGTCTTTTACCATTAAATGTGATGTTAATGTAGCTTTTTCATAGATCCCCTTTATCAGGACATTCCCTTATATTCCTAGTTTTCTGAAAGCTTTTATAATAATTTGGTGTTTAATTTTGTTAAATACTTTTTCTGTATCTCTTGGAGACAAGCATGTGAGTGTTCTCTTTTAATCTGTTAATATGGAGATTCACATTGATTTTTTTAAAAGATTTATTTATTTATTTTAGAGAGAGAGAAAGAGAGTGGGGATAGGAGCACAGGAAGAGAAACTCAAGCAGATGTCATGCTGAGCACAGAGCCCAACAGAGGGCTTGATCTCATGACCCTAATGTCATGACCTGAGTTGAAATCAAGAGTTGGATGATCAACTGACTGAGCCACCCAGGTGCCCCTACATTGATTTTTGAATGTCCAGCCAACTTTACATTCTTGGGATAAACTCCACTTGTTCATAATTCATTTTCCCTTCTATATATTGCTTGGTTCAATTTGCTAAAATTTTGTTAAAGATTATTGCCCCCACAATTCTAAAGAATGTTGACCTGTCCTTTATTTTCTTGTAATGTCTTTCTTTGGTTTTGGTATCAGGACAATGGTGAGTTTATAAAATGAATTAGGATGTGTTTGCTCCTCTTTTTTTTTTCCTTAGTGAGTTTTTGTAGGATTGTTAATATTTCTTTCATAAATGTTTGATAAAATATACCAGTTAAGCTATTTGTATGTGGTGTTTTCCTTGTAGGAATATTTTAAATTATGAATTTAATTTCTTTAGTAGCTGTAAAGTCTCTTTAAGTTTTGATTACTTACATATCAGCTTCATAATTTATGCTTTTCAAGAAATTTCTCCATTTCATTTATGTTGCCTAACTCATCTACATGAATTTATTCATGATTACCTTCATGTTTGTAGGATTTTTAATAATGTTTGTAGGATTTTTAATAATGTCCCCTTTTTTATTCCTGATAGTAGTAATTTGTGTTTTCTTTCCTTTTATCTTGAACAGTGCTGAATTTATATTATTCGTAGCAGGCTTTTAGGAAAGTTGAAAATATTGGACTACACCCTGGGAAGGAGGTGGCACCTTGGGCTGCGTGCTTCCCTGTGGCCAAGGTAATGTTCAGTTATGGATATGGCTATTCACTGTTAGCAGTTAACATTCCTGGCAAATGGAGGATGGGCACATAGGCTCAGAAGAGATCTTTGCACAGAAGAGCATTATCCTATTTTACAGAGATCACAAATAGGTAGAGAGACAGGCAGAGAGGGAGAGAAGGAAGCAGGGTCCCTGCTGAGCAGAGAGCCTGATGTTGGGCTCCATCCCAAGACCCGAGCCGAAGGCAGAGGCTTAACCCACTGAGCCACCCAGGCGCCCCAAATTTTAATTTTTAAATTTTTTTCAAAGTAATCTCTACACCCAGTGTGGGGCTTGAAGTCACAACCCCAATATCAAGAGTTGCATATTCTGCTGACTGAGCCAACCAGGCACCCTGAGAAAAGACATTTTGAGTGTAAGATAAAATTTGAGCAAAAACAGGTGTTAAATAGCAAGAGATTTGCAGAGCCAACATTGAATTTCGTGAGGGCCAAGAGGAGAGAATAAATGTGGGAAGGGCCCAAACAGTATCCACTAACTTGGACCCCTGGGTTCCTAGGGGTCTAAGAAAGTTGTAATGTCTATCCTGGAAGCAGTGATAAGTCTGCTAGTGATATTCAACTTTGCTTTCTAATGCTGGTTATTTTGTGCTGATGGGCCCCTAGACTGATGAAAATGGATATTCATTTTTTTTTAAAGATTTTATTTATTTGTTTGACAGAAAGAGAGAGCAGGGGGAGTGGCAGACAGAGGCAGAGGGAGAAGCAGGCTCACCACAGAGCAGGGGAAGCTCAATGTGGGATCCATCCCAGGACTCTGGGATCATGACCTAAGCTGAAGACAGGCACTTAACCAACTGAACCACCCAGGCGCCTTTGGGTATTCATTTTTACTCAATAAATATGAAGAAAATCTTTCAAGCATGGGTATCTGGTTAAAAATTAATGAAAGGAGGGGTGCCTGGGTGGCTCAGTTGGTTAGGATCTGCCTTCCACTTTGGTCGTGATCCCGGGATCCTGGGATCAAGTCCCACCTCAGGCTCCCTGCTCAGGGGGGAGCCTGCTTCTCCATCTTCTCCCCACTTGTGCTCTCTCTCACTATCTGTCGATATTTCTGTCTTTCCCTCTCAAATAAATAAATAAAATATTTTTTAAAAAATTAATGAAAGGAGACTTTGGTGGTAAAAAGTTGGAGGTTATTGATCTGGAGCATCAGGTGAATGCATTCTGGTGTAAAATCAACAACAGGAATATACCTCTACATTCCTGATCAAGAGAATAATTCTAAAATATTCTCAAATCTTAAGTCAAGAGCCGCAGATTTAACTCTAGGATGTAAATTTGTTATTGTAGCTTATAAGCGGGTTTTATTTTGATTTCTTAAAATCTTTATTTTTTCTTTCCAAATTTTAATTCAAATCCCAGTTAGTTATGCATATGCATTAGTTCCAGGTGTAGAATTTAGTGGTTCAACACTTACCCCCAGTGCTCATCACAAGTGCCCTCCTTAACCCCATCATCTATTTAACACATCCCCCACCCACCTCACTTCCAGGGAACCTCAATTTGCTCTCTATAGTTAGGTGTTTATAATTTGCCCCTCCCCCCCATGTTCATTTGTTTCCACACATGAGCGAAATCATAATGGTGTTTGTCTTTTCTGACTTATTTCCTTTAGCGTAATGCTCTCTAGCTCCATCACATCATTGCAAATGGCAAGACTTCATTGCTTTGAATGGCTGAGTAACATTCCATTGTGTATATACCACATCTTTATCCATTCATTGGTCAACAGGCAGTGGGCTCTTTCCATAACTTGGCTATTGTTGATAATGCTGTTATAAACATTGAAGACAGGGTTTATTATTTTTTTAAAGATTTTATTTATTTATTTGACAGAGAGAGAGATCACAAGTAGGCAAAGAGGTAGGCAGAGAGAGAGAGAGAGCCAGACTCCCTGCTGAGCAGAGAGCCTGATATGGGACTTGATCCCAGGACCCTGAGATCATGACCTGAGCTGAGGGCAGAGACTTTACCCACTGAGCCACCAAGGCACCCCTGGATACAGGTTTTAAACAAATAATTGTCCTCTCTTAAAAGAATAAAAAACATTTGCAAAGCTTTCTTTAATTGATGCCATTTGAGTATCCACATGCAGTTGTAATATTTATCATTCACAAATTATCCAGAAGTGAATGAGTGTAGTTTCTTAGTCATTCCCAAAATTTTGACCACAAGTGGAGGTTTGCAGATCTATTATTTGCCAGGGAAAAGTCTGTTTCTGGTATTTAGAGGGTGTCCCTCCTTTCCTATTTAGTTACTCAAAATTCCTACCCTCCTTGTTCTAAGAATCTGTTCCCAAGAATCTGAAACTCAAAAGACAAATGCTGGTTAACAATAGGGTTATCCCTTCCAGGCCAAAGTCTGTTTCTGGTATTTAGAGGGTGTCCCTCCTTTCCTATTTAGTTACTCAAAATTCCTATCCTTCTTGTTCTAAGAATCTGTTCCCAAGAATCTGAAACTCAAAGGACAAATTTTGGCTAACAATAGGGTTATCTCTTCCAGGCCAACCTGCATGTTTATTAGGAACCAAAACTCCAAACTATAGGAAAATGCAATTTTAATTACACGGTAAATATAATTTCTTACAGGAGCTCACCAGTCTAAACCCCCAGTCTCTCCAAAACAACCCTCTGCATCTCTTTTGCCTACTGGCTACTCCAGCTCAGGTGAGCTGCCTTTAGAACTGCTACATGTAAGAAGCATCATACTCACCATCTTCTTCCTCCCATGGTCCCAATTTCTTTATCCTCCATCTAACCAGTTTCAGGTCTCACTGTCATCTCTGGCTTCTTCTCTCCATTGCTTTTCATATCTAGTCATTTCCCCAGCCATGGTGGTTCTAGCCTGAAGTCACATAGTAATTTTTCTATTTTGTTTTAATGTGTGCTGCCGACATCCCTGGAGCTTACCCTCATCACTGAGACCCAGAGGCTGCATTAGCTTCCTGAACTCCTTTCTTTTTTAAATTTTTTAAAAAATTTTATTTCTTTTCAGCATAACAGAATTCATTGTTTATGCACCACACCCAGTGCTCCATGCAATATGCGCCCTCCATAATACCCACTACCTACCTGGCTCCCCAACCTCCCGCCCCCAAAACCCTTCAAAACCCTCAGATTGTTTTTCAGAGTCCATAGTCTCTCATGGTTCATTTCCCCTTCCTGACCTCCTTTCTTAAAAAATTTCTGTTTCTCAGTCCCTCCAGCATAGTGACAAAGAATGAATTTTCTAAATCATGTGACTCCCATGCTCTATATTCTTTAATGAGTTATATTTCCTGAAGTCCTCAATCTTCTGGTTCCACTTCCTAATCTCATCTTTTACTCCTTTTTCTCTTTAGAGGTCATCTGGTTTTATCCATTTTTCTAAACGGGTGGTATACTTTCCTATCTTTGGCCGTCCCTTGTACAAGAGTTCTTCTTCCCATGGGAGAGAAGGGCTCTACTACTCACCTGTAAAAGATTGTCCCAAGTTTTCAACCCTTGCCTTATCTCTTCTTTTCTCCATGGCCTTTATTGCATAGAGTTCACACTTTCTCCTCTGCACATCTAGATCTCCAATTCCCTACCCACTTAGTTTTTAAGTATGTTTTGCCATATATTATTGGTTCCATTTTCTTAGTGTACTGGTTAAAGATACTATATTAGATGTGTCTATGACCCTGTGTCTCCCTTCAACTGAAAGAGAATCCCAGGCGAATGCTTTTCTTTTGAGGAACACTTGGAAGAAGCTGAGAGAAGGGAGAAGTAACTCTACGTAGCAAAGGGCTTGCGGACGGGGAGGTAGGCTGAAGAACGCCAGGAGACAGTGGAGGGAGGAGAGGAAGAGAACCAGTCAGGGGAGGTGAAGGTAGGGTATCTGAGAGATTTGGAGACAGAGAAAAGAGGAGTGGAGGGGAGAGTTTCCACAGCAGAGAAAGCCTTGCCTTGTGTGGTGTGGCACAATTTTCCCTTTACACCTCCTCCAGAGAAGTTCAGTAAAGATTTACATAAATTCTTATTAAAGATTGTGTCAGGTATTTTCTCATTAAGTCACGTTCTGTTCTATGTGTGTGTGAGTGTGTGTTATGGACTGAATATTTATGTACCCTCAAAATTCATATGTTGAAGTACTGACCCCCAGTGTGATGGTGTTTGGAGAATGGATCTTGGGCAAGTAATTAGGTTGAGGTGACAGTATGAGGATGGAACACCCATGATGGGATTAGTGACTATAAGAAGAAGAGAGTGTTTGCTGTCTGCCACAGGAGGGTGAGAGAGAAGACCACCATCTGTAACCCAGGGATATTGCTCTTACCACTGAAGGGGAGCAGAATATGCCACCCTGAAATATGTCATTTTGGCATATATTTAAATTAGAGTTCCTTAAAAAAAAAACAGTTGGTACAAGGGCACTCTGACCCTCCGTAGTCCCCTCACCACCAGAAATAGGAAGTTAGGGTTGAAACTGTGTAAACAAACCTTGTTGCTTCTTCGCTTACTTAGTATCCCAAGTCCAAACTTCTTTGTCTTGTCAATTCTTCACAAATTTATTATTTGTCTAAAAGATGTAAAAGCTGCCTGCTTTGGTTGCTTCTTTGAATTTCATACTTTTTTAAAAAAGATTTTATTTATTTGAGAGAGAGAGAGAATGAGAGAGAGTGAGAAGGTCAGAGGGAGAAGCAGACCCCCTGTTGAGTAGGGAGTCAATGTGGGGATCGATCCTGGGACTCCAGGATCATGACTTAAGCTGAAGGCAATTGCTCAACCAACTGAGCCACCCAGGAGCCCAAGTTTCAATTTTTTATGCTGCTCCCATACATACAAAATTAAATTTATTTTTTTTTTCTCTGTTAATCTATCTCATGTGAATTTAATTTTCAGACCAGCCAAAGAACCTGGAAGAGAAGAAGGGAAAGTTTTCTGCTCCTACACCAGGAACTAAACAGGTTACCGCTTTAAAAATGTATTTATTTGTTTTTAAATTCCAGTCTAGTTAACATACAGTGTTATATTAGTATCAAGTGTACAATATAGTAATTCAGCAGTTCTGTATATTCCTCATTGCTCATCAGAGTAAGTGTGCTTTTATTCCGGTCACCTATGTCACCCATTTCCCTATTCACCTCTCTTTTAACAACTGTCAGTTTGTTCTCTGTACTTAAGAGTCTGGTTTGTTGTTGTTGTTGTTGTTGTTGTTGTTTCTTTTTTCCTCTGTTCACTGGTTTTGTTTCTTAAATTCTGCATGTGAGTGAAATCATACGGTATATATCTTTCTCTGATTGACTTATTTCAATTAGCAGTTTATCCTCCAGATCCATCCATGTTGTTATAAATGGCAAGATTTCACCCTTTTTAAATAGCTGAATAATATTCCATTGTGTTCATGTACGTATTTATATAAATATATACATATCTATACAAAATATATACATATTATACAAAAATATACACATATTTATATGTGTATCATATACCACATCTTCTTTATCCAGTTATCTATCAAAAGACACTGGGCTGCTTCCATATCTTGGCTATTGTAAATAATACAAATAATGCTGCAATAAACATGGGGATGCATGTATCTTTCTGGATTAGTGTTTTTGTTTTCTTTGGATAAATATCCAGTAATAGATTTACTGGATTTTATGGTAATTCTGTTTTAAACGTTTTGAGGTACCTCCAAACTGTTTTCCACATGGCTGCTTGGGCTAGCACTTTGATCTTGGACTTGCCAGCCTTCAGAAGTGCAAGATATAAATGTCTATTATCTAAGACACCCAGTCTATGGTATTTTGTTGTGGCAGCTTGAACAAATGAAATGTGGCACTATGTTGAGATTAGCTTTCAGGTTCAGAGAAGATGGGCTAATTCTTGTGTGTGCACACGCGCACACACACACACATATACTCTCATCTAGTCTCTAAGTTCTTCTGGGCCAAAATCTTTTACTTCTCATTATTCTATGCAATACCAATCAGTACTGTGAATATAAGAACCCCACCTGCCAACCTGTTTGTCTTTAGTACTCCTGGACCTTTGTGGCTCTCTTCATGGAATTCCAATAGACTTGTCATAGTCTCCCATGGGTATCCCAATGAGGTGGATATGTTCCAGTCACTATGCAAGGAGATCCATTAGGGTTTTGGAAGAAGACAAAATGGGATAAAATGGAATTTCATGATTATAGGAAAAATATATTTTGTCAGTTAGGTTACCAAAATGTATTTCTCATATATATTTGGTCTTTGTCCACAGTTCCTGGATCACAGCCTCCAAAACTCTCAGAATTTGCTGAGTGATGAGAGCAATGGGAGCAACTTTTGTTGTAATATTTGGTCCCTTCCTCGGTTCCTGAAAAGCTTCAGAGACAAAGAGGTAAATGGGTGTCTTGTTATTCATAACAGGTACCTTTCCACCACAACTGGGTTTATGTTAATGAGAAGACTTTTGGAAATCCCCTAAGGATGGGGACTCCTTGCCAGCAGAACCAACCATGAATAGAGGGATAGAAATGTGGGTCCCAACCCCTGATTCCTGGGGGAGAGGAAATGGGCTGGAGATTGAATCAATCACCCATAGCCAATTAATTAATCAATCATGCTTATGCAGTGAAGCTTCCATAAAAACACACAAAAAAAATGGAAAGGATTTGGAGAGCTTCCAGACTGGTGAACGTGTTTATATTTAGTGAGAATGGTGTACTCTGAAATAGCATAGGAACTCCACCCCCTGTCCTCTGTATCTCTTCCATCTGGCTGTTCCCAGGTTATCTGTTTTTGTAACAAAGTTATCATCTAGTAAGTAGAATGTTTCTCTGAGTTATGAGCTCATTAATTATTAAACTCAAGGAGGGTAATGGGAATGTCTGATTTATAGCCATTTGGTCAGAAGTACAGAGGACAAACCTGGACTTGCGACTGGCACCTGAGGACGAGGAGGCAGTCTTACAGGAGTGAGCCCTTAACCTGTAACCCAAGAAGGAGGCTGTTGGAACGTCCAGTCTGTAGTTGGTTGGTCAGAAGCACAGATAACAAAACGGGCATGTGATTGGTGTCTCAAGTGGAGGGAACCTCATGAGACTGAGTCCTTAGCCCTAGAAGTATGATGCCATCTCTGGTAGATAGCGTCGGAACTGAGTTGAATTGTGGGACACCTTGCTGGTGTCCATGAACTGCTCCTTGGTGTTGTGGGGAAACCGCCACCCCACACACCTTGGAAATTGTGCATAGAACCCTTTTATGCATATAAGCACACATGCAAAATCATTCTATACATTTTTAAATTTTGCATGTTTAGAAAGTCCATGCGAAGTAAAACTGGCGTAAAACACAAATTGGCAATTGTAGCACGATTATAGAATTGTAAATTTCCTTTGAGAGGGTAAAATTAAGGATTTCTATACCTGGATATATTTCAGGGAGCTGGTCACTTTAGAAATACAGATTCCTAGGCTGTATCTCAGACCTCCTGAATCAGTATAGTGTGAATATTAGGGGCAGGAATCTGAAGTCTGACAGACTCCTCAGTTCATCTTAAAGCAACACACCCATGGGCTCTGCTTTCCACTGAAATTTAACCCCCTCATTTTCTTGAAGAGGAAACTGAGGCTCCCAGGAGTAAAGCAACTTGCCAAGAATGCGGCAGATTCGGAGTGAAGCCCAGACCAGGACCCACATGTGTCTTCTAATCCCATGCTTGTCCCATCCCAATTTGTGTGGTTAACATTCAAACTACAGGCATCATTTTCTAGAGTTTCCCAGACTCTCCTTTCTCCCATTCTATTACTTTGGACACTTCCCAGGGGTTGATTATCTGTGGAAAGTTATCTAATATGATGTCACAAATATTGTTGCTAGCAGAAAATCATGTAGAAATAGAGGAATTTCCTGCTACAGCATGTTATGTAGCACAAATGGCTTGATTTCCAAATGGAACACACAGGAGGCAAATTTTAAGCTTACTAAGTCCTATCAATTGTGATTGGAACATACAAAACATCTGAGCTTTTGTAGATGCAAGAAATGCAAATAAAGGATGTCTAGCAAGCCCATTTTAGGCATAGGTGAGTGGATACATGGCAGTCCTGGCAACAGAAATAGAGTTTAGGGGAAGGAACAGGTTTAGGGAGTTTGCTGATACGTCAGTTATCTATTTCTGTGGAATGAATTAGCTCAAAATTTAGTGGCTGCAAACACCACACATTTATTATCTCTGTTTCTGCGGGTCTCTGTGGGCACGGCTCAGTTGTGTGCCTCAGGCTCCAGGTCTCTTGCAGCAGGCAATCAAGTCATGGGCTGGGGTTGTGTTCTCCGTGGGAGGCTTCCAGACTTACCCGTGGTTGTTAGCAGAAGTGGGTTCATCCAGGACTGTTGTACTGAAGGCCTCAGATCTTCACTGGTTGTTGGGGTCTCCCAGTTCCTTGCCACAGGGCCTCTCCATAGGGCCGCTCAGAACACAGCAGCTGGCTTCCAGCAACATGAGCAAACAGGAGAGCAAGAAAGGGCAAGCAAGATGGAATCCAAGTCTTTCTGCAACTTGATATCACAAGTGACATCTCAACACTTCTGCCACCCTTTAGCTGCTAGAAATGAATCACTAGGTCTAGCCCACATTCAAGGGGAGGAGATTACCCAAGGGCATGAGTGCCAAGAGGTGGAGATCTTTGGGGATGATCTTGGAGGCTGCTGCCCAGCCTGTGGGAGGATGAGGTGGAGACACCCAGCAGGAACTTGGGCAACTAAATTTGAAGCTCTAGGGAAAATCTGGGCTGGAGATACAGACCTAGGAGTTAGTAGCATTTTATGAGCAGGAGGTGAAATCATGGGAATAGATAGTCAGCCAGGAAGAACATTTTTTTCTTAAGGTATTCCCTACTTACTAGTAGCTACTCATTACTAACTTCTTAGAGAAAATTCGGATTGGAAGTAAAAACAAAAACCTGCGGGAAAAAACAAATGCCACTAAGCAAAGCTACTTGTCATTCCTAACTCAATTCAAACTTTGAGACTGGCCATGAAAATTTGGGTTAGGGCATGTGACGTTTCCTAGTATGATTAGAATATTATTAAGATCCTGAGAAAAACTACTTGTCCGCAGAAATTCCTTAAAATAGGTGACTAACTGAAACCTGAACAGTCTCCTGATGAAGAAAAATAAAGTCTAGTTTGTGCTCTATCAATTTTAACTACCAATCGGATGGATCTGTGTTTCCAACAGGTTTGGTTGAAGAATACTATAGATATTCATATAGCACGATTAATCATGGTCCTCTAAAGGCCTCCTCCCACAAGCCCAGGACCCCTCCCCTCCATCAGCACCCCGCCCAGGGCGTGTCACAGAAGCCTTGGAGAGCTAGAGATATGTCACAGTGAAAGATGGGGAAACACCTCATAGTCTCCTTTGGCCCATGATCTTTCCTCCCTGTGTGCCTTTGCCTCATGCTCATCGGTTCCGCTGGAATGTTCTCCCAGACTGTTTTAGGCAGCCAAATCTTACCCTCCCTTCAAGGCTCTGCTTAAATCCCATCTCTTCCATTAAGTCTTCCTGACTGGACAAGCCCACCCCACCCCACCCCACCTCTCTCCTCCCTGGACTTCTGTCTTGGTGCCGCCCACTTTGCAGGCTAATCCCCAGCCATTTTCTGTGCTTGCTTTTGTCTTATTCATCAGGGGTTGACAAACCACAGCCCAAACCACGGGCCTAATCTCATCCCACTGGCTGTTTTCATACAGCCTGCAGGCTAAGAATGGTTATTGCACTTCGAAATTGTTGAAATACTCAAAAGGAAACTAGTATTTTGTTTCATGTGAATATTACGTGATATTTAAATCCAGTGCCTATAAATACTCATTTTTCTCAGTAAATTTTGTGGAAATTTGCTTTCTTTTGCCTCTCTGCCCACTAAGCCTAAAATATTTGGTGCCTGTCATTTTATGGAAAGTTTGTTGACCTCTCTTGATGTCTCCCTCCCAAGAGAGGGTGTAATCTTTCTGGGAGGACCCAGGGCTAACCCTTCATGGTAGCTCCTGTTGGGTCTACCAGATCATGGAGCACAGAGCTGGTGTTTGGCAAATGCTATTGAATGGGGCTGAGAAAGAAGGCGTTTTTGATTTGTGATGGATAAAACGTTATGTCCATTCTTGTTGTCCAGGCCTTTTCTCTAGTCTCCTCTGCTGTTGGGCTGGTATCTGTTATGTCTGGTGGAGAAAAAAAAATGACAGGGAATACCAGGGTGGATCACAGAACTCATGGCTAACTCAGATGAAATGAAGTCTGGGAAGCAGAGCTTTTGTTTTGGGTGGGGAGGAACTGTTTGCTTTGGGGGATTGAGGTAATGAAAGTTATTTCAATAACATAATTTAACAGTTGTGCATGCTTTCTGCCAGAAGTACAGCTAGGCAAACCTCACCCAGAAACAACTTCTGCAAAATGTGAAGATTAAACACTGCAGTACTGAGTAAAGTCTCTTCCCTGTTTGGCAGGACCTGAAACTATACACATGCACACCTTGGTTAGACTGTGTAAATTGTACCATATGGACACAGGCTAGAGAGGGAAGCAAAAAAAATAAATAAAAACAATTGTGTGAGGGTGGTGGGATTATGGGAAAATACATACCCAAAAATGCCATTTTCTTTAAATAGCTCAAATATTTCTACAATAAAACCCCTGAAGATAATTAAAATGAAAAAAAAAATCACATTCCTTCTCTAGCATGCATACATTTTAAAGTTTTTTTTTTTTTTTCACTTTTCCCGGAATTTTACATTGAGGATTTTTAGGAGCCTGAATATAAATACAGACACAAACACGTACAACTTTTCCTTAAAAGGAATATCTACTTGTGTTACCTTAAAATGCTCTTCCTTAAGCTCAAACTCTCTCAAACTGTAAAATGGGAAGAACATTACTAACTTCCCACTGAACACAGTGCTTGCATAACCCAGTCTTAAGAAATGGTAGTTGTCATTAAAGGGGACTCTTCCAATGCCCTAGACCTTATGATTCTCACAGGCAGATATGACAGCTTCCTCACAGTCATATCCTCAGCTTTTGACAATGGCTAGCATATTGTAACTGACTTTCAACTGAATTCGGTTAAAAGAATACATGAACTAAACAACAACAATAATAATAATAAATGGGACATATATAGTACTTCTATTTTTATTAGATAATTATTTTTACTTTGTTTTTTATTTTTTCATTTATTTATATAACATATAACATATTTATGTATTTATATGTTAATTTTTATTAATATTTTATTAGATAATTATTTTATTTTTATTAGAAAATTTGATGATTTTATTATCTATTTTATTACTACCTTTATTATTATTATTATTATTATTTTTTTTAAAGATTTTATTTATTTATTTGACAGAGAGAGAGGCAGGCAGAGAGAGAGAGAGAGAGGGAAGCAGGCTCCCTGCTGAGCAGAGAGCCCGATATGGGACTCGATCCCAGGACCCTGAGATCATGACCTGAGCCGAAGGCAGCGGCTTAACCCGCTGAGCCACCCAGGCGCCCCTATTACTACCTTTATTATTATTGTTGCTAGTGAGCAGGCAACTTAACTCTACCTTCAGTTCTTTTTCAGTGCCCAGAGCCATTCATTCCTATTACCACCCAGGATGGAACATCTAAAACATAATCAGGCAATGTGACATGGCAGGGCTCCATCAATAGCTGTGAGCCTTAAGGCTTTCCTCAACACACAGAGTAATGAGGAAGAATGCGTGAGGTTCATAAATTGCCATCATATCACCATCTTGAAAGGAAATTAACATAACTGTGAATTCAACAACTATTCATTGAACACCTGCTATGTACAAGGAGTTGTTCTTTGTGACGGGATGTGAGCAGGAACTGGAAACTAAAGCAGGGAGACAGGGCAGTTGACTAGAACAGCTGTTATGATCACCCCACTTCCTGGGGAGATCTTCGTGACTGTAGCATGGAGTAAATAGAACTCTCACATAGGATGCAGTGTACATTCAGACTGCAAAGAAGTTTAAGGAATGAATTACGTAGCATAATACCATTTGTTATGGATACTGGGGGTGGCTCCTATCTACATCAGCCCTACATCTTGACTGGCATTTTTGTGGCAGATGGACAAGGTAGTGCTGATGAAATGAAAAGTACCCTTGACTTGTTGTCAAAGGCATGGTTCAGAACCTAGCCCTGCCTCTAGTTTTGTGAATGTGAGTGAGTTTCTTGACTTTTTGGAATGTGAGTTTATTTGGCTATTGAAATTGAGACAGAAATAGTCCCCCTCCTAAGTTTGTATTAGTTATCTATTCTTGTATAATAGACCACCCTAATAATTAAGAGTCTTAAAACTACAACAATATCTTTATTCTGTGAGTTCACTGGGCAGTTCTTCTGTTGATCTACCTGGGTTCACACCTGTAGCTACATTTAGCTGGCAGATGGGTGAGGATCTCAGCTTAGTTCAGACATACGTTTTCATCCTGGACTTTTTCTTTCTTTCTCTCTCTCTAAGATTTTATTTATTTATGTGTGAGAGAGAAATTGAGAGAATGAGTGGGAAAAGAGGAAGTGGGAGAAGCAGACTCCCTGCTGAGTAGGGATTTCCAGGCAGGATTCGATCTCAGGATGCTGGGATCACAACCTGAGCTGAAGGCAGATGCTTACCCCACTGAGCCACTCAGGTACCCAACAGCCTCCACTTCTTAATGGAAGATGATAAGATATATTGTGCTCATATTTTTCAGAAGTTGTGGTGAGGATTAGAGATGATGTATGTGATTGGGTGTTGTTTTTCTGATGTAAGTAGGTATGGTTTCTGGTAGCTGTCATATATGTTTTCTGTTTTTGTAACTTCAAAATTCTACAATGTGAGCAGTATTGCATTCTGAGTCCAAAGCTAGTTTTTGATGCTATGACTGGTTTTATTATGAAAGATCTATTTGCCACCATTCATGGAGAAAATTGGGGTTACGTGAGAGTCTAGTTAACTCATTTCACAAAGTAATGCTTTAGTTTTCAATAAAAGCCCTAGAATCTGATTTTAGAATATTCTTCTTAGGCTCTTGGAAATGCTTGATCTCAGTAAACACTAAACATCTTTGAAAGCTCTTGAGGTGGTACAGGGGACAACCAGACATTGTGTGTGCGTGTGTGTGTGTGTGTGTGTGTGTGAGACAAGCATCAGTGCCCCCAGTTTTGGGTCATAGTGTTTTGGTCATCCTTTATGGAGTAACCCGTTTTCCATAGCAGGCATCTTGTTTGGACTGTGCACCAGGATGCTCCATCATCCCCTGACTAGGATTGTGGGCAGATTTCTTAAACTAGCTAGGCCAAATGGACCCTAGTCTTTGAATCTGAACCCTAAGAGAGGTGGCAAAAGGACTAAAATAGTTGGAATTGAGTCACCAAAACAGTCTTACCTTGAAGAGTTTCTCCATTTGTTTCTGCTGCCTCTACCCAGAACTGCATTAGTTCCCATTTTATTCCAGAGTCAAGTTCAGTGAGCCATCTCATAACCTGATAATACACAAAGCAATTTTTTTTGTTTAAGTTATCCAGAGTTGGTTTTCTTGTACACAAAGACTGCTGACACAGATATTTATTCAGTAGATATAGAGTAATGAGAGTGGTCTGGAAGCAAAAATAGAAGACTAAATGATCAAACAGCAGCTGACAAAGTAGTTATCTTTTGTAACAGTTTTCAGTACATGATACACATTTCCTTGAATAAGAAATACAGCCTTGTCCTTAAGGGTCCATAATCCAGCTAGGCAGAATAAGTACAATAATTATAGAAAAAAATTATAGTTCACCAAGCAATATATAAATATTCTAATTGTTAGTGCCTGACATGGTGCTTGACATACAGTATATATAATTAATACATTGTTAAATGAATGGTTCAGTTAGGTGCAGTGAAGTTCGAACAGGAGAGACAACATGAGCAAAAATTCCTCATGAACAGGAGGAATTTGAGTAGATTATTTTACAAGGGGTAGAATCCTTTGAAATGAAGAGGAACAAGGGAGATCTAGCCTGGACTTATTTTTCAAAAAGTGTTATAAACAGCGATAAGTTTAAAAAGAGGGGGTGCTCCTGGATCACCTGGCATCAATATCTTACTGCAAAGACATGGTTTTCTGTATTAGTTACTAAATTTTGTTATTGGTAGCATGCTGTTCTGTTATATGTACATTGCCTAGATAATGGGGAATATTTCTTACATATTTAAAAATGCATTTCTCTTCCAGTGATCAGGTTTTTTTCTCTTATCCCCTTTTGGTTAATTCATAAGACTTATTGCCCAAAAAGGGTGTTTTGTGGGTTCTAGAGCTCCCAAGCAATATGAAGAGGAAGTAGAAAGTCTTTGCTCTACTGAAGGAGGGAGCCAAGGGGAAAAGAGAAGGAAAAAAAGGGCAAAGGCCAGAAGCAAGCTTTAATCTATATCTCTCCCTTAGAGATAAAGCCCAGGATGGCAGTTTGGAGTTGAGTTAGGAGTACCTAATAGAAATGTTCAGAAATGTTGGAAGGAGGCTTGCAGAGTACCAAGATTTGTTTTTTGTTTTGTGGGCAAAAACCTTAGAAAAGCCTGTGTGCAGTTGCTGCTGTGCAACATCACTGAGTAGAGGATTCTAAGAGAGACTGCAGTGTCTCACATGCTGTTGGAGTGTAGAGAAAGTAGGCTATTTCCAGATTCCGCAGAGGGTGTAAAACAGTCCAGAATATGTGGGACCTTCCTGGATGTCCAACAGCCCTTCTGCTCCTGAGCAATTACTCCTCTGCTTAGATCACTTTCCCTGTCTGAACAACTCCCTTACCTTTCCATAACTGGGGAGCTTTTTAAAAAATGCCCACATCAAGGATCCACTTGAGGCTATTTAAGTCAGAACTCTGGGGGCTGGTTTGTGCTGTCAAAAAAAGAAAAAAAATTTTTTTAAGTGGTCCCAGGTCATTCTACTGTATAACCAGGATTGAGAGCCGCTACTATAAGTCAAGTCTAGTTATGTGTTTGAATGTAAGTTAAATATCACTTCTTCAGGAAAGCCTTCCCTGATCAGTCACAACCTAGATCAAGTAAGCAAGCAAGCATCCCGTATTCCTTCTTCTTGGCACTTAACAAGTGGGTCATTATTTTTTTCAAGTCAAGTTTCCCTGTAGATTATCTGCCGAGTGAAGGAAAAAAATCTGCCTTTCTCACCAAGGAGCCAGGTTCAGTCATGAGCAAACTGGTACACAGGTGGTGCTAAGCAAATTTACATCTTGGATGAATATCAACCAAATGTGTGTGACCAAGCCACCAACTCAAAGATCTGCTAAGAGAAGTTTTACAGGTGAGATCTTAAGCTACCACATACTTCTAGAACTATGACCTTAAATGGGCACATATTTTTGACAGTTTCACTGTTTTCATCTTCAAGTTCACTTGTCATTGTTCAGCAGGCTCATCATCCCCATGATAACTGGTGTGGTCAACATTATTATTTCCATCTGGCGATGGGAAAGAGGTTAAGTAACTTGCCCAGGTCCCCGTACCCTGTTATCTAGGCACAAACAATTGCAAATAAGGAAAGCCCCCTTCAACTGAATTCCTGTTTGTGCTGAGCTCTTACTTCTGGCTTGACAGCTGTGGCTGCTACATGGGGATTTTCTGGGGTCTCCAGTTCCAGCGGCCAGGGCCCAGGGTGTGACTTCCTGCTCTCCTTATAGAATATAGGCAACACTGGGCCTTATCCATATAAGGATGCCATAAATACTTCATTCTCCAAAGTCACTGTGCCTTGCTTGTCCTGGAGAGGCAGAGAGAGAGAGAGAGAGAGAGAGAGTGTATGTGTGTGTCGGGGAGGTGAACTAGGATTGTCTAAAAGAAGCCCAATCTTAGTTAGCTGTAGGCTGGCCAGGAGGACCATCCCTTCACCCCCATCCCAAATCTCAGCTTCTAACATTCACAGGCCTCTGAATCAGAAGGATCCCACTCAGGCACTTGCAGCATCTTGGATCTTCCTGGGTAGCTTGACCTGAGTCTCAGAAGAGCAGTGCCTCAGAGTGGGCACCCGATGCTTAGGGGGCAAGTGGCAGTGGTGGAGACCCCTTTCACCACCACACACCAGCCCCTGCAGCTACGGGTACCGCCGCCCGCGATGCGCCCTGCCCCAGCCTCCGGGACTCCGGTCTCCGCTCGGTGCCAGGCGGGAGAGTCGCAGTGAGGCGGAGCCGGGGAGGCAGGGGCAGCCAAGATGCGACTCCCCTTGCGCGAGGGTCGCTGGGGCCTCCGTGGCCACCGTCTCCAACATGCATTCTTGGTGCAGGTGGCACAGCTTTCTGCGCCCGCCTGGCTTCCCAGATCACGGGAGAGGCTAATCTCGGGTCTAGACCTCCCAGCGGCAGAGAGAGCTAAACCGCTACTCCACTTTTTCCCATTCCCCCAGCTCCTCACCCCCAAACGAAAACTCCTAGGCCGGACAGAACCTGATCACCTCTGCCTCCTCCCAACTGCGCTAATCCTGTGAGCGAGGGAGGCCCCTGCGCCGAGGCGGTGGCTGGCAAAGGGGAGTGGAAAGGGAGGATGGATGGGGCCGAGGGGTGGGGTGGCGATGAGGGGGATGTAGGAGGGGGTGTCATTTTCTTTTTCTTTCTTTTTTTAAAAAAAGTATTTCTCTCGCGAGAAACCGCTGCGCAGACGATACTTGAAGAGGTGGGGAAAGGAGGGGGCCGCGGGAGCCGCGGCAGAGACTGTGGGTGCCACGGGCGGAGAGGCGGCCACAGCTGGGGCAGCTGCGGGAGGAGTGGGGCAGCGGCTGCCGCAGCCGGGACGAGGAACAGCCGCCGCCACCTCGGGAGCCGGAGGCGCCGCTTTTCCAGTGGGTGCAGCCAGGGTCCCCTCAGGGGTCGGGCGGCCACCGGGGCTGGAGCTGCAGCCACAGAGGCTTTTGCGTTTGCGCCGCGTGCAGGGCAGGGACAGGGACTGGGTGAGGGGCTGTCCCGGAACGTCCACAGCTGGCGCTGGCCCTCCCCTGCCTGACAGCTTCCTGGCCCGGGGCTCCCGGTGCCGGGCTCCGCGTCAGATGCGCGGAGGGCGGTGGCAGCGCCCGGAGCCGGCCGGGGACGGCGCAACGGGCTTCCAGCGCCGCGGCTTCGCGGAAAGGACAGTCAGGGAAGCTGGGGCGTTCAAGCGCGCATCGCGCGCGTTTTGTGCCATTAAAAAAAAAAAAACCAAAAACAAACTCAGCGAACTGGCCCTGGGGTTTAGAACTGCTCGGGACATGGGTACTCTGCGGCGCGCTTTTCAGGCGGTGTCTGGGAGGCCGAGAGGTTGGCTGGAACCAAGGCAGGCGGGGGCCTGGGCTTTTCGGCCAGCCGTGGACCAAACGGTCTTCACTTACCCAAAGTAACTGCGCCACGCTCAGGCGGCGCTCGGGCTGGGCTCGGGAATGGGGACCCCAAGCTTCAGCATCCCGATGCCCTGAAAGTCTCCCCTGCCTCGGCGATTTGTCTGTTGCAGCTGGCAGGGGCCGCCTGAAGTGGGAGCAGCGCCTGGAGAAGGCGGGAGGAGCCCGGCCCGGGGGACGGGCGGCGGCAGATCGGGACTCCGGCGGCGCGGCGCGCTCCAGGGCGCAGCGGCGGCCGCGGATCGAGCCCGGGGCACAGCGAGGGGCGGCGGGAGCCGGCGGCCGCTGGGCATCATGCGGCGAGGAGGGCTGCTGGAGGTCGTCCTGGGATTTACTGTGCTCTTAGCGTCCTACACGAGCCATGGGGCGGACGCCAATTTGGAGGCTGGGAACGTGAAGGAAACCAGAGCTAGCCGGGCCAAGAGAAGAGGCGGCGGAGGACACGACGCGCTTAAAGGGTAACCGAACCGGCCAGCTCCTTTGGTGTGGGTCTCACTTCCCTCTTTTCCCTAGTATCAAGATCCCGAGGGAACTGACAGGGTTGATTCTCCACACCAGAAGGATCCTTGACAAGATCTCCAGGGGGCACCTTAGAAGTGCAGGGGATGTCCAGCTCTCGTCCCATTCGAGGCTAAACCACTTGGCTTCCGCTCTTTAAAGATTTCTGCGTTAGAGGGGATGCCATGATTAAAAGGACTCTTGGGCCATTGTCGAGGCCGATTTTTGGAGGCGAGAAGTGTTCTTTGAGGAAGAAGGGGAGGAGCTGAGACTGAAAGACACAGAGAAGCCCGTTCCTTTCCCTTCCTACCAATTCCCGTTGTGTGTAGGGGAAAGTGCTTGCCTTGTGGGCACCTTTGCAGATGCTCTATTGGTAAGGGAGCAAGGAAAGAAAGGAATTCTAATGACAGAGTTAGGGAAGACACATTCAAGGGTTGGCTCTCCTATGAGTTATGCTTACTAAAATTAGGGACTGGATTTTCTGGTTGATACTGTCTTTCCAGTGTCTACCCTGGAGGCAGAGCAGGGCAAATTTTTCGAGAACTTGTGATCTTTTGGGTTGTAAGGGGGCTCTTCGTTTCATTGGGGCACTGATGCTTCTGTGGCCGGCCTTAGAGGGATGTTTTTAACCAGTGGTTTATGTGTTATGTACATGCAATTGAGCATTTCACTGGCTTCCTAGTCGCTATTACAGGAAATGTTTCAGCAGGAAATATTTAAATTAGGCAGGTTGACTGTATAAGGACTGTCAGTTCTCTGAATTGAAGAAGGGTGGGCAAACATTTTCCTTAAAATTGTTCAGAAGGAAAGAAAAATTTGTTTTTGTGAGATTGTTTAAATTTAGGCCTCCCTAGAAGCAGAAGGCTCAACTGTAAATGATCCATTTTATGTCCTTGGAGGAGTCTGTTAGATGAGCCCAGACAGTATGCAGACACAGAGGTTTTCATTAAGTTCTTTTCATTCTCATTGTTGCTCCTTTTGAGAAGTTCTGTAGCTCGATCATAAGATCCTGAATCACCAGTCGATGATGTCCTATCTGATTCTGTGGCTGAACATTTCCTTTATTCCTTTTTGTTATGGGCTGTTTTAACTGTATAGGGAGTAAAATTTATGTTTGTATGGCCCAGGCACAGGAAGAAAAAGTGCAGTAAACTGAATGAACCTGTTTTTGAATCTTGGTCTAGACCATGGAGGGACAAAGTGATGGTCAGGGCCACGCGGTTGGGCTGTGGTAAAATATGCATGGTTTTCTGGCCCCAGGAAATAGTTATGATTAATTTAGTTCCATTTTGGCCTTTGTGGAAAATAAGTCCAGGACTCCAACAGTGTTGGAAAGGAAATTTGCTTATCATGTTAAGCCTGATTCTGATCAGGCAGCAGACATTCATTGCTGTGTGTAGGGCCCATGCAAGCAAGTTCAACATATGGACTGAAACTCTGATTTTCATATGTTCTTCAAAGGACCAGAGTTAGTCTAGCATTCTTCCTTAAAATGTATATATTTCTGCTATATATATTATCTTAATAGCTAAGTTTGATGGTATTGCTCCTGTAGAAAGAGAGGAGGTGGGGCTTAATTTTGGGGATGAAAATCTGCAGAGAGATGTTAGGCCCCTCCAGACATTTGTCTCATCTCTATGTGCTGTCACCAACCAGCGCTGTTTCTTCCGGAGGCACCAACTCAGTGTGAAAACAGAAACTAAGCTTGACTTTGTCGCTTAACAGAATGTCCCTAGTTTTACTCACACCAGCAGTTCTTTCTCTTGGGTTTTATTCCTTTATGATTATAGGGAAATACCTCTCTGTGGGCCTTGCAGGTTTTGGTCACTGACATAGATGTTATGCTATTGCAAATGATTCACAAAGCCTTCCTAAAAAGGTGTTGTTAGTAGATAGTAATTATGAGTATGCCTCGCTCTCACATGATCTATAAGAATTTACATATATAAAGATTAAAAAATAATTATAATTAACATTTACAGTATAATGTATCATATACTAATAGAAAAATGAATCTTCCTAATATAAAGGTTTTTATTTTTAGAATTCTCATGTTATCTATAAGGACATATATATATGTGTGTGTGTATTTGGAGAAGTAAAAAATAATATTTAAAAGGATATACAATTAAAAAAATGTCCCTCTTACCTCTCAGACACCATTTTCATGTATATTTTTGTAGACCTATTGTAGGCATCTGTATTCGTATACAAATATATATACATAATATATACATACACATGTTTATGTATATGTATAGCATGTGACCTATTTAATTACATACAGTATATTGTACATACTGTTCTAAACCTTGCTCACTTCCGTATACCTTTTGTGCATCCATCTGTTAATTCAAATGGATGTACTTTGTGTATCCTCTTGGTGTACAGAATCCCATAACGTGGCTAAAATTGTTCCCTAATGATGGCTCTCTTGATTATATTAATTTTTTCCCCTCTTCCCCAATTCTGCACACCTACTTGTATAGATGTGCAAATTTATGTGTGGCACAAATTAATAAAAGTAGAATCTCTGCATAAAAGGTTTTCCCATAGATTTTAAACCAAGTACCAATTCTGCTTTTGGATTTGAACAGCATTTAAAAGGCATTCTCTCTGCTTATTGCTATTATAGTCTCACATGAAGAAGTCTTTTAACCATGCTCTGCTGTATAAATCATCAGGAAAAGCAGTTGTGTGTAAAGTTTTTCCAGTTATTGCTTAAAATTTCTATTTTTGCTAGTTAAGATATTACCAGCTTCAAAACTAACCTCTTTGACGACAGTAAAACCTGTTTACCATTTTGATGGAAATGCACAGTTTATGAAGTGAAAGTGATTTGTAACCCCAAGTCTGCCTGATGCCCAGTTGGTGGCAGCAACTTTCAGCACCTCACTAATATTTCCTCTAGTTAAAAGGTGCTCTAAAATCACCAGTGTCCGCCATGCACTGTTCTCATCTCTTCCACAAATACTGCCTTCTTGTCTTTCTCTGATATGACAGGTGACTGCAGAGTTTGCCTTGGTATTCTTCTTGGGACATATATTCCTTTCCCATCAGCAACCCTGGTTCACAGACTAGGGACCTGCTTCATTTTTCCTTCTCCGGGAGTACCGTCCTAGCTTGTCGTCTTCTCTCCTCATGTTGCAGGTGGCTTTTTGTTGTTGTTGTTTTTTCCTTCCCACTGGGCAACAGAAGTTGTTCCACAGTGGAAATTTAAGCATCCTCAAGTTTCTTCCCAGCTTTCACTGTGTTTTCTTAGACTAAATTGCCAATTTCTGTTTTTACAGGAAATCCTTCTTTTATGGAATGAGTGTGGTCCCCATTCACTTTGCAAAAATTGCATTTTTTTCTCTATTTTGAAGTGAGAATTTTGCAAGTCTCAAAAATGTTTTCAAATAATAAATGTATAGTAGTTTTCCTTTGACCAGACATTGCTTAACATATGTGAAATGACTTTATGAGAAATAATAAAATCCTAGTTTTATTGTTCAAATTTCAGTTCACAGGAGTTTTTCTCAGCTGAATTCTTAACTTCTGTGATTAGGCAAAAAGTGTGGGAGATAATTCAATTAAAAAAATACACAACTTTACTTGAATAGCAGTAGTTAAGAACCATTTATTTGAAATTGCCTTATTGTCTTAGCCCTCAAATAAGGAAGTATTACAGTTTCCTGTCACAGGGAAAAAATTCTTCAGAGTGAAACCCCTTTTCCTCAAATCCCTGATAAGGTAGACTGAGACTCTCTATCCTTGTTGCTTGGTTTGTAAGTGTATGAGAGATGGGGTATATGTCACACAATTTGTGACTTTGTGTATGATTTTCTTTTTGGTCTTTGTTTATTTGTTTATTTTTTCCAGAGGTCTTGTTACCAAAAAAATACACATGGAACCGTTTGTACATAGGGTAGATTATGTGATGGCAAACTCCAAGGGATTAATTACACAGAAGTCTGTTATTAAAATAAAGAACTCTAACAGGGAATGCAGAAAAAGTTCTGTAGAGTTTATGAAGTCCATTTATTTTACAAAGAGGACTTAAAAGACTTCATCCGAAGTCAGGTAGGTTAATAATTAAATATAGGGAAAGGATTCCTGCAGTGGTATGGTTTGTTTTTGTATTTAGTGAAAAGATTGGGCTAAAATATTGCAATATCATTAAAAAAAAAGATAGTCTTTTTAAAAAAGATATTTTTTATTTATTAGAGAGAGAGAAAGCCCATGATCATGTTTGAGTGAGTGGGAAAGGGGGCAGAGGGAGAGGGAGAAGCACAGTCCTAGTTGAGCAGGGAGCCTAAGGCAGCGCTGGACCTCAGGACCCCAAGATCATGACCTGAGCCAAAGGCAGACGCTTTACTGCCTGAGCTACCCAGGTTCCCCCCTCTGCCCCCCGCTCCCCCCAAGGTATTGTTAAATAGAAGTTTTTAGCAATTGCACTTTTTAAATGAGAAGATGCAGACAAAATATTTATTTATATGACTGACTTTTTAGCATTTGGGACAGAGATTGTTTACCAAAATGCGTAAGTTGTTGGTATCACAAATTAATTTAAAACATCGGCCTCTGGTGAGACGAGGTTGAATGTGATAGAAATGGAAGCACAGCTATCCCTCCAAGCTTATTAGGAATTTTAAAGAACATTGAAACATTCCCTTGTTGTCTTGTGTAGCTGACGATTAAAAAGATTAGAATATTATGCCAATGACGCTTATAAGCAAAATACTGAACAAGATGTTAGGATATTTACAGAGAATTTGTTTGCCTTTTTTTCAACAAACCAAACAATGAATTTATGAAGTCTAGC
The DNA here is from genome assembly GCF_009829155.1 of Mustela erminea. Lineage (NCBI taxonomy): Eukaryota > Metazoa > Chordata > Mammalia > Carnivora > Mustelidae > Mustela > Mustela erminea. The sequence continues at coordinate 68,701,611 of NC_045618.1, read as the reverse complement.
CTTTGTTTATAATGTGAAAATAAGATTTTAAATATTTTCTCAAGATAGAAAGAAGCTACATTAACAGTTTCTTAGCTTCTAGAAACTAACCCATCAAATGGGCCTATTGAAGCAACTTAGAATTTTTTTCCATGAAATTTTTTTAAGAAAGCTGAAATCAATTAATATATCAGGCCTGAACTATATGGCAGGCCTTGTTAAGTTTGATTTTTCCCATTAGATTACAAAATCATCAAAGGCAAGAAAGAATCCAATCAAAAACATTTTAACACTGACTGATCATTAGATGGGATTTCAAAGAGTTCATTAATTCAGGAAGCCTTGATTGAATGCCAGCCTGAATTTAGCTCTGTGGGATGCCAGAGACATCTAGCCTGTAGCCTGGAGGGGAGGCTTCACATTTGGTGGGAGAATCTGATGCATCATGGGAACTGGGATTTGATGGAAAGGTAGCAGACGGCATGGGGTGTAGGATTAAGTAAGAACAAATGACAGCAATAATTGTAGCAGGGATAGCAACTTCTAGATGACATTTATGCACCTGTACTGCTCTCAGAGTTTTACATATGATAACTCATCTGATGCTCATAACATCTCTTTGGGCTGGGTTTTTTATTAGTTTTTACAGCAGTAAGAACTGAGGTGCATGAAGGTTAAGTTTTAAAGACAAATTCTTAATATTAAAATGTCTTTCTCTATTAATTTTAGTTGTGGTTTTGGTTTTTCATTCCACTGGTCAGAAATGCAGGACAAAGACTTTGGTAAAGTTCTACTTAAAGTTCTTAATATTCCTTTGTGTTAGTTGACACCTCCCAAGTATGGCTAATGATATACTAATATTTGTCAAACAAGAAACTTTCCCTAACATTTTTACAAATATGCTAATAAAACACAGAAGGAATTATAGGATGTTGGAGTTGGTGGGGTTTTTGAATGGCACATGTATTTTAGTGTTAGACCCTGAACTTCCACTGAGGCTGGCAGGTAACCATCACGGGTACCCTCCTTCTGCATTGCCCATGTAGGTCTCTGAGCGGGATACGTTCCTCATGATGCCATTCAGAATCTCTTGTTCTCATGTCCTGTGTGATAACTTACAGACTAGAGCTGCAAGAGATGTTTCTCTTTTTAGGGGAAACAGTACATGTGTTAAGTTTTTACCAACATGACAAGTTATTTAATCCTTCCTGTTTCATTTTTTTTACCTTAGCCACCTACCTATAAGCTCAGAGCCATTAATATAATGTAACTTTTACATTAAATTGCAATAATAATGGTGAAGATTAGCAAGCTCTGATATATCACTCAGTAGTACACTTTTCATACATTAATTCATTGAATGTGTAACTTCTGTATGAGGAAGTTTATACCTACTTGCCCACTTAATGCGTGAGGAAACTGAGGGAGGCAGGGTTTCAGGAATTCCTCCAGGGACCTACACTAGTAAGCATTGGGAGATCTGGTCTCATAGTCTGTGTTCTTAACCAATCTATCTTGCTGCTTCCCAATTATAATAAATCTTATACCTGGGAAGTTTCTTTCTTTCTCCCGTACCATACTGGTATCTTCATTTCCCCAGAATCTTCTCCCATCACTGCTGTGGGAAAGACTTAAGATCTAGTGAAGGCAAATGCAGTCACATGACAAGGGAAGCCTCCCTGTGGGAACAGGATTCTTCAGAAAAGCCTTCACAGTGAGAGTCCATCAGGGTTGACCAACTGTGGACCAAGCTGCCTGTTCTTATAAATGAGATTTTACTGAAACAAAGCCATGCCCATTGGTTTATGTATTATCTATTTCTGTTTTCATACTGCTGTGGCAGGGTGGAGTAGTGGAGACAAAGTATGGCTGGAGAAGCTAAATTATTTGCTACTTGGCCCTTTAAAGAAAAAGTTTGCCTACCTCTGGTCTCTGTGATAAATAAGTGACCATCGACTAGGTCTGAGAACTTTCTGAAGACAGAGTTCATATTTTATTTATCACTAGGGAGACTGAGAACCTGGACACACGGTAAGTGTTCAATAGACAATTTTTGATTGACCAATTTTGCTTGGGTGAGGTAAATGATATAAATTTGAGCTTGGAGAAAATAGAAGAGAGAAATAAGGAAAAATCTGAGTGTAAAAAAGTATATAGTGAAAAGCGTGAAGGCGTTAAGGGACAGTGAGTACAGTTGGGCAAGGTTTGCCCTGCACAACTTGATGGGGAACAGTTTATAATGTAGCCTAGGATTATAGTGCCCCCTGGAGTTGTGCAGTATGCAACTCTGTGTGCCTGTCCATAGACTGTGACACTGTCAGGGGTGGAAGAGGGATTGAAGGACACAAAACATCAATCAATATCTGAATGTTGTGAAAGGTGAGGATGAGGAGCTAGAAAAGGATTCTAGGATAGGAACACACCAGGCCTTTGCAGCTCTGGTGAAAGGTGTGTGGGTTAGAGAGTAAGGAGGCCAAAGGTAGGGAGGTTGGGAGGCTAATAGAGGAGTCATGGTGAGAGTGGATGGTGGCCTGAATGGTTGAGGGGGTGAAGAGGAAGATCAAGTGGTGTTCCAGAAGTAACATGAGCACTTGGTTGGTCAAGAGGAAAGGTAAAGGGGAGGCATACGTAGAATACCCCACCTCTATGTACCTTAAACCTTATTATACCTAAAAACATTACAGCACCATGAGAATGAGAAACTAAAGAGAAATGAACCATTCCCAGTCCCTCTACTACCAGGAAAAAAGCTATTTTCATTCGTGAGTGTTTTGATTTTCTTATTGCTACGTAACGAATTACCCCAAACTTAGTGGCTTAAAACAACAACAATTTTATTATTTCTTATGATTCTGCAGGCCAGGAATTTGGACAGGGCACAGTGGGGAATCTTGTCTCTGCTTCCCACAACATCGGATGGGGCTGGAGTGGGCGAGATGACTTCTCCACGTGTATTTCTGGTTCCATGGGCTGGCGCCTGCAGCCCTGTTTACTTTGGTGTGGTTAATCTAAATGGATGGACAGAGGAGGGAATAGAGGGTGCAGAGAGCCACTTGTCAGGCTGTGCTGGGCACTTTCCAGGTTTTAAAGCTCTCCTATGCAGTCTCCTGTCTGGGCCTTTCCTTGGAAATAGAGCCACTGAGGGTGTTTTTAAGAATGGAGAAACTGAGCCCCAGGTACAGCGACCAGGCCTTGCTCAGAGCAAGTGTCCATTGGAGCAGGATTTTGAACTATAACCTCTTGATCCCTGGTCACATGCTTTAACCCCAGTGTTGCCTACAGAACTGACAGGAATAGCTGAGGGCTAGCTGGAAGGGCTCAGATGGGCTCATGTGTTATCAGTGTTGGCTGGGTTCCTCACTTCTCCATATGGTCTCAGATTGTCTTCCTTTCCACGCAGCCTCCCCATGGGGGCTCTCCAGCAGGGTAACCACGCTTTTTACCGTATACCTCAGGATCCCAAGAGCACAAATGTGGAAGCTACCAGACTTTCTTTAAGCAGAGCCTGGAGTGGTATGACCTGGAATTCCGTGGAAGTCACAGGCTGTCCAGATTCAAGGGCATGGACTGATCTAGCCTGCCTCTTGATGTGTGGAGCAGTGTGTGTCTGCAGGGAAGGGAGGCATTTTGGGGGGACATCTTTGGAAACTAGCTACCACAGTAAGGGAATAATAGTTTTTTGAGAAGGATAATCAGATGTTTTAATCCTACCTCGATCTAGTGGGATTGACTGACTTTTGCATTGAAGATACTGCATTATATTTTGCTACTGTAATTTCAGAATGAAAAATGCAACATGACCAATGTGTCTTCACAATCTGTTAGATTAATGTTAGGAACATTGTTCTTAACTTTTGCACTGTTCTGCATTTAAAGGACTCACAAACCGCATGAATAAGATTATAGTCCCTAACAAACTGGCAAATTCTGTTTTTTCAAATATAAGAATTATAAAGCACTTAACACCCGCCCCCATTTTTCCTTTAGTTTCAAGATAGGGACCAGTTTCATGTATAATCATTTTAATTTATTATTATTATTTAATAATATATTATTTAATATATTAATATAAAATTAATAAACAATATAATATAATATTAATATATTATTTAAATATTTGGTATGTTTTGCCTTCCTTCTGATGGGATTTTGCTTTCAACTTCTATTAATAACCCCATATTTATATATCTGTTGGTGTAATTTGCCTCCAAAGCATTTTGGGGGAATCAGGGTTTATAACTGATCATTAAAAATAGATATGCAGGGGCGCCTGGGTGGCTCAGTGGGTTAAGCCTCTGCCTTCGGCTCAGGACATGATCTCAGGGTCCTGGGATCGAGACACACATTGGGCTCTCTGAGCAGAGAGCCTGCTTCCTCCTCTCTCTCTCTGTCTGCCTCTCTGCCTACTTGTGATCTCTCTCTGTCAAATAAATAAATAAATAAAATCTTAAAAAAAAAAAGATATGCAATTGCCAATAGACAGTATTGTAGTGAACTGAACTCTGTTATTTGTGCTGTAAATGGAGTAGCCACATTGTTAATAGGATAAAACTGGATTAGGAATACAGTCAAAGTTGTATTGTGGAGTTAATCCTCTATTATAACAAATCCTACTTTTAAGTTCTTATGACTTTACCACTTTCTCAAGTGGCCTTTTTTGTTGTTGTTGTTGTTGAAATCATCGCTAGGTCGATTTATTCAGCCCTTCAGAGTGGAAGGGAGGGAGGAAAATTCCCTGTGTCCGCCACTCCTGGCCAGAGATGCCTTCCAGACAGCAGTCAGCTTCTGAGTTAGGAGAGCTGCTCCATTAGACAAGTGATTTGGTTCAGTGTTTTGAAGGGTTGTGAATTCCTAGACCATCAGTCATACTTACATTCATATATAAGTATCCAAACACATCTAAGTCCAAATATAGAACAACCATTTTATGATGTTGGTGTTGGGAGACAGGATTTATGGGGACCCTATGGGCACATTATGTCTACTGTTAAGTTCTTGGTTTTGAACTGAAGCATAGGAATATCTCCATTAATCACAGGAACGTATTCCAGGGCCAGGGTTTTGTTTTGTTTTGTTTTTCTGTTTCTTCTCCTTTTCCTCCTTCCTCTTCCTCTTTTGCTTCTTTCTTTCTTTCTTCTTTTTTGTTTTTTTTATAAGCATATATTTTTATCCCCTGGGGTACAGGTCTGTGAATCGCCAGGTTTACACACTTCACAGCACTCACCATAGCACATACCCTCCCCAGTGTCCATAACCTCACCCCCCTTCTCCCAACCCCCCTCCCCCCAGCAACCCTCAGATTGTTTTGTGAGATTAAGAGCCACTTATGGTTTGTCTCCCTCCCAATCCCATCTTGTTTCATTTATTCTTCTCCTACCCCCCTTAACCCCCCATGTTGCATCTCCACTTCCTCATATCAGGGAGATCATATGATAGTTGTCTTTTTCCGCTTGACTTATTTTGCTAAGCATGATACCCTCTAGTTCCATCCACATCGTCGCAAATGGCAAGATTTCATTTCTTTTGATGGCTGCATAGTATTCCATTGTGTATATATACCACATCTTGATCCATTCATCTGTTGATGGACATCTAGGTTCTTTCCATAGTTTGGCTATTGTGGACATTGCTGCTATAAACATTCGGGTGCACGTGCCCCTTCGGATCACTACGTTTGTATCTTTAGGATAAATACCAAGTAGTGCAATTGCTGGGTCATAGGGTAGTTCTATTTTCAACATTTTGAGGAACCTCCATGCTGTTTTCCAGAGTGGTTGCACCAGCTTGCATTCCCACCAACAGTGTAGGAGGGTTCCCCTTTCTCCGCATCCTCGCCAGCATCTGTCATTCTTTCTCATCACCATTTTCTCCTCCTCCTTCACCTTTTTCATCATCATCATCACCATCTCATTTTCCTTTTCTTCTTTTTGTAAGAAACTTCAGAAGCTGAGCTATAAATAAAATAGGGGTAACAGGAATACCAAATAAGAGTTAAGACATTGAGAAAAATTAATTCTAAGTAAAATATTAGATTTTTACTTGGTAGTCTCAGGATGTTGGAAACGAAGAGTGGAGGTAAGGATTTTGTTAGGAGAGGATAGGAGAAAAAGGAAGTAGGAGGAGGGAATTAGGAGAAAGTTCCAGGGTGGAGAGTCTTATCAGCCAGGGATGTGGGCTGGACAGAACAGGTGCAAGGTTCTGACAGATACAAATGTCTATCCCCTCAGGTGACCTGTGGCCTTGACTAGCCTCTTAAGGGGACTGAAAGCTTTTGGAGGAGTCGGGGCATGAAAGAAAGACACTTGGATATCAGAAAAGATTCCTACGAAAACATTTAGAGGGATACATTGGAAAAAGGAGGTGAATCCAACATGTGTGATGAACCTGTGTATATGGTGCCGTGTAAAGTTTGGTGCATCCCCCTCTTCCCATGGTCCACCATTTCTCCTACCCATTGGTACTAATTTATAATGTTGTGTAATCAGACCCTAATAGGTTGGTGCCTTTGATGAATGACTCTTAAAGTCTCCTCTTACTTGAAAAAAATTTTTTGGCATATGTAATCATGACTCAGATCTTCCTTTATAGTCAGATGATCTGTCTTTACAAAAGTATTATAAATAAGAATTATAGTGGGATAGACTTCAGAAACTTACACATGCTAAAACCAAGGTCCAGAGAAAATTCATTAAAAAGTGCTCAAGGTACCTATTTTCTTCCACTGTGTAGAAGGTGAGCCACACAAAGTGACAAAAGACAATTTAAGTAGGATTGTTTTGTTGGGCACAAGATTACACCTCTTCTTTGTCTTTGTTTCTTAGAAAGGGTGACTGGTATCTCTCAGTCCTCACTTGTGCTTCAAATAAGCAAACCTCCTGTACCATGTGGGTGTGGACATTCGTTTATTTGTAAACGAATAAGAGTAGCAGAGAGAGGGTGGGAGAATGAGAAGGGGGCATCTTCTCTGGGAGTCTGAAGAGTAACACCCACCACCACCATCATCGTTGCTGCACTCAGACTTGTAATCTTGTAATTGGCAATTAGAGTGTCATATGTCCAGGGATGGGCCATGGCAATTCTTTGTGTGGAAGCTCAGACTCTTGTAATTTCCTGACTCAGTTATCCAGACTACTAATTTACACATTTAGATTCCATGTAAGCATCATGCCAATGAAGAAAAAAATCTTAAATTTTTGTCTTTTCTTCTATCATCTACCTCAATAATTTTGCAAAACATCTGCCTAATCCAAATGACAACTATTTATTGAGCACTGTGTTTTAATTGGACCTGATGTTTAGCACCCAGAATGAACACCCCACCTCATGTCTGTTGATATGATTATATTCTTTCCAATGGTTCTAGGCAGAACTACATGTGGAGTATCTTTCTCTCCTTTTATGGATGGGGTTAATGTCCAAGGTGGTGTGGACACGTGCTTTAGAAGGAGGGACTTGATATGCAGCGTTCAAGCTAACAAATAGTTTTTAATCTTTCATGGGCTGCTGCTGCTTCACACCCCAGAGGTTAGGCCACTGACCTCAAGTTTGCAAATTTTATATCCCATTACCACCCTGTGAGCTCTGTGCTCCCCAGGGCCACATAGCTGATGTTTTAGCTGGAATCTGAGAAAGTGTCTGAACATTTCCTGAAGAGTTGGCTAGGAGTGATTTGGCAGTTCAGCCGTAAAAACCCGGAGTGAGTGGCTGGGGTATACATTATAATGACCTCACATGGTTTCCTATTCGAGCCTGGCTGTGGGTAGCTGGGTAGAGTGGTATGGCTTGTGAGACTATATTTTAAAGGACCGAGGAGTCATTTTCAATGAACACTAATAACCATTGGCCATGTTTTTGGGAAGACTTGGAAGTGTGGACACAGACATGCCTGGAGGCAAATCCTGGCTCCCCCACCTACTAGGAAGGAACCTCAGACAAGTGGTTTGACCTGTTTGACTGTCAGTTTCTCCACTTGTAAAATGAGATTATAATACTCACCTTTCTGGGTGGTTCTAAGATTCAAGGCGATAATGCATCTCAAGTTCCTAGTATAGTGCTTGATGATTTAGCTACGGTGATGAGGATGATTGGAATTCTGTTAGGGATAAAGGTAAAGAGGGGGTGGAGTCATACAAAGAGGCTGGATATTTGTGGCCAAAAGTTAGATAACCATTAGTATCTGGAGACCAAGGTCTCAACCTCCTCATTGATTATTTTCAGAAACAGAGGGAACAAACTTGAACTGCAAACATTTAAAAATGATCATTTTAATGGAAACTCCCTTTGTGGGGATCTGGTTATACCTAAAGACAATGTGCTGATAAGGCTTTCATTTTTAAATTTCCCCTTCCTTTAAATTGTGTTACCTTTACTGGGAAATAAACTTACTGAGTGCAATTCCTTATCCATACACCCCCATCAACTCCTCCAGAGAAGTTTGTATTTTTTTACTGGTAGCTCTGAGAACAGGACTTCTCTCTTTCCTGCTGATCCCTTCTTTTGGTGCCACTCCTGTCACTGTGTCCATCACTGTGGCCAAAGAAATGGGGCACTTGTGTGGCCAGGCCTGACTCATATGGAATGGGTTTTAAGAAGTAGAGGGGTGTTAGATGGTTGAATACAGTATCTGCACCCAAACTATGGAAAGCTCCCTTTCCATAGACCCAGAACTCCTTCAACTCACTCTGTTATTACTGTTCCCTTTGGGCGCTTTGTGGGCAGGCCATCTTACGTGATTTGAGGGTAGGCTGACTGAGATTGGCCACCTCTGAGAAGAGCCATGGCCTTTGCTCTCCAACTGAGCATTCCCTTCCTTTGGCTTCATGCCCTGCAGCAATGTAATGCTCATTCAGTACAAAGGATTCTTATTTGTCATTGTTTTTCTTCTGTGCCCAATTTCTCTTGAGAAACTGAAAATCTTATTCTTTCATTTTTATTGAATGATTCCTATTTCGATTCTAATGAAAGTTGACTTTTAAGAGGTATTCAGCTATTGAGCATCTGGGAAAGTGGAACAAAAACATACATTATCTTAATTTAGGCAGTGCTTAGGTAGAATTCCTATACCCTGCACCCTACCTAACAACCTCTTGTTAACTGATTGGCAATAAACCTAGGAAGTTGTGGTTGCTTCATGTTCATTCACAGGCTATAAAAATAAGACTGCCTTAAGTAAGGAATGGTTTAAATGGATAGTAGTTATTTTTCTGTTTGTCATTACAAATGTTCCAATTACCTAATATCTCTCATCTCTCTGGGGTAAGTCACACTGTCACCAATACAATCAAGGTTTACAAAAAACCCAAAAATATAAAAACAAACAAACAACCAGGTAGTTTCTCTGCTAACTTCTCAGGAAAGAAAGAAACCCCAAATAATGAAATAAATTTTTTTCTTTTTAAACTTTAAACTTTGAAAACCTTTTAGGAATCTTACAAGAACATACAAGCCATTTTTTCCTTTTTTTTTTTTTTTTTTTTTGGTCAGCAGTTCTGACTCTGTGTAGACATTTTTGAATATCTGACAATTCTAAACGACAGACTCTAAAATACAGTTATTTTTCTTATTTTTGAGGTTTTTTGAAAAGATTATTTATTTGAGAGAGAACACAAGAAGAGGAGAGGGGCAGAGGGGAGGGACAGAGGGAGAGGGAGAGGGAGAAGCAGACTCCCTTCCCAGATCCCAGGACCCTGAGATCATGACCTGGGCTGAAGGCAGACGCTTAACCCGCTGAGCCACCCAGGCGTCCCTAGGCAAAAGTCTAATTTGACCTTGGACTGACTCTTTGCTCATTTGCATTTGGATCCCCTCCTTAAAAATAGGATGTTTAACACACATCTTCACATTTTGAGGAGTCAGAAAACATCCCAGGATTCTTTGCTAAATGATTTTCTCCTTCTGTTTCCTATTTCCCATGAGTATAAGAATTCTTCCATTTGTGAACAGAAAAGCCAACATTCAGCCCTTTGATGGATTGTATACAAATTATTCCCTTTTCCCTCAATCTCGTCTTTTGTTAACTGATGGGTTTATGTTAGTCATAAGGAAAGACAAGGTATGCTTATGAAAACGAATCATGCAGGTCAAAAAGCAGTTGTAATGCCCAAGGACTCCCATCCCCTGGGCTAACACGCTAAGTTATTCGCACAAGTGTGGTTAAGTCTTTTGTTCTTGGATTCCTTGTCTAATGAACGTTAACTTTCTTTAGTAGCTGCAGAGAAACATTTCAGTTAGTTCTTGCTCCTTGTTTTAGATGATAAACATCGTGGGATTGACTGTTATTATTTCCAAATGGGGATCCCCATCCCACTCAAGAATGTTGAGTTGCATAACAGATAAAAGTGGCTCTTCACCTCAATGAAAAAATAAACCTATGTGTGTTGTCATGGTGGCATTACAGGAGAGGGGGGGTTATAACTAGACTGCCTGCTGCTGCAAAGTCATTGTTTTAACTTTTTAATATGGGGAATTTCAAATATAGACAAAACTAGTGTTTTGTCTATGAATAGGAATAATGCCGTGAAGCTCCAGCTTTAACCCTTACCAGTGAATGGTCAGTCTTATTTTAGCCACTTCTTTCCCCCACCGCAGATTATTTTGAAGTAAACCATGAAAAACTATTAAATTTGTTGTGAACATCTCAATACGTACCTCTAAAAGATAAGGACTCATCATTTCCTTTCTTAGAGGTTGAAGTTTTGTCCTGGGATTGAGATCCCACTGCTTAATTATAGCTTACAACCCGAATACTGTCACACCTTTCCCAGAACTTAAAAAGTTTGGAGAGGACAGTGCTGGCATCACTCAGGCTGAAAGAGAAATCTTTTGGGTTGGATTTCAGGGAAGAGATGTGCTGGCAGTTGAAATGTGTGACCTTCTCTATCTAATGGATAACATGTCGAAGCCTCTGAATTGCCATAGAGACCTGAAACTGCAGGGTTTTTTATAAATTTTTTTTTAAGATTTTATTTATTTATTTGACAGACTGAGGTCACAAGTAGGCAGAGAGACAGGCAGAGAGAGAGGGGGGAAGCAGGGTCCCCGCTGAGCAGAGAGCCCGATGTGGGACTCGATCCCAGGACCCCGAGATCATGACCCAAGCCGAAGGCAGCGGCTTAACCCACCGAGCCACCCAGGCGCCCCACTGCAGGGTTTTTTAGAACATCATCTGGATCACCCTGGTCTTTGTGCCACTCATTGTCTTCCCGAGCCAGAACAGAATGCCTACATGGTCTGAAGGTTCTCCTTGAACAGACTTTTAAAAGGACAAGTCACACCCATATTCAATTACATATGTAAAATGTATTCCAGTGGCAGCTTTGAGTAGGTTTTGAATTGTCCACATTTTGAATCTCTACCTTGCTTTTCACTTCCCCACCCACAAAACACTGAACATATTAACAGCTGACTCATATTTTCACTAGAGGGAATGGGATAGAATACTCACCGCACAAAAGTCTATAGGAGTGAGTGTTTCTGAAATGTGTTCCTTTTACCATTGCTTTCTTTTTCCAATATCCTTTGGAAGATCTGTCTTAAATGTTTGTTTCTGTAGACCCAAGAAAAGAAAACCAAAATACAAAAAATTAAGCATAAACTAGTTTATATAAATGAACACATTCTTGCTGGTGTATTTATGGAAACATCTTTCTAATCTAAAAATCTCTAGTACTGACCTTGGAATGTTTTATTAATAAATTCTTTTTTGTTTTTAATTAGTGATTTATAACATGTTTCCTTTATGTGACCTTTGAGCAATTACTTCACTTCTCTGAATTTCATTTTCCTCATCTGAAAATGGGCATAGCAATATATTTTCTTGATAGGACTTGGAAGAAGAGTCACATGATCACTTTGTAAATTATAAAGCTCTCTGAAAATTGTTAATTATCATTTTTAGTCTATAGTGTATCTTCATATGGACTAGATAAATTCCCAATTTCATAAAATTTCCTCAAATTTAAATTAACCTATTCTTGTTAAAAATTTTCTAGAGATCTAAATTCTTAGAGATAAATGCTTACAACTTTGCCTCAATTGCCAAGTTAAAAAAAAACTTGTCAAGTTCTTTGTCCCTAATATTGTGAATTGTTAATTTCAATGAAATAATATCTATGACTGCATGCTTTTAGCTGACTTCTTCTGACTTTTTAGAAACTTAAATTCTATCAATGATTTATTTTCTATTTCTTTGTTCCTTAGCAACAGTGTTGCTTCTGTTCTAATGAAAAAGTTTGGTAGATAAATGTTTTAAAAGACCCATTGCCTCTTGACTCCTATGAAATAAAGTTTGAGGCACAAGGTTTCTGAAACCTTAATAGCTATAAAATGTTTCTAAGTGATTCATCTGAAACACGGAAGTATTTCACTCCTAGACCCCATGAATTCTCTTTATGGGTCTCTTACGTATTTGACTTTTCATTTTGAGTTTTTCAAATTAAAAAAAGCAGATGAAATGATATTGATCTCTTAGTAGTAATAATCTTTTTCATTATTTTGTTAATTTCTTATGAATATTTACCTTTTCAACAAATTAAATGTTCACTACTCTGACAATTCTCTCTCACTTTTCTCTTCATGAGAGGTGTATATAAAACCTAAGCCTTCATTTACCATTTAAGATTCAGGTCTTGTGCTAGGGGCTGGATTGTAAAGATAAATCTGAATTTTCTATCTTTTTTTTTTTAAGATTTTATTTATTTGACAGACAGGGATGACAAGTAGGTAGAGAGGCAGGCAAAGAGAAAGGGGGAAGCAGGCTTCCTGCCGAGCAGAGTCCGATGAGGGTCTCAATCCCAGGACCCTGGGATCATGACCTGAGCCAAAGGCAGAGGCTTTAACCTACTGAGCCACCCAGGCGCCCCTGAATTTTCTATCTTTAGAGAGCTCACATTGCAAAAGAGAGGGTAATTATTGGATTCCAGGGGGATCTGAACTGCTTGAGTAACTGGAGTATGAGATTGAAGCCACCAAATAGACTTCAAAACCGACCTGCTTCTTTGCTTCATCTGGAAACCAGTCTTCCTGGAAATGGTTCACCGAACTCCTGGTCTGTGAACAGTCCAGGATCCTGATCTCATATTATAGCTGCTGGCATGGTGGAACCTTCTGGTCTCTAAAGAAATCAGGTGTATTAAGGATTAGAATATCCAGTTACTCCCCAGCTGTTGTTGTTGTTATTTGAATACAGTTGACAGACAGTGTTACACTAGTTTCAGATGTATACACAGTTTTTTTAAATCCCTGATTTATTGACCTACTGGATCTGCCCTGTTGGCCCTGACGGGTGGGGGATGGCCCTGGGCCTGGGGCTGGGCAAGCTCCGATCCCAGCTGCCCTCTCAGGACTGTGGCGTGGCCTGAGTTTAAGGTGTTCGGTTCTCACAGCTCACTGGCCAGCTTGCTTGTAGCTGCAGGGACCATGAGTTTGAGTAGCCAAGTTTCCTTCTGGTTGCCTGCCGTGGAATGTGTTTTCCCATAGAAACAACATTTTAGGTTGTGGTCAGGTTCCCAGACCAGTCCACAATAGCCTATTTAGCTGATAGAGACTGCTGTTTGCCTAGCCTAGGGACCAAACCACCACCTATTAACACTGTTTCTTTTGGAAAAGCTATTCCAAGTTTTAAATACCAATGGAGAAATGACATGTTGGAGCTCTACCTGTTTGTCCGATTGGGAGCTCCAGTCCTCGGAACTAGAGTTCAGAGTCTCTGTGCCCTACCAGTTCCTGAAGGACCCCATTCCTTTCCCCTAAGCCTGACACCATTGGTTGGTTTTTCTGTCTTTCGTGGGGCTGCCAGGACATTCAAAAGATATTATTATCTCCCTGGACAGAGTTCTTGGTTGAGAATTTCTGGGAAGTAGTGAGAATCATGGTTTTTTTTCTGCTGGTGGTAAAGATGAGGGAAGGGAACAGTTGGAACTGAAGGGAACAATGGATTCCCCAGACACCATTCTGCCTTTGACCATGGTGGGTTCTGGATCACCTCTTTAGTTTGCTTGTTTGTGTTTCAGTCATTTCTACGATTTCACCTACCCTTTGGTGAAGTACAACATGGGTTTGGCTTGAGTAATGGAGCAACAGCCCAAAGCAAATGTCGCCATAATCCCTGAACTCATAGGTAAAGTCAAGGGGTTGTTGAGTTCTGGGAAGCAGTTTTCTAAATGCACCATATGTGTTTTCATGGTGTCATTGGTCAAACCTTCTCAGATGTGGGTAAGATGTGAATTTGAAACAGGCTCAGTATTTGGTTTTGAGGCAATCCCTCCTCATCGTTACGGAGTCAAATAGTAAAGTTCCCACCTCAGAAACAAATCCATCTCTCCCCATGTGTAGGTGGGAACACACCTTTTATACACCCATCCAGGGGTTCGGTGATGCCAGCCGGGCAGACACAGTTCTCCCTCCCTTAGAGAGCAGTTGGTTCAGTGCAGACTATGACCGCAAGTTAGTCCAGTCGTTGCCTTTAGAAGCTTGGGAGCCACTTGGATGGTTTAGTGGCCAGTGCAGACTTCTGTGTTCTAGGGTTGTTTAATCCTGAGTTCCAAAAACAGAAAGTACTCAGTGCCTCAGAAGGATTAGGACCTGCTGTACAGAGCAGCCCTTCTGGTCTTTGGGTTCAAAGTCTAGTTTCTTTTTATAGTATACCCTGTAGCTTTAAACTCTTCCTTTTCTTCTCCTTGTCCTTCCTCTTCTTCCTCCTCCTTTCTTTTCTCCTTCTCCTCCTCCTCCTAGGAAAACCACACACTCATGTACGTACACTGTTCCAGTCACCTAGAAAAGATTCCAACAGGATTTAAATTGACTGCCAGTCTAAAATGACCTCCCAGATTTGGGGCAACTGTCTTCGCACTTTTCTCTTCCTTCAGTTGTTGTAGGTTGTGCATGTTTGTATGTGTGTGTGTGTCCCTGATATGGTGACCTAAATTCTGGGGCTTCTAAGTTCTCGGACTGTTGCTTTTGATCAACACAAAATTCCCACAAAAGCAGAGTTTAGGGAGCATAGCACATGAAACTGTTGATGCAGCCCCATCTCCATTGTGCCTGTGCTATGAGTTACGCCACTCAGCAGAGAGGAAAGTGATCCCCCAAGTAGGAGATCTTTCAACGCTTTCCTGTGAACTTCATGACGCTTGTCTTTAGGAATTGGCCACTTATGGCCACTGCCATCTCTGGCCTTGATCAGTTGCCACAACCTGTCACGGTGAAAAGTCTACCAATTTGTGGCTGAAAACCTTTGATTAGTTGCTTTGAGATTTTTGTTTTCTTTTGCCAAAGAAATGAACAGAATCAGTTATGCATATATGAGTTTTGTCTGCATTGAGTATTGAAGGAAATATAGTGATCCCTGAATTATAAATATTGATAACTTAACTGATCGCAATAAACAATCAGCACATCAGCAAAATAACCAAGGTATGAAACCATTATACATGACTGTTTAACTAATGATAGCCTTTCAAACAGGTAGGAAATATTTTTCTTTTAAACAGATGAATTTGTAAGAAATAGTTTTATTAGACAGTTTCCATATTAGTGGCATTTGCAGGTAGACTATTTAGGACATCAAAGACATCATATTAATCCTAATTGTGCTTTGTACTTAACTAAGGCATTCAGTCAATGTTGTCTTGCATGCTTCTCAATAAACTCCAGGATATTCTAGGAATGGCAGACATCGTTTCTCTGCCTAGAGGACTACTAGTTTTGGAACAGAGTGGGTAGGGCCAGGTTTCAGGGGTGAGAATCTAGATATATAATTAATTTAAAAATGCAATTACAGTATAGCATATGTAGGTTTTTGGGAGATATGTCTGGAATTGTGTTGGTGGGTTGAAAGGTGGTTGGAATTAATTGAGGAGGAGGTTTATCACTAGAGGGGGAAATGAAATTATACATTAAAAAGGGAACATGGAAGAAGCATCTGGACTTAGCATGTATGTCCTGGAGGAGAGGTGAATGCATGAGTGAGGGCTGAGATGTTGAGGGGAGGGAGTGGGACAGGAGGGTGGAAGTTGAAGGTGTAGGTGAAGATGAGGGTAGGCTGGTTAGGCCCACCTGGCAGAGATCTGAAGCTGATAGTGAGATGTTTCACATCTTAGGAAGGGTGAGGGTCTATGTTTGGAAGTTAGGAGCATAGAACTAAGCATGGTAAACGTGCTAAAGATACATAGCTATATTGTTCTAATGAAATAGAGAGGAAAGAGGAAGACAGGAAAAAAGAACATGATATCAGAGTAGCAGTGAAACACCAAGATTGAAGCAAGAGGTTTGCCTGAGGGTTGCTGGAAGGAGGTGGGTGGGGAATGGGCTAACTGGGTGATGGGCACTGAGTGTTCAGTGATGAGTCTCTGAATGCTACCCCTGGAACCAATTTTACTATATATGTTAACCAGAATTTAAATAAAAACTTGAAATAGAATAATGAACAAGGGGTTTGGTAATGGGGTTAGAGAATTTAAGAGGAATTTCAACAGTGGGATGGATTGAAACTAATGACTCCTCTTAGCAAGTGGGAAACAGCAGCTCGTCGCTCAGAGAGGATTCTGCTGAGCCTGCCCTGGGTGATGGGAGAAAGTACCGCTGTTCTGGACTCCCAGCTCTCCAGGCTGACCTTGATGACTGTGTTTCACCTGCTGTATTGACATTCTTTGCATATTTGCCTGTCTTCTTCCAAGAGCAAAGACTGTCTCAATCACTATTAAAACCCGGAAGAGTATATAGGTGCATGGTTACAGTATTATTATTTTACTTTTTAAGAAACTTTTCACTATAGAACCGTTTTAGATTTACAAAAAATCAGGAGGATAATTCTTCATGAAGTAGGTTGGAGAGGCTGGCTGGCTTATGCTTTCAAGAGTCCCAGCCAGTGTTGACCCAGAAAATCCAGAAAGGAGTCCCTGGGACTGCAGAGCCCCCATGGAAGCTTAAGGAGGCCGTAGAAGCCATTTTCATTACCAGGGTTTGAAGTTTCATTACTTGAGATGTTGTGACTGGCAGATGGGCTGGAATAGTCACATGTGGTATTCAAATCACTGCTAGTAGATGTGGCATCTGCCTTTAGCAAAAAGGGGCAGAATAAAGGCACCTAAGTAAGGGGGGAGCTCTTGCAAAGTTTATTGGAGTAGTAGATCCCCTCATCTGATAGTACTTGTTTTTTAAATTTTGTTTTTCTTTTACTTCTTTTGTTTTTTTTCCCTTTTTACCTGGATTAAAAAAATCTGTCAAAAAACTATTAAAGTCATGATGTATGGTTCACAATATATTTAGCTCATTTGTGTATTATAGTTTTTTCATGATCGTTCACATTTTTTTTCCTTTTTTTAAAGATTTTTTTACTTATTTATTTGACAGACAAAGATCACAAGTAGGCAGAGAGGCAGGCTCCCTGCTGAGCAGAGAGTCCAATGCGGGGCTCTATTCCAGGGCCCTGGGATCATGACCTGAGCTGAAGGCAGAGGCTTTAATCCACTCAGCTACCCAGGTGTCCCTGATCGTTCACATTTTTTGACAGTGAAAATTATCATTTTTAAAAACTGGAACAGTGGAATATTAAGATATTACCTTCAGGCAGGTTACATGGATAGTTGAGCACCCTTTATTTTGTGGGGGCATAGGCCTTTTGAAACCCCGCCACAGTTACACTTAAGAGGACTAAGTCATCATTCTTTCCCTGACAGCTCAGAAAAGCAGGCAACTCTTGCATGGAATAGGGTCAGCCTCATTAACCTTTACCTAATGCTTAGTATTTTTCTTACCCAAGGATTTAATCACCTCACATGCATATGAAATAAGAGTCCCCTGAACTTGTTTTTATTACCCCAGTCTTGTCTGAAAGGGAATTTGAACTTGGGATAGGAAGCATAAAGGCTATCTTGCCTGTAAAAGAGGCCAGACTTGTAGAAGTGGATTCTGGCTAAGGAATGTGGACACACTGCAGACATCTTGCACAGAGGCCAATTCCTGCAGTGATGTGGTCAGACATGGCAAAGCACAGCTGTTTGCTCCATGGAGAGGGGCTTTTGCTAGCCCACAGAATCTCTGAGTGCTGTCTGAACTGGATCCGAATATTCAGCTTGCTGGGGCTCACCCATTCCCCAGAGAGACTGGAGGTACGTTGTTGAAGAGCACTGTATGCAAAGCAATTGGTAATAAAAGTTCCAGATAAAGACTTAGCAGTTAAAACAATGTAATATACAGTAGTGAAATGACTCTAAATGTATCCCCCTTCAGCGATTAGAACACAGGTAAAAACAATTTATGCTTCATTAGTGGTTTATTGATGGACATTTTGTGGCCCTTGTTACTCATATCCTCATGAATGCTATTGGGTGGAATACCGTCTTGCCCCCAATGCACTTCTGCCTTAACATAGGGGTTAAGAGTGTACTGTGGCGTCAGGCTTCCTGAGTTCAAATCCCCATTCTTTACTTCCAGACCGTGGGAACTTGCTGTTTTGTTTAACCTTCCTAAGCCATAATTTCCTTAATGTTAAAGACAATGATAATAGAACTTACCTCAAAGGGTTGCTATGAGGATGAAATAAAGTAATGTATCTTTAGCACTTAACATAAAGTTCTTTTCTCTTTGGGTTTTACTTGTAATTCACCAAATGCTACTGCCACTTGCACAGAGCTTTAACTCTTGACTGTTTTGGTGGTGGGTTGGTGGGGATGGCTGACCAAGTAACACGGAAAAGAAAGGTGAGAATGCTATGCTTTCGTTTATACACACAAAAATAATTTCATTAAAGATTTATCTTCTTTGTTAATGCTTTTTATGCTGAAACCTTAGAATAAAATATTTTATAATGGAAATAATCCAACGTGTCTACTTTAGACTTTACATAGCTTCGTGCTTTCCAACTTAAATAAGACATTCCTTTATTTCTAGAATTAGAGCTGTTTTTCCTGTGTGTAAGTAGAAGAAATGCCACCCAGCTTGTTTGAATGAGTGCTGTTAGTTTGCAGTTCTCAAGACCAGAGTTTGCAGAGGAGAAATCTTACATCTTTCCACTATCTTGCATTAAGCCAAATAACCTAGTAGTATTTAGTGTGTTAAAGAAATTAAAGCAGTCCTTGTTTGAGGAGGTTGGTTGAAACACTTGAAGTGAAATGATATATTATGTATTATAAAGGATAAAGTTATTAAACTCAAAAAAGATCAGAGAATACAAAGAAAAATAAATCACAATTAGACATTATGTAGAATTTTAGTAATGCAGTGAAGTGAAAATGTCATAACTAATGAAATGAAACAGTGAATGAATGAAACTGTTCATAGAATGAAGCAGAAAGTACCCCATTTATGAGAGAAGATGTTAATACTTTTTAAAATTAACATATAATGTATTATTTGTTTCAGGGGTACAGGTCTGTGATTCATTGGTCTTACGCAATTCACAGCACTCACCATAGCACATACCGTCCCCAATGTCCATCACCCAGCCACCCCATCTTTCCTACCCACCTCCATTCCAGCAACCCTCAGTTTGTTTCCTGAGATTAGGAGTCTTATGGTTTGTCTCCCTTTTTGGTTTCATCTTGCTTCATTTTTCCCTCCCTTCCGTATGGTCTTCTGCCTTATTTCTCAAATTCCTCATATCAGTGAGATTATATAATAATTGTCTTTCTCTGATAAATTTATTTTGCTTAGTGTAATACCCTGTATTTCCATCCACATTGTTGTAAATGGCAATATGTCATTTTTCTGATGGCTGTACAATATTCCACTGTGTGTATATCTATACATCTTCTTTATCCATTCATCTGTTGATGGACATCTAGGCTCTTTCCATAGTTTGACTATTGTGGACATTGCTGCTATGAACACTGGGGTACAGGTATCCCTTCTTTTCACTACATCTCTATCTTCAGGGCAAATACCCCGTAATGCAATTGCTGGGTCATAGGGTAGCTCTGTTTTCATACTGTTTTCCAGAGTGGCATTCCCAGATGTTAATACTTTTTAAAGTTATTGCTTTAAATAAAAGAGGATGGTCAAAGTGTAACAATGTATATATTTTTTTAAATGAGCTGTTTTGAATGAGTATTAGGTGAGAATGCAAAAGATTTCTCTTCATTTTCCCAGATCCTCATCTCTCTTTTTTTTTTTTTTTTAAGATTTTATTTATTTATTTGACAGAGAGAGGTCACAAGTAGGCAGAGAGGCAGGCAGAGAGAGAGAGAGGAGGAAGCAGGCTCCCTGCTGAGCAGAGAGCCCAATGTGGGACTCCATCCCAGGACCCTGAGATCATGACCTGAGCCGAAGGCAGCAGCTTAACCCACTGAGCCACCCAGGCGCCCCATCAGATCCTCATCTCTTGAGGCAACCAATTTTAACCATTGCTGGTTTTGGTTCTTCTCATGTTTATTTTCATGACACCATGCACTGTGCTTGTACCTCTATTTCTAGGTTTACACATTACCCATTGGCCCCTTGCGATGAAAGATGGAGCCGTAGCTCACTGAGACATCTATACCTTTTCTCTCTCTTTCCTTTCCCACTTTGTTTTGTAATCATAGCATGAATTTCAGTTATTGATTATTTTAAAACGTTATATAATATACTTAAACCTCTATTTCTTGGATCATCTACTTTATTTCTCTCCACACATGTCTTTCCCACTTGTTTCCTGATTTACAACAGCTATACCATTACTTTTACAGGTTCTGGTTTAAAACATTTACATTTTGTGTTGCAATCATTGTAAATCATAATGTCTTCCATGTTTTGTATGTAGGTTGATTTTAAACATTGAAAAAACAATGAGGATGTTTATAGTGCTGTGATATTTTTTTCAAACACCTTGGAAAATCTTTGGGATATCTTGTTTTGTAGGATGAAATTTGATTCTGGACTCTTTTTCTTAGCGTTTTCACCATGTTATATGTGTTATTACTCCATAAATACACTCATTCTCGTCAGATAGTATGTCCTGATTTTTGTTTTGAAGACAGAGTTATTCTGACCACAGGACACCTACAAAGGCTCAGGGGTCCTCTGAAGCTATTCCAGGATTGGTTTGGGGTTGGACTGGAGCCAGTGTAGTTGTAATGAGCTGTTAGTGGGGAGGGTTTGAGGCGGTTGATTCTGGCTTGGATTATCATTTTCAATCTGGAGAACTAATATGGAGTTTAGAAGGTTCAGTTGCTCCCCCAACTCTAGCTCCCTATCCTAACTTATTGTCTCTGTCCCCTTTCCAAGATTCTGACTTGCCCCAGCAAGTTCTGGGTACCCTGAACTGAGTTTGGGGCACTACTTTGTCACAGGAGGGGCACAGGATTGAGAACTCCTGGCTTAAAATTTGTGATAAACTCTCTCTTCCTTAATCTTTTAGAGTTCCTTTGGTTGAGTCACTGATGAAGGTCAGGAGGTGATGCTACATTGCGTTCATGTCCATTATTTCATCTGATAGACGGACACAAGTGATGTGGGACCGAGGCAGACATTGCATTATCCCGATGCATAGAGACATAAACTAAGGCTCAGGGAGCCCCTCGGATCAGGCACATTATAAGCCTCTATCCAGTCATTTTCTAGGTGGCTTTGGAGATACCTAGGACTGTTGGGTATGGATGGAGGGCCCTTTCCTGAGCTCCTTTAACTTTCTTCCTATTTCTCTCTTTGACCTTGGCATCAGTCAGTGGGAAGTATGCATTTTGCTCTGCAGTGTTCCAGGTCCTCTGTGGCCATGAGAGGAGCACAGGACAAGCCAAAAACCTTACCTTAGTCCCGTGTTCTGCTTCTCCTTGAAGTAGTGAGTTCAGAGGAGATGCAGGAAGCTTCTGTGCCATTACGCATGGTGGGCACAGACAGGGAGAACATGTAAGCACACCCCAACCAGAAGTACATTTTAGTGACACAGTTGTTCTTAAAGGTTTATTCTGATGGGACGGCAGGATTTATACCAGAGAGGCTTGGAATAGCTACTGTTTGTGAAATCAATTGCAAAACATTTGACCTTATTCATCACCCCCTGAACTTGAGGAAGTAGCATCAAGGTTTAGGCTCTCCGATGTGGCATAGTGAAATGAATGGTTTCTTCTTCACGTGTTCGATCTTCTGCCTTAGATTCTGCTACAGAACCAGCTAGAGCCTTCCTTACCCAGTGGCTCCCTTAAATTGTTAAATATGGATCATTCGGATTCTGAACGGAGGCTTTGCTCCAAGAAACCTGATGAAATAGCTGTAAACAAGAAACCCAAAGTTACATGGACTTTATTTTCCTCTAACTGCCGGTATCAACTACTGTGTTTCCAAACTTTGGCTAAAGAAATATTTACATTTTTTGGCTTTTATTTTTTCTGACTAAGGTCAGAGTTTGGATTCCCGTAATTCTAGTGAAAGGAAGAATATGGTCACATTTTAGGGGTGAGTTGGGTAATTGAAAAAAACATATGTACAGCTTCAATGAGTAGAAATTTAGAACTTTATATGCAGATTTATGATGACCTTTCTTAACTAGATTGGTAGGAATTTTATTGTTTAAATTAGACTCATATAGCCCCATATATTTTTATATCTATGCCAAATGCAGTGATAGAATGCAGTGAATTTGGTATCTCTGGTTCTTATTTTTCTGATATATGCATAGATGATATTAAGGGATATCCTTATTAGTATCATTACATTAAGGAGTCCCAAACTACTAGGCTATTTTTGAGTCCCATGGGTTTACTTTTTTTTTGGTCTGCAAAAATTCATCCTGTTCTTGTAACTCAGAGATGGTTTTTTCTTTTCCTTTTATTTGGGCACGTGTGTGTGTGTGTGTGTGTGTGTGTGTGTGTGTGTGTTTTAAGTATGGAATTCTTGTGATTGGATTTTTTTTTTTCCAGACCCAATGTCTGTGGCTCACGTTATAATGCTTACTGTTGTCCTGGATGGAAAACCTTACCTGGTGGAAATCAGTGTATTGTCCGTAAGTAAAGAGATGGTCTGTCATTCTTCCATGTTCTTTTGTTGTTTTGGTTGCATGGTGATTCTTAGTACTTGTAACTTCTTATTACTTCTTGTAACTGCATGCCATTAATATGTTTATAGCAGATCCTTCCAGCTCTCAGATTTTCCTACTTCCTCTGAATTCGGATTGGGAAATACACTAATTTGGTCAAACGACTGTTACACTTTAGTTCAGTGACTTCCTTTATAATATTTCTGTCTTCTAGGGAATAGAGCAACAGGGTTACTTTGCTTAAGGGTATGCATGACCTGGATCCACAGACTATGTAATCATTTTGATGGGATTTTGGAAAAAAGGATACCGTTGCTGCTTTCCTTATTGAATTTCTAACTCTGTTGGCCTCCCACCAGCCTACTCAAACCTTGTATATTGAATCTGGAGGGTCTCTAGCTTTTATAAAGGAAAGGGAGTGGATAGAGTATTAGATGCAGATGAGTGGAAAGTTGAGGAAAGAGTTCAAACGGTACCAGAAATTCCTCCACTGACTCTGTGGTCACAGCAAACCTCCATAGTCTCATCATATCCCACAAATGTGGAGTGACAGACCACATGCCAGGAAAGGTGCTATTTAATGGAGGTACTCTGTCAAATTGGTTATGGCTTCTGTCTTTTATGAACTTTTACTGTCATCATACCTATGAAGTAATTTCCAGTTTTCAGAAAGCTCTGTCCGTGTGATGGGAAAATTTAGAGCTGAAAGGACATTGAGGAATTACTTCACTTTCTCTCTTGACCTAGAGTAGTCTGTGCAGAAGAATAGAATATTGCAACCAGTGTTCTCTTGGTGACCTGAAAAAGTTAATCTCTTTCTCAGTTCTTGATTTTGACCAAAAGCATCTTCTTCATTTGGCACATCATGCTTTATGTAAGGATCAAAACCTAATCACTAAGAGAGGTATAGAATGGTATTTAGAGTTTTCTAAATGAACTTAACAAAAGAACTCTCTACTGAGGTACTGTAGAATCTCTGAGAAATGCTGTCTTCTGGTATTTAAATAGGTGTTTATAGGAGCCTTTGACAGTTTGTTTCTAAATGGTTTTCAATTTCTATCCTAAGCTTTTTTTTGATGCTTGAATGCACTTTCTATCTAGTGTGATATTTTTAGCCTTGCCCGTCTCATTTGCTGCTTGCATTTGAGAAAGGGATCATGCCTTTGAGTATAAAAAGTAGTGGCCTGCTAATATATATAAATCATTTACCATCTGAACTTTTTCTTCTGGCCACCAGCAAGCATTTGGTCCCAGTACAGTAGTCTCTCTGTGGCATGAAAGTGTTAATATTTCTCTGAAGGATAAACAGCTTCTTGACTACAGAATCCGTGCTCTTGTAATGTATTCCATACTTCTTCTCTCAGGCTGTTGATGTCATTGAGAATGGGACTTAAATGTAGGATAAAAGCTGCTCCATAGATTATATGTTCCTGGTGGGCAGGTTCTGATGTAGAGAATTAGTCCTAGCAGGATTCAGGATTTTTATAAAAATTATTAAGCAGTAAGCTTATAGTAAAATCGGCTTCCAAGAATCCTGCTAAAATTTTTATACCATTAAATGTTAAAATTAATATAAAAACAATGCTTATAGGTCTTTAAGTATGTTTAAGTGCAGGACTTCTGTTTGTGTTATTTTCTCTAAATAGGATGTCTTGGGCTTTTGATAGATCGGGGGCTGCGTTGACTAAGCAGAGAGGTTGAGACCACGGATGGGGACTGGGGAGTTACTGCATTTTGCCTCCAGACCTTATTTAGTGCAACATATTTGTTTTGTGAATGCATAAACCTGAGACCGAGGGTCACATAAGTCATGATAGTAAAACTAACAGGGAAGCTGAGAGTCCAGATTTCCTCATTGGAGGGTTGGGTTTCTGTAACGCACCACATTCTGAAGCCATGTACTAACACATCTCTGGCTTTATTCACAGCCATTTGCCGGCATTCCTGTGGGGATGGATTTTGTTCTAGGCCAAATATGTGCACTTGCCCATCTGGTCAGATATCTCCTTCCTGTGGCTCCCGATCCAGTGAGTATAACATGTTATTATATATAATATTATTTTATGTGGTTATGCCCCATTTTCTCCTAAATTTGCTTTTGGCTTTTCTCTTGCCTGCAATATATATATATTTTTCTTTTTTTCACTAGAACATCTGCCTTCTCTGTTCAGCTCAGAATACTTGGACTGGCTCTCCTCAATCTGGTCTCCCATTTTCCTTCTTCACTCTTTACAGGGAAATTATCTATGGGACATAGTTACTATGAATATATAAAGATTATGACCTCCTTTGTAGGTATTGCCCTATTCATCTTTGTATCTCCAATGTAAACACCATATGAGATGCTCAGTGGAATGATTTTTTAATGAACATTTTTGGCTCAAGAAACGAGGCATTTTTCCTTGTACTGAAATCTGAGTCTGATTAAACACTTTTTAAAAACTAAAGACCCCTGCCTTTGCAAGAAGAAAATGTGAGAAGTCATTATGGTGGTTTGGGAAGTGATTTTTCATGAAACACAAGCCTATTTTCCCTCTCACAGTTTTACCACTTCATTCTGTGATACCAAATACATACCCACAGTTCATTCTCCAGAGCCTTTGCTTGCTTGTTCTATTGGTTTTTTAATACTTTTCTCTTTGGGAGGGAGGGTGGTTATTCTTTAAATATGTGTCCTCAGCAATGAATTCGGGGAAATGCAGGGGCTGGGAAGAAGGTGAGTCATATACGTCATTAAAACCATTGAAGCTCATGCCTGTAGAAACTGCCCCTCAACACCTTGACCATTACCAAAGTGAACAGTGAAGTTCCTTTTCCATTTCCCATTTCCAGTGAGAAAATGAGTTCCCCTTGTAGTGTGTTCCATTTCTGACAAGGTTTTCAGGAAAAGTACTACGGAATGAATGCATTCTCTTTTGTCTGTTGTAGGTAGAAACTTCAGTGTAGTCAAGGTTGATTACCTATTAAGGGTCCTGATATTTAGTCATAGCTCTCCTGAGCTGATTAACTGGATAGGGCAAGTAGTCCTAATAGACTCTTTCGGTGTCTGCTCATATACCTTGGCATTCATGGTAACTCGGCCTTAGAGCTCTGCAAGGTTTTTCTGACAGGGAACGTGCCTGGTCTGCATCCAAGGCAAGCTGGAAGTGCTGGAGGACGGGTAACCCTAGAAACAACTACTAACTAGTGACAGACAGAGCATGTTGGATACGTGCCCCAGCTTCCTTGCCTCTCAGTTTGTAGAACTATGGAGTGTGTTTGGAACTGTGTCCTGGAGTTTCCTAGTGGACTGAGCCCCAGCTGCCCACAGTGGTAAAAGGCTTGATCATGGATTCATCATCTTGATCATCTTCCTTTCTCACCTCCTCACTTTCCTACCAGTGTTTCCTGAAGTTACTTCTAAAACAGACTACTTGCATTTAAATTACTATTTCAGAATCTGCTTATGGTGGAACCCAAATACAGGCTACTGGTAAATACGGTCAGCTGTTGATGGGGATAGAAACTTCCCTGTGGGCCGGGAGTCGTTTGCTTATTGCACTGAGAATAGCATATTCTTATTTCATCTCAGCTTCGTTTTCAATGGCATCTTCCAAGCAACAGCAGGTTCATTGTACAAATCAAGGGCACCTGAGCTGGAGGAAAACAGAAAGGTAGAGAAGTCAGTGGGTGGCCCTTCTGGGAGCCTGTGGGACATCTCTGTCTCCATCAGGCTGCCACGGAGAGCTACCTAAGGGATGGGGAAGGAGTCTAGATACCAAGTTGGGAACAGACCCCATCACTCAGATTGGCCCTTGAGCCAGTCAAAAACAGAGTGCTCCTCTGGAGGGGATGGACTATAGCTGGATGATAAAACTGGGTATCCACCTGGGGAGGTCTTCAATACAATAGTGAGAGCTGCTGCTGATTTCTCTGTCAAGTAAAAACCGTGGTGGGTATTATAGAGGGCTCGGATTGCATGGAGCACTGGGTGTGGTGAAAAAATAATGAACACTATTTTTCTGAAAATAAATAAATGAAAAAATTTTTTAAAAGTATGTAAAAAGGGACGCCTGGGTGGCTCAGTGGGTTAAGCCGCTGCCTTCGGCTCAGGTCATGATCCCAGGGTCCTGGGATCGAGCCCCGCATCAGGCTCTCTGCTCAGCCGCGAGCCTGCTTCCTCCCCTCTCTCTGCCTGCTTGTGATCTCTCTCTGTCGAATAAATAAATAAAATCTTTAAAAAAAAAAAAGTATGTAAAAAAAAAAAACAAAAAAAAAACCCCATGAGATGTAAAGATAGGATGTTAACAGTTGATCTGGTAGCTTTCAAGCTAACCTCGAGATGGCAGTATAGTGGTAGGTTCTGTGGGTCAGATTTAGGTTAGAGACTTATGTCAAAGACTTATGGGTGATGCTCTCTGAAGAGGTTTGGGTCCACCTACGGTACCTGGACCTTGGACCTGAGTAGCTTGTGGATAAGAGTGGGATGAGGGCGGCGATCTGGCATCATCAGGATCTTTGAGGCACTTGGAGCCTTTAAAATCATTGGCTTGGACTCTGCCTGAATTAATATTGTCTAAACATCTTGCAAAATTAAAGATGGCAGAATATTTTAGATTCAGTGTAGTTGTGGTAATCAATTTATTTCTGATCTTTTGAAATATTATTCTAGGGAATAGCTGTGTTGTCCTATAGAACTCTCTGGCCACGGTATGCTTGGCAATAAATATGGAGAGATCAGTTTTGATAACTTCCCTGCTAGTAAAAGGATAACACAGCAAAATATTTGCATTTACTACCAGTGGTTCTACCAAAAGGGGACAAATTTAGATCATTTCCCCAATATTTCTTATGAGAACTTTTATACTTGTTATGTGATAGGGATCCAGAGGCCTGGGAAAGTTGTGGGGCCTCTGAGGCCTTACTTTTTTCATTTGACAATGAAAAGAATAAAAGGAAGGATGTTCTTTCAGGCTGTTTTCTACTTTTGAGTGTCCTGGGACTCTGAGAATAGGCAATGATCTCTTAGTGGCCTGAAGAATAGATTGCATTTCCAGAAGGTCCAAACTGCCAGGCAGCAATTCCTTTGGGCACTAAGAAGACAAGGCTTCTCTTAACCTGTTGGAACTCTTGCCACTGGTCATGGGCATTACACCAGGGCAAAAACGATTGGCTAGCCAGAGTCAGAAAAATGGGTTTTCTGAACTTTTTCTTTTTTCTTTTCTTGAGAGAGAGAAAGAGGGAGCGCGTGAGCAGGCAGGGAGGAGGGGCAGCAGGAGAGGGAGAGAGAGAAGTTTAAGCAGGTTCCACGTGGAACACAACACAGGGCTCGATCTCACGACCTTGAGGTCATGACCTGAGCCCAAATCAAGAGTGGGATATTTAACTGACTGAGCCACCCAGGTGCCACCCCAGGTTTTCTGAACTTTAATTTCAAACCTATTTGTACTATTCTCAAATCTTTCTGTCTCTGAGGCTGACAATGGAGCCTAAGCAATCCTAATTCTCATAATTAGGTCACAGTAGACCAATTCATGAATTTACTCAAACTCTTCTTTAAATTATACATATAAAATATATTATCTTCTTTAATAATATGTATTATTATAAAACTTGTTTCCTAGGATGCCTGGGTGGCTCATTTGATTAAAGCATCTTCCTTTGGCCCAGGTCATGATCCCAGGGTCCTGGGATTGTGTCCTGCATTGGTTTCCTTGCTCAGCAGGGTGCTTTTGTCTCCCTCTGCCTGCCATTCCCCCTGCTTGTGCTTTCTTTCTCTGTCTCTCTCTGACAAATAAATAAAATATTTAAAAAAAGAAGTTGTTCCCTGAATTTTATATTTAAGAATTTATAGGTCAAATTCATACACATTCTGTTTTATTCTTTGTGCCTTTTCAAGGATTTTAAAAACTAAACTCTTTTTTGTTTTATAGATTCATATTGAGTTGTAAGAAATAAAACGGAGAGATCCTGGGTACCCTTCACCCAGTTTTCTCGTGTTAACTTCCTGTGAAACTATAGCACGATATCACTACCAGGATATTGACATTGATACAGTCAAGATACAGAAGAGGTCTACCACTGCAAGGATGCCTGCTGTTGCCCTTTTATAGTTTTTTACCTCCTGTTCCTATGCTCTCTTTAATCCTGGCAGCCACTAATCTGTTCTGCAGTTCTATAGTTTTTTCATTTCTAGAATGTTATATAAATGGAATCACACTATAGGGAACCTTTTGGGATTGACTTTTTTCATTCAGCATAATTCCCTGGAGAGTCATCCACGTCATTTCATTATCAACTGTTCGTTTTATTACTTTTTAGTACTTTTATTACTGAGTAGTGTTACTTGCTTTGGATGTATCACAGTTTGTTTAGCCATTCACCAGTTGAAGGACATCCAGGTTGTCTCCAGTTTTTTTGGTTACTGGAGCTGTTCTGAACATTCATGTACAGGTTTTTGGGTTTTTAAAAAATATTTTTATTTATTTCGAAAGAGAGAGAACATGAGCAGGGGAAGGGATAGAGGGAGAGAATTTCAAGCAGACTCCATGCTGAGTGTGGAGCCTGATGTGGGGCTTGATCCCACGACCCTGAGATCTTGACCTGAGCTGATAGATGCTTATTCGCAAATTGCTCCCCTTGTGCTTGCCAAGACAGTGGCAGGTTTGTAGAATCATTCCTAACCTCATGCATCCCAAAGGAAATGGTTACCTTAGCCCTGCATCTCTCTCATTCCCATAGCATGTTCAAATTGTTCTCTACTGGTTGGTCATTTTATGAACTAATTTGTATTGGGCTATCCCCTAAAGGAAGTTTCTTTTACTCTTCCTGGTGCCTGGCAAATAGAAGGCATTCAGTAAGTATTTATCGAATGACTGAAAGATTGACTGAATCTGGAAAAAAAACATAACATTTATTTGGGATCCTATATAGATACAGGTAAATGGCAGCATTTTCTGCTCCTTCCAGAATGTTGAAACCCTTTGAGGCTGTCTTCTCATTTTCAAGGGGAAGCCCTCATTGGGTTTTAGAGTTGTCCGAGTTATCTGCATGTAGCAGCTTGGAAAGTGACACTTAGTTCCCTAGTATTGTCAGTTTCTGGTAAACTCTTAACACAGACTGAGTTTAGGAATATATTCTGGCTTAAAGTATTTAGAGCATCTAAGAAATTCACAGCATCCTTATGGATTTAAGTGGAGCTTTGGCTTTTTCTAGAGATGGAGAACTTGGTCTTGTAATTGTTGGACATCTGGGATGCTTGTTCAATTCAGTGTAAATTTAGAATACCCATCAATGGCAGGACAAGATTAAAAAAAAAAAAACCAATTTATGTACATATACACTCCAAACTGTTCCTGCTGTAGTAAAGCTACACATCTAGTTCCTTTATTTCCCCCACAGAAATCCTGAGTGATTGTTCTAAAGAAATGTGTTTCTCCCCTGAGCATCTGAGACTCACAAAGAATGTGAAGTTTCCTTGGCAGACATGTTTGTGGCAAAACAGATGGTTAAGATCCAATTATTTTTTATTAAGCATGATCCCCCAGCCCAAAGATTCATAGTTCGTTGGTTTATTGGGATCAGTGGACTAACTATGCTGTACTGTTTCACAAGTCTGACCAAGGAGTTTTATTTTTTAAGGGAGACAGAATATTTTATGGAAATATTTTAGACCTGGAAAAGGTTTACCTGAAAGACAGAATAGGAAAAAATATAAAAGGAAATCAGATCTTTATTATATTGCACTTAAATGTAAATTTATCATTTTTCCTAAAAGAATTCATTCTATTTTTCAATTTGAACAAATAATGTAAAGTCACTATTGGAACTACTGTTAGCGTTTTATCTCAAAGTAGCTAAATGGCTTTGTTGCTCATGTGGGAATGGAAATTAGCTCTTGGCATGAACCACTTTAATTGAAATCAGTTTGTGGGTTGAGTTCCTATGCTGCTTGACACATGACATCATTTCCTGTGCTTTTCCCAATCCTCACTGTTTTTCTAAGATAGGATGAAGCTAAGTTTAACTTCAAATTTTAAAGCAACTATACACCTTTTCCTGACCTACTTAGAATATTATCCAAATTTTCACCAAGTCATTCCTTTTGTATATTTGTAGATAGTTTTTTAATTCAAAAGCATTTTGGCTGAGACATTTTAATAGAATCAGAGGAGCCTAAAATAACTGTTTTAATCAGTTTACTGGGTTGCTTGACTTCTATAACAATGTGCCAACAAAGGATTTAATTCTGCTTTTATACATGGGGAAATGAAGATAAAATATTTTTAATAGCAGCCTACTTAGGGCTGTGTAATAGCCTGGGACATAATGGGCAATTTCTCAGTCTTAGTTTTTGAGGATAGCTTTTGATGTCATTATCTGGTGGTGTGAGTTAAGTAAGTGGAAATTACCTGAGTAAAGTTTTGTACCACACCTACAAGTAGGCAAGGTACTATTCTAGATGCTTAGGGGGTATAATTAATAACCATGATGCTTTCCATTCCAAAGAAGCTTTTAAACAAATGGGTTGAAGAGAGGAGAAATAACAAAAAAAAAATAAGTTTTAGATTATATATATTTCAAAAAAGAAGCATAAAGTACTCTGGAGTCAGAGAAAAGAGGGCTCATATCTAGTGGGAGAAAGAAGAGAGAACAGGAATCAGAAAAGATCAAAGAAAAGAAGATATATTTGCAGTGGGTCTTAGAGCTAGGTAGGGATTATTTGCTAGCAGCTATGTGTGTTGTATGCTGGGGATTAAGGGTAAAGGACAAAGAGGATGAAGAAGAGAGTCCAGCAGGAAACGAGACCAATGTGTTCAGCATTTTGCATGGCACATAGGAGGTAGTGTTGCGTGAATGAATGAATGATCAGTAGATCGAGGACTGAGCCATAGGACATACTAGAAGTCTGCAGAGCAGCCCTGAAAGGCCCGTGGCCATACTGAGAGAGGGAGGAAGTTCTTAGCTTACTAGAGACAGGGAGCCTCTGGTAGTGCTTCAGTAAGTGTGTGACAAGTTCCTGAGAAAGTGTATCCCTTTCAGCTTGACTCAGGTAACTCTTTGGTCCTCTGTGAGGGCATAGGAAATATTCATTTTGCTATCTCTTCCCCATTGTCATGCTGAAATCTGTGTAGCTCCTTATGGAAATGGTCCTTTCTCTAGAGGTCCACAGCCACTCTTGATGCAGCACTGAGAGTCCTAACCAGGGCTACCAAAGAAGGTGGCTGCTGTGAGGTGCCCTCTCTCTACTCGTAGCGGGTTTGCCCCCTATGCTCCAGGAAGGTTGAGCAGCTGATTGTTGTTCTTGCACACAAGAGGAGGACTTCTCTTCTCCCTCTGTAAAATTGTGGAACCTTTTTCTGTAAGAATATTCTCCCATAGCTTGGAGAACATGTCAGAGTATGCCAACTTCCAGTGCCCAATCCTAGTCTCCTTGTGTGGGGTTGTGTCAACAAGGATTAATGACGAATTCAGTCAAGCCTCTGTCTTCTCCAAGTAAGGTAGTTATTGTTTCCAGAGGACAAAGGGGCAGCCTGGGATTCTGAACACTTCATTTTAGCATCCTAAATTATTGAATTAGGGACAGCCTACACACTAGAGAAGGGAGAGCACGCGTCATACTGTCGTTCCCCTTCACAGGCGTCTGTCACTCCAGTTTCTTCTAGCGTCCCGTCTCACGTCCAAGGCTGCCTGCACCCCATGGTCCTTCTGCCCTGAGTAAAGTCACACGTCTTTAGGTGAAAGGATGACAAAGAGTGAGTTTCAAACACTGCAGGTTTTATTTAGTTTAAGGTCACGGTTTAAATAAGCAGCTCTTTCTGAGCCCAGGTCGGCTGCCTCCCTTATCAGGCAGCCTTTTATTAAATGCTCTTGTAGGCAGTTTTTTCTCCTTTTTGCTGTCTCCAAAATTTCTTTTAACAAAATTCCTTGGAATTTCTCCCTCAGACCGTTTTCCTGGCCACCTACGTTGGGACTCTAAATCTTGTAATAGGAAAACTATTACCGTTGTAATCTTGTCTTGCTCAAGGCACTATTTTCTTGTTGGTATAAATTACAGAAATGACATTGAGTGGAAAGTCCTGCTAAATTAGGGAAGTCATTTAGTACCATTAAAGTAAATAGCAAAGAAACAATTGCATTGTAATTGATTTTATACTCACATATTAAAATAACACATTTAGTGTTGTCGTTAGGTTATTTCTGCACAAGTATGTGAATCTTGATAAACCATTTCATTTTCTCTCCAGATCACTACAAATCAATTCCTGTGATGTGTTGCAATCTACTTACTTAAACTGCAAAAGTAAATCATTCTTTTTTCTTTTCTTTTCAAGTCCAACACTGTAACATTCGCTGTATGAATGGAGGTAGCTGTAGTGACGACCACTGTCTGTGCCAGAAGGGATACATTGGGACTCACTGTGGACAACGTAAGTAAACCATACTTATAAGTATCTCACTATATGCTAGACTATGTAGACGAATGTGTAGACAGATAGTAGACAGAAAGAATACAGAACTCAGTACTGATGGAGTCTCTTTGGTTATGCGGGATGTGGCATTTTTACAGAAGTCCAGTGCATCTCATGGATGATCAGACCACTGACCTAATGCGCTTTGCACCAGATTTCTGACTGGAACCTTTGGAGGGGTGGTTTGACTCATTTTCTTCTCTTTATCTTCAGCACCCCACTTACCTCATCCCCTTCAGAATTCTTGTTTGTTCCAGACGTATACCTTCCATTTGATTGCTGAATATGTCCACCTGGTTTTTGAAGAAGCATCTCGAAGTATTTCAAAACTCAACCTCATATTTCTCCCCAAACATGTCCTTTTTCTTGATTAATGGTAGCTGAATCTCTCTAGTTTCCCAACCTAGATTCTGCTACTGTAATACTTAAACCACATGGTGTTTGCTTCGCTGGTTCATTCATGAACACTGTTTATTTCGGGTCTACTCTCAGTCGGTCCCTGCAGAAGAGGAAAATTCCTTTAAGAAAGCTTACTTTTTATTACACTAAGATGAATATATACACCCAGCAGAAATATATACACCCATTCAGAAAAGTGAAATATATACACCCATTCAGAAAAGTGAAAACAATTAAATAGTAAAATTCTCCATAATCCTGTCATTACCTTCCAGTCTTTTCTTTCTTTCTTTTTTTTTTTTTCTTCCAGTCTTTTAATGGATATTTGGTACATGAGATCTTATTGTATGCATAGTTTTTCATACTCCTTTTTTATGTAATATTTTATTAGACGTATGTTATAGTATTAAACATTTTAAAATGCTTTAATGGTTGCAGAATATTCCATGATATGGATGTTTTATTATTTATTTAATGAATCTTTAATGATGAAGGTTTATTCCTATTTTTTCCAGTCTTTGCCATTATATATATATTTGCTATGATGAGTAATGTTATTAGAAATAAACCAAGATTTATATAATGCCTCCAAGACTGTCCATGCACTGCAGTGTGGTAAGAATAATGACTGAGTTTTGGGTAGCCCACCACAGTAGTGTGGAGAGAGGAAACACAGGACAGCTTCTCCAATGTGGGAGACCCTCGAGCTGAATCTTGAAGGATGGGGTGGAGATCCTTTGTCAGATGGTGGGAGGTGGGCTTCTCATGCAGCTGACATAGCCTGGGTCATGGCATAGGACAAGCCGTCAGACACAGCATGTGTTTTGGTGTTACCGAGGGAGGTGAGGGGAAGGGAGATAAGGTCAGAATGGAAGCCCTGGACCAGGTTTTGAGTGCCTTTATGAATACCGTGTTTGCATCCACAACAGAGCCAGGGAAGAGGAGTGGGTTAACAGCCAAGAGCATTCCTCTGTTGAATGATTGACTCTCCATTTACCATATGCGAAGCACATTTTCAAACTCATCACATGCATTAACTCATTGAATAAAGCAGCAGTCTCCTGAGTTAGAGGTATCTTTTACCTCTAGCAAATGAGGAGGTGGGGCACAGGGACATCAATGACTTGTCTAAAGTTCTATGGGGAGGGACTGGCAGAGTTAGGTTTCGAACCCAAGCAGTCTGATTTCTTGGCCTGTGCCTTTATTGCTATGAAATGCTGGCCTCAGGCACTTTACGTACAATGGTTCACAATGAGAAAGATCTCAGTGGCCACAAGTAATGGTGTAAATGCAGGGGGAAGAAACAGAAAGCAGGAAGACTAGTACCGGGGCTGTGGCTGGAGAGCTGGTGGGAGGGATGGAGTCCAAGGCATTTTTGGAAAAAAAAATCATGAAGAGCTGCTGGACATCTTCCTGCTCCCTTCGGTGCTCCTTGAGGGTTTAGCCCCAATTCTACCACACGACAGACATTTAGTTAACACTAGCAGAGTTAGAAAAACTTTCCCAGACCTTACTTTCCCAATCTATACAATAGGATGGTTGGCTTAGGCCATCTCAAGATTTCTTTTCTGTTTAAAATCTTCTTCTCCCCTGACTGTAAATCAGGAGGCAAATCAAAACAATGAATATACAGAAACCTCTCTAATTCGATGATGAGAAATCGGTTTTTACCGTAGTTCTGGCAAGAAGGGTTTGTGTCAGTTCAAGTCCTCTGATCCCAAGCTGATGCCAAGACAGAACTGGATATACAAGAGATTCATTGTAGAAAATACCTGTAAGGAAGAAAGGGGGAAGAAGGCATAGCAAGAGGGGAGGGCCTTCAGACTGCGATGTAGGTCTCACCCCCGTGCAAGGAGAGGGGGACTGTGTAGGTTGTATAGAAGGTGCCTCAGACCAGAATGAAGCCTTGGTCAGGCTGATGGTGAGCCCAGAGCAAAGATCTCCCATGGGGAGAGTTCCGTGATGGGCAGAAATGCTCAGTCTCTGGTACCGCGCTAAGCTTAGTCATTGGATGGTAGCAGCCAATCAAGGGCAGTTCTGTGCCCTTGGCGTGAACACGAGGCAGGTCTGAAGGTGCAGTGGCTGGGGGCTGTCAGCCAGCTAAGCTCCTTACAGTAGGTTTTCTTGGAAGGAGATCTGAGCGGCTCAACTCCATGACTGCCGCGAGGATACAGATAAAGTGTGCAGGAGATACATGACGGAGGAATTAATTCAAAAGGAGGAGCTATTAGGGAAGCCTCATGGTGGAGTGAGATGGGAGCTGGACTTTGAAGTGTGGGTGGTATTGGCAAATTTGGCTCAGAAGAGCCTACCACCTGTGGATAAAAGTGCCTAGAAAGAGGCCACGCGTGAAGGAATTGCAGGAAATTGTACAGAGAAGAGTCGTTCGGGGCATGAGCTCTCAGATCCTATTTTAATGCCTTTTCTGGCAAGTAAATTGTCCCTCCCTCAAGCATCGCTGGACTTACCTCACGAATAGACTGTTACAACAGTCAGTTGGGTCTTCATTACGGCACATAAATATGGTCGGAATTAATGTTTGATCGTTTGCAGTTAATTGTGTGATTTAACATTCCATATTTCTGTAACAGTGACAGAGGCCAGCATTTTCCCTCACGGGAGCCCTCAAATCATAAGCAAAAGAGTCAGCTTGCTAAAATGCAGTTCTCCTCCACCGACATCTCCTATAAACCACCATTTTAGATACAGAACTGAAAGCATTGCTCAACTACTTCCCAGAATGAAGCTGTCGGCATCAACGTGGGTTCAAACTCACTTATTCCTGGCAGTTTAACCCGAGTTGACTGAGGAGCTTATGCAGAGCTGGAACTGGAGCAGACCTGTGGAAAATGAACACCAGGATGATTATTTAGGTTTTTTATTGTTGTCCCTCAGGGGATGGTAAGTGTTACGTCATCAGCATCTGCTTTCAGGTAACAGCTCTCAGCTCCTCTCTCCTTCTCTTCCAGCTGTATGTGAGAGCGGCTGTCTCAATGGAGGCAGGTGTGTGGCCCCGAATCGATGTGCCTGCACTTACGGCTTTACCGGACCCCAGTGTGAAAGAGGTAATTTTTTTTAGTGGATTACTATAAATATGTTCTGGTGGCTAAAGCTATTCCTGACTTAAGCACATGTTGGCTTTATAGAGCGCCTGCATGAATTTCGTTGAACTTTAAGGGAAGGTCCCTGCAATGACAAGACAGTGGCCCTACGTCTAGGCATGTTATTCTATAATTCTTGCCAGGGGCCTGCAGGACTCACTAGTGTGCCTAGGCATAAGCACCAGTTGGCAGGCATCAAGATAAAGAGGGGAGACTTTTCCAAAGGGGTAAGGATTGAGCTCCTTGTTGTTCTAGTAAATTCGAGAACTGGCTTCACATGAAACATCTGTATGGAAAGGAAAAAATTTAGAGTGAAGAAAAATACTCTTAAAGATCTGTGAGGACCTACTGGGGGCCATAGGGGCATACAAACGTAGCATCCAAAATGCACTGGAAATGGCAGTTGCGGAGGAGCTGGGCTTTCACATACGTGGTTTATCCAGTACTCAAGACAGCCCTCTGAAGTGCATATGCTTATGGAAAGACCAAGTCTCCAGGAGGGCAAGTGATCTGCATAAGTTCACACACCTGATAATAGGCTTTAATTGGAATGTAGGTTTTCTGCGTCTAAGTCTGATGCTCACTGCTGCTCCTAATTGAAAGAAATGTTCTACATGATTTGCCTATGTGTAAATGCAAATGTGATATTGAGATATATTTAGTGTGACATATTGTTGAGTTTTCCCTCTAACCCCCTGCACTTTGGCTTTATTGATTGTCTTGTCTCTACATTCATAGTTGTTTCTCATCGTTCTGAGTTTTATGGTGAAGGTGTGGGAGGTTTATTTCATACAAAACTGTACAAATAGTCATGAAAACACTCGTTAAAAATACTCATGAATCTTTTAAACTACAGTCATCACTTTTTATCCCAAGTTGTATAAAGGTTTTTTCTGTTCTAAGATGGAAATCTAAGATTCAAGTAGCAGATGTTGAATGTATGTTATGTTATAAACCAAGAGCAGAGATCGGTATGGGAGAGATTATTTTCTGCTTCTATTTTTACAAGTTCATTTAAACTCGGTTATTTGCTGATAAAGCAGTAATGCCTATTTTAGTAGGTTATAACTAGGTCATTAGTAATTGTAACAAGGGCCTAGAGTTACTCAGTCAATTACTATTATTACTGGATAAATTATATTGTATCTTAATTCAGTACCACTACATGGTGTGATGAGTAATGCATCATGGGCTTTTAGCATCATTTTGGAGTCCCTCTTTAAAAGTGGTTCTCTCTATAACCTGAAGTATTTTTTATTGATTTGGAGATAATATATCTCTAACAGTGTTCAGAATAGTAAAGATACCTCTTTCAGTTAGCTAGTATCATTCTGTGGCCTTGTTATTACTCAGTGAAGAAGTTGTGGGGTTTAAATTGTTGAGATTAAAATTGCTAGTGTGTAACTTGAACAGCGGTGTGTGAAAATAGTTCCTCAGATGATAATCTTGGGCTTAATTTATTTTAGAAAAATCACAAACAGGAGGAAGTGATAAGGCATTTTACCTCTAAGAAAGTGGTTAATGATTTACTATAAAGAATATGGATACCCACAGTTCAGGCATTGATGTTAATACAGTCCAAAATAAAGGGGACGTGATATTTAACCATTCCACAGTTATTTTTTCAGATAGTCTTTTTTCAAAAGACTTTACTTTTGGCCAAGATTAAGAAATGAAGGGAATACATTGAGTTACTAAAATTCGAATCAAAACTGGCATATTATTCAGGGATTTCTCTATACTCGGAGTGTCTTTAACTGCTCCATTTCATTATTGCTATCCTGAAATCTGCACTAAGGCATACATGTATTTCAGCCCCATAGATCTTTACAGTGGGGATTATCTAAATAAAATTAATCCCGAAATGGCAGATTTTCAGGCATGTGCATAGTGGAGGTTGGGTGGAAAACAGGCTCTCTTTCATTGTTACCCTTTGCCTGTTGTACCTGTGAATACCATCCCAGACCTTCAGGGGGGACAAAGAAAACACAAGTACAATTTCCCTCACCACATGGGAAAGGGGAGTCTTTTCTATTCCAGAATTGAATTTCCACTTATACAGTCTTCATTGTTTTCTGCTGTTACGGAAGTCATCTGCTTACCTCTTTAAAGAACTAGAGGCACTATATCCCTTTATTCATATGCATGCTTATGATTTCAAGAGTGATTAATAAAAAGGTAGGACCGTGTCAGGACAAATCTATCCTGAAGCACGGGGAAGTGTTCAGTGTGACTTCTGAAGGTGGATTAGTATATTGGTTAAGTTGTTTATTACTTAAGTTGTTTAACTACCTAGGCTAGTAACATTATGTTTTAATTGGGTTATGGCTTTTTATTTTTAAAAAGAACTTCCAGGAACTCTTTACTAATCCCCTTTATCCCTTCCTGGAGGCTGAGCCAAGTGCTCCTTCTGCATTCTCCCTTAGCACACTCTCCATGCCTGTTTTGATAGCGCTCACCACATTATGTTGAAACTGCGGGTTCTCATGCCTCTCTCCTTGACTAGGGTATAGCTCTTCAACAATAACTATGGTTTCCTCAGCTTTTTAATTCTCACATGAAGTTCAATGCCTAATGCATAGTACATGGTCAGGAAATGTTGAACTGGACTTATTTTAAAGCACCAGAAAATCTGGAGATACGATTATCACATTGAACAAGTATCTCCTAGAAGTAATTGCTGTTTATTTGTGGATAGTCCTGGATACTTACCACCAGTTTCATTTTAAGCAGAATTTACAGTGTTGATGACTAATTGAATTTGACCCCATCTTTTACAAGTATGATCTTTTAGGGCCACAAGACTGTCATTTTTCAGTTGGAAAGGATGTAGAAAGAAAGGTACACTTTGACTAAAGCCAGGTGGCAATAAGCAAATAAACAACTTCCTATCATGATGTAATACGCATGGAAAGGACCATTTCAAATGTCAGTTACTAGTACCTCTCAGGATAAGCAGCTTTGTCCCCGGCAGATACCGGAACTCTTTACATCTGTAACAACCTCAGAGAGCCAATGTAAGTATAGAATACCCTTTAGGGGTGACACTGGCAAGATTTGGATCACTTTGAGCCAGTAAGTGAATCTTAATAACCCATGAACATAGTGTTTGGATTTGTGATGGAGACAAGCAGTGGATTCATGCTTGAATTGCAAATCAGAACATTCATTCAACAAATGCAATCAGAACATGAAACAAAATTTGTCTCACTTGTGGCTTTTAGCCAGTAAAATAATGTTTTTAAAAGATATCTAGGCTATTCTGTATTCTCAGTTATTTCCTTTTTATGAAACCAAGTATGGAATAAAATTGTCTCAATACAAATATATATATATAGTAGAAATATATACAAATATATATTTGTAGAAATATATATTTGTATATATTTGTATTTGTATAAATATATACAAATATATATATTTGTATAAATATGTACAAATATACATTTGTATATACATTTGTACATATTTATACAAATACATATATATCTTAGCTAGTTAGCCTCAGCAGGCAGGTGGCAGTGATATTGTTTCCTGTCTCTGTATACTAAAAGGAAAAAAGGAAAAGGAAAAGTGGAGACCTATGACTTGCTTGGCCTGGGGTGTTTACTTTTTGAAAACTGAATGTGAATACCTTTAGTTATGTTTTCCAGTTTGTCACAGTCTTTAGCATTCCCTATTGTGATGCATTCTGTTCACTTCATCCATTTTTAGTTTGCTTCCATTTCGGTTTGCTGCTTAGCCCCCATGGACACTTCAGTCTGCCACCTACTGTTACATTTACATAAAGTATAAATTGACACGTAAGGTTTTTGGATAGCTTTTTCCCCCACTCCCCTTTGCTTTTGTCTTCTCTCTGCTGGGGTCTTGTGTAACTTAGTAAAACTTATCTTGCCTACCCTCAGCGGTATAGTATGTTAGCACTTCTCTCTCTTTTTTTTATTAGGATTCCTTTTTTATTTTATTGCTTTATTTGGCAGAGAGAGATAGAGAGAGAGAGAGCGCACAAGCAGGGGGAGAGGGGGAGAGAGAGAAGCAGACTCCCCACCAGGCAGGGAGCTTGATGCGAGACTGGATCCCAGTGACAGGAATCCC
The DNA here is from genome assembly GCF_009829155.1 of Mustela erminea. Classification (NCBI taxonomy): domain Eukaryota; kingdom Metazoa; phylum Chordata; class Mammalia; order Carnivora; family Mustelidae; genus Mustela; species Mustela erminea. Next base: position 68,660,638 of record NC_045618.1, on the reverse strand, counting down.
ACCAGGACCCCGTGATCATGACCTGAACCGAAGGCACACGCTCAACCCACTGAGCCACCCAGGCACTCCTAGGATTTCTTATTAGAATATGGAATTGAGATCAGTGCCTATTTTGGCAGTGACAACACAAACTAGTTGTGTATTATTATAGTTATTGCCAACAAGAGTATATGGAATCACATTTTCACTTGCCATTTTGCCTTAGAATGCTGACTACTTAAAATCTTATTAAATGCTCTTATATTAAGCATGGTGAATCATGTTAGGGGATAAGACTTCTCCAGGTAAAAAGAAAGAATGAGGGGAATAGAGCTGAAGTTGGAGCTGGGAAGGGATAATGATGAAAAGGCTTGGGGAAGAAGAGAACAGAAGGTACATAGCGAGAACCCATGAGGAGAAGCAAGAGAACCAGGAGAGCACTGAGCCAAAGAAACTAAAAGCAAGGAGTTTAAGAAATAGTTTGACAATTGTTAGACTCTTCAAAGGGTAAAGAAAGAATGAGGATCAAAGAGAGGCCCTTTGATGTAGCAACACGTGACTTGTACTGGGTTCTTAGCATGTACCAAACAGCATACTGAACACTGTACTTGGGCAATTTGTAACAAGCTTATAAGCAAAGTCCTATAACGAGTCCCATTTTACAGAGGAGTGAACAGAAGCAAAGAGAGGTCAAAGAGCTAGCCCAAGGTCAGACAGCTCATAAGAGGTGCAATCAAAAAACTGAAACCAGCTAGACTGGCTTAATAACCACTGTGCTATATTTGGGTCTCACTGGGAAGAGCTTGTTAGTAACAAGAAAAAATTTTTCTGAGGAATCATAAGAAGGAATCTAGAACTCTAAGTTTTAACATGGAAGTAATAGATTTTTTTTAAAAAAAAAAGCACTTTAAGAAATTCAGCTAGGAAAAAAAAAAATTCAGCTAGGTAAATAGTTTCTCTCCTTCGTAGAGCTGAACAAAGTTGCTTTTAAATAATTTCAAAAGCCAAGGGAAAGGAGTCTTGAGTATTGCTTGGGTATCTCTAATATGGGGACTTGGGCTATTTCTGTTTGCTTGATTTTGATATTTTAAACATAAAAACCCACTCTTGGAGAAAGGATGATCCCTGTCTGTTAGTAGCACATGTGAATTTACTCCAAAGCACTGAACCAACATTCTGAAATGTAGACACACAAAATGAATATTGTTGTTTGTACAATTACCATGGAAAGAGATACAGTTTACCTATGACATTATAATTCTTCAAATCATATTTGGAAACTTTTTTGGAATTCTCTTTACAGAGTCAGCAATACATTTGAATGAGTATGTGAACATTTGTCATCATTTCTGGGGCGCGTTTAAATTTTTAGAAACAGTATAAAATAGGGACTATAGTGGATAGTCCCCAAACACTTAAGTTGCTTGGGTTCAAAAATTGACTTAGCTTGTGAGACTCGTAAAGCACATGGAATTGGATTAACATTCTAATGTTAGTTTTGATATGAGCCAGAAGATGGACCCTTTTGGAAGCATAAATGCTAATAATGAGGTATTTTCTATTGTTACCCATCTGGAGATTTTCATCATGTACCATCTGAATGTAAGCATGGACATGGGTTCTTCCCTGTCCCAAATCATTTGTTCAGTGTTAAATTCCTACCCGAATCTAAACTGTGAAGACAATGCTTGGATTTTTGCCAAATCAAGAAAGTCTGTTGGCTGTTCTGCCAGTTATTAGTTGATAAAATATAGGAGAAATCATTATTGAACTGATAGCTCTAAGAAGAATGAACAAGTGAGTAGAATAAAAATGAAAATGTGGCAATAATTTATAGTCCACAGAAAAATGTGACCAGAGAAGTTGAACTAATCTCTGTTCATCATACTTGCCTCCTTCAGGGAATTCCAGTGTTAATGGAGCCGGAGAAGAAGTTTAGGGTTTTGTTTGTTTGTTTGTTTGTTTGGGTTCTTTGTTCGTTTTGCACAACAGTGGAAATAGAACAGAAGGCAGATAGGTTGGCTGTAATTCCAATTCATTCTCTCATGTGTGGTGTCTCTGATGACACATAAATGATGGTTTTTGCCCAGAGATCCTTTTTAATGATTTCATTGAACAATTTTCAAAAAAACAATATTAAGCCATTATTTTGTAAAATCCAGGAAAGCAGCATCTGTGGTGTGTTTAGTGAATGGAAAGGGCTAACATATAATGACCCCAATACTTAATAACCAGGTAGTCTATTTTGGATGCATTTGCCTTATAACAAGAAAGTAGAAGCATGACCTACTTTCAGAGGACTGCCTAGAATGCTTCACAGAATCAAGAGCTGATTTTCTGGTGCTTTTTTCCCTGGAGTTTTTCTGGATGGTACTGATGAAATCTAGACTCCTTTTTCCCTTCTGTCTCTCTGGAATTATGGTTAACACTGCATTTCTGATACTAATTTTACATATTAGGTGGCTGTTATTAAAGTCCCCAAGTTAACTTCATTCTCAAAGTACCTTTGGAATGCAAAGCTCTGTGAACTATGAATTTCTTTTTCCTAAAATGTAACAGGCAAGGAACTACTCTTATTGAACTATGTTGAGGCACTTATGAGCTTGCCTTTGGAATTCAGTCTAATGGAAAGTAAATGCGCATGTGTAGATAACAGGGGCCGAATGCCCTAAATGTTACCATGCATCCGAAGTGGTATTGCAATATTTGGCAGTTGGTCGATCATCGGATAAACTTGATCTTCCTAGAACATTTTCATGAAATGCATCTGTTGAGCTAGACATTTGGGTTTGGTGGTTGAGTAATAACCATATGCACATCGGAAACTTAATCTACCATGCCCCAGAACACTCCATGTGCCTCGTATGAGCAAGCAGGACTGGTGGGAGGCCATCACAAAGTTTAATTTTTGTCTCCACTTACTAGCCCTCTCAGCTCACTCAGTGGGCTAGTTTTCTCCAAGCTGGTGGATGACATTTTCTGGTCCATTTCAGAATGTCTCCCCTGTGGGTCCCTTATGTGAGAAAAGATGTCCGTATTCTTATTGGTTGCTTACATTTCCTTCCTCAAGCCCTGGATGTCCAGTGGCACCTCCGGCCATTTGGGACCTCTTTGTCACTCCACCCCAGGTAACCCTCTGGGCGCCTTGTCTTGTGAAGGGATCTAAGCCCACTCCACACCAGCTTTCTCTTGCTGTAGTTCACAATGACCTGCTGGAAAACATTCATGCATTGTTGTTGGGTGTTTTTTGTTGCTGTTGTTGTTTTTGTTTGTTTGTTTGTTTGCCATAATACATTTTCAGAGTGCAAACTAACTTCAACACAATAGCAACCTCCCCTTTAAACCACGTCAGGCATCTGGACAGCTAGTTTCCTGGCATTAGATGGCTCCCAATTCACAGTGTCCTCCAAATTGCAGTGGATACATATCATGCAGTCTGAGTAGTCTCCTGGAAGCCCCTCTCATGATTTGTCATCATAATGTGGTCTCCCACCAGCTTCCTAGAAAGCTAGTGACAGTCCAGCTCTCTCTCAAGCAATCTCATCTCTGACTCCTTCAGACATGTTTATATTCCTGTTAGGCATGAGGGTTTAAGAGCCCTGTGACCAGATTGTCATTACCTCCTTTGCAAATTCCGCATCATAGTGTCACACTTGACTTAGAATGTGGCATCTTTTATCTTGGCGCTTCAATTGAAATGTTCATTTTAACATCCTCTAATATCAAAATGAATCATTTAATATAGTTCTTAAATTTGAAAAAAATAGTGATTAAATTTGATATAAAAATTTCATATCATAGTTTCATCTTCTAAGACAGTTTTTTTCCAAATGTATTTTTTTTTCTTTTTAAAAGCTCTTATGAACTTTTAAAAAAGATGAAACTAGTTTTTATAAGTTAGTAGCTTCACTTAATATTTGGATCATTTTTCAGTCTTGGATACTCGAAGTATTATTGTAATACTGACCAAGAGCAATACAATGTGAGCCACATATAGAATTTTAACTATTCTAGTATCCACATGAAAAAGTGAAGAGAAACAGATAAAACTAATTTTAGTAATATATTTTTGCTTAACCCCTTATATCTAAAAGTTGTATTTTAATAGTACTACAAATTATTGGGATATTTTGCATTCTTTTTTCCATCCTAAGACTTTGAACCTTCATGGATATTATGCCACATCTCAGTCTAGGCCAGCTAAGAGCCAGCTGTGGCTAGTGGCTACCACCTTGGACAGCACAGCTCTAGAGATTTGCTTCTAATATTACACATCAACACTTCTCCTAAGGTCTCTATTAAGTCACCAGTTTTCCTCTTCCCATTACTTCTTCTCCTACTTTTAAGAAAACAGTGTCTTAGAGAATCAGAACCTTTCCTGATATTTAAAAATAAACCAATATAAGACAAAACAAAACAAAACTAGAGGTTTTAGGTTAAAGTCAAGTTTCTTAGGAATTTCTAAGTTGAATTTTGCTCAAATGTAAGTGCTGAGCAAAATCTCTTGTAGTCCTGCCAGTTAGGTTATAAGAACTATAGCAAATATTTCATAAAGGCTCAGGCCGGAGCTGGGCACAATGGTGGAATCAGAAGGAAATTTATGGTTCTTGTCGTCAGGGACTAAAAATCATTTTTTAAAAAGTTAGAAATGCATATGCAAAATAGTAAAATAACCAAAAAGGTCAAATATTTAGTTAGGTAGAGTAGATGAAAAGTACCACAGTTGAAGGGAAGAGATAGTACAAAGACGCAGAGGCTGGAATTGACCAGGGCAAAGTTGCCCTTAGGAAGTCCTTGCTACGTTAGCTTTCTCAGTGTTGGAGACCTATGAGAAAAAAAGGGGGTATGATATTAACTTGCTCAGCTCCAAAGAAGGGAAGGTCTATTTCAAATCTCTCTGTGGTGCCCTTCTGTTCTACTGAACTAAGGCTTCTGCACTATTTCTGTATAAGACTGGGTATTGGGATTTCAAAAAAGTTATTGTATATATAAGTTAGTGGATGGACTGGTTTATTTCTGAAACTCTTTTCGCTTAATCCCATGGATAGCAGCCTGGAGACCCTTACCAATTTTATATGCTCAGTTGAAAGTCCTTGAGAATGCTTAGTGTTTATGTTCCCTAGTTGTTATGGCCTCTAGAGAGTCTGTGCTGTTTTTGGTTTATGAATGTATATTGGACAAATATATGGGACTTCATGGTCTAGATGATGTGCCAAAGTACTTTTTGTAGAACATTAGTCCCATAGGGGTTCCATGAAATGAAGTTTCCATGGATGGTCAATAGCATTTTGGAAACTCTATACCATGTCCTCTTTTGGAGAGGCAGTGGTTGTATTAGCATGTTAGCTCTTGGGAGCACGTCAAGAAGGTAAATGTTTTTACTTAGTTTAACTCAACACTTCTAAAACCATGAATTTTAGAATCCCCATCTCCCCCTTCATCCTTTTCTCCATTAAATCCTTTAACATCTTTATCCTGAGGATCTGGATTCTGATTATTTTAGCAGTTATTCAGAAAATCACTTGACATACCTGACAACACCTTTGTGTTCTATGTAGATATTTTAAATCCATATGCGATCCTTATCTGAAGATGAATACTTGTCTACTACATGTCTAGAGGTTCTTGGGGGAAGATTTTCAACATGTGGTAACTCACCTCTTGTGTTCCTGAGAGGATTCATTTGGCCATACACTGAAGTGCAATATGAAACACCCATTCTCAGGGGTTTGGTTTTCAAACATTCTAAAGTATCACCTAGGCGAGGTGGTGGGTGGGTTACTAACATTAAGTAGAAATAAACACCTGTTTCAGAAAGGTTTGATGGGATCAGCTTATATGCCCTTGGGTTTCTATCAGCACTGGAGGGTTCTACTTATCAGAACTGGAAGAATCGGTTGTTTCTAAAGCCAGAGCTTCTTTTTCTAGATTGGTTAAATTATTTTCTTTCAAGGTCATCTTTAAGGCTTACTCCTCCAGTTCTTTCCTGACCATAGAGAGCGCCAGCTCCCAACTCCATCAGTTACCGGGCAACTTCACTGACATCACTCACTTTGGCTGCACAGACCTCCTCCATATTTCTGTTTGATGGTTAATGTGTGCATTAAAGGTTTAGTCTTTGTCATTCACTTTAAACCACATTAGCCATTTTAGTATTTTTATTCCTCTAATGAATTCTTTTTTTTTTTGTACTTCATTATATTTTTAAATAAATAAAGGACCCAGTCCTTATCTTTGGATATGTATGTATGTATGTGTGTGTGTGTGTGTATATACATACATATGTATATATATATATATATGGTTTTTAATGATGTTTATTAGGAAGTAAGGAATAAGCATGTTCATCATGTGAAAAACTTTTTTCCATGCACATTTACTGATTCTTGCACTGAGACACTTATATCAGCATGAAAACATCTAGAATCCTGTTTTGCCTTTTAGGAAGCCTTATAAATAAGTCATAATATTTTAAGTTTTATTAAAAGTATTTTCTTTACTAAATGAAACATAAAAGACATATTAATTTAAAAATATGAATAAATGTATATACACAGGCATGAATATATATGTGAATACACACACACATATATTTTTTAACTAGTGTTTCTAAAAAAAAATTAAATTTGACCTATCCGATCCCATGATCTGGGAATTATCAAATTTGGTGATCTAGTTCTAATTTGGGGGCTATTAAAATGCTGATTAATATGTAGTTTTCTAGTTGGGCTACGGTGCTTCCTATAGACCAAAGAACAAAAATTATGTCTCATTGAGTACCAAGCCCAGTGCTGTGAGGAGAGCAGGTATTTATTAAATCTTTGTTGATTTACTTAATTTAACTATGGGATCTTGAAGTTGTTGAGAGATATCATTTAAATATTAAGTATACTTGTTTAATTCAACATTTAAAAAAAGTATTCTGAACAACAGTACCTACAAATGCCTCTGTATTTCATGTGGAAATATGAGTACAGATATTGATAATTAAAATGTGTGGGAAGTGAATTATTCTGTGGCACACATGAAAGAAAATGTTCTTCAACTTTTGTACCGTATTCCCTCAGCAGCAATCCCTTTTCTCTGAACTGTTTCAGAAGAGCTCTCTAAGTAAACAGTAGATTGCGATATTTATTCCTCAGGAAATAAAGAATGTTCTAATGGTTCAAATCATAAAACAGACCCATTTCTGTCTCTGTCCCTGGAGATCCCTTACCCTCTTGTCTGCCTCCTCATAAGAGACATTGTTAACCTTCATAGTTGTAGGAAACTCAACTAGGTGAAAGGGAAGGCTTGAGGGCTTGGGGGCAAGTTTTACCCAAATTGAAAATGGTTTTATAAACATACATTAGCTCTTAGGGATCATTTCTTTCCTAAAGTCCTAATGGAAAAGGCTTATATTCTGTTAGGGATTCCAGTGATTTATTCTTTAAATTCAAACTAGTGAACATTAAAAGACAAAGGCAAAACTGTGGCTCTCCAGAGGTAAATTTTGATTGATTCTTTGTATAATGATTTGTAAGCTTCATTTGCAAAGTGAAGAATATTTTGGAACTTTCTTGTTGTACTATGGGAAAAATAAAAGGCAGAGGCATACATACCTTTAAATGATACAAAACTGGCTTTGGATAACAGTGTGTAATAGCAATTTGAACTGCCCTCTTTGAGGGAAACAACCCTTAAACACCATAGAAAATTCTTTAATTTAAAAAAAAATAGCACAATTTGGAGTTGGCTAGAGCTATTTCTTTTCAGACCTTATTTAGGCTTCATTTCTTTCTACAGTGTTTTTCCACACTGCCAAGCAGAACAAGCTATCACAAACCCAAACAAAAGGCAATGACTGAGGAGTCTTTACAGCCCTTTACTGAGCCAACCTGAAGAGTGTATGGGGCTCGCGTGTTCCCATGACTCCTAGGTTGTTATTCTTGATTTTTCATGAATGAGGGTAAATGATAGGAAAATAATTTTCAAAACTAAATTTTATTCCAAAAGAATCCTCATTCCAACCTATCACTATCACATGACAATAATTTCAGTGTTTTAATTTAAGATGCCTAATTAGGAGATTTTATGTTTTTTCAATTGCCTGACCATTCCTAGAAAACTGGTTAAGAGCTCAGACTTTGGGGGAAAAAATCCTGTTTTCTGTATTTATGGGTCTGATTTTGCTTTTTGTTTGTTTATTCGTTTGTTTTGTTTTTTAGATTCCACATTTAAGTGGAATCTTGTGGCATTTGTCTTTCTCTATCTGATTTATTTCATTTAGTATAATACCCTCTAGGTCTATCCAGATTGTCTCAAATGGCAAGATCTTATCCCTCTTTATGGCTGAGTAATACTCCATTGTATATTCACACCACATCTTCTTTATCCAGTCATCTGCTGATGGACACTTGCATTGCTTTTGTATCTTGGTGATTGTAAATAGTGCTATAATAAACACAGGGGTGCATGTATCTTCTTGAATGACTATATTCATTTTCTTTATGTAAATATAAATATAAATGTAGTAGAATTATTGAATCATATGGTATTTCTATTTTTAAATTTTTGAGGAACCTCCCTACTGTTTTCCCCAGTGGCTGTACCAATTTACATTCCTACCAATAATGCTTGAGTGTTCTTTTCTCCTTATCCTCACCAAAACCTGTTCTTTCTTATGATGTTGATTTTAGCCATTCCAACAGGTCTGAGGTGATATCTCATTGTAGCTTTGATTTGTATTTTTCTGCTGATGAGTGATATTGAGCATCTTTTCATGTGTCTGTTTACCTTCTGCATGTCTTCTTTGGAAAAATGTCTATTTAGGTCCTCTGCCCAGTTTTTAAATTGGATTGTTTGTTTTTTTGGTGTTGAGTTGTGTAAGTTCTTTATATTTTTTGCATATTAACCCCCTATTGGATATATTTGCAAATACTTTCTCCTATTAAATAAGTTGCCTTTTGGTTTTGTTGATGGTTTCCTTCATGGTGCAGAAGCTTTTTATTTTGATGTAGTGCCAACAGTTTATTTTTGCTTTTGTTTCCCTTGCCTTAGGTGACATATCTAGAAAAATGATGCCGATGTTGGCCAGTGGCCGGGTATTCTAAAACCAGGCACTTCAAACCTCCGTTTGGAGTTCAGTTTTGTTAAATGTGCCCGTAGAAAGCTATAATATGAAGCTGGAAATGAAGTGTTCAAGAAGAGATGTGAGTTTATCCATTGTATTATCAGTCATTTCCCAGGCACTGTGTTAACGATTGGAGATGTGCAATAGTGCCTGAAACACACTTACCTCTGCCTTCAGGAGTTACACGCTAATATGAGAAGCAGAGATTATAAAAGTAAACAGAGAAACAGCACAGTACCGATGTGGTGAAGACCACGAAGGAAAACAGAGGGTATGAGAGCAGAGAACAATGATGCATGTGGACTGGTGGTCAGAGAAGGAGAAGTTGCCAGCCATGTGAAGAGTGAGGGGAAGCTTTCAAGGTGGGAGGAAGAATGTGTGTCAAGGTCCTAAGATGGCAAGCCCATGATGAAATGCAAGAAGCATTTACGGACAGAGTTCAGACAGTAAGGAATAGTGACGGGAGGTGAGGTGGGAGCAGGGGTCAGGAGAATGTTGTAAGTGAACATTGTGCGCGGCATATTAAGACATGAGCAGTGATGCGGTGTCACCCACATTGAAGAATGAGAAGAACACTGTAGATTTTTCTTTTAAGATTTGTTGTTGTTGTTGTTATTTGACAGACAGAGATCACAAGTAGGCAGAGAGGCAGGCAGAGAGAGAGGAGGAAGCAGGCTCCCTGCTGAGCAGAAAGCCCGATGCAGGACCCGATCCCAGAACCCTGAGATCATGACCTGAGCTGAAGGCAGAGGTTTTAACCCATTGAGCCACACAGGCGCCCTGTAGATTTTTCTATGTTGCATTAGAAGCTGAGGGCTTAGGTGGTCCCTGAGAATCTGCCCTGAAGAACCCCCCAATACTGACCTACTTAAGGTGGGAGAGTGCTTTTTGTAGGTTTGAAACCAGGGGAGTCTTGAGTTTTATGTTACTTACATTGCTTCTCTTCTAAGCACTGTGTTTCTGTTAGGACTCTGACCCCTAACATTCCCTTAGGAAAGTAATTAAACTGGAACTCAGATGGCTTGAAAATACATAAAACAAGTACACCATGAAAATGGTTTGCTGAGGCATCAGCATGTTGAGAAAATTCATGCATTTGAGTGGACTTCTCCCCAGGGAACGCCTTTGGATGTCCTAATAGCAGTTCTGGTATCAATAAATCATTTACTGTTTGGACAAGTCATGGCCACCACCTCCGTCACTAGATACATTTGTAATGGTTTATGTGGACAATAACAATAACCACCTAGCAACATACTGTTTGGTCATGTCATTCTTATAATACCACATGTGGTTTTGCCAGCTTTGGATGGATCAACTCTTGCTGTGTCTAAAATATATATTGCAAGTTAAACAGCAAATATTGTTGGAGGCCCACTGTGTAAGGTACACGACATGCCGCATGGTTAATGGCTTTACATAAGAATGACACATTGGTGTTTTTTGCCAATTTTTTAGTGCTTTCCCTGCTGCTTGAGAGAAGGGACTGTATCTGTCTTGTTTTATCATTTTACCTCCAATGTTAGGCACCTAGTAACTTAGTATTCGCTGACTGGGTGAAGGAGTAAGTGAATAGTTTTTAGGCACATTTTATTTCTCATAACACAAGTAGGAAATTAATATCTGCTATCTCTACTTTTAATGGATAGTTTTCCGCTTGACTTGTCAGATAGCTGGCTAAGTGAATTCTTTCAAGTGTTAATACCTCAGAAAAGCCAAAATTATGTGATCTCCTCCACGTATGCAGTACTTTATAGACATATACACAGCCTCACTTTGTCCTTAGAGCAATCTTGTGAGAATACTCATATTTTATAATCAAGGAAATAGATTGGAAGGACCCTCTGTGTCTCACATAAGGCACACATCAAAGAAAGAAATCTGTTTTCTACCTCTGCCCAGACTATGGCACACCCATATTTTCCAACAAATATTTGCCTGGGTTTTAGAGCTACAGTCATCTGTAGGATTATATTTGTTATTATTAATTATCTTTAATTTAGCTCTACCTTTCTTCCTTTCTCTCCATCCCATGTACGTCTTTGATTATCAGTTGTCCTGCTGATATTTGGCTATTTCCATTCTCTCTCTCAGTCTTCAGACCAAGTTTTCAAAATACTAAATTTTATGGGACCAGGCAAATCTTTGCAATTGAATTTGTTAGGGAGGGCTGGTCTTTAATTATAAGCTGATGCTGTATGATGAAAACATTTTTGCCTAGGCCAAAGACAAATACAGTGATGGATGTGGGAGCTTAGCTGCAATTGAGCTGTGAAGGGAACAAGAGGAGAATGTGGTCCCAGTGGAGCCTGAGAACGCACAGACTCAGAGAATCTGGATGTATGAATGGATTGCTTGGCCCTGGTGTAATTTATGTAAGCATGAAATTAGACCAGGTGTAATGGTGTGTGTATTCAGGGAAGGGCTGAGAATTGGTTTTTCTTTTACGAACAGTTTGTTTCATTGATACACATGTCAGGGGATTTGCAGCTTTGTTCTTATAAAAATAGCTGGGGATTTAGAGTAGAATAGTCTCCTCTATAGGCATGACCTCCGTGAGAATGGAGATTTCTGCCTGTTTTATCACGATGCCTAGCATAATGACTGACACCTAGTAGATGCTCACTAAATATTTGTTGACTGAAAGAATGGATCTGGCATGCAACCAGCTTCTCACATTTTAACAACAGGGCTGCGTTCAGAGTGGACTGAATGATTTGCAAATGTGTTGCCGTAACAATATCTTGAACTGACTTAACCCAGTGACAGCTCAGGCTGAATCAAGGTTGTTGTTTGATGCTTGTCTGCCCCACTGTACCAATGCAGGCAGTTTTAGCCACAGTTTCCAGGGGGTAGCTTCCTACACCCTGACTCACTGTATTTGATTTTGAAATTATAATTAGTTGTAACTAAACTCTATAGGACACAATGGTTAACTTCAGCTAATCTGTGGCTGAAAATGGGATAAGAATGAAAAGAATTAAAATGGATTGCTTTGGATAGTCTAAAGTGACACGGATTAATATGCTATCAATTTTCTTCCCCTGAGAAACATTTGGTCACAAGGAGATCTGGCTTTCAGAAGAAATTCAAATTTGGTTCTGTGGCTTTTGGCATAGTCTAGCATCACTGGAATGGTCTAAGTAGATTTTGTTTCTTTTTTCCCATGCCTTGCCATAGTTGTTCAAAAAGACCCAATCCAGTGTCTTGACTGTAAGGTTATCTGTCAGCCATAGGCTGAGCACTATCCTGCCAAGTCTCACTGAAAAGCCAGTAGACAGAGTGTGCTTGGGCAGTATATAATTCTACGCAAAGCATCTCAGAAAGCTTGAGAAGCTAATGTTAAGGGGAATATAATGTGGAATTTCCATGAAGGAACTAAGAGAGAGAAAAAGACTGATTTATTGATCGATAGGTTGAACTCCAAAGAACAGGGACTGTATTTCATGTTTTGTAGTGCTAGGAAACTACAGACTTTTAACAAATGCCTTTCAATTGCCCCAAGAAATATGAATGTCATGTTCATTAGATTTTCAGGAACTAATGGTCCAAAAGACTTTGTGTTTTCTTTTTGCCATGGTGCGTGCATAGTGGCTGTATGTTTTTCTTTGATAGCGTCACGGTATGGGTAGGTATGAGGATCTGTTGGCTGAAAAACAACAGGAAAAAGTGCAAAGGAGGAAAAGAAAATTAAAGTAAGATGTTGGATTAAAAATAACAAGAATGGTGGATATTTCAGGCTTTCTTTTATAACTTGAGGAACTGCCAAAAAAAAAAATCTATCTTTTCAATTTCAAAATTCATGTTTCGTAGCTATTCACTCATTCCTGTTTCTTCTTCAAACTCTATTTGGTATTAAGCATATTTCAGGAACTTCCTCTTCACTAAATAAATATAAAATGTTAACAAACGATTATGCTATCAAAGCAAGCATTCTCATCCAAAATATTTTAAAGAAATGACAGGGCAAGCCAATCACTGTCTTGAGAAACAATGAAGAACTTATTCCTTCATCCATCACAAATTTTTCCTTAAATTCTTATTATTTGGGCTCTTTTCTCCTGCCTTTTAATTCATTCCATTTTAGAATATCATTCATCTCAATATAGAACTGATTTTAGAATAAATAAGTAATTTATTTTATGAGTTCCTTTTTTAACTTCAGGAAGTTAATACAAGTAATAACTCTTAGTCTTAATGGTTGTTCAAAAACATACACACCTTGCCAACCTTAGGACATTCAGATGAGTTGGATCTAAACATGGATGTGTTTCTTTAAGTATGGAAGAGGTACTCATAGATTAGGAACACTTCCTAGGACATGGAGCCTGAAAGGACCTGACTTATAACTTAATTTTTCTTTCCTTGACAGTTTGGGAAAGGATATGCTCTTTTCATATGTAGTTCTCTGGATCCATGTGGACTGAGATAAGAGGTAGAAGTCAAAAGAACGCTACCTCTCGGTCAGAAGATGTTCAAGTATTCTCATCATTGTTCATGTCCTGAGCTCTTCCAAACATCCACAGCTTTCAGAAAGCTAGCTCTAGGCTATAGAATTTAGAGACTCATCACTTACATGCAACACCAGTGCTCATTGCAAGTGCCCTCTGTAATCCCCATCACCCATTTAGTCCGTCCCCCAACCCTCACAGCTCCAGTAACCCTCAGTTTGTTCTCTATAGTTTAGAGTCTGTTTCTTGGTTTAACTCTCTCCCCCTCTGCCCCCCATCACCCACCATGTTCATTTGTTTTGTTTCTTAAATTCTACACGAGTGAGAGCATACAGTATTTGTCTTTCTCTGACTGACTTATTTTGCTTAGCGTAAAACTGTCCAGCTCTATTCATGTTGTTGCAAATGGCAAGACTTCATTCTTTTTGATGGTTGAGTAATATTCCATTGTATATATATACACCACATCTTCTTTTTTCCATTTATCAGTCAATGAGCACTTGGGCTATTTCCATAATTTGGTTATTATAGATAATACTGCTTTGAACATTAGGGTGCATATATCCCTTCAAATTAGTACTTTTGTGTTCTCTGGGTAAAGGCCTAGTAGAGTAATTGCTGGACCATAGGGTAGTTTTATTTTTAACTTGTTGAGGAACTGCCATACTGTTTTCCAGAGCAGCTGCGTGAGTTTGCATTCCCATGAACAGTGTAGGAGGTTTCCCCTTTTTCCATGTCCTTGCCAACATCTCTTGGTCCCTGAGATGTTAATTTTAGCCGTTCTGACAAGTATGAGGTGATATCTCATTAGAGTTCTGATTTGTATTTCCCTCATGGTAAGTAATGTCAAGAAGGGCCATTGTTAAAATTAAGCAACAGACCTAGCAGTAATCATGTAACAGGTTTGCTTCATACATGGAATTTGCCATAAGTTCAAGGAATATGGTATTTCTAAGAATTTAGTTTTGCCAGAAAATTATCCATTATAAGCATGTGAAGAAAAACTTCTCATTCTCTGCTATAATTATTATGTTCAGGCATAATTAATAATAATAATTAATAATATAATTATTATGTTCACCCAAAAATACTTTCTAGTGTTCTGGGTTCCATCTCTAGCCCTCACATTGCATTTTCCTTGCCTGCCCTCCCTTCAGAGCTGCGCTCACCACTCAGGTACATAGTCACTGTAAGTGTCTACAAACTTTCACAAGTTGGAGATGCATTTTTGCAGCTGGCATTTTTCACCTAAAAATCAATCACAGGATGCCCTTTGGAGAGCACAGGTTTAGGAATGGAACATTAACAAAGGATACATCAAACCACAGACACTTTTAGTTGGTCCAGTTCACTGGGTTTCTCCACAGCCTGCAAAAATAACATTATTACCAGCAGAGGTATTGTTTTGTCCAGAGTGTTTAGTCATTATTTCTGTGAACATATTTTTTGAGCATGGATGTGGAGGCAGGTACTCAATGCTTCTTAACTTGAAGATTCTAATTTTCTTCCTTATTTTTTCTCTTTTATTTATTTATTTTTTAAGATTTATTTATTTATTTGACAGAGATCACAAGTAGGCAGAAAGGCAGGCAGAGAGAGAGAGGAGGAAGCAGGCTCCCTGCTGAGCAGAAAGCCTGATGTGGGGCTGGATCCCAGGACCCTGGGATCATGACCTGAGCTGAAGGCAGAGGTTTTAACCCATTGAGCCACCCAGGCACCCCTATATTTCTCTTTTAACAAATGAGGCAAAAATGAATTTGAACCATTTGCCAACCTTCGAAGGTTTGATTTAAAAAAAATTTTTTTTCCTCAAATATTTGAACCAATAGAATTGTTCTTGATTCTCTGCTCCATCCATCCCTGGCTAAAAATATATATTCTATTCTTTAATTTCTTCTTACAAAAGAAAAAATTCTTCTTTGTTCTAACTTTGTTTGTTGATATAAAGAGCAATAATATATTAATAAAAACAGCTTAACAACAGCTTAATTTTTTTGAATTGAATTGTTAAGCTGCCTAAATCGGTCATTTGGTGTCAAATGAAGACTGCTTTGACAGCAAAATGTATGTTATAAATATACTAAACTTAGTGATGTATGCCATCTCAGACCTTATGGGAAGTGGTTGCAAATAGGATGGTCATGCTGTATTAGCCAGCTCACTTCCTAACTTTTATTTGTTAATTCATGCATTATGGAGAGTCACCAGCACACAAAATATTAAAGTAAAAATGATACTGTTGAGTAATCGAAACTGTTGACTTTAGAATCTCCAGGGAAGGAGGGGCAAGGGGCATTTTTTGGACCACTTAATTCAAGAAAGAACAGGCTTTGTTTATTTAAGAGGGTAATTCATCTGTTTCCTGATTGCATTCTTATTGTGCAAATGCCAAAGTATATTATAATGGATAAAATGGGGAAAAAAAATAAAGTATAATTTAAGTGGGCCAGGACAGAGTGGTGGTAGATGTTTGAATGTTCCCTTGGAATTAATCAGTAGTTCATAAACCTAAAATACCTTTTTATCTTGAGTTTCTGATTCAAGTTACACAGAAGAAAATACTAGTTGGCTTGAGAAAGGAAAAATCTTGGTTCACATAAATTTGCACACAGATTCCTTTACCTAATTGTAATTAGGGATTCAGAATCTTGAGAACATGATAGTGACCTCGTTATTCCTGTACTGCAACTCCTCACAGGAGGTACTGGCTAGACCTGAAAATAATGAATTAAGAGATTCCAGCTGGGATATGATGAAAGCATTTTTGGGAATCTCTGTATCTTGGCTGGACCACATGGGTTATAACTTGGAGAGGCCTAACCTAGTAGTAGTATATGACAGATTTATAGCCCAATTGATGTTGGGCATCAGAAAAAAAGGCTGAGGTTAAAAACAACGACTTGAAAATTATGAGCTTTAAAAGAATTGCCATTGGAAGAGAGGCTGAAGAGGAAAGCATGCATTCCTTATAAGAAAGAAAATAAAAATAATAAAAGATGAGGGTGAAGCATTGAATGGGAAGCATGGTGGTTTGTTTTTCATAGCAACCCCCCCTTCTAGGACCCCTTAGCCATCCTCTCTGCTTCATGGCTCTCCAAGCCACTCTTCTACCTAACACATTATATAGCTCTTCAGGATCTAGCTTTTCCACTATGCTACTGACCTGCATGAGGATAGGGAATACTTTTCTGCACCACTCCCCCCAGCTACTTTGTTGTATCCTCAGCTACTAGAGTGGTGTCTGACATATAGTGGGTTTTTAATAAAAATATACCGAATCAATGAAAGAGTGAATGGTGCAGCTCTAAGCCCAAAATTCATTTTAGTCTGTCTTTCCTTCATCCCTTCCTCTTTCCCTTCTTCCCTTCCACCAAGTACTTATGAGGATGTACCAGTACACAAAGACCAAGAAAACAAGATTCCTGGACTCCTGGAGCTTGTAGTCTGTGGACACAAGTCCAGACATGCCAACAAGGATATAAATGAGTAAACGAGGGAGCCCAGTGCAGGGTAATGGTCTTGTGATAGGCATATGCACAAAGTTGATAAGAGTAGAGGGAAAAATGCATATTGACTGAGAGGTCAAGGAAGAGTGTTTGAAAGAAGCAAAAGTTAAGGGTTTGTAGAACCTCGAAGGATTTGTATGAGCTGATGGAGAGGGGCAAAAAAAAAGAAAAAAAAAAAAGCCTTGGCCAAGAAGAGAAAGAACAGCATTTTCAGGGAAACTGGAGCTAGCTCATTTTGAATGGAGACATGGTACTAGAGCAAAGGGAGTTTGGAGGTAGGCAAAATGGGTAATAATTTAAAAATCGCTGTCTTTTCAAGGTATTTTGGTGTTTTCACTGAGTCGAATATACTGGGACTTCAGAATGCTTTAGACAAATGGGTGAGATCCTTCACTCTGATCATTGCACCCTTTCTATGTTCCAGCTTCCTATTTACCCCTTCCCAGCTTGATATCCTAGACTAAGCATGAAGCAGAGCTCTAATGCAGGGTTGCCGTTTCCCTGACAGCGTGTTATTTGGAGTGTGGAAGCTTCATCCGAGCATAATTACTGGTTGCAAGGCTGTGAAGTCTGTTAGGACAATGGCCCTTTCAGGCTAATCTTGTTATCTGTGGTTGTGGGCAAGAGCTGTTGTGAGAGCGTACTCATGGCTCCCATGTTATTCACACATGAACCATCTCCAGTCTCTGATCTGCTAGCATTCTCTTCTGGAATTTCTTTTTGTGATTAGCCCTAGGAATGCCTGCCTGTGGAGTAAGATGGTCGTTCTGTGTTAATTTGATCTACTGTAACCTCCGAATTTTAGTAGTTTTAATATTAATATCTTTACATATGGTGGATTTGTCATCCATATTTGTTCATTTACGTTGATATTTAGGGGCACCTGGGTGGTGGCTCCATCAGTTAAGCCTCTGACTTCAGCTCAGGTCATAATCTCAGAGTCCTGGGGTTGAGCCCTGCATTGGGCTCCTCACTTGGTGGGGAGTGGTCTTCTCCCTCTCACCCTCCCCCTGCTTGTTCTCCCTCTCTTCTCTGTCTCTCAAATATATAAATAAAATATTTTTTTAAAAAATCGATGTTTAAAATT
Source organism: Mustela erminea (assembly GCF_009829155.1). Lineage (NCBI taxonomy): Eukaryota > Metazoa > Chordata > Mammalia > Carnivora > Mustelidae > Mustela > Mustela erminea. Next base: position 68,642,503 of record NC_045618.1, on the reverse strand, counting down.
AAATGAATGATGTAACATGAAATTTGTTGCTATTTTATGTCTTACTTGAGTTTCCAAATGGGAAACTTCTAATTGTCCTGATCTGATTTTGTATGGAAACCATTGCATGCTCTTGATCTTTCTCACATTCTTAATCTGCTTGCATTTCTTAGAATATTTTCTAGCTCATCACATTTATATTGTTCTTATTTTATAATGATAAAAGGAATGGGAAATGTTTAGGCCATAGATGTATCTGTACATGGGGCCTGCACAAAGTAGAAGTTTCAAACGTATTTGTTGAATGGGTGAATGAGATAATTTTAAAACCTATATCTGATCATGAGCAGCTTCTACTATCTTTAGGAAGAAGTCCAGGCTCCTTTGCGAGAGCTCCCTGCCCATTTTCAATCTGGAGCTGGTAGACCTTTTGGCTTTTTCTCTTTGCCGTCACAACCAGCAGTTCATGTTGTGCCTTACACATTCACAGCCCACGCCTTTACTCGTTCTGTCCCTTCTGTCTAACACATTCTTACTGATCCACCAGATGTGAAAGTTTCCCCTAACTCTCCTGCAGGAGAATGACCTCTTCAGTATTTCCAGACCATCTCATATGCTTGCAGTTGAACTCCATCATCTTATTTTGCTTGATGGACTCATCTCCTCATCTGGGATGTGCCTTCAAGACAGAGGCTCTATCTTACTTACCTTTGTGTCTAAAGGTCTAATGTTGTGCTTCTGACCATAACAAGGACTCAGTAATGTGTTCTGAATGAATAACTGGGGGGTTGGGCCAGGGCCAGGGCTTGAAGATCACCTAGTTCTACAGCCCACGCTCCACACTGTGAGGATAAGAGCCCCGCAATCAGGAACAGGCAGACAGGGCTAGCAGGCTAAAGAGGCCTCACCCTTCGCCAGGGTATCTGCAGGGAGGAGTGACTGTGGCCAGCTTCTAGAAAGTCATGGATTCTGGCCTGTCTTCCAAGCTGGCCTTCTTCAGAGAAGAGTCCTTGAATGGTGCTGCCCTTGCTGCCGGCCTTTCCCGAGAGATCTGGATCAATCAGAAGCCTGAAATCTGGTTCACAGAGTTTCTTTAGTTGTTTGCCAGGAATCTGGTTAAAGGAAGTATGACAGACTTCAAGGGACTGACGAGAATCTGAGATCTCCTTGTTGGGCCACAAATTGTAATCGAAAGCCATATCTTTGGAGCCTAGTAGAGATTATTTTCCTTAGAACTATGATTTTACATTTGCTGGAGCTTATTTTGTACTTAACTTTCCATCCACTTAGCCTTATAACAGCTTTCTGTTTTATAATAATAGACATTGTGCTTTCAATTTTTATTACATAGTAAGCCACATTATTTAATTTACAATTCATGGGATTCTGTTAGCATATCATGAGTAATAGTGATGTTTTGTACAGAGATGTAATTAGATGTTGTTCCTTGTGCCATATGAGATAAATGTGCTTCATCAGATGAGCCTCAGATGTGCGGTTCCAACATACAATTTGAATTGTTTTATATATTCTGGACGATAACTGAGACAATATCTATATAAATATAAATGCAAGAAATACAAACTTTCAAAAATCATTTGAGACAATCCCAAAAGATAGATCTCAAAGGGGATTCTTTTCTTAGTTGAAATGCTTTGTTAACTTTTTTTTTTTTTTAAGATTTTATTTATTTATTTGACAGAGAGAGAGCACAAGCAGGGGGAGTGGCAGACAAAGGGAGAGGGAGAAACAGGCTCCCCGAAGAGCAAGAAGCCCAATGCTGGGCTCAATCCCAGGACCCTGAGCCGAAGGCAGTTGCTTAACCAACTGAGCCACCCAGGTGTCCCTGTAACTTTTGTTTTCAGGTTGTATTTAGACTTCTTACCCTGGCACCCAGGCCTCTTATGACCTGGTCCTTCCCCACCTTCGCAGCTCCTTTTGCTTTTTATGTTTGGCCTCTGTGTGAAACAAACAAACCATAACTTTTCAGATAAAGCTGATGTTTCTCTCTCTTTTTCCTTCCTAGTTCCTTTGCCATTCCCTTCTCCAGGGACTCCTGTCATTATGCATTTGTCATGTGTTTTTTCATCTCTACACTTGACTATATAGAAGACTCTTGGCCGTTTGTGACAGTGCAGATTTTACTGTACGCTTTCCCAGAGTTTCAAGTGAATGCTAATGAAGACAATCCCAGGGCTGCCCCCTGGGAACTCATTGCACTTTGTGGTTTGAAGGTTCTTTGCTTTGTTTTATTTGTTTTCTAACAAATAAATTCAATTGTTGCCTTTTTCTTTTTGAAGTTTTCTAAAATTTCTGGTCTGATGTTTTTTCAGAGATTTTGTGAAAGTCTTAGAGATTTTGACTTTGATTTGTCCCTGTATTGGATGGCTGGTTGATCTTTCCTCTTTCAGTCTTTCTGCCCCCACACCACAAATATGAATATTAATTATGTATAATTTCTTTTTACAGAAATCATATTACCCTTCCATTAATTTGGTAGCTTTAGCAATGAGACTCTTCCATTTACAGTGTTCAGAATTTTTGTTGAAAACCTTTTAAAATTTTAGTTCTTTACTTAAAAAATATCCTGGTATCAAAGTAATACATGTCCATAATATACAATGTGAAAAGCATTTTTTTTTTTTTTAAAGTCCGTAAAGTACAAAGCCGTTGGAAAAAATTACTCATGGGCCTCTGGGCAATTACTATTAGTATTTAATATGCTCATTTAAGAAAGTTTGGGAACTAGGGACAAAAATTACCTACAATACTAATATAATCTCAGTTAATATTTGCTTCATGTTCAGGGCATCTGGATGGCTCAGTGGGTTAAAGCCTCTGCCTTTGGTTCAGGTCATGATCTCAGGGTCCTGGTATTGAGCCCCACATCGGGCTCTCTGCTCAGCAGGGGGCCTGCTTCCTCCCCTCTCGCTGTCTGCCTCCCCGACTACTTGTGATCTCTCTCCCTCTGTCAAATAAATAAATAAAATCTTTAAAAAAATAAAAAAAATTTGCTTCATGCTCTTCCCTTCTAATTTTATTTGTCTTACATAGCTATTTACTTTGCTGTCAGGACATAAATGCAGTTTGCATCATATGTTTATCTAAACATAAACATTTTTTAAAATATCATATAATTTTGTGTTCCTGTTTTGTTGGACATTTGAATTCTACCTTTAGTTTTTATTTTTTTCTGTTGTATCACCATGTTTAACATTTTGTGCGTGGAGGTTTTCTGTATTTAGAGGAAAGTAGAATTATGGAAACTCTTGAAACTTATTGCCAGTGCAGTCAACATGTGCTTCTGAGTGTCTCAGTCCTGATTTCTCCTCATTCTTACCACTCTTTCTTTTTAAAGTAATTGGAAAGAAAATAAGTTTTTGCTCATCCCTATCAATAGCCATTAGCTCTTTATAGAATTAAGTTCTTAAATCTTTATCTTATCTACCTTAATTTTTTTTTCAGATATTTCTCTTTTTTATTAGCCTATAGGTATTTTTGTTTAATGTTACTCATGGATCTTTTCCTTGTGTTTTCATCTATGGCTTTTGAGATTAAAGAACCCTCCTACTTTCAAAAATTTGATAAATATTTTTATTTATAGTCTTTCAATTTTTTTATGATTTTTTAATTTTTTTAAAAGATTTTATTTATTTATTTAACAGACAGAGATCACAAGTAGGCAGAGAGAGAGAGAGGAAGAAGCAGGCTCCCTGTGGAGCAGAGAGCCTGATGCGGGACTTGATCCCAGGATCCTGAGATCATGACCTGAGCTGAAGGCAGAGGCTTAACCCACTGAGCCACCCAGGCACCCCTAATGATTTGATTTTTAAATACATTTGATGCATTAGTCCAAAATGAAATCTTGCCATTTGCAATGACATCGCTGGAACTAGAGGGTATTATGCTGAGTGAAATAAGTCAATCAGAGAAAGACAATTATCATATGATCTCTCAGATATGAGGAATTTGAGAGGCAGGGTGGGGGGTTGTGGGGGGGGATAGGGAAGGGAAAAATGAAAAATATGGGATCAGGAGGGAGACAAACCATAAGAGACTCTTAATCTTACAAAACAAACTGAGGGTTGCTGAGGGGAGAGGGGTAAGGAGAGGGTGGGAGGGTTATGGACACTGGGGAAGGTATGTGCTATGGTGAGTGCTGGGAAGTGTGTAAGCCTGACAATTCACAGACCTGGACCCCTGGGACTAATAATACATTATATGTTAATAAAAATAATTAAAAAAATTTTTTAAAAACACACACAAATAAGCAGGTGCGGTGTTCTGCCATGCCTAGTTTAAACCAGGGCTAAATGCAGTAGCGGATAGATAACATTCTAGGATTCATCTTGCCTTTTTTTTTTTTTTTTTTTAAATCTGACTGACTCTTGTTAGAAGTGTTACTTAAATAGATGGGTGTTACTAAAACATTGGCCAACCGTGGACTTCCTCTACTTGTGCTGCTCCCCTGTGGCTCAGTGGGGATCTGGCACTTGTCCCTGTAGGATGCATTGCTCTTATTTTCTCGTTGTCCTCCAGCTAGTTCATGCTAGGTCTCTTGGACTTTCCTTTGGGCTTGTGACTCTGCCTTTCAGCTTTTCTCAACAAACCCATTTTCCTTAGGTTCTGGAAGGCCTAAAACACAGGGTCATTCATCTGACAGCAGGATCCTTTCCAATCACCTTCCCTCCAGGATCTGCTCCCCATCTCCAGCAGACTGGCTGACAGAGGCAGTTAGCCTGGCCTGACCAGTACGCTCGGGCCAGCTCTTCCTTCTTACTGGCTGAAAGGCTTTCTTTTCTAGCTCCCCTGCTTCAGAGTAAACAAACATTCTGTTGATAGCAACAACATTGTGCGTGTGTTTCTAAAAGGAATGAGTATGGAGCAAGTGATTCAATAACTGATCAAAAGCTGACTTTCAAATAAGCTAGACTTTGTGGGTAAGACAGCTTTTGCAACTCCCCAGGTTTAATGTGGTGAGCTCCTTATCACTTGAAGTGCTCAACAGAGATGGGAAAACATTTAAGAAATGGTGTACAGGGCAGTCAAGCAGTTCTTCAGGATAATCTCAATAGCCTTCTCACCCTAGGGTTCTAAAGTTATATGAGCATTTCACTTCCCACTTCTCTTGTTTTTCTCCAAGTTTCCCAATGTTTATAGTAGCAGAAGCACAAAACAAGATTTTAAATTCCAGGGCCAGCTTGGAAAATATGAAGTTTAAGGAATATAGGAAAAATTTGGGGGCATCTGAGTGGCTCATTCAGTTAAGCGTCTGCCTTTGGCTCAGGTCATGATCCCGGGATTCTGGGATGGAGCCCCACCTCGTGCTCCCTGCTCAGTGGAGAGCCTGCTTCTCCTCTCCTGCTGTCTGCCTCTCTGCCTACTTGTGCTCTTTCTCTCTCTGTCAAATAGGTAAATAAAAATCTTAAAAACAAAAACAAAAAAACCCTCATTCACCTACTAGGTAAAACAAACCACACATACACAAAAAGAATAACAAGCCTGGATAGCTAAGATAGAACCAAGCATCTAACTGCAGGTTTGGAAGGTTCAGTATATGGATGTATCAGCTGATATGTGCATCTTTTAGGTAAAAGTAAGAACTGCTGAGCCAATTGGGTTTTTAAAAAACTTTATGGAGGTATATTTTACATACCATAAAATTCAACCATTCTTAAGTGTACAATTCAATACTTTTTAGTAAGGTTAGAATTATGCAGCTATTGCCACATCTGTGTTTTAGGGTGTTTAGAACATTTCCACCACCCTGCAAAAGATCCTCTGTGCTTACTTGCAGACAATCCTTTGCTTCTCTCCCAACCCGTCTCCAGCAACCACAAATCTACTTTATGTCTCTGTTGATTGGCCTTTGCTGGACCTCTCATATAAATGGAATCTTATGTATCTAAGACTTGTACATAGTCTTTTCTATCCGGCTTTCTTTACTCTGCATAACATTGTAGTATGTATAGTATTAGTTTGTTCCTTTTTATTGCTGAAAAATATTCTATTGCATGAACACACTACATTTTGTCCATTTACCAGTTAGTTGATAGACATTTGGATTGCTTCCGGGTTGGGGCTATGATAATAATTCTGCTATGAACCTTCATATACAAGTCTTTGTGTGACTGTATGTACGCATTTCTCTTGGGAAGATACCTAGGTGTGGAATTGCTGGGTTGTATGCCAAGTTTAACTTTTTATGGAACTGCCAAATTCTTTTCCGAAGTAGTTGTACCATTCTACATTCTCATCAGCAATGTATGAGGGTTCTGGTTTCTCCATTTCTTAACCACCATGTTTTATTTTCTTTTACATTGTAGCCAATCTAGGGAGTGTGAAATGGTATCTTACTGCAGTTTTAATTTATAATTTCTTCGTGACTGATGATGTTAAGCACATTTCATGTGCTTATTCATATATCTTTTTTTAGTGAAATGCCTTTTTAAATCTTTTGCCAATTTTAAAGTTCGGTTATTTTTTTTCTCATTATTGAATTGTAAGAGTTCCTTGTGATTTTTGATGCAAGTCCTTTATCAGATATTGCAGATATTTTCTCTGTCTGCAACTTGTCTTTATTTTTTTGGTTATGTCTCTTGAAGTACAAAAGTTTTTTGTTTTGATGGTATAAATTTATCCTTCTTTTTCTTTAATGCATTGTGCTTTTGGAATTGTATATAAGAACGCCTTGTCTAACCCAAGAGCCTAAAATTTTTCTTTTATATTTTCTTCTAGCATCTGCGTAGTTTTAGCTTTTATATTTAAGTTTTGATCCATTTTGAACTAGTTTTTGTGAATGTTAAGTAAGGGTCAATTTTGTGGGGGGAAGCATTTGAATATCCAATTTTCTTAGTACCATTTGTTAAAAAACTGTTCTTGTTGAATTTCCTCGACAATTTTGTTGAAAATCAACATAAGTGAGATTATTTCTGGCCTTATTGTTCTGTTCCATTCATTTTTGTCTCTATCTTTACTCTAATACCATAGTCTATTGAGTGCTGTAGCTTTATAAGTAAGTTTTATAGTTCTCCGATGTTATTCTTTTTCCAAATTGTTTTGTCTATTCTGGATCCTTTGTATTTCCATATATATTTAGCTTCAGCTTGTGAAGTTCTGCAAAAAAATCCCACTGGGATTTTGATAAAAGTTGCATTGAATCTGCAAATCAGTTTATGGAGAAAGGTCGTTTTAATGATTTTAAGTTTTCACTTGCATGAACATGGAATGTCTCTCCAGTCTTTAATATCCTTTGGAAATGTTTTATAGTTTTCTGTATGAAAATTTTGTACTTATAACATTAAATTTCATACTATAAATTTTATTTTTTATGTAATTGTGAGTGGAATTATTTTTTAGATTTCATTTTTAGATTGTTCATTGTTAGTATATGGAAATAAGACTGCTCCTCATATATTGATTTTGTATTTGATGACCTTGCTGAACTTGTTTATTGTAATAATTTTTTTTGTAGATTCTTTAGGCTTTCCTACATACCAGATTATGCTGTTGGTGAATACAAATTTACTTCTTCCTTTTCAAACTGTATGCTTTTAATTTCTTTTCTTTGCATTACTAGCTAGAAACCCCAACACAGTGTTGAAGAGAAGTGGCACAGCAGACATCCTTGCCATGTTTCTGGTCTTAGGAAGAATATACTTATTGTTTCACTGTTATTTATGATGTTAACTGTAGGTTGAGGGAGTTCACTTATATCATTTATATTTTGCTGAGTGTTATCATGAGTGGACATAAGATCTTGTCAAATGCTTTTCCTGCATTTGTTGAGGTGATCATGGTTTTTGTCCTTCATTTTATTAATGTGGCATTTATATCCATTGAATTTTAGATATTTTAAGTCAAACTTGCATTCTTAGGATAAATCCTACTTGGTCTGAGTAGATCACCTTTTTTATATATTGTGGATTCAGTTTGTTAGTATTGAGTTGAGGGATTTTTTGTCTCCATTCATAAGGAATATTGGTCTGTACTATTGTTTTCTTTTGATGTCTTTGTTTGGCTTTGTTATCAGGGTAATACTGGCTCATAGAACAAGTTGAGAAGTGAGCCAAGTGATTTTTGTTTTATAATTATAGTGAGGACGAGGGAAGGATGGTGTAGAGGTCTGTTTTTATCTGTGGAGGAATTCCATCTAAATGTCATTTTTAATCTGTTGTGCACCAAAACTATGATAAAATATAATCAAGTATATCACTAGAAAAATTATACAAAAATATACAAATAAAAATGTCATTTATAAAATAGATTTAGCTTATATAAAATAATTATGTCAAATTGATACAATAGTTTCTAGAGGCTTATTATTTTTTTTAATTGCAATAAATGAACATATAACTTTATATTGGTTATAGGTGTACAACATAATGATTTGATTTTTATATATATATTGCAAAATGATCACCACACAAAACCTAGTACACATCCCTTACCACACATAGTTACCATGTTTTTTTTCTTGTGATAAGAATTTTAATATTTACTCTCTTAGTAACTTTGTTTTCTTTTTTTAAGATTTTATTTATTTTTTTGAGAGAGAGATAGCAAGACAGAAGAGCACAAATGGGGAGGAGAGGGAGAAACAGGCTCCCTGCTGAGTAGGGACCCCCCCTACCCCCACCCCGCCCCGACCTGGGGCTCCATCCCAGGACCCTGGGATCTGAAGGCAGACACTCAACTGACTGAGCCACCCAGGCACCTGTCTCTGAGTAACTTTTAAGAGGCTTATTATTACCCTTAATTCTGTGCTTACTTCATCACATTCTAGTTACACACAGTTCTCTCAAATCTGTCAGCCACCTTTGAGTAACACTTGGGTAGACTTATGCTTTTCAAACGTTAATGTGCACAGCAATCACCTGAGAATTCTAGAAGAATGCAGATTCCGATTCAGTAGGTCTGGGACAGGGCCTGGGGTTATGTGTTTTTCTAAGGCTCCTAGGTCATGCTGATGCTGCTGGTCCACAGACCACACTTGGAATACTAAAGTTCTGAAATATGCAGGTTGCAAGATAGATGTGATTTCTCTATAATCCTGTCATAAATTGCCTTGAAACATAAAATATGAAAAATATAAAAATATAAAATATATGAAAAATATAAAATATGAAAAACCAAAATGGTTTTTCAAAGATAGTTGGATTGTTGTTCAATGGTCACGATACTCTAGAAATCAGTTGTTTTTCTTGACCTCTGCCCTCCAGCTGCTCATCTAGAAATCGAGGGACTTGAACTAGAGGATCTCTGAAGTCCCTTCCAGATCTCACAGTCTGTGATTTTAAACATGCATGTCAAGAGAGAGAGTTATGGCTGCATTTACATTTTCTTTTTATATAAACATAATAAAATAGGAACCCCAAATCTTATTTTACCACACTTCTCAACAGGATGTTAAAAACTAACAATAAACACACTTTCCCAAATTTTGGATGATACAGGAAGATTAATAACAACATTCAAGGATTTTTCCATGTTGAAGTCTTCGAAAAAGTGGGCAGGGGTCTTGTTTAACCTTATGGTTGGAAATGGAATCAAAAAATAATTGACTTGCCTCAACTGTGGAGAGACAAGTAAAATAGGTGTTTATATTATGAAATTCAAGTTGACACAAAATAGCCAAAAGTCTTCAATTTCAGCCAAGTTGAAATGATCTCATTTTCCTTTATATTTCATTTTATTTACTGAGATACTTGAAACATTTCCCCCTGTTGCTTAAGAGCAAATGGAAAGGGTGCTAAATCAGTGGTAGAAACGTGTTGTCAAAGCCTCCAGGGGCTGTATCCTCAGTCTTCAGCACGTATTAGTGTGACTCTGCTATTCTCACTACAGATGATTACAGCAAACTCTGCCATGAAGGGTGGAGACACTTGGTCAGCCTCCAAAGAGAGTGACTAATAATTGACCTAATGTACAGAGCACATGAATAACATATTCTTTGGGTAAAAAAAAAAAAAAAAAAAAATGGTTTACGGGGTGTACGAGAGTTCACATCCCTCTTTCAGTTCTTCCAAAAGATTTAAGATACTAAGCTACTTTATGAAATTCTCAATCCCCCAGTCCTATGCAGATTAGGCATTAGATGCCACTCTGCAATTCAAGAACATACTGCTGCTCCCAGGGTTTTCTTAAAGTAGATCCTTAGAATTTTGAAGAGAAGTAGTATCGATTTTGTTACATTAAAGTTTGCAGTGGCCTCACCCTGTAAAACAAATTTATTTTAGTTTTGCATACCATTAAGCAACTGTTTCCTATGGGGAAGAGATTTGAAGTCTCTAAAACATATAGGAGTTTTTATTTGCTGAGATGTGTGGAAAGTTTAGAATTTTCCTTTTCTCTTTTCATTTAACCCACTGAACATCACTTGAATAATATACTTACTGTATTTCTGTTATTTTTGGCTTGGATGCAAGATATTTTATTTGGTGGATTTCCTTTTATTCATTTAGTAATAATAGGGTCAGCTCAGCGGACCTTTTTATTTTTAATTAACTAACCCTTGGTTGTGTTATGTGCTAAGACACATCCATTAATGTCAGGAGGGAAACAGATCAAAACATTTTACAGTGGTTCTTTCTGGGGGAGGGGTGAGGTTAGAGTTGAATTTTATTTTCTGCATTCCCATTTTTTAAATATTCTACAAAAGCCATTTTTTTAATTAAAAGACTACAGGTATAAAAATTAACAAAGCCTAGGGATTTATAACTTTATTTCTCCAGCAAAAGAATTTTTGTGTATGTGTTTAACGTGCATTGTGCATCTACTAGATGCAGGCACTTTGGTGAGTTTGTAGCAATAAGGCCACTGAGACTCCGCTATTATCCTGAAGGAGCTCGGGCTCTAGTCCCCGTCTCATCCAGTTATGGTCAGGGGGACCGATCAAGGACAGCCCCCAATATGTCATTACCCCCTGTAAAGTGCATTAGTAATGCCATGCCTCTCCCTTGGGGCATTAAAGAGGATTACTTGAGGTTGCATATGTCGGGTACTTGGTCTGGTAACTGGCACAGTGAAGGCTTTGGTTATGATTATCGTGCTTTGAACACTGAACCTGACGGAGACGTTGTTACCTCCAGAGGCAGCCCGGTCTATGCTGGGACATGTCAGGGAGAGAGTGAAACCCTACACCCAGGTGAAATCAGTCTCAGAAGGGCCTTCACCCCTCCTGTAGCCGCTGTTCCACGTGGCATCCCTTTACATTATTACAACTAGCATTTTGGGTTATTAGGTTATTCAAGCCAAGTTGTGGCTGTGATGTTTCTGAGCAGTCATCTCTATTCATGTCAGGGGGGGTCCTGAGAAACAAGGATTTATTTTGTCATTATGCAACTATAGGTTGTTATTTTGTAGATATGTGAGGACCACCTGGGGTTTTTACTCTTAACTAAATTAGCTTTGTTTTACTAGTAGAAAATAAGCATTTGGGAAGACAAAGCTGTAACTAGAAAAAAAAAAAAAAATAGGTGCCGGACATCTGAAGCAGTTCAGATGAAGGCACTGAATCCAAAAACTTCAACTCCATTCCCTCCAAAAAATATCTTTTCTCTGACCTCACTATGCAGCACACATAAAACCCCATTGGCTTTGTATCACAGAAATGCTTCTCTGTCCCCGCAGATGATTCTAATAAGTTTGCCTTATTGATCTAGTTGCAAGGGGGTGCTGCCCAACAAATAATCTTATACAATAAAAAGCCTCTGGGGATCATTTACTAGCCAGGGCAGTGTTGGTGTCTGCGTGATGAAGAGGATTATGGGCGAGTGGAGGTCAGCTAATCACAGGTTTATTATTCTCTAGTTAAGCAACCACAGCGTCACTTTTGAGCTTTCCGTATGCCTGCCTCCCATACCAAACATTGCAGTCTTTCCCTAAAATTTCCAGACCACCCACTGTAACAATATAGTATGTAAAAGGATCCAGATGCTCGGAAAGAGAACGGGTGAAGTGTCGAGCACGCGTGATACCTTCTAGATTGTGAGCACTGTTTTTACATAGCTGGCTCCCTAAAGATATCAAGCTTCATCTCTAAGTCTCCTTTCCAGAGCATTTACGAATAAATGTCAGGATGAAATGTGTCACAAAAATATGCATTTTAAGCTTGTACTTGATTCAGGGCTCTCCCTGCCTTTCCTGCTTTGCACCTCTCTTTCAGCATTTCCTGGAGAACAGGGGAGACCCAAATTATAGGGTGTGCACCCACGCGGAGTTCTAAAGACAGATAAGATGTGCCCAGTACCATGTAAGAGAGTGATAACCCTGAGGAAAGCGTACCGGATACCTGTGGAGTCGACACCTACAGAACAGGGGAAGACAACTAGCTCGATATTACAGTTTAAGGCCTCATTGCTTGGAAGGTTTCGAAGTGCTTTTATTCTATACCTGTTTTGGAAATGAATATACACTTGGAACTTAGCTTTGCAGCAGTTCAGTGGTGGTCTGTGGCTTTGCAAACCTGATTTGTTCAAAAACAGGTTTCATAGATGTGGCTTACGAGCCTCCAGACACCCCCCAGTGCCGGACAGGTGCCTTGTAAGGAACAATCTTCTTCACAGGAGACTCGCGAATTAATTTATGTCTTAACCCCCCTATTTCCTCTCACCATTCTGTCTAATGTTGCTTCCCTCATCCCTCTTTATCATATTACTGTGTTTAAATAAAGTACTCACCTAGAATTTTATCTCTTCCTTTAGAAAGGTAGCTTCAGGAAGGCAGGAGCTGGCTGCCTGTTTTTTGCTGTAGCTTTAGAGTCTAAAAAAGTCCCTGGTATACAGTAAGTGGGTTCTCAGTAAGGACTCATGATAAAACTTGTCCCATCAAGGAGCTCTGAACAGGACCATGAGAAAAGATTTCCTTGGTTCATTTGTTCATTCATTTATTCCTCAAGCATTTATTGACGACCGGGTATATGCCAGAGATGGTAGTGTTAACTAACTGGGTAAAACTTGTTCTAAAGGGATTTATAAATAGATAAAAACACATCGATAATTCAGTGCAACCTCTTCATTAAAGAAAAACACAAACTAATGAACATGGATTTACAATGCTTTGTTAAGAATTTTAGAGTCTTCAAAATCTTTATTAAAATAACAAATAAATGGCCCCTTCTAACTTAAATACTGTAGTCAGATCATGAGCATAGGACTTGTGTGGGCTGCTGTCTGCCTGATTTAGATCAGGGGCCCCTACTTGTAGGCAAGATGCTTTCCTCAAACCATGGGCAGAGATTTTCTGCCTTTTTGCAAGTTGGCACGCCAGTGTTTGGTGATCCACCAGTAGGCCATCACTAAGTGCCATCTCTAAAAATAGCAGAACTTTATCCTTGAAAATGAAAATGCCTTGGTTTTAAAAATATGTTTCTGTTTCTAATGAATCCGAGGCTTTGAATTTGCTTAAAGGCACACACATTTCCCTTTGCTGATGGCAAAGAACAAAACATTCATGCCCAAGCGTGACAGGCTGTTCCACATAGAGTCTTCTGACATTGACCCAATTCCCCATTTGTAATACACAACTCGCCCAAATTTGACAAAATGTGTTATCTGTAGGGGATGTGTTCCAAGCCTCCCAGCAGATGTCTGAAACAGCAGAGAGTACCAAACCCTATATGTACTATGTTTTTTTCCCTAGACATACATTCTATGTATGTATACTATACTATGTATGTATATACATGTATGTTTGTACATACTATGTATACTAAACATTCATATGATAGTTTAATTAAAAAATTAGGCACAATAAGAAAAAATAACTAAATAAAATAGAACAGCTAAAACAGTATGCTGTAATAAGTTATGTGAATGTAGTCTTTCTCTCAAAATATTATCCTGTCCTTGCCCTTCTTGTGATGATGTGACATGATGAAATACTTACTTGGAAAAAAAAAAAAAAGAAATGCTTACTCGATGGGATGAAGTGAGAGGAGTGATATAGGCATTAGGATGTAGCTTTAGGTTTCTACTGACTGAGGATAATCTGCTTCTAGACCACACTGACCTTAGGTAAGAGAAACTGTAGAAAGTGAAACCATGGATAAGGGGGACGATTGCACGTCAAGTTTCTCTGAAGTAGGTGCATCACAGTAATCCATGGTCTCTTTGTGCCCTACTGTCCATCAAAGTTGACTGCGATGTCACAGTATCACAGCATGGACTTCTAGAGAGGAAACTTATGACCAGCTGGCTCAGTCTCTGCCTTTGTGGAGATGCTATGAAGGGCCAGTGAACCAGTTACTAACTAGGGGAGCTAACTGTTGGGAGTCTGGATGTGGACCCATTTCCCCTAACTTCCAGTTCAGTGTTTCTCAGATGTGGTCTGCTGAGCATTTGCATCAAAATTAGTAGGATTGCTTAGTAAAAATGTGAATCCCCTTCCCCCAAAGGAGTCAGAATTGTTGGGGCTTTGGACACCTGGCTGGCTCAGTGGGTTAAACCTCTGCTTTTGGCTAAGATCATGATCTTGGGGTCCTGGGATCAAGTCCAGCGTCAGGCTCTCTGCTCTGTGGGGAGCCGTCTCCCCCCCACCTGACTTTCTGCCTACTTGTGATCTCTCTCTGACAAATAAATAAATAAAATCTTAAAAAAAAAAAAAGAATTGTTGGGGTTTTGTTCCAGGAATTTGCATTTTAATAAGCTCCTCAGTTATTCTTATGTGCACTAAAATTTGGGCTTAAACCAAGCAGCTTGCTTGTCCAGAATGACCTGCCTTCATATTTTCACCTGTTCAGTAGTAGGTTGACTGTATCAGCAATTTGAATACTGTTTCTTTTTTTTTTTTAAATAAAGATTTATTTATTTATTTTAGAGAGAGAAAGAGTGAACGAGCAGGTGGAGGGGTAAAGGAAGAGAGATAATCTCCAGCAGACTCCCTACTGAGCACAGGCCTTGTGTGGCGTTCTATCTCAGGACACTGAGATAGTGATGTGAGCTGAAATCGAGTCGGATGCGTAACTGACTGAGCCACCCAGGTGCCCCAAATATTAGTTCTGATAACCTAAGAACGTGACTCTAGTTGGTGAGGTGAAGCCCCTAATGTAGAGAGAGATTCTTTTTCCATAGTGTTACAGTGAGACAATTTTCAATAGAAGGTTGTTGATTCAGTGGCTCGATTGGAAATTGTTAGTGAACTCTAAAAAGATACATGTGATGCTTTAAAATTTTTAATTGAATCTGATGAAGCTTGAGTTGACCTTTAATATATTTACCTCTGCTTGTGTTTCCACAAAAACCTTTCTGGATGAATGTTTTGGGCACTAATAAAGCGGTTACGTATTTGGTTGGGGGAACTGGGCACAAGGTGAGTGAAGAGGAAGGAGAAGTGAATACTTTCTGCACTTCTTAAGTTTTGAATCCTGTGAATGTATTGCCTATTCTGAATTTTTAAAATTATATAAAGCTTTACAGCATTGACATTTACTGTAGGACCTTAGCAGGTGATTGCTCCAATTCTACCCAGGCTAGATGAACACATGCTTAGGACTCTAGATCTCCCTGTAACAGGACGTAATGAACATTCTAAAGGTCAAGGCCAGGAAGGGAAAAACTGCAGATTCAGCTAGTTTTAAGGAAATCACTAATTGGCTTGAAAAGATAGGTCACTGTGATTGCTCACATATACCCATGATCTCAAAACCTCTCCCCAACAGACCATTCTTCACTGGGAATTCGGATGACCTTGGGAAAATCACTCATCCCTGTTGAGATTTCATTTTCTAGTTTGTAATAATAGTGAGGAAACCTCGTTGGTTTTCAATTTTCCAACTGTATCTGAATACATTCTTTTATTTAGCCTTCACAACAACCTTGTTGGTGGGTGGTGTGGTGCCATCTCTATTGTTCAGATGAGGAAATTATGGCCCAGAGAGCTTAGTTGGTTTAAGAAGGGTCACATAAGGGTGGAGTGTTTAACTTCCATTACGAGATTCCTTTTACTGTGAAGGGGCACAGATTGGAAAATTGTTAAGGCCTCTTCCTGCATTAAAGTCTTTGAGTATATTAGCTATTCTAGCCTCAGGGAACTTTTGTTGAAGCCTTTTGGAGAAATCTGAAAAAAAAAAAAAAACTGAAGCCATGGGCCCTCACTTGTAGGAGATCCCATTGTAATTAGAGTATCAGAACGTTCTTATATGAAGAAGACCAAGGAGTACTTAGAAATCTAGTACATACCAATCATAAATTATAAAAATGCTAGAAATTCCCATAGCACATAGTACACAGTCTGCATCTAACTACCCAGAAGGTTGGGAATTCCGGTTTCCAGGGAATAACATTCAAGTCTCTCATCTATGAATAATAATAGTAATAACAACAATAGCAACTGCTCTTGGATCACCTACAGGGGTAAGCATTTTTTTTATGTATTATCTCATTTAATCCTCACCATAACTCTCTGAGAAAAGTTATTATCCAGCATCTATAGATAAGGAAACCAAAAGCTAGAGGTCAAGTGGTTTGAACTGCCCTCTTGTAGATGGCAGAAGCAAGGACCTAGCCAGGGTCCTTTCTTGGTTTTAGGTATGTGAGCTTCACCTCACGGCTATTTAATCTTTATGTTTGGGAATGCGTGTAGGATGGTTTCAGATAAGGGTATATTGTAGAGGAAACGTAACTGACTCCCACCAACCAACAGCAGGCTTGATTTCATGCAATGGCAATGTAAGTCATGTTTCGTGTGTCCGTTAGGAGAGAAGAGTCCATGAATTCTGCACTCTTACCTCAAAACTCTTCTTATATGAGCCTCACTTCTTCTGCCTAGCATCTGTTACCTTGTTTTTGCCTCCTACATATATGATGTAGAAATAGATGAACTTACCCTACAGATAATGGGTGACTGGAGGCAAATGATGACTGTACTAAACGATTTGACAGGCTTTGTGTCTATAAAAGAAGGGTTTTGTGGACAAAGTACATTCAGTCTTTATCTTCCATATATTTTGTTCATTATTTTTCTGCTATCAGATATGAAAATTTCCTCTGTCATTCTCACCTTCCTATCTGCCATCATCTCTTTCAGTCCCTCGTTGGCCAGAGCAAATCCATTCTGTACTTGAACGCAGTGGAAATCTCTTGGCAGTTCAAAGTCTTAACACTCACCCAGTCCTTCTGGGAAGCAAGGAGAGTTTACATTGTTTCCTTAGTTCATGTGGAGACAGGCAAGTTTCATAGCTTGCCTGGGTTGGCAGACAGTTTTTCAAGATTGTAAAAATTGTGCTTTGCTCGGGACCCTGGCTGCTCACAGAGGTCTGCCTGCCTGTCCTTGGTCTGTGTCCTCGGCAGGACTTTTACCCAGTCAGACTCTTCTAATGAGAGAGTTCTTGGATTTCAGTGTGGGGGAACCCAGCCTCCATCCACCAGATTTCCTGGAGAGCTCTCTGCCGATGCTGAAAGTGCCTGGGGCCTTGAGGATTGCATCTAGCTCCCTTACGAAGGGGTCTCAAAATTCCTTAGACATAATTTATTTCTGCCTACAATTTGTTACAAAAGGAACCATGCTATTCCAGCCAATAAATTGTCAAAGGAGCACATACCTAAGATAGAGAAAGTGGCTTGCAGTACAGAATCCTTATTTCCTTTTCTAGTGCTCTGTATTCAGTATTTCCAGTAACTTTAAGTACAGCTTATTTCTGAATGGACCCCTGGTTTCTGCTCCTTGCATTTACTAAAACCCTTGGAGCATGTGTTGAGTCGGGGCGGACCTCTTTACTCACCTGTTTCCTAGTCTGAGCTTCAGATAATCTGCACTTATTCCCAGTGTGAATTAAAAGAGCTCTGAGACAGCTGTCTTTAGGGGAAATCAGCTAAGTGGATGTGTCTGTACAGTACTACGTGGGCTTGAGAGTAAGCTCTCATCAGAAAGTCAGAGCTATGTAGCACCTGTGGCTACTCCCGTATTTCATCAGACATTATCCTGGCTTTATTTTTTATAAAACTAGCCACCAGAAAAACAGACCCAGCTCACAGGCTTTTCTTCCTTGAAAATACACTTGATGTCCATTCATATTAATCTTCTCTCTGAATCTGATCCTTCTGCTACTCATGTATCTGTTTTTACATTAGTATATACTGTAGCCAGATACCTTGTTGGGGTTCTTTGGGAATTTTTTTTTTTTTTGCCTTTTTATAAAATTTCCTTAGCTACTTCTAAGGTATAAAATTAGGTATAGAATTTCCAAAACTAGTTGTCAATGTGCCAAAATCACCTTTACTTTAGCAAAATAACTTTCTGCATTGTTTGACTGGGCTAGAAGATGACTTAGATAATTTATATTTCTCTTTACCACACTTTAGGGAGTACCTGCTTAGAAAGGGTTTTATATCCTGGCTTGGAATAGATCTAATAATTAAAACCCTCCTTTCTGGAATTACCAAGCAATCAAAAAACTAAACCTCACAGTAAGAATATCTAAATAATG
Organism: Mustela erminea; assembly: GCF_009829155.1. Lineage (NCBI taxonomy): Eukaryota > Metazoa > Chordata > Mammalia > Carnivora > Mustelidae > Mustela > Mustela erminea. The sequence continues at coordinate 68,624,100 of NC_045618.1, read as the reverse complement.
TTCAAAATGATACTCAAGATTTATAATTCTTTATATCCTGTACTACATTATTTAGATAAACTGGGAAGAGGTATTCTGGAATGGGGAATAGTTGGAGAGCCAACAACGGTGTGTGCACAGAAATGTATGAAATGTGTGGTAGAATCAAAGACAGAGAAGTTTTGATGGAGCAGAGATAATTCCAAGAGGGTGGTGAGAAATGAGGTTGGATGCTAACTTAGCCTAACTGAGAGAGCTTGGGGTGCACATTATTATTTGTGTCCAGCCTGCTTAAGAGTTTTTCTTTCATAAGAAAGCATATTTGGATGGGGAAGGGCAGGGAGCCACTCTAGTTTGTGACTTAGCCAATGAAAGGGAAGCCTGGTTATTCAGATCTCAGAGCCTTCAAAGTAACAAATTCATGACCGAGTGGTGGCTTAATTCTATTTTAAGCATAGTGTTTCAGGTGAGGGTTACATTTTATTTTCAAGTGAGAACATTGCAAATGCAAGCATATCAAATGACAGTCAATGTTATAGGGACCCTCCACAAACAGCTAATTATGCTTGGAGCAGCCCTGCTGGAAGAAAGATGCTGTAAAGGCAAATCCCAGTTGTCTGGTCACTTTCCTTAAACCTTCACCTGAGTCTTTCCTCTTCCCTTCCCCAACCTAGACCCATCTTGCCTAGACTTCTCAATGAATCCTTGGCTTGAACTCAGTTCACTCGACTTTGTTGCTGACACACCCGTTGTTCTGACGGAATCCTGGCTTGAATGGAGCTTGCTCAGCTGTGCGTTAGACAAACCCTCCTGGCTGACCTGGTTTAAACCTGGCTTTCTTGACGCCATCTCTGGCATGTTCCAAGGTGAAAAAGGACTCTGCTGCCCTTTCCATTGCTCCCCTGGAGGGGAAACCGGTTGCCACTTGGCACCAGAGTTTATCAGGCCCACATCCAGAGTGGTAACATGATTTAGTGAGAATAGTACAGGGCTAGAAGGCAGGAAATGAGAGTTCTAGTGCTCTGCTTTTCAGTAGCTGTGTGATCTTGGGCAAATCATTTCCCTGCCCTAGCTCAGTTTTTTCATCTGAAAAGAAAAGTTAGGACCTTTCTGACCCTAAAAAATCAGGGATGCATGTAATGTTAACAAACTCTTGAAATTAATGGTGATTCAGGTTCCACATGCAAATGAATCTTTCTACCTTCTACCCTGCCTCTTTGCCCCAAACATGTGACCTCTCTATTGTAGTTTTATAGAGTGGACTCAACCCAACTCTTGGCGTTGGGCTTGGGAACCTTAATCCCTTTGTCTCTAAGATGAAAACTCTACTGAGGATACTTCCATCTGCTTCACATGTCATAGTTTACCTCAACCATCCTTAGCAACCCTGGAAGGGGTTGTTATTACCTCCGCTTGACACATGTAGGAATTGAGGTTCTTTGAAGTTACATGACAGCACAGCTGATAATGGGTGGGACTGGAATTCAGGTCAGATTCATCTGTTTCCACAGCCTGAACTCAAGCACTGTCTTCTCCATGAGAAGGACTTGCCGTTGACATACAAAGTACCTGGCATGTTGGGCAAGAGATCTCAAGGGAACCCCACTTGTTAAGGTCTCAAAGAAAATGATTTCTAACTATATTTCAGATGCTTAGAATCTATGCTTTGCCAAGCACTTTTCCACTTAATTTTAAATCCATGGGTATTTCAAGGGGAATTTAACCCATATGTTTCTGCTTCCCTTGTACTTAACTCATCAAAGAAGATTGTTTTGTAAACCTTAGCCTCTTCTTATGAGCACTATTGAGCTCATATTTGGCTGGCATTGGCTGGATTTTGAATTTGACTTGGTTGAAGTTTGATGTTAAATCCTTCTTTCCAACCACTATTTCATGGTGGTTTCATCCTGTGAATGGTTAGAAATTGAAGGTGAATTATAAAGACTCTTCCAAAACTGCACCAAGATTCCACTGATAGAAAAAGAGAGTCACTGACGTTTGAAGTTTGTTGCACTCACCTAAAATCTCACCCCATTAAGCTGTTGAACTTTGCATGAATATGTTCTATAAGGGTAAAAAATTAAATTCATGGGTGTTCCCTTGCTCTCCTGAAATAAGGCAGAACAATATTGTCTTTGAGAGAGATGATATTTGAGAAGTTTAGGTATATTACTGCTTTGGAAAAGCCTTTTAGCTTAGAATCTCCTATTTGGGAAATATTTGAGTCATACAGAGTGTGGAAAGTTTCCTTCAGAGACCACCATTAGAAATGTAGAAGGCAAAATCCTGTTTATTATCTTAGCATGTAGATTAGTTGGGTACATTCAGTTCTGGTGTCCTGTTGAGTTGGAGAATTAATTAACCTCACATGAGCTCATCTAAGGAATGTGTATAATTGTAGGTAGTTGTGCATGACCCAAAGGGAAGTGAGAACAGTTTCTGTATCCGGTTAAAAGTTGAGTTTGACAAATGTATATATTGAGTGTCTTCTGTCCCTGGTATTTGGGGATAGAGAATGAGAGGTCAGAGGCAAGTGGAGGACTGTCCCTCCTCCTAGGGAGTTTACCACTCAGTAGGCTATGACCTGTATGCTTCTGTCTGTACACGGGCCAGCTGGTGTAAGTGCTAAATAGGCAGAGTAAAGACACTGCACCACAGGAGATGATGTTCATTTTGACTGATGAAGTTGGACAGGCTCCCTCCAAAATGAAGTTTTGGCTTGAAGGATGAGGTTCTTGAAGGGGGGCAAGACATTCTGGGATGAGATAACCGGACACGTTCTTGGATAATATAGACAATGCCAAATAGTTTTCCCAGATTTCTGCCCTGTGTGTAGCTGTGGGGTGGGGTGAGTCTGTGGAGGTGGACCAGAGCTCTAGAAGCTCAAGCTGGGCTAATGGGGATTGTGCATGTTCCTCATTAATGAGCACCTAGGATTAGCATGACAGCCTTGAACTGGGCACAGATTTTCAGTGCTGGGAGCCTTTAGTCTTAAATCAAGGAGAGAACCTGAGAAAGTGGTAAGGAAAGGAACAGGACATTGAAGAAACAATATGTGAAATTCACATATTCTAAATACCAAGTATAAGTGAAATTTACCTAGCACATTAAGTATGGCCTTATGTTTGAATAGTACACAAATGAGGGTCAGTTCTTTCTGAAGGAGGAGAAATCAATCATGTGGTGCACATTATGTGAAAAGATCTCCTCTATCCATGGTATCATTGTCATGGAACTATTACACATAAGATTAAATATTTTACATAGTTTATCTCCTGTCATTCTTACAAACACCCTGGCTATTATTATCCCCATGTATAGTAAAGAAAACTTAAGAGCTGAGAGTAAATGATTTGCTCATGGCCATATAGGTATATAAGGTGTGTCCTTCTCAGTTTGCAGAGAGTTACAAAGGTAATAGAAGAATATATACCACTTAGTGTAAGCACTAAAACAATGCTAATACCTATTTGAACTTTTCCATCCCAACTCCTGGAGGTAACTAGCTCTGTTGTAAATTTTAATACATACCTTTTTTCAACTGAGACCAAGATTGTTTTTGTGTTTTCATGGTTTAGGGTGTTTATATTTTCCAAAGCAAAATTGGAATAATTTGCAAAATAATTTGCAAAAAAAATTTCATGCAAACACTCCAACACTGCCCTGAGGGTTTACATATACCTCCAGATTTAGGAGTAGGAAAAGTAGGATCACTGATGTTAATACAAACATTGCTTGAATCTTGAGCGTTGAGATTTAATCCTGATGAACAGAAAGACAGAAAAGTTGTACCTAAGAGGAGGTATGAGTATGAGGGCCTGACCCAAGTTTTAAGAAGCCTGAGTTCTAATTCCATCTGCTGTTGATTTGCTTTGTAACATTGAGAAGATCAATTCATCTCTCTGAGTTTTAGCTGACCGTTGTATAAATTGTTTGATCTCTTTGAGAAAGGCAAAGTAGTAAGGGAAAAGCACAGATTTTAGAATCAGAAATACCAAAAACAGAATTTGCATTCTGCCACTTAGCCTGTGTATGGCTTGGGCAAGTGTCTTCACTGTGAACCTGTTTCCTCTTCTGTAAAACGGGGGTGGGGGAGTCTCCCTCGAAAATGCTGTGAGAATTAGGTGAGCCAGCATGTGAAAGTAGCCAGTACAACACTCTATTATGTGTGCTTTCTTTCTTCCATCCATAAGCTTCTTTCCAGTTCTAAAATGAGAGATTCCCGTGCTCATCTACTACATAAACTTTTGAAGCACACCCCCTCGTAATTATGGAATTTCCGGTATTAAAAGACTAAGCACTTCCCTCAAATCAGACTTATCATCAGAAGACTTTCCAGGGTCTCGATGAATCTTTTCTTTTCACGTTAGCAACAACATCTGGGATTTAAAACAAACAAACCAAAAACCAGCTCCTCTCACACAAGCGTTAGGGGCAGGGAATGGAAAGAAACATGTGATAAAGTTCATTTACCACCCTTTTCCTTCCCCTTCTTTGAGCCAAAGCAGATTAGGAGGCTAAGACTTTGTTTTTATTGGTTGTAGAGACCATCTGTGCCTGCGGAGGGCATTGGCAAACCTACCCTATGTACAGATGAATAATTCCTCACACTGATGCAAATGCGGTAATACCTTCCAGTCTCTCCCTGCCCACGGGCCTCCTCAGCATCTACACCGTCCTTTGCTTTTCAGTCCATTCTTATTGACACATAGTTTGAAACTGCCACTGTTTGGCAATAGCTCCAGAATTCCATTAGTTCCAGATGCCTACTGTATTTGTCTATATTTTTATGATTGTGATGGTAACAAATCAAACACCTATACTAATGGAGAACTTGTGGGGGAGGGGATACTGGTCTTTATTTTCAGTTAAGGGCCATATGTGGGGCCTATTACATTAAAAAAAATAGCCCAACTGTTTTGAAAATAGAATAGAGAAACAAAGGTATGGGTGACCTTATTTTAAAAGATGGAATGTATTCCACAAATGAGAACTGGCGGTTGTATTGATGCATGTGACTCTTTCTATGTTAGTTAATTTAAAAATGTGTATGCATTAAGAGTAGAGCGTTAGGGCAAGTTAACAGAGGCTAGTCATGTCCTAACATAAGACACCTTATCCAGTTGCCAGGAAGGAAAATTAAGTTGCTTTTTAGAATATGAGTTCATGAAGGAATAATATCTGGAATTCTCCTTTGAATTTGGGTAATTTATTTATGCACTTAATCCACTTTGCTCAATCATTTTGGTCTCAGTTTTAAAAAATATATGCTACATAAGAATTTCAGAAATGCAATATCCTACTCTTGGATCATTTACTGATATATATACATCAACTGATAACAAAATCCACATACTTGGCGTTTTAGTTAGGAATGAGTTTGGATGAATTAACAAAAACCCCTACCACGGGGCCTTAAACGAGTAGGGATTAATTTTTCTTATGTTACAAATGAATTTGGAGGAATCAAAAATATCATCAAGGACCATTGGCTCTTCTTCCTTACTGCTTTACCATCCTTCATGCATGGGCTTTTGTCCTCATGACTGCAGGTTGGCTGATGGACTTCTAGGCATCACATCTTTCTAGAAGGATGAAAGGATAAAGATCAGGGGTGTTATCCAGGTGACTTGTCTCACTTTATCAGAAAATGAAAAGCTTTCCTTGACTCTCCATCTTGTAGGCCTCCACTTGCATCTTATTGACAGACCAGGGCACATGTCTACTACTGACTGGAAGGTAGCTAAGGACAAAGGGACTGTAAAGAGTGGAGCAAGGCAGCTCCACCTGTGCCTTTCAGCTTGCTCAGAGCAAGAATCAGGCTTGACTTGATCTTTATGGCAGCCTTTACTCTTACTCTATTTTGCAAATCCTAACTGTGATTCACAAGAGGAGGCCAAGCCAGAGAGTAGAGCCGATTCAGAACAAATCTGTCTGTCTTGCAGAACAGATTAAAAGGTACATGTCCTGTGGTCTATGGGTCAGTGGCGTCATCTGTTTTGAAGAATATCAGAATATCTCAGTAATCTGTAACCATAGTATCTGTGGGAAGAAGGGGAAAAAATGGAAGAACTAGGAACTCTGGTAAATATTTTCAATTCATGTTTTCATGTACTACTCATACTACCTGCCTGGGAAGGCAACCCCAGGGGGCAGAAGAAACTGACTCGCGGGTGAGTGCTCACTGCCACACTGATCATCATAGTTTAAGGATTCAAGTCAGATGGGTTAGATTCAGGGACTCACAAGCAGTTAATTATGGCTTGGCCAAAGGGAATGACTAGTACGCAAGATTATAGGTTTAGGCTCACGGGAGATATGTCATTTTCATATTCATTCATTCATAAATACTTGAGAACTTATTATGGATCTATAAACTAGTCTAGGCTCTGGGGATATAAAATTTAATGAAATAAGATATTTATCTTTAAGGCTCATGGTCAAATGAAAAACAGTCATATACATCAGTGATTTTGATGGGGTTTAGTTAGTGCCACAGAAGAAGGAAGAGGAGGGTGATCAGGGCAAGACTTCCAGAGGAGAGATTTGCTGGAAAAATAGGGGAGGAAGCACAATCCAAGCAGAAGGGACATGAGTTGAAGAACCCTAGTCCTCTCAGTGTCACCAGACAAGGACTGCACCGAGGCGAGTGGCAAGAGATGAAGCTGGTAGGGACCATTCCACAGAGTGCCCTAGGTTCTAACCCAGTTAGGTTCACTACCAAGTGGTTAGAGGAAATGGGGATCCATGGCAAAGCAGAGATGGTTGGGTGGTTGAGGAGGGGCTGATTAAGAAGCTGTCAGGGTGGTATATTTTACGGGGTTTGCAGGGATGACTGAGTGTGGGGTGTGAGGACTTCTGTAACACCTCCTTCCAGTTTGTGGACTAGGTGATCTGGGCCATGGGGATGCCCTTCCCCAAAATAAGAAGGGTGGGGGGTACAAGTCTGGTGAGAAAAGTGAGCTTCTGGGGCGCCTGTGTGGCTTAGTTGTTAAGTGTCTACCTTCGACTCAGATCATGATCCCAGGGTCCTGGGATCGAGTACCGCTTCAGACTCCCTGCTCGGCGGGAAGCCTGGCTTCTCCCTCTCCCACTCCCCCTGCTTGTGTTCCCTCTCTCACTGTGTCTCTTTCAGTCAAATAATGAAATCTAGAAAGAAAGAAAGAGAAAGAAAGAAAAAATGAGCTTCTATCACACTGCCTTTCTTGGGTGATGAAAGTGACCTTCTCTCCCTAACCTCACTGCTATGTCCTGGCTCAGGCCAGGTGAGAGGCCACTGGGGCATCTAAATGGTCCATGCCTCAGCCACTTGAAGTCCATCAGATAGGCAGAGCATCTGACTCAAGATGCACAGCAAATTAGTTGCTAAGCCAAGACTGAAAAGCAGGCCTCCTGACTTTTTAGGCCTTCTGCCTTTTCAATCGACCCCTAGAGTGTATTCTGCTGAAACAGGCAAGGTAAAAACATCCATAAATGCCGGGTGCCATTTGGGGAAAATCAGCCAGGACTTTGCATGTCACTAAGGATTAGCTCCTGACTTCTATATGGCGGTGATAACTTCTCTGCAAGTGTATGTTCTTAATGCGGCCCCTGTTGAGTTACAGTCTCGGTAATTGGGTAGCTGCTCAAATGGTGTGTGTGTTTGGGCTTGTGTTACCAACTGGGAAGGGGTTTGTATTTTCACTTTTCTTTGAGAGTGACAAGGTATGTATTTTACAAAACTCCTTCTGGCCCATGGGGGCAAGTTATCTAAATAGTGCCCCAGTCTTATTCATTACTTCCTAAGTGGTGCAAAGGGTTAAGCCTATTTTGAGCTACGAATACTTTGAAGAATCTGATGAAAATCGTAGACTTTCTTCCTCCAAAAAGGTATAAATGCGTACCCTATATGGGTCAGATGCAGTTGGTTCCAAGCAACAAAACTGGCTGAAGCAGAATAGGAGATTCATACTTGGGATGTCCCAGGACCTCAAGGGCCGTAAGCACCAGGGCTTCATCGAGGCCTGGAAGCAGGAATCAGCCACCCTCTCGGCCTCTCCCTGAGGCCACCTGCTCTCTGTCCTTGCTCCTTTCCTCAGACATCATCTTCCCTTCATGCAAATGACATGCTCTGTGCTCTCGTTAAATACCTATTGACCTAGAACCCCAGAGGTAACCTTACCTGGGGTCCTGCCCCCTGCAACAATGAAGACCAGTACTTCCCAATCCCAGTTCCAAATTTCTTGAAGAGAACATGCGATTGCCCCACTTGGATCAGGTACTCAGAGACCAGAGCCACTTCACTGTGTCCAGCTCTGTCAGACACATGACTTATGAGCAGAATCTGGGCGCTCTTGAACCTCCGGGGTCCCCATTAACTGTGATCATAAAGTTAAGAATTGCAGACCAGAGAAATCGGAATGCTGATAACCCAAAGGCACTACTCTTGGCCGTAAAACTACTGCAGAAAATGGAACATCCGTTTGAGTAGAGGATGTTTGCATGAGCAAAAGCCCTCAGAACGGTTGCTCTGTGCAGGAGCTGTGGGTTTTGAATATCAGTAGTTAAATCCCAGGATGGTGAATGTGATGTAGATTGAACTATAACACTCTCCAAGGTCACTGATATTATATTCCTAACTTTTACCCTTAAAGGTTTGGAAATTCAATTTTAATTATTGTTAACATGCTTCGTAAATATCCAAGGGAATACAGTATAGACCTGTTCATACATCCAGAGAGCCAAAATCTGGCTCAAGTTGTTTTTTCTTCCACAGTTGGAGAAAATTGTGGTGTTTGGCTTGCCTCTTGGGGCATGTTAAACCACTTTTAATGCTGTCTCTTATTATTTTCTGACCATATGCACTTTCCACACATATCTAAGTAGCTGCCTCAGATGAAACCCAATGTCTGGCCAAGCTGATGTAAATCTTTAGTAAGTGGTAAGAGAGAACAGAGTGACACAGTGCCCCTTTAGTGTTCAGACAGTACACAATTTAATAGTTGTAGACCTCATAGTCTCAGGAGCAACTTGAGATTTTCTTTCCAGTTCTAGAGAATGGAAATTTCTGAGCCGTCTTCCCAGCAGCTGCATGAGGTAAAACTTAGCTACAACTGGATTGACCCGTTGCCTGTGCACTAGCACTCACCCTTAGCTCCTCAGATTATTTACCTGGGGTGAGCGGAACATAATTTTTACTTCCAAAGAGCATGCTGCTTACTGTGAAGTTATTTGATGCTTTAAAACTGTTGTCACCTACGCAACATACATGTCCCAGAACATCCAAACCTGTATGTTACCAGTGAAGCTGCCAAGAGTCCAGGAGCGGTCATGATTGTCCAGTTGGTAACATGTTCTCAGTCCATGTCAAAGATCTTAAAAATGGATAACTGTGAAATAGCAGCAAAAATGTAGTTCTAAGGTTCTAATGTTTTTACTCTTTAGTTTCTCAGAAAATCAGTGTTCTGCCATGTTTTGATATCTGAGCATGCTCAGATTTTTAATCAGGAATCTTCTTTTGTTGATAAATCAAATGAACCTAACCAGGATTTGGAATTGTGGCCTCTCCCATTCCCTCAGCTTCCATGCCTGACTTCGGCACAGTTCACTCACGTGTTCTGAGTAATGCTTGTACTTTCTTCCAACTTGTCTTTCTTCAGTTGAGTTCAGTGCCAAACCAGAGCTGGAAACAGTCTCCGGAAGTTTTCATTCATCAGACGTTTTCTTCCGAAGAAAAGTTCTGAGAATAGGAGGGTCATCTTGAGAACTACCTGATAATATATTATCATAGTTCAATGATTGTGTGTGTGTGTGTGTGTGTGTGTGTGTGTGTGTGACAGAGAGACAGAGACAGACAGACAAGGGTGGAAGAGAAGAGCAGCCTATGTAATCATGTACCCATAAGCAAATGAATATTTGGTAAAAAGCCAGTTCTAGAAATAACACTTTTCAACCAATGTATCTAAGCCATCTCACTGTCATAGATCTGTCTTGATGGTACAGAAAGCCCAGTTGATATGAGCCATTTCTCAGTTGTGGTTAAATAGCTGAACTTTTGTCCTCCCCTTAAGTTTTTTACCAGATCTCTAGGAATTGATAATATCATCGGAGTGTGGTATGTATCAATTTCCTGTAGAATGAACTTAGGGCTGGCAGCGAGCATCCTAGTGGTCTTGGATTCCCTTGCCCTGTCATTTTGTAGAAGCAGCAGTGAAGTTCCTCTGGAGGAAATCCCACCCACACGCCAGGATTCCGTCACATATTGTTGGTCTGAGCCATGTGTACTTAACACTCGGGTTTCTGTGAGAACTGGCCAAACGTGTTTGAAGGAAGAATTTCAACCATATAGTTTATACATCAATATGTGAATGTGATATGACCACATGCTTGCTCAAAAAGAGGAAGGGAAGGGCAAGAAATGTAGTGTAGAGGCTGAAATGCACAGACCAAGATGTAACTTTATTATACATAAGTTTTATAGCATCAGGATGTACAGATAATATTGTTTTATGCAGGGCCAGCCTCATCCATTCAAGTCACTTGTCCTGTACTTGGTACTTCGTGAAAGTGTGAAGACCTTTCATAATGATTATTGATAGTTTGAGCCTAATCTTTTTTAAAAAATTAACATATAATGCATTATTTGCCCCAAGGGTACAGGTCTATGATTCGTCAGTCTTACACAATTCATAGCACCCACCATATCACATACCCTCCCCAGTGTCCATCACCCAGCTGCCCTATCCCTACCCTCCCACCAGCAACCCTCAGTTTGTTTCCTGAGATTAAGAGTCTCTTATGGTTTGTTTCCCTCCCCGATCCCATCATGTTTCATTTTTGCCTCCCTACCCCGACAACCCCCCACCCTGCCTCTCAAATTCCTCATATCAGAGAAATCAGGTGATAATTGTCTTTCTCTGATTGACTTATTTTGCTTTGCATAATACCCTCTAGTTCCATCCCTGTTGTTGCAAATGGCAAGATTTCAGGGTTTTTGATGGCTGCATAGTATTCCATTGTGTGTGTGTTGTGTGTGTACACCACATCTTTAGCCATTCATCTGTTTTTTTGAATCTTTTTTAAAAATTATTTTTATTAACATATAATGTATTATTTTTTCAGGGCTACAGGTCTCTGAATCATCAGGCTTAAACATTTCACAGCACTCACCATAGCTCATATCTTCCCCAATGTCCATAACCCAGCCACCCTAACCCTACTCCCCTACCCCCCAGCAACCCTCAGTTTGTTTTGTGAGATTAAGAGTCTCTCATGGTTTGGCTCCCTCCTGATCCCATCTGCTTTCATTCTTTCCTTCCCTACCTCCACAACTCCCTGTCCTGCCTCTCAAATTCCTCATATCAGATCATATGATAGCTGTTTTTCTCTGACTTATTTCCCTCCCCATAGTACTCTCTAGTTCCATCCACATCATTACAAATGGCAAGATTTCATTTCTTTTGATGGCAGCATAGTATTCCATTGTATACATATATACCACATCTTCTTTATCCATTCATCTGTTGATGGACATCTAGGTTCTTTCCATAGTTTGGCTATTATCGACATAGCTGTTGTAAACATTCAGGTGCATGTGCCCCTTCAGATCATTATTTGTATCTTTAGGGTAAATACCCAGTAGTGCCATTGCTGGGTCGTAGGGTAGCTCTATTTTCAACTTTTTGAGGAACCTCCATGCTATTTTCCTGAGTTAGCCATTCAGGAATGGCTATCTGGGCTCTTTTCACAGTTTTGTTATTGTGGACATTGCTGCTATAAACATTGGGGTGCACATGATGGCTATCTGGGCTCTTTCCACAGTTTTGTTATTGTGGACATTGCTGCTATAAACATTGGGGTGCACATGACCCTTCAGATCACTACATTTGTATCTTTAGGATAAATACCCAGTAGTGCAATTGCTGGGTCACACGGTAGCTCTATTTTCGACTTAAAAAAAAAAAAATTTATTAACATATAATGTATTATTAGCCCCAGGGGTACAGGTCTGTGAATCATCAGGCTTACACACTTCACAGCACTTACCATAGCACATACCCTCCCCAATGTCCATAACCCAACTACCCTCTCCTTACCTCCCTACCCCCAGCAACCCTCAGTTTGTTTTGTGAGATTAGGAGTCTCATGGTTTGTCCCCCTCCTGATCCCATCTTGTTTCATTTTTTCCTTCCCTACTCTCCAACCTCTCACATTGCCTTTCAGACTCCTCATATCAGGGAGATCATATGATAATTATCTTTCTCCGATTGACTTATTTCACTCAGCATAATACCCTCTAGTTCCATCCATGTCATTACAATTGGCAAGATTTCATTTCTTTTGATGGCTGCATAGTATTCCATTGTGTGTGTGTGTGTGTGTGTGTGTGTGTGTGTGTGTGTGTGTGTGTGTACACCACATCTTCTTTATCCATTCATCTGTTGGTGGACATCTGGGTTCTTTCCATAGTTTGGCTATTGTGGATATTGCTGCTATAAACATTTGGGTGCATGTGCCTTTTCGGATCACTACATTTGTATCTTTAAGGTAAATACCCAGTAGTGCAATTGCTGGGTCATAGGGTAGCTCTATTTTCAAATTTTTGAGGAATCTCCATGCTATTTTCCAGAGTGGCTGCACCAGCTTGCATGCCAACCAACAGTGTAGGAGGGTCCCCCCTTTTTCCTCATCCTCACCAATATCTGTTGTTTCCTGACTGGTTAATTTTAGCCATTCTGACTGGTGTGAGGTGGTATCTAACTGTGCTTTTGATTTGTATTTTCCTGATGCCGAGTGACATTGAGCACTTTTTCATGTGTCTGTTGACCATTTTGATGTCTTCTTTGCCAAAATGTCTATTCATGTCTTCTGCCCATTTCTTGATTGGATTCTTTGTTCTTTGGGTATTGAGTTTGATAAGTTCTTTTTAGATTCTGGATACTAGCCCTTTATCTGATATGTCATTTGCAAATATCTTTTCCCATTCTGTCAGTTGTCTTTTGGTTTTCTTGACTCTTTCCTTTGCTTAGTAAAAGCTTTTTATCTTGGTGAAGTCCCAATAGTAAATTTTTGCTCTTGTTTTCCTTGCCTTTGGTGATATTTCTAGGAAGAAGTTGCTGCATAGTTCTAGTCTAATCTTCTCTCAGATTCCCAGTTTTGGTGAGTGGCTGGCCACATATCCAGCTTCTGGAGCCAGAAACCTGAAGTCATCCTTGTCTTTTCAGTTTCCCTCACCCTTCACATGCAAACCATCTTTAAGCACTGTTGGTTCTCGGCCCCCACAGACACCCCCCAGAGACACCCCCACCTGCTGGCAGCTCTCCACTTCTGCGTCACCACCTTTGTCTTAGCCACCACCATCTTTTCTCAGATCCTTCAATAGCCTCCTTGCAAGCTTCCCATTTCTACTCTTGAACCCTCTATGCAGTATGCTTTAAAAATAACACATGTGTTTTCAGGGGCTTCCTGCTGAGCTTCAGGCCGAATCCAAATTCTTTACCATGGCCTGGAATGTGCTGTGTAATCCAGTCCCTGCCCAATGTTCCAGCCCCGTGGCGTGCCTCTTTCCCCTTGCTCTTTGAGCTCTGGTCACAGTGGCCTTCTCTCATTACTGGAGAAGCCAGGCCCTCTCCCAGCTCGGAGCCACTGTTCTTACTATGTCTTAAACCTCAGAATCACTTACTCTCACTTTGCACAGCTGACTTGCTCTCATCCTTTAGGCCTTCATATAAATAACCATCTTCTCTAAGAAGGCTTCCACGGTGGGTATCCCCAATTGTTCTCTATCATGGCAGCATGCTTACTTCATTTGTAGACATAATCACAGCCTCAAATCTAAAATGATTTTAAATTTATTCACCTATCTGCTGACTACTTTCCCTGCCAGATGGTAAATTCCATGTGGTCAGGGACTTTCTCATGTTGCTCGCTGATACAGCACAGTAGCTCGGTAAATATTTGTTGAATGAAGCAATTCTTTTTTTTTTTTTTTTTTTAAAGATTTTATTTATTTATTTGTCAGAGAGAGTGAGCACAGGCAGACAGAGTGGCAGGCAGAGGCAGAGGGAAAAGCAGGCTCCCTGCTGAGCAGGGAGCCCGATGGGGGACTTGATCCCAGGACGCTGGGATTATGACCTGAGCTGAAGGCAGCCGCTTAACCAACTGAGCCACCCAGGCGTCCCTGAATGAAGAAATTCTTGATTACATTTTACAACTGTAATGCTTACCCATTGAATCTGATCATGGAAGTCGGAATGTCTGATTTTATTTTATGCAGTGGGATATTTTCGTTGTGGTAAAATATACCCAACACACAATTTGCCATTTTAGCCATATTTAGATATGTGGTTCAGTGGCACTAAATACACTCACATAGTATACAACCACCACCATCATGTCTCCAGAACTTTTTCACCTTCTTGAACTGAAACTATACCCACTAAACAAGAACTCCCCACTCCTTGCTCCCCTCAGCCCCTGGCAACCACCATTCTACTTTGTCTCAATGAATTTGCCTCTTCTAACCATCTCATGTTGGTGGAACCTACATTGGAGTAACACCAATCAGTTAATTTTTATTGCCCCTTTATAAGCATAGGCCTTTATTCTCTAAATGTGAAAATCTCATTTATAATTATGATTTTCCCATTTTAACAGTAAACTTTCCATTAGAATCCTTCAGAAACAATTCCCTTCAGATAGATTTTGTATTTGGAAATTAAGCAATATTACAAGGCACTTTTAAGATACACAAGTTGATCTAAGAATATGTCAGCCCTGGAAAGTTATATTTAATATCATTGATCACAGGGCCTTTACTCTTATGTTATTAATCTTGCTTTTGGAATGTAGGGAATGTTTTATGCTTGGTGGCTTTGAAGAAAATATAAAAGAACAAATAAATCATATAGTTATATAATACTATTGTTTTTGTCTGGCTGTTCAATAGCTGATTCTCTGTGGTGAAACTGCAGTTTGGTTTTACACAGCGTTCATGCAAGCCGTTTTCAAAGTGCATAAATCAGAGCCAGCTGGTTCTTGAATGTGCAATTTGCAAACCACAAAAAATGAAGACACTCTATGATTTTATTATCTTCATGGTAAATATGTCACCCAACCCAGAATTTGAGTTCTAGCCACCCCACCACTCTTTTTTTTTTTTTTTTTTTTCCTAGTAAAGGTGGTTTGGCGATAACATTGGGTGAAAGTGTGAATCAGTCAAGACTCGTAGGATGTACAGTGAGGGGACAAATGGTGTCAGGTCAATAATTATTCAGACATGGCACCTGGGTGGCTCAGTGGGTTAAGCCGCTCCGTTCGGCTCAGGTCATGATCTCAGGGTCCTGGGATCGAGTCCCGTGTCAGGATCTCCGCTCAGCGGGGAGCCTGTTTCCTCCTCTCTCTCTCTCTCTCTGCCTGCCTCTCTGCTGTCTACTTGTGATCTCTCTGTCAAATAAATAAATAAAAATCTTAAAAAAAAATTATTCAGACATGAGATATTCTCTTCTCTGAACAAGATTGCATGCTGTTTTCTTCATCATGGAACAGAATAAAATGTGGTAACAGTCTTTTGTGGTTGAGTTGCTGCTGCACATAATCAGGTTCCAGAACTATGATCTGAATTTGGTCAAATACTTAGTCTGCATGTTAAAATTAAAAGGTATACCACACCTTGTTTCTGTAGTTTTGAATGATATTTATATTAAAATTTATAATGGTTAATACTTTTATAATTAGAGAAGTTAAAAGTCAGCAAATGTTAACAAAAGAGTTTCGTGCTTATTCTTGTGCCCTATTTCTAAATTTTTAAAAATTAGTTAATAGTGAAACTCCATCTCAGATATAGTCACTAAACGATAAACATTTTGCACAGTGTAACTTAGTAAATTTTGCCAAAAGCTCAATTTATTTTGTCATTTAAAAAAGAATAACATAGCTTGGACGAAATGAAAGAGACAATATTGCATAGTACAAGTAACCCAGGAAAGAATTCTTATGCCCTCAGAATTTTTATTATTAAACATTTACATTACATTACACAAACTTACATTAAAGTTGAAATAATAATATAAAATATACCCATATACCTTCTATCTGCATTAAATGTTTAACATTTTTCTACTTCTATACACATAATATTCTCTATGTGCTTATTTGTTTGTGTGTATATATAAATGTAGATTAATATTATATAATATGTATTAAATATTAGTACATAATATATAAATGTAATTATATATTATATATTTATAACATCTAGGTATATACTTATATATATTTGTTGTCTGTTTTGCTGAATCACTTGAAAATTAAGTTGCATACATCACACTTTACTTCATAGGTAACCAAAATACCATGACCATATCTAAAAGAACAGTTCCACAGTATTATATAATACGTGGCCCATATAAAATTTCCCCAGTTATCTCTTTTTGAAACAATCCAATTAAGGTTCAGTGATTATATCTTTTTAATATAAATAATCCCTTTACCATGTTTTTTTTTTTTAAGAGGGGCATCATTTATTTCCGGAAAAGTTCAGAACAGTTGCCTTTGAAAATCACACATTCTAGGTTTTCTCAGTGTTGCCTTCTGGTGTCATTGTCTTGTTCTTCTACCCCATATGTCCTCTCTGCTACAGGTTGGGTCTGAGGTTTGACTATTTTTGGCATAAACTTCATAGATGATGTTTAGTACTTTCTATTTAATGAAATCAGGAGTCATGGAGGTATTTCAAGGTGATCTATAAGAGTGCAATTCTTGAGGAAATTAAAAGTTTAACTTTTGGTGTTACTGATGCTAGCTTTGATCAACATCTTTGGAACCTGGGTGGAGAATCCCCCTGGCATTTCACTCAGGTACCATGTCTAGCACTGGGCAGGGCAGTTGGAAGTGGGAGCTCCTGGTAGTGGAGTGATGTCATGTATACAGATGTGCTTTGTAACACTGGGAGAGGAAGAGTTTAGAAACGTGAGGTCAGTTGACTGTTAGGACAGTGGAGCAGTGGGTGGTTAGCCTTCTTAAATTTTGATTTGTTGTTTGCTTTAGTGAGCTTGTGGTTGGTATAATTAATCAAGGACATAGTGAAGAGCCTCATAATCAGTCAACACTATGGAAATGAGCACAATGGGATTGGACTATATTGAGTGGCAGTGATCCCAGCTCATGGGCTTTTCACTTTCTAAGGTTAGACCTTCAGGTAAGCAGTCAGCTATCTTGCAGACACCTCCAATTAATAATGGAACAGAAGCACTTCTCAATAAAAGTTGAGAGAGAGAGAGAGGAGAGAGAGAGAGAGATTGAACTTAGAGCCCTAGAGGGCAAAATCATTTTGGGGGGCTTTTGCAAAAGGCAGACACCCAGGCTCCATGCCACGTCTATTGAATTGGATTCTAGGGGATGAGAGTGGGGGAGGGGGAGGAGCTTCGGGAAGGCTGGGGTGAGGCCCAAGCATTAGTATTTTGCCAAACTTCCCCAGGTGATTTGGTTATGTCCTAGGGTTAAGAATAATTGGAGAAAGAAGAAATAGCATCAGTTATGAGACTAATTATGATCATGGAAGTTCTTTGCCTTAATTGTCCTCAGACTGAAAGTTCTTGAACTCTTTCCTCAGGGGGTTGTATTGACGTTCCACACGTTAGGAGTTTAATGCATCCCAGGCCAACCTACCTGAAAGGAAGAAGCATGCTGTGACCCTGTCATGGATAAATTGATATCTCATCCTTTTGTTTGTAATTTTTATGAAAAGAAGGATTTAATATAATTGGAGCCTACTGCCCCAAATTATATCCTTGTGCCTTCCCTGTAGTTTGTGGTTTAGCGACTGGGTAGGAGTGACAAGAATTTGTTGTACCACAGAATATTCTTTCTCTGCACATGATGCCTTTGCTTCAGGGTGAAGTCTGGTTACAAATGAAAGCGAGGTACCACTGTGGGTCCCAGCATTCTGAGCCACAGCTCTGGGAAAGGGCTGAGGATCTGAAGCCACACATACACGTTGGTCAGATCCTAAGCCTTGAGGCTAAATCTATGAGGACGGTGAAATAGCCCTAGAGCCTCAACCACTCAGAATGGGAACACGTAGATGCAGAATTTCCCATGAACAAGCCACACTAAAATAAGCCAGTTAAAAACAATTAAAATTGCATTTTAATTTAGGAGAGGCTTGGCCCTTTGCCCTAGTTCATGGAGGTCTTATGGGGAAGTGAGTGAAACAGTTTGCCAACAGAAAGTATTTTTAATACTATATTTTAGTTGCATTAGGAGTAATGATTTACGTTGAAGGAATGAGTCAGACATTACCCAAGCATTGAATTAGGCACATTCCCTGTCTCGTGCTGGGACTATCTGAAAAAAAGAGTATGTAAATTTAGCCTAGTATCACGTAAGTGCTATGGGAATAATTGTAAATAATTGGATTATTAGTAAGGAATTGGGAGTGTGGGCAGTTTTTTTTTTTCCCCCTGTGGTTAAAGTATTGGACAAAAAACAGCATAACTTTGGCAATCTAAATGAAGCACAGGACAAAAAGCACATGCTGCCAAATCAGAATGACATTTGAAAACCATGTTAATAGAGCATTTACCTTCCAAGAGGTTTTTAAGTCCAATTCTGTTTCATCCAGATTATGCCTCTCTCTCCGCACTCAGCCATTTTTATTGAAAATGTGGCCCTACAAATACATTTTATGTCCACTTACTAATCTGCACTGTCAAATGGTTTGGTTTTCTGTCCATAGCATTATTTAGAAATGTGTTAAGTCTAGATTCTGTTATACATACTCCCAACTGTTTGCCAAATATCCAGTATATTTAATAAAGTTGGGTCCCTATGCACTCTAGAGATGCCTAATGAAAACTGTCAGAATTAACTGTTACCATTTCTTTCTTTCTTTTTTTTCTTTTAAGATTTTATTTATTTATTTGACAGAGAGAGACATAGCAAGAGAGGGAACACAGCAGGGGGAGTGGGAGAGGGAGAAGCAGGTTTCCCGTTGAGCAGGGAGCCTGATGTGGGGCTTGATCCCAGAACACTGGGATCATGACCTGAGGCAAAGGCAGATGCTTAATGACTGAGCCGCCCAGGCACTCCAATAGTTGCCATTTCTAGTCCATGCATTTCATGTTGAAATGAGAGTAAAAAGTCACTGACCCTGGGAAAGTCTGAAGGTTATTTTCTTTTTATGAGGGTCTCCCAATGAGGAATTCATGTCTGAAGTCATGAGGCCGTGTCAGATAGGACTGAATCAGATTGTTTTAGTATTTTGTAGCGTGCCTTGATTTTGTTGGTGTCAGTCTCAAACAAGTGTTTGCATCTACCCTAAGTCTCTGCGATCCTCATATATAAATCTTTCTGGTAGGCTCTCTTGACAAATGAGCAGCAAAACCAAATCCAAGCAGTGTCGAAGAGAGGACTGTAAATTCAAATTCATGTTCCATTATGTTTTTTAAAGATTGAAAATGTCATGCCATCATGAGCCTGTTTGATCCAAGCACTTGCACTTACCTCCGTAAATTAAGAGAAGAAACAAACTTCTGTTTCTTTCCTTGTAACCTAACACAGAAGGCTTTATTTATTTTTTTAAATAAAAGATTATGTTGCTATGATCTTTCTAGCCTGAGAAATATAATATGCATATGTAGTTATAAAAATCTTGGTGGCTGTTTCATGAGACTATACATTTTTCATCCTCAAGGAGTTCATCAGTGATGTATGGTGAATGCTCTGTGTAATAATGAAGAATTGGAGGGACGCCTGGGTGGCTCAGTTGGTTAAGCAGCTGCCTTCGGCTCAGGTCATGATCCCAGCGTCCTGGGATCGAGTCCCACATCGGGCTCCTTGCTCCGCAGGGAGCCTGCTTCTCCCTCTGCCTCTGCCTGCCACTCTGTCTGCCTGTGCTCGCTCTCACTCTCTCTGTCTCTCTCTGACAAATAAATAAATAAAATCTTAAAAAAAAAAATGAATTGGAAACAATTTAAATGACACACAGTAAGAAAATTATTGAATAAGTTATGTTATAATTTGATGGAAAATTATCCATTAAATACACCCATTAATGCAACAGTTAAAATCATATTTTGGAATAGTGGTTACATGGGAAAATGCTTTGGGCACTGTTAAGATTCAAAATTATAGATTTAATATAGTTCCTATTTTGTGATAAAGAAAAAAAAACACATGTAAAATTAGGTTAAGGTAATATAACCAATATGTATGAAAGATTTCTTTAGGTGGAGTTACATGTGATTTTTATTTTCTTGTTTATATTGCTCCCTTTTCCTAATTATCTGAAATAATTATTTTTGAATCACAAAAATATGTAATAAAATGTTAAAAAAAGAAATGCCATATGTTAGATAAAGATTTATTAAATGCCTATAGGTAGTATTTGGAAGAATTGAGCCAAATAATGAAGGATTACAGCATTTGACTTTGCCCATGTGTTTACTGCCTTTAAGAGAACTTTTGCTGCAAACTGTCATGGTGTTGTCATTTTTCTTTATTGACAGAATGAAATGAGGGTGGAGATCTATTCAACAGCATTTAAATTTTGTATTTTTTTTTAAAGATTTTACTTATTTATTTGACAGAGAGAGAGATCACAAGTAGGCAGAGAGGCAGGCAGAGGGGGTGGGGGGAAGCAGGCTCCCTGCTGAGCAGAGAGCCTGATGCGATGCGGGCTCAGCTCGATCCCAGGACCCTGGGGTCGTGACCTGAATGGAAGGCAGAGGCTTTAACCCACTGAGCCACGCAGGTGCCCCTAATTTTTGTATTCTTGCTTGAATTCAATGCTATGTAAGAAAATAGATTTTGAATAGATCTGACATATTTTGAAACATATTAAATAAAATATACCTAGCATTTGGCTATATAAAACTGAAAAATAATCAGTAGGCTAAAATAAATGCACAAACAAAGGAAAAAGACAATAAACTGAGAAAGCAACGAGATGAGGCTAGAAAGGTGGGTGGGGCCAGAACATTAGAAACTCAAGGGAAAGAAAAGTATAAGGTTAGTTTTTTTGGAGACTGGTGGTGTTTACGTATAAGCTAAACAACTTTTTGACCTGTTTGCATATCCTGTACCTGTGTTTACTTAATATTTTTCTTTAAATTGAGTTAAACTTTTTAAATTCATCCTCATCATAGCAAAGGTATTTGTGAAATATGAGTCCGTTATGGTTATGATTTTTAATAATACAAATTAGAATTGACAAGTGACTATTAAAACCTGACCATCTAAAACCATCTTGCAAACCATCAGCAATACACACAGCACGGTTTGGCAAGCACTTGCATGGAAAGGGAGATGCGGAGATGGGGACTTGACACTTTGAGCATGCTGTCTGTCTCTCAAGTGCTACCATAATTTGGGCCTCGTCCTCTTGCGGAACTTGAGTGGGTGGTGTTTTGTTTTAGGAACTGCTCAGAAAGCTCGTCTTTCCACATGAACGTTAGGGCAGCATGGGCATTAAGGCAGTGCCATTGAGCACGGGTGGCTCATTCCAGCAAGAAAAAAGGGAGAATGAGGAAGAACATTTAGTGAGAGGGAGTGCGGGGTCCTAACTGCAGCAGAGAAAGCAGGAGAGAATACACAGATCAGAGGCGTGCCTCCCTCCCTAGAGAAAGAAAGAATAAAAGTCAAAACCTAACCCAGAGGTTTCATCAGCACACATGGTGACTTTCATAAGCTGTAGAATTCAGTGGTGAAAGGAACTTACTGGAGTTATTTATTTTCCACTGGATCCCTGGATTCAGGAAACTACCTATGCATTTCTGAAAATGACATGGGGAAGCATGCAGTTTTGGGTAGTGGGTGGACACTCATGGGTCTTGTCACACCTCAGCTTCCCTTATTTGTCAAGGTCACTGTAGAACAGGAGAAGATATTATGGTCTCAATTTCTCTGAGAGAGAGACTGAGGACAGCCTGACTTTGGTCTTCTCTGCTCACAATGTGTTCATCTTCCTTGTTTTTTGGCTGTTGAATCCAGATTGACTTTCTCCTTTTAGCAAAACAAAACAGAATAGAACAAAAATTGAGGCAGATTTTTTTTAATCCAGTGAGAGTACTTGGAAATTCTCCTGTGGCCTCCACCTAGCCCTGTCCGCTTGAAGATGGACTTTTGCCCAAGGGTTACAATGATTTTGGACCAATGTCCTTACTCCTTACCTTAAATACCTAATGTCTTCACATGGGTAAATATTTTAAAATTCTTACTTATTTGTTTGCTTTCTTATTTTTTGTATTTGAAATAGGATGGGCCCAATCCAAAAGAAACGAGTAACCCATTTCTTTTGTTCTAGGAACTCCCAGGAAGAAGTTGCCATGACTTGCCTCATTGCAAACTTGGACATTTTTTGCTTTCTCTAGCATGAATAATAATAGACTGTAAGCTCCATGAGGACAGGGATTTGATCTCTTTTAATCATTTAAATTTCCACATCAAGCACAGGGCCTGATTTATAGTAGGCACATATTTTTGTGACTGACACATATTTCTGAGTGAATGAATGTATATTAATGTCATAATGCTGTGTACGTATAAGACCCCGCTGTTGTAAAGTGTTTTCCATTTACACATTTGATCTTAAAATGGCATCTTCACAGTGGGTAGGAATTGGTGTTTTTATCCCTGTGTCCTAGGTGAGGACCATGGAGATGAGTGCTAGAACGGTCTGCCCAAGGCTTCACACAGAGTCACTGATGTGTGGTTCCATCCCTGAAGACTCTTACCCAATTTAGAGTCACGCGAGATGGGGCACAGCTGTTCCTCTGCGTGATGGTTCCTGCTTTTCTGGACCTTCATGGAATTCTTCTTTATTTTCAGATTACAGGACAGGCCCATGTTTTACTGTGGTCAGCAACCAGATGTGCCAGGGACAGCTCAGCGGGATTGTCTGCACCAAGACACTCTGCTGTGCCACGGTGGGCCGAGCCTGGGGCCACCCCTGTGAGATGTGCCCCGCCCAGCCCCACCCCTGCCGCCGAGGCTTCATTCCAAATATCCGCACGGGAGCCTGTCAAGGTAAGCCTCTGGCCCATGGAGTTATTCATGGATTCATCTTATTTGCTCTGGAGAGCCATTCTCCAGTGAAGTTGGAGAGAATGGAAAAGCGGTGTCAGAGACATAACTTCATGATTTCGCTGACGGCATGATATCCAACTTAGGCATGAGGAGCGTGGCTCAAGAGGGAGCAGCTGGTCTCTCTGGAGTTTTCGTTGCCAGCAGTTTCCCCTCCGACCCCAGAAGTGTTTCTAGGGGCTGGTATGATTCTGTTTGCAGCAATGCTGTGTGTTGTAGCAATGCTGTATATAAACACCAAGCAAAATCTATGAACAAGGTAGTTTTTCTCAATTTTTTCCCTTCATTTGATATTGTTGGAGTTCCTCTGTCTCATGGGTTGTACTTAGTTGACCTCAAGAAAATTGTTCCTCTCTCCATTCTACATGCTACATTATGCTTTTTTTTTTTTTTTTACAAGTCAGAAATAAATTAAGATTTGTTTCACAGTTTTAAATATCCCCAGATGTCGCCTGTTCGCTTCTTCTCCTGCCTCCCATAGAAGCCCTTACTCTGTTTTTGGCTTTCGTTCCTGTTCTTCCAGCTGTACAAATTCTTTTATTGTCTGGATGTCTGGCAGGAAACAGGAGGAAGTGAACGGAGGCAGTTCAGCACTAAACTGATGGGATTGAAAACTCCCAGGCTGTATCTGTTTCCTTTAGACATCTTCAGGGCTTTTTTTAGCAAGTTGCAATATTTTCAGAAAATTCCGGGTACGCTTTTCTGAGGCAGACACATCCTAGTTTGGTTTTATTCTATATGTCGGTTCTAAGGCTAATAGGCAGTAAAACAGAATTTGGGTTTAATCCCACAGGTCTGTGGGTCTCCATTAAATTATACTTCCACAAATTCCACTTGTGATAAACACTGTTGGTCCTGGCTCCCAACTACTATGTATAATATAACTTACAGCTCCTTTACGTGCCCTTCAACTGGTCCTTCTGCATGTCAGGAGCAGCAAGAAGTCACTTCGGAATGAAGGAATTACAGAGGGGTGTAGTGTGTGATTTTAGAAAATAAAAAGTCAGTTTTATTCCCCCTTTCTCGGGCACCTTCTTTATTTTTTCTCATCCTTAGAATGTCCCAGTGAGTTTTGAAGAAATTCTTGGTCTTGGTGTCCTGAGGGCAGCTACCCCCCATGAATGCACTGACTTAGACCAGAAAGCCAGAAGTGGTGTCCATGAGACCTTGTCAGAGGTTGATACACTAAGAGAACTGGGGCAAAGAGAATGAAGAGGGAGAGGAAAGAGCGACTGCTCTTGGCTTTACTATGCATTTCCTCTGGTCTCAACTTGTCCAGGATTTTCTTTCTGTCCCTTCCTGACTCTGCTATTAGACATCCAAGGTGGGGGGGGGGGGATACTATTTCTATCAGAAATTTTGTGAAATGCATGAAATCAAAATGGTAGTCATATTGCCAATTTGAGAATGAAATTTGTCGTGTTTTGTTGTGTTCTTTTCTGAGTGATTCTGCTATTGGCTTGGGAGCTCTGTCCCTTTGCTGTTGTTTTCAGACCTTGAGCCGGATGTGAGGGGGCTGTGGGCAAGTGGGTTCATAAAGGAGCTTATTCTGTCTTCGGTCTTGGGAAGGTATGGCCAACAGAGAAGAGCCCTCATTCATATTTCCTCTTGGCCAAAAATTATGACCAACAAGACTATCAAGTTTTGCTTATATGTACCATCAATTTCAAAAAACATTTAAATAACTTATTCATGTATCAAGAGAATGGAAACTTCTGGTCTAAGACAAAATTGAGATCAGCTATAAAATATAATCTAATTATACTCCACATGTAGTGGTTCATTTGTGGGCTGGGACAGTCCATTTAAAACAGTGACACTTTTCTAGCAAAATAAATTGTTGCTCCTTTAGTATCCTTTCCTTCGTGTCGACTTTTCTCAAAAACACAGGTTATTAGAGATCTTAAAATTGGTGATCACTCTCTTGCCCATACAATGAGGAGTAAAACAAGAGAGTACACTAGGTTTCCAGATTTCTTAAAGAATATCCAAAGTGAGGGAAAGAAATGTTAGACTGCTACCCTGGGGGTTCCTTTATTAAACTAGACCTTTGTGTGTTATATATGAAGAGATGGAAAGAATGTACATGATGTATTTTTTACAATCTTTCTAACTGAACATAATGAGCCTGGAATGATTGCTTTTGTTCCTAGGGGTTTCATATTTGGGGCTACATGTAGAACCACAGTTATTAGGTGCCAGGGATATAGCTGTGAACAAAACAAAGAACCTGCTCTCTGAAATTTGCATTAAAGACCACGGATTTGTGAAACAAAACAAAGCAAAGTATTTATCAGGTTGGCTGATGATTCGTCCTATGGAAAAAAAAAAATAAGCTAAGAAGGGTGGTGAATGATGGCTATTGCTGTTAGATTGGCGGGAGAAGGATCCACAGCCAGAGTGGAACAGAGACCTGATGGACAGGACAACATGAACCTTTATGCAGCTTTATGGAGGGAGAATGATTCAGGTAGCGGGGCACTCCTATAAAGCCCCAGGCAAGTGCATCCTCGGTATCGTTAAGGAATGGCAAGGAAGCCCGCGGGCAAGGAGAAGAGTGAGAGAGGGAGGAGGCCAGAAGTGAGGTCAGAGAGTAGAAGGAGCAGATAGAATCTTTAAGATACGGGCTTGAGTTTTGAGCTGGGAAGGACACACTCTGACTTAGCTTTAAAAAGGTTCCCTCTGGTGGCTGCTGTGCCAGCAAGGTGAATCTGCAGCTGAGACTACGCATTCATCTGGGGTGTCTCTCACTTCTCAGTCCGATTTCCTGGGTTGTTTAAGTTTTACTGCACAAGGCAATTATACAGAATGGAAGGTGAGCATCTCCCATTTCATTTGCATTAAAACAGTCACTGTGTCATGTGATCCAAGGGATCGTAAGTAAATTCTGTTTTAACTGAATCATTCAATATAAGTCTTAGATATACTATAGAAATGTGTTGCATTATGATTCTGAGGATTTCTTGAATAACTCTAGTTATTACGCTCAGCCTTTTAATCATTGTATCCCTGTAATTTGCAGCATGCATAATAAAATCCCTAAAAATCAGTATAAATATTCCCTCCTACATAGGGAAGACAGAAGGTAGGAAGAGTAACAATATTTGTGACTTCTTATAAAACATTATCGACCAAGTTATGTTACTCAAATAATTGATTTTACAGGTAGTTGTAAGAAAGTTTCTCACATCGTATTCCAAATATTGTGATGGACAAATAACTCACTGACATAAATATGGTGATATAATTGTAGACAAACTATCACATTTCTTCTGCAGTGACTTACATGAATCTCTCCCTCTCCTCTCTCTGTATCCTGAAATCTGACAGATGTGGATGAATGCCAGGCCATCCCTGGGCTCTGTCAAGGAGGAAATTGCATTAATACTGTTGGGTCTTTTGAGTGCAAATGTCCTGCTGGACACAAATTTAATGAAGCATCACAAAAATGTGAAGGTAAGAAATATCATGCTTTGTAGTTAAGGGGTGGAGGGGAAGGCAAAACCCAAATCAATGACAAGCTTTATTGCAAATTGTTCCAAAATCCTTTTGTCTTTGTCATTCCTATGAATGTGTAAATATCATATTCTTACCAGAAATAATATGCCTTTGTGCTATTGAACCAGAAAAACCCTGCAGCTTTTTCCACTTTTATAGACCCAAAATAAGAGATCCAGCTGAATCAAATTAAATATTAAAACATGAAATATTTCTGAACCAATATTTGGGTTAAAATGTTCAAGACACATGTTTTTGCATAGTTCTAGAGACATGAATTTAAATTTAATCATTAAATATTATTCAAAAAGACATATCTTTTGATGTTTTTCTAGTTAAAATGTATGTTTGTTTATTTGCTTGTTTTTTGAGAGATTAACTCTTATGTTTATGCTCGTGGTACAAATTTAGTACTTCCTTTTCTGCCTATCAAATGGAAGCCTTTTAATGTTAATCAAACAGAAAAATAACTGGAGGTAAAAAAAATTTGCATATTTGCATTTAGTTTACAGATTGAGCTCCTGAAAATGTGTGTAGAGAGAACGTGTTCATATTCACCACTATTGCTACTTGCCAAAAAGAGCCTGGCATCCAAGGCCATAATAAATGCTTTTTCCATGAGAGGGAAATAAGTAGGCAGCATCAAACTCTCTTTTCTTTGATGAATGCACATGTAATGTCTGACAGTAATGTAACAAGTTATGTGTCCTGTCAAACTCAGCAGAGCAAACTTCATTTTCAGCTCTACTTGGTGGGATACAAAGTTTCATTTTGATTCATATGCACTACTGTTGTATCAACTCCTAAACCCCAGCAATGAGGACTAGTTCATTTCTAAGTCACTTGTCTGGGATTGATTCTAGGTCCTTAGTCTTCTTTGTGAATAACTATAGTATATCATATGTGGGAAAGACAGCATCTGATTTCAGGTGCGGTTCATAAATTACACAGAAGTTTAATAGCTACTTGCCCTGAAACTGAATAATCAGAAATTTGACTCTGCTCAAATTATTTTTATGGATGTAAATTGTTTTGAAGAATTTAGAATCATGTGTTCTTGAACATGCTATACCTGGTTGAGGTAGCTGTGAAAAAATACTTCAGTTCTAAGGAAGTGGGACCTCTTTTTTTTTTTTTTTTTTTAAAGATTTTATTTATTTATTTGACAGAGAGAGATCACAAGTAGGCAGAGAGGCAGGCAGAGAGAGAGAGGAGGAAACAGAGAGCCGGGCAGAGAGCCCGATGCGGGACTCGATCCCAGGACCCTGAGATCATGACCTGAGCCGAAGGCAGCGGCTTAACCCACTGAGCCACCCAGGTGCCCGGAAGTGGGACCTCTTAAAAACATTTTAAGTTTCAAAGAACAATAAAATTGACTCTTACAGCCCGCTGTATTCTAGAAGTTATATTGTAGATCTATGTCAGAAGCAGAAAATGTTAATATTGAACGGGATAAAGAACATATCCTGTTGTGCACTTTCAAACTAAATGTTTGAAGTCATTTAGATAGTGCTAAAATTCCCTTCTTTGGATTCCCACTCTGGTACTTGTTGTACCATATTATATTGTCTTCTGTCCGAGCTGTAAGCCATAACCTCTAATATTAACATTTAATAATTATATTTCCTAATATTTTGAAATTTTAAAAATATGATAGTATAGATTTTCAGATACCATTATATATGTCTCTTTATGCCATTAAGAAGCTGTGAGGAAGTGGAGATGCAACATGGGGGGTTAAGGGGGTAGGAGAAGAATAAATGAAACAAGATGGGATTGGGAGGGAGACAAACCGTAAGTGACTCCTAATCTCACAAAACAAACTGAGGGTTGCTGGGGGGAGGGGGGTTGGGAGAAGGGGGGTGGGGTTATGGACACTGGGGAGGGTATGTGCTATAGTGAGTGCTGTGAAGTGTGTAAACCTGGCAATTCACAGACCTGTACCCCTGGGGATAAAAATACATTATATGCTTATAAAAAATAATTAAAAATAATTTTTTTTAAAAAAGGAGCTGTTAGGTTTCTAACAGCATGCAAAATCCACATCAGCAGTGGGTCATGTATCTATTTTCAGGCTTTCACAGCTTCATAGATGCAGCTTAGATGGGGTCAGCTTTAAGATTTATGGCAGTATGGTCCGTATGATTTGTCCAGTCTTGATTGTTTTCTGGAATTCCATAGCTTCCAGCTTAGAGCAAAATTGCTTTCCAGTGTCCCTTGCCTTTCCCTCAGACCTGTCAGTTAGCATGGGTCACAATCGGTCACCTTGCACTGTTGTGAACAAGACAAAAGATGCACAGATTTAATACTCAGACTGAAAGAAAACTCATTCAAAATCCTCTGTTAATGCTAAGAACCCTATTATGGTGGTGTGTCCAATGGACAAAAAAAATTAAGTCTGAAAATTACTTAATCCTTTTTCACAAATATTTTTTTTTCCAGCCTCATATTGAAATCAGTAGCAAGATAAAAACAGCACACTTTTGGCTAGACCTTTTTTTTTCCTTAGCCATCTACAGTTACATTAAATTCAGATGATGGGTTTTTTCCCCCTCCCTTTTTATTTTTTTATGCAAAATTGATACTGGAAGAGAATACCCTGTTACTACATGTACTCTGGCCTGGAAGCTGGTTTGGGCATTGTTGCCCTGTCTTACTGGGGTAGGAGAGTAATCAGAACGTCCTCCAAGAACGTCTGCTGAGCCAAGTTCCCTCCTTCAGCTCTCCCTTGCTTTTCTCCGGCTCCATGCCTCATTATGGGAATGTCGTGACTCTGGGCACAGGATGATTGATAGGATGGTCAATTGAAGGAATGCCAGAAAATCCAGCCCACACCCCTGAAAGGATGAAGAGAACATCTGTGTGCCCCGGGAAGATGGTCAGGCCACAGTGGGATTGTGTGCCCTTGTGAAAATTGTTCTGGCACCTTTGCCATTACTCTGAGTGGCTTTTTGAAATGCATCTTCCTCTTGGAAAGGAAGGGACTGGGTACCTGGAAGCCCACAGTAATTTATTTAAAAAACCAATTCAGTCAAAAATTGGCTTTAGCAAATTTACAAGATGTTAACCTTCATTCCCTCAGCGATGGTAAGAGCAGTGTTTTTGTGAGATCTTCCTCTTGCAGAATTCTCCCTTCTTAAAATATCCCCTTCCCTGAACCTTAAAAAAGTCATAGACCAAGTTTTATATCAATAAGATGAATCAATTTAGATTCATTTAAAATGTAAGTTAACAAGCTGAAGTTGTTAAATAACAGTTATTACATTTTTGTAAATTTAAGAAGAACAGATCGAGATTTATAGCTGTGATTTGAGAAAAAGGGAACCAGAGTTCATGCCCACCTTCCCTGTTGATTTTTCCAACGACTCGAGTGTACGCATTGAAAGAACACATGAGCCTTTTCTTTTCGGAAACCAAGGCCATATTTGCATAGGTTACTGTGGGAGGAAATTAAGAAATAAAAACTGTAATTAAAGGATTAAGTTTTATTTCTGGAAGAAGTCCCTTGGATTCCTAATTAACCGCTAATATTTTGGGATTTAGATTAACGCCAGCCCAGCCTTCAGCAATTATAATAGCACTGCATGATGTGAAAGACTTTTTAAAAATGTAGCTCTTAAGCCTGTGCACTCCCTAATGCATGGCCAAAGCCCTGGAGACCTCTCCTTTCTAGAAGAATGACGTATTTATCTGATGGCTACTTGCTCTCACGGGCGCTTATCCTCCCAGGCACCAAGGAGAATTACTAGGGCTACTTAGTCCGCTGGTGTAGCTGGAGCTCCAGCCTGTGCAGCTGGTTGTAAGCCCTTGACTCCCACCGTTTAAGGTCACCAGCTCCCTATGTGTTGCTGGACAAAATCTCTGTGGTGTAGACATAAGAGCACTAGGCGCGAGGCAGACTCAGTCCTAGTCCTGGTCATGTCCCCGGTCTTCTGTGTGAACTTGGATAAGTCAGTCACCAGCTATGAGTGACTTCGACTTTCAGCTGAGCAGCTGAACAGGAGAGGATCCTGGGGCTCCTTTCCAGGTCTGCAGTCCAGACTCTGTCCTCACATTTCTCATTCTTTCCCAGCTCTGCTCAGAGAGCAGGTGCTGCCTAAGAAACCATGCAAGTCGACATCTGTGGTATGACTGTAACATAGCATGGCTGGTGTTTTTTTTCAATGTGACTTGAAGAATTAGCTTGTTTGCTTTTTGGTCACATATTTTGCACGGGATTTCATGTGTCCAGAAAAGCAATGTTTGTCTCACAGATGAACAGGGCCAGCAAAGCTGCAGAGAAAGGGTCTGCCATTCATGTCCCTTCTTGGGCTCACAGCAAGAGGCCAGCAGCTCTGCCCTTCCAGCAGCTCTGCCTCGCCCTCCTGCCCCAGGGAACCGGAGAGAAGGATCCAGAGCACAGAAACAGCTCTTCCCAGACAAGCCCTACTTCCCACCAGGCCCCCCAAACTGATTTACTTTATGGTTGGCGCATGATATAGACTGCTTTACAGAAATGCTAAGAAATCCACTGATCTCAAATTCTTTCCGACATGGGATCCCTGAAACTCTATTAAGAGGAGATAAATGCAATGTGCTAAGAGTCTGGGAAAAAAAAATAATAGATAGGTATGAATGAGTTTCAGAGTTTAAGTGGTTTCAATTCCAGTGCTTTATTCTGGCCTTTTACTGTGGAGGGACGTCACCCCAGCCTGGTCACTAAGTCAGAACTGCTATTGTCGAAGCAACGGGACTGAGAAGCAAGGAGGTTAGCAAAGTAGAAGGGCTCTAGACCCGAGAAGAAAAAGGGTTTGTCACTGAGGAGAGGACAGTATAGGGAATTCAGCACCACTGAGATTCCTTCAAATCAAATAATTTAACCCAGTCCAGTTCTATCTTTATCTGGGTGAAATTGAGGGTGGTGCATGTGACAGTGTGTTTCCTGACTTCCTAAGCTTTGGGGGAGAGCAGGCACCTAAGTGGGACCCCTGCCCCTCTCCCCACTGCCCAGCGCCTGGCACTTACACTTGGAGACTGGGGTCTAATATCACTTTGTAAATGAGCCTTTTTGCTCTTACTTCAAGTTTTACTCATGCTGGTTTTCAGAAGGCTTCAATGTAAAGCAAGAGTTATGCCTGGGCACCAGAATTCTAGAAACCAGTCCTGTGCTCATACTTACACTGTGAGGATTAGATGGCTTGACACACATGAAACCTTTAATCAACACCAGGAGCTCAATACCTGTCTGTTCTCATGATTATTGTTGTTGCTGGCATCTCGGTAAAAGGGCGAAATCTGACCTAGCCAGCATGTGGAACAGGTCTCCTCAGTCCTGCCAGTTCTTTCTAGTTTTTAAATACCTTTTTTTTTTTTTAATATGTTTTGTCACTTAAATAACCTCTTTGGTTATTGGTGTAAGTGGTCTTGATAAGGATGGTAGTAGTCATTTATACTAACAGGTAAAACAAGATTTCTTTTAATAGACACTATTTACTCATATGGTCATTGGTAAGAGTTCAGTGACCCAAACATCAACCTTTAGGGACACTTTGAGGAAGGTATGTTTTTCTTAAGACCTCTGTGTTACAGCGATACATCCTTTTCTATCCTTAAATGAGGTTGTTGAATCCTCTAGGCTGAACGTACTGGGTTTTGTTGTTGTTGTTATTGTTGTTGGAGAGAGAGAAGGTGCGTGTGTGCTGGGGGAGGAGCGGAGGTTAAGAGAGAGAATTTCAAGAAGGCTCCACAGCACAGAGGCTGACAAGGGGCTCGATCCCAGGACCCTGAGATCATGACCTGAACTGAAATCAATAGTCTGACATTGAAATGACTGAGTCACGCAGGTACCCCTTGTTAGTTTTTAAGGAGGAGTGGCTGGTAAATGGAGGAGGCCTGATTGTCTTAAAATGTGTCTTCTGATTTTATGCTAGTTCTAGAACCCTAGGCTCCATCCTTGGCTGTTTCTCAGTCTTTCACTGACTCCAGTGACATGTCTATCTGTCGGAATAGAATATACATCTTTACCATTATACAACTTCACAATGACAACGCTGTTTATGTTAGCATTGACTCTAATATAAGCAGGGGGATATTGTTTGCTTTAGCCTCTAGCCTAGCATAGAAGAATGAGGATTTTGCTTTTAAAAAGGTTGAACTGCACGTAAACAATGTCACTGCTGCCTTTTTGACTAACAGGGTGAACTTGAGTCAGAAGACCCTTGAATCTGGTCCACTTAGACCTCTATTTTGTTTTACAAGTGAACAGTGGTACTTAAACTGGAGAAGAAATATTCTTCGTTTCTTTAAAGTTAGGGCTTTCCAAATGCCAACGGTATAGTCTGGCCATTGCAATACTCGCAGAGGGCTTGGGTTAAAATGCCCCTGTCCATAGGTGAGTGCAGAAAGTCCATTCCTCTTGGGGTCAAGGTCATGCAGATACCCTGTGCTCTGTGTTTACTTACAGCCTAAGCAGGAGGTTGTCCATTTCCTTTCTCCCCTCACTGGTGCCACATCTACTGGCAACTGCCAGTGTCTGAAGCTGGTTCCTGAAGAGCTCCCCTTGAAGGAAATGGTTGGATTTGTCCTAAGGAAATTTTACTACGTCCTTGGAGGAAACCAGTGGCCTCAGGCCTTTAGTCAGGGCTAACCCTGACTGTGGCCTCCACGGACATCCCTAGCTATTTGGGAATTGGAATGGTTTTCAGAGCTTTCCCTGCTGGGACAGATGACCAGATCATTCACTCGTCTCCAAGATCAGTCACTGGGTATGGGCACCCAAACTGGGTGTAGTCCCCAGGGGAGGTGGCTCTCTGCGGCTCGAGCAGTCCGAGAAGGAGCTGAGAACGGAAGGTCGTCTAATGAGAGTGCCCCTCGTGCTAAGACAACAAGCTCTCCCTTGAGAGGAATCTGGGTGGAGCGTCCCAGTGTCCCACAAATCACTCACTGAACCCAAAGAAAACCATCATCATGGCCGTTTGGGTGCCTCTGTGGACACCATGATGGCCAAGTGTTGGTCCCACTCAGACCACATGCTCTTCTCGATAGGATTTCAGTATCTGCTTGTGGAAAACCAGATTGAGAAGAAACACAGGAAATGATGCAGAATACTGAATAAACATAACAGGAGCCTAACTCAAGGCAAAACATGGAGAGAACAGGGACAACCACATCTTAAGCTAAATGACGTTTGGAATACTAGCGTGCTGTCATTACTTGATAAAACAGTACATGGTTTTCTATGTTACAGGGGACATTTCTATTATTTTGCTCTAATCTCTTGAGCTTTGTAAGTTCCGTGGGTGAGCCTCAGTTGAGAGAGGAAACACCCACCTTTTGAACTCTTTTATAGGCAGGTTTTGTTCCGTGGGGATTGGGTGGATCGGTGTTATGGCTGAGCCTTGTGATGGTGAACAGTTTTGTGCTGTGTTCCGTGGATGCTGAACTCTTCTTTATGTTCCAGATATTGATGAATGCAGCACCGTTCCTGGAATCTGTGAAGGAGGCGAATGCACAAACACAGTCAGCAGTTACTTCTGCAAATGTCCTCCTGGTTTTTACCCGTCTCCCGATGGCACCAGATGCGTAGGTGGGTATAATTCTAAACAGCGTGTCTGATTCCCATCAATCGGCTCCACAACAAACATTTTTGGAAACACATTTGTTCAAGGGGGATAATAATTTCTCACTTGATGTTAAATGTACATTTACATCTTTTTAAACAGTGGAGCACTCTCTTTAAGAAAAGAGGTACCTTGTGGTATTAGGACTTTACCTCCAGAAAGAGGGAGGATCCAGGAGCCCGTACAGATATCCTCAGCCTATACATTAGCTTTGCAGTTATGTGAGTGTCAAACCTTCTAACATTTCCTGGGACCCGTGTTAATTTAAGTCTGAAATTTTGCAATAATCTCTTAATGGGTCTCCCTACTTCCTGGCTTCTCTACAATCCATCTTGTCAGATTTATCTTCCTAATATAATGCTTTGATTAAGTAACTCTCTTGCTCAAAAACCTCTGGTAATTTTCCATGAGGATTAGGAAAGTAGGAGTTTTTTAGTCTGTGTTGCATGGATCTTTCAGGTACAGCAAAGGTCTCCAGAGCTGCAGGGGAAAAGGGCCCCGCCTCCCACTCCCTGCCCCTCATATGCACAACAGTCCAGGCAACTCTACTTTTACCTGGTGGAGTGCTGGCTTCATCAATTAAATATCAATTAAATAAGGGACTTTGTTGTTTAACAAAAAAAGGTTTGATAACTGCTGGATTTAGCGATTGCTAAGACTTCCTCCAAAGTCCAGTTCTCTAGAGTAAAGTTCAAGTTCTGGAGTGTGCAGGGCCTCCGCTCTCTGACCTCTCTCAGCCTTGCTGACTTATCAGCACAGTCTCTGCATCTCACAACTCAAACAGGTCATTTGTTTTGATTCCTTCCTGCCTTGAATCACATCTATGGTACCACTCAGGTTACTCTTCCCAGCTCAAGCCCCCTTTGATGCTTCTACTTAGGTTCTCTGTCTTTGAAGATGTCCCGGATCAGCCTACCTGAGAGCAGTTTCTCCCTTGCCTGAAGATACGCTTCACATAAACGGTCTCTTGGGGAAATGTTATGTCTGTATGTTCTTACCTCCCTAATTAAGTTGTAAGCTCTCCTTAAAGCCTAAGTAACTGCTATCCTCCTACATCGCTGGTGGTTTCCGGCATGATTCCTTGCTTGTCATAGACACTCATTAAGTATTTGTTGAATATCCAAATGAGCACTTCCTTATTGTTTGGGCAAAGCTAGGGAAGCCTATGGCACATGGCCTCGGAGAAAAATGAACACAATCTTTTGATGTTTTTTTCTGGCCCATATTTTCAAAGACACTCAGCTTCACATCCTCACCACAAGGCATGAATTTCAGACCCAAACTGAGTTGCACTTGAAATTCTGAGTTCCTTTGTACTTAGTCACATATAATAAAAGCTGAGGGTGGTCTCTTAAGTTGACGTTTGAATAAGTACAACCAGTGAGGGAAGCATATCTGCACTTTTCCTTAGAAACAACAGTGATGCCTGGATTGCCAGATTTTCCAGGATCTCTCCATCTGTGCTGGCACCACAGGGAAAGAAATAGCCAGTGCAATTTAGGGAGCCCTTTTTTCTCCCCAGACTGTCCCAATTCACACTTGACATCCTGTAATCATGCATAGCAGAGAGGTAGATCAGAAGTTCTTTGCTGGCCAAATAATAGGTAGTTTGGTTGTTCTCCCCACACACACACACACCCCCACCTTCAAAGAGAGCCCTGGATTAAAGTGATTAAAGCACCTTTACATATCAGATGGTTTACATTTTTAGCAGTCTTTTACCATATATGTCCATGCTATTTAAATACAAAGGAAGGGCGGGGAACTAGGATTCGGGGGTGACCTCCTTGGTGTGAGGTGTTTGGGGGAAATTATCTGACTTCATGTTCACAACCGCACTGTAGATGGGAAGAAGCTAAGTTGTACAGGGCTCAGATAAGTAATTTGGTTCACTTGTTTAAGCAGGTAGATGTGAAGGAGCTGGAATCCCAGCTTGGGCCTGAGCCCACAGTTGCAAACCCTCTCATTGCTCCCTCCCAAATGACCAATGGACACAGTAAATCCCTTCTTACTATATACCTAGACCAGTACAGTTTCTTCTTCTTGGGAACTTTATTATACCCACAATTAAGACTTTGTTACAAAAAATACTCCAAGTGACATTTCTGCCTTCCCTAAAGCTAATATCTCCTGCCATGGTAAAACCACAGACTCCCCGAATCATCCCTAGTGAAAAGAAAATACAGGTAGTCTCCAACTTATAAACAAATCTAAGGTTCATTGGTTGGAATTAGTCAATCTAATCAATAGAAAACCCCGCCTGCAGCCAAGGGTCTGTCGTATCTTCCTTACACATCTCTTAAGCGCGAGGTTCCACTCGTCACCTTCGGTCACCACATTCCAAGGCTCTCAGATCTCCATGTCCCCAGCATCCTCTTTGCTCCGTAAGCTCTTGGAGTATTTTTATTTTTTTTTGTTCTGTGATCATCCTTTGGCACTTTAATAATACCTTGTGTAGGGTGGTCGTTTCGTGTCAGGGTGTTCTGTCTCATCGATTCCCAGGAATCCTGCTGACATCCTGTACCTAGTTTGGGCTTCACAGCTCCTAGCTCCTGGGTCGACCCAACAAAGTTAGTGATTGGTTAGGAGAGGCCTACTGATAGGCTAGGATGACCTGCAAACATCCGTTTTACCCTTAATGTATACTTTTCGATATAATGTGGCTTCTGGGTTCTGAAAGGGAGGGGGTCCAAGTGATTCAGAAGGGGGAAAAGGAAGAAAGCTTTCTAATCCTTTTCTGCCAGATGTCTCTGCCAGAGCAGATTCAAAATAGAAGAAGGTGTCTACGCTTCCTCCTACCTCCCTTCTGTCTTCCAAATCATAACGTTCCTCCCCCCTCAGCTTCCACCTTAGGCTCTTTGCAAAGTGATCCAGCCCCACAAGGGCTTCCTTCTCACTTCCCTGGGCACCACTGCCTGATGGCGTGGGATACTTGGGGCTGGTGTGCCCAGGAGGTGATGGCTCCAATGGCTCCCAGTTGTCACACATTTTCCCTTCCTTAGTAGCCCATAGGTTTGCTTCCAAATTACAAGTTGTGTCAATGTGTGTATTTTTAACCAAAGCTCTCCTGCAAAATGAGAAATTAGCAAAAATGCTTACTGTAGGTGCAGGGGCCATTTGTACCTCAGAGTCTGCCCTCACCCCAAATGTGGCTGGTGCGGTTTTTAGCCCCAACATTCACCATTTTGATCAAGAGTTTTCTCACTGCTGATTTAACATGTAAGTGAGCCAGCTGGGCAGTAAAATAGTATCATGGTTAGTGTGTGAAATAATAGACATTAGCC
The DNA here is from genome assembly GCF_009829155.1 of Mustela erminea. Lineage (NCBI taxonomy): Eukaryota > Metazoa > Chordata > Mammalia > Carnivora > Mustelidae > Mustela > Mustela erminea. The sequence continues at coordinate 68,586,680 of NC_045618.1, read as the reverse complement.
CGTTAAGAGTTTGCAACTGGCAGCTGTAGGTCCCAGTTTTGCTCCAAAAGATAACCCACACTGAAAATTATATAGACAAATTTTGTTCAAGTGTTTATATTGAATTTTGAGTGCCAAATTCATCTGAAACTGGGATATAAGCCAATTTTGAACATTTCTTCCCGTTCTTAACAGCCTTTGGTTTCCATGACCCATTTTCTAATTGCTGAGAATATAAATAATTAGTGGCTTTAAAGCCATGAAAAGGAGAAGTAGAAAGTTCTGTTGCTCCTTCTTCTTCATAGGGAAGGTGCCACCTGTGACTTCATGGAGCCTATCCTGTCTGCACTCCTCTCTCCAGCCATTTACCCTGGACCAGGCTGGAAGGAAACTTGTTCTGTCTCTGCTGAGACTAGTAGTCTAACTGGAGATGTTGGAACGGGGCCACAAAAATTCTCTAGAAAGCACACTTTTATCTGCCAATGGCTTTAAGTGTTTTTCAGAAAAAATCTTGTTTTCTTTAAAGGTGATCCATAATTTTATGGTTTGTCTGGATTTTTTGTAGCCTTCTTCATGGGATATTAGTAATTTATATGTTTCTAAATTAGCCTTGCTTTTTATTTCATTTTATTTTTTGATCTATTGCAACCTTCAAGACCTGAAAGGTCAGTATTCTTAAGTACGATGTACATGAAAACAATCTTAGGTATGACCTTCTTTGATCAAACTTGAAGTTTAGGGGCACCTGGGTGGCTCAGTAGGTTAAAGCCTCTGCCTTCAGCTCATGTCATGATCTCAGTGTTCTGGGATCGAGCCCCACATTGGGCTCTCTGCTCAGCAGGGAGCCTGTTTCCCTTCCCCTCTCTCTGCCTGCCTCTCTGCCTACTTGTGATCTCCGTCTGTCAAATAAATAAATAAAATCTTTGAAATAAAAAAAAAACTTGAAGTTTAGTGTTTAGACTTACAGGAAACATAGGGATGAAGTTTTAATTGTAAAAAAAGAATTCTTCATTTTATAAAAGAATTTACCACCTACATTTCTTCCAATGACAAGCACATTTAAAATATGACTTTTTTTTTACTTTATTATATATGGTCTATGCAGGGATATGCTTTCCTTAAAGAGAGGTACATCATCAGCATGTCAGGGGTAATCAAGCTGTTCTGTACTTAGCTACCTGTGTCGCCTATTTCATTGTGGTTCCTCAAAGGACCATGAAGCAGTTAGGTTTCTACTATGTCACAGGCTCTTTTTTGATAGCCTAGACTTGCACTTCAGTGTGTCAATGTTACATCAGTCAGACATGATGTAACCCAATAAAAAGTGGTATATAGAAATATGTCTTCCTCTGTTGCTTTGAGAAGATACCTTCCTGCCAAAAAAACAAAACAAAACAAAACAAAAAACCAACCTTCAAGAACCATTGTATCCTATAGGACTAAGAACTTGGAATCACATACATTTGGAACTTGTAAATAATTTGTGCCTTATAAAATCTGTTAGGGCCCCAGGACAAAAGGAAATCTTGATTAACAAGCATTGGATCTGACTGCAAAGTGGCTCACTCCTTTAAAAAAAAAAAAAAAAAAAAAAACCCTCACACGTCTGACTCACAGTTACAGTCTGAAAAGTAAGAAAGATCTTTTAGAAATGTAGACTATAGTGCAGACTTCATGTTGTTTTAAAATAGATTTATATCAATATTTGCCTAAAGTGGCTCGAATTAAGTAGTTGGAAACCAAGGACAACACAGTCTCCCTTCAGTATAGAGACGTGGCTTTATAACTAATTAACTGTCACTGCCAGTGATTCTCTGAGACTCTCTTTTCCTATGGCACATATGGTTGTAATCATTCGTTCCCACCTTGGGGTTGGAATGTGGGACTTGGGCCAAGCGCACCAGCTTGCAGGGACGGAAGGTGTGAGACGAAGGGAGCTCTGACCGAGCATTGTTCCTGAGCCGCACACCCAGCTTCCCTTCTGGGGGCTGAGAGCGTCAGCGGGTCCCGCCAGAGCCCAGGTGTGAAGCACAGAGGTGCTGGGGCAGGAGGCTGTTGTTCCGAGTTCCAGCTCAGTGATGTGTGTGTGGGTGTGTTTCTTTGTTCTCTCAGATGTTCGCCCCGGATACTGTTACACGGCTCTGGCCAATGGGCGCTGTTCGAACCAACTGCCGCAGTCCATAACGAAAATGCAGTGCTGCTGTGATGTTGGCCGATGCTGGTCTCCGGGGGTCACCGTCGCCCCTGAGATGTGTCCCATCAGAGCCACGGGTAAGAGCCCTTCCTGTCATCTGCAGAGAGTCCCAGTCCCAGTCCCCACAAGCCCAGTGGCGATGTGCGTGAGGCACATCTGGTGGAGATCCAGGTAAGTGAAAAAGATCCCGGAAAATAAAAGAGGCGACTCCAAGGAAAATTTCCCCAGATGATGACTTGGGAAACTACAGAGGTCCATACAAATAATACTGTTTTCTGGTACTACTTTTTACTGAGGTTGCTTATCACCACAGAATAGCAACCGTCTCCCAAGGACTTGTCCTCTCTTCCTCTCGTGTGTTTCTTTTGGCTCTCAAGGAGTTCTCCAAAGCTCTGCCGAATCAAACTCACTTGTCTCCAAGCCTTCCAGAGTTATGCCGGGTACATGTCTTCTCCTTCCCTAGTATTTGACGTTTTCCTCTTCCTTGGTGCCAATTGTTGTTGACTTCTTTTTTTTCTTTGTAATACCTCTTACATCCATCAGATTCCTTCCATCTTCACATAAAGCTCATTTTCTCTCATCTGGACTGTGGCAGTGGCCTCGTAACTCGTCTCTATGAAATCCACAGCTGCCATATACGTTTCCCAAAGCGTAATTCCTCTGAAGTTCAGTTAAAAAAATTATGGCAGGGGAAAAGGTAGGGAAAGATGTCCAGAAAAAATTTCCCAGGATGAATTCATGTGGTATCTAGTAGTCCAAATCATGCCATTCCTTGAAAATAAAATTTTACTAGTTGGCGGACTAAATAGCATCCTCATTTCTTTCTTTTTTTTCCTAAGATTTTATTTATTTATTTGACAGAGAGTGGTCATAAGTAGGCAGAGCAGCAGGCGGGGGAGAAGGAGGGAAGCTGAGCAGAGCGCCCGATGTGGGGCTTGATCCCAAGACCCTGGGATCCTGACCTAAGCCAAAGGCAGAGGCTCAACCCACTGAGCCACCCAGGCGCCCCCATTCTCATTTCTAACCCCAGTTCATCTTTTAATTCTTCTTCTTTATGGTGGCTTTGTTTTTCTAGTTAAATTAAATGATCAAGCTTTCCTCGAAGCCAGTCTGAGGATCTCTAAACTCAACTGTTCCTTTTTCCTAAAGCGTCTCTTCAGTTCAGGTTCTTCCTCCCTACTTCCTAACCTCTGCCACCTTGCTTGTTGAATGACCTTTTGTTCGGTAAGGATCCTAACATGATTCCTGATGCAACTAATCCCTGGATGTCCCGAGATAACCACGGCTGGAAGTGTTGCCTTATGTCTCAGGGTTCCAGGTGTTTACTGTTGCTTTGGCATAAATCCACACTCTGCCATGTGCCAGTGTGTGTTCATGTCTTACTCTATTACTGGTTGATAAATCTCATTAGGAGGTCTTGTTCATTCTTATAGTCCCGTATTCCTTATACTCTCTTAGCACTTCCACAGTAGTTAGCAAAATCTGGTTCATAGAAGGCATTCAGGTGGAGTGAACAATTTATTAAGTGACATCTTTCCCACCAGTTCTAAGTGAAAACTGGGGTTATACTCGTTCTTAATCTGATTCCTGAACAGGGGGTTTGGCTCAGAGAACTGTAGCAGGGCGAATCAAGGTGAGGTAGAATAAACACAGAGTTAATGGACTACTGCACAGTGTTATTCGCAGAATGTGAATTTCCCATTGTCCTGGGCTCTACACCTGCTCACAGATGTTACTATAAAATTTCTGTTTATTGCTGAGAATTATGTGTGGATTAAAGAAGCAATAAAAATCTTTCAATACATTTTAACATATAACAAGTCATATATTTTGTCCAATTTTCTTACTGCCTATGGCCTAAAAATATAGCCCACCATCCTTAGTGCACTAGGGGGACCATTTAGTAGGTCACGGTTAAGAAGTACTTGACATCACACTAAGACATGGGGCTTGCATACCAGGAGAATGGCTTTTGAAATACATAGTTAATTTAGGAATCCACAACATTGATGCAGACTCCTTTCTGTGCTGAGGCTTTGCCTTGAATAGAGGACAGAAGGAAGGCAGATTGAGGTTCCTGAAGACCTGCTTTGGAATGCTTGGAGGGGAAGGCCCTGCTTCCCTGTGTGGCTCTGCACAGAGCTGCTCACTCCATGAAATACCCTGTTCACTCTGTGAAATACCCACAATCTCTACAATTTCTCCACTGAAATATCCACAATCTAAGATAGGCCCAGGGCAAGGCAGACTGACAGAGAGAAGCTAATTTGCAAGTGGGTGTGTTTGTTTGCTCAGATGTTCTCAAGGCAGTGCTATAGAGCTCTAGGCTCTTACCTTATGGAGAGTGATTATATATACGTATATAATATATGTATAATCTATGTAATATATAATTATAATATAGGATTATATATAATATATATGTATGAAGGATTATTTAGGCTCTTATGAAAAGTGATTATATGTAATATATATTATAGTATGTATACTATAATATATATAATATAATAAATATATATGTATAGAGATGAAGGATTATTTTAGAGTAGTCAGTATTTCACCATGTAAAGTACATCAGCATTATCTGTGGGTTAAATGGAAATAGGAAATATGGACATCAGTTGAACAAAACCAGCCCCAGTTTGCTGATCCTGAATGCAAAGGGCTCATGGGAAAGTTATGAAGCTGAAGAGAGTGGAAAAGAGTATAGGACCCACTCTGATACACTTTCCCAAGGAGGTTAAGATGAATTTAACAGCATGCTTGAAGTCATATACTCACCTAATTATCAGAAATCCTGATAAGCTATTCAACTTATTTTATACAAATCCTGAAAGACTAAAGAAAAAGAAAGACTGAATTGGTGCTTGGAAGCAAAAGGAGTCCCTTAGTGTAATTGTTATCCAGTTAAATCCAGCCATAGTTAATGAATTCCTCTTATGTACAATTTGCAGGGCTAGGCTCAGAGTGGGAATTAGTCGTGAGTTAGAATCGTTGACTTCAAAGACTTGGGTCTTTGTGGTAGTCTTGGTGGTAGAAATTTGGTGGAAAGCAAGTAGCCAGGAAATGATACATATGGGACATCCAGGTGATAATTCTATAAGAAGGATCACTGGAGTTTCATAAGAGGGTTTGTAGCATCCTGATTTGGGGAAGCATAAACAATATGTAATTCTTTTCCAGATGCAGTCAAGTGCTACAGAATCTCTGTGGGTTAAAATTAATGATAAATAATTATTAAAACTCAGTAATAGAGTTCTGTGAATACATAATGTTAACCCGAGTGGGAAATGCCAAATATGATTGGAGAAAGTTTAGTAATGGACCAACAAGTAAAAACAAGGTACATGGTAGCTAGGTATATTTAGCCACATGTAAATTGGCAGATTTTCCCCATGAGGTTGAATATGAATGTATTTCCATTTAAGATATATTATGGTGCCTTAGAATAAGTCAGACTTAGTGCACAAGGAAAGAGTAATATTAGCCTAATTTCTACTAATGGATAAAACTAATATAGAAAGTATCTATGGGAAAATCCCTGTGTGGCAGTGATAACAAAATTACTGATATTCTGATAAGAAGGAGAAAAGGAAATTTTAAAAATCACATGATTAGTTTACATATAGAAGGAGCTATAACAAGATGTGGCCATCTGTAAGAAACATGAAAATGTACTAGTAGTAGGTAAGTAAATACATCCCTGGAAACCTAGATACTGTCTTAAAGCATCTTTTTGGAAGCTTAGGGAAAAAATGTGTCCCAAATCTAAAGATGATTTATCCAAATAAAGACCCGACATGAAAAATAGGAATTAGCCTATATGTGCTGTCCGAGGGAAATCCTTGATTAACTCAGGTGTACAAGTGCAGGGAACTATTGTGCCCCATTAACAACATACTCACCAGCCCTGGTATTCTTCTGCCCCATGGTGCTGCTTCTCCAACACTTGGTTGTCTTTTTACAAATAGGTATTCCTCAGGACTCTGTCTCTGTACACTCTTCTCTTCACTTTCCACACCTTCCCAGGTGAGCTCCTTCATCCCCTTGGCTTTACATGCCACCCACCTACTGATCAATCGGAGACTTCTATCCAGCCCCCACTTCTCCGCTAGGCTTCAAACTCACACAGCTACTATGGGACAAATCTGCTTGGATATTTGCTATCTCAAAATACATATGTTCAACATGGAATTTGGCTTCTGCCCACCAAACCTGCTCTCACTGCCATTTTTCCCATTTGGTAAATGTCACCAACATCTACCCAGTTGCTAAACCAGAAGACTATGTCATTCTTGATTTCCTGTTCCCTCTGTTCTGATATTTACTCCTTCATGAAGCACTACACACTTATCTCTAAAGTATGCTTTAAATTTATCCACTCCTGCCCAGTTCCATCGCTGCCTCCCCTGTCAGCCAAAGCTTTCTTGCCCTTGGTGTTCTGTAACAGCCTTGCCTCCCTCCAGCACATTCTCCATGTGTCAGCAAGACTGATCTTCTGAAAATGTTCGGTTGATTACATCCCACGTTAGTCTGCTGAAGACTTCCAGTGGCTTAAAATAAATCCAGGCTTTTGGGGTGCCTGGGTGAATCAGTGGGTTAAAGCCTCTGCCTTCGGCTCAGGTCATGGTCCCAGGGTCCTGGGATCCAGCCCCACATGGGGCTCTCTGCTCAGCGGGGAGTCTGCTTCCCCTCTTTCTCTGCCTGCCTCTCTGCCTACTTTTGATCTCTCTCTCTCTCTGTCAAAAAAAAAAAAAAAAAAAAAAGAAAGAAAGAAAGAAAGAAAGGAAGAAAAATCCAGGCTTTTTAGTGTGCTCTTTAGAGCTCTGTAGGATCCAAAATTGGAACTGAGTTGAGAAAGTGGCACTTGATTCTTCCTTGAGGTAAATTATGACATAGGTAAAGACTTCCTAAATTTTGGGAGAGGTATGTGATACATACTCTGGGGAGTTTGGTTTTGGTTTGGATTACTATTTTAGTATGGTTGCTACTATAACTGTTAGGATGGGAATGAAGTCCGTTGGCTTTTTCTCTTTTCTCCAACTGATCTTTGTAGTCTGATGATTGGTTTTATTCAAAATTTCTTTGAAATGTAAAGGTGACTTCCACAGGTGTATGACTTGTGCTGCAACTCAGCTTTTGTATTCTGTTGTGTCTTGTTTTTCCAGAGGATTTCAACAAGCTGTGCTCTGTCCCTTTGGTAATTCCTGAGAGACCAGGATATCCTCCCCCACCCCTTGGTCCCATTCCTCCAGTTCACCCTGTTCCTCCTGGCTTTCCTCCTGGACCTCCAGTTCCAGTCCCTCGACCACCAGTGGATTATCCATACCCATCTCGGGAACCACCAAGTAAGGATTGAAAAGTCATCTGGTTATTAATTTTTTAAATACCTTAAATAACAGTTAACTTTTTTGTTGTTATTTACACTGCATTAGTCATTAAATGAGTATATCAATAACTGCTTGGGTTGCATAGTATTGTTTTTTTTTAAATTTTTTACTTTTTTATTAACATATAATGTATTATTAGTCCCGGGGTACAGGTCTGTGAATCGCCTGGTTTACACACTTCAGAGCACTCACCATAGTGGGTTACATAGTATTGTATATAGGCTTTCATATTCTCCTGACGAATGGCCTGTGGTTATCGACAACTGTGGGAGAGCTAGGGGAGAGATTTAAATCTGATTCACAGGATGAAGTCATAGAGGAGGTATAAAATTATACATTGAGCTTTCTATAATGCAAAGCAGTTTTGCAAGTAATTACCAAGAACTCATTGCCTTTGACGTTTACCCAAACTGGAGGCTTAAGAGTAGAGCAGAACAGAGGCAGGGGGAGGCAAGCTATGGTGATGGTGCAGGACCTGGCTGCAGGGGATCTCTGGAAATGGGCACGGACATAGACTTTACTCTCCCCAGATGACCTTTGTCCAAAGATTGGGCCAATCCTTTATGATTAAGCATCTTGCCCATGATTTTAATGAGATTTAATGTTATTCCTTCAGGGGTGCTGCCGGTCAATGTCACTGATTACTGCCAGTTGTTTCGCTATCTCTGTCAAAATGGACGCTGCATTCCAACTCCTGGGAGCTACCGGTGTGAATGCAACAAAGGATTCCAGCTGGACCTCCGCGGGGAGTGCATTGGTATGTGGCGCTATAGTTAGGTCAGCCTGAGCAGCCAGGGCAATTCCCTCCCATGACTAGATGAGTTTTCTGTTGCAGCTGTAATAAATCAGCTCAAACCTAGTGGCTTAAAACTGCACAAATCTATAGTTCGGTGGGTAAGAAACCCAACATAGGTGTAACTGGGCTAACATCAAGGTGTCAGCAGGGCTGTGTTCCTTTTGCAGGCTCTCACAGAGAATCTATTCCTTTGCCTTTTCCAGCTTCTAGAGGCTGTCTGTATTCCTTGGCTAATGGTCCCCCCCTCCATCTTCAAAGCCAGCAGCATAGCATCTTCAAATCTGTCTCTAATTCTTTGGTTCTCTCTTCCAATTCCCTCTTCCACTTTGAAGGACCTTTGTGGTTAAATAGGGGCCATCTGAATAACCCAAGAGACACTCCTCACTTCAAGGTCTGCTGATTAACAACCTTGATTCTCCTTTGCCACATAGCATATTCAGAGGTCTTGGGGATTAGGACGTGACTATATTCGGAGACAGATACCATTCTACCAGCTGTAGTGACTTTGAACTTTCATCATAAATACATTCAAGTCATTGCTAGTTAACTTCAACGTATGTCATCTTATCAGAAGTCTGACCATTAAAATACAACATTAAACTCTCCCCAAATTATGAAATTTTGCACGTCTTCCTAATTTAAGTGGATAATTCACCAACTGTCTGTAGTTAATCATTAAAAACTGAGGAGAGAAACTTAGAGCTGTTGACAAGTCGTTTAAGTTAACAAAAGGAGAAAATGTAACACAAGGCTAATTCATTCGTTAACTGGAAAAGAACACCCAGTTGCCATCTAACTTTTTAAAAAAGACATTCCTTCCTTAGTTCAATTATATGATCCAATTCTGTAATGATGAATCAGGCAGAAATAAGTAGCTCTTAGTTTCTCACCCTGTGTAGTTTCCTGGTGATATGAATCCCCTTCTAGCACACACTGAGTGAGAGAGTCATTCGGTCCAGAGAGGTCATCCGGAGTGGCTAGAAGGGGACATCTAGCTCACGGTGGGGGAGTGGACCTGTGGCAAGGAGCATGTGAGTCTGGCTAGGTGGGCTATCTTCCCAAAGCCTTAGTTTTCTCATCTTTACAAATAAGGGAATATAAACCAGTTTGCTGTTAAATAGACTGATAGTTCTAGACGAGTGTACGACCTATAGGAGCCCGTCTGGGGATGAGGGTTGGGGAGCGGACTCTGTAGTAGGTGAGAATAGCTCTTGAAGTGACGACTGTTTCCCGTCTTGTTCTGATGTTCTTAGTGGAACGCAGCTGCGGATGCTTAGATAAAGTTAGGCCTCCTTTTTATTGAAACAGAGAGCTCCGAGAGATACTCGAAATTCTACTTAGAAGCCACTTCTGAAATGTTCGTCTGTTCGAGTCCCTTAGGCCAGACTCAAGGCAGAGAAAATGTTTATCAGCTTGGAGTGTGGAGTTGCTACATGTTTGTATTTTTCTCTGAAAAGTAACACAGGAAAATAAGACACTTTAAGCGCTCAACCTGTTTTCAAGTGGCTGGGGACATGGTACATTGTAGCAGAAAGACAAAAGATCCTTTTCATTGTGCTATTTATTTCTTATGAGGAAAGTGTTTTAACGTGTAAAGGAGGCCAATAAAATGCTCTTTAAGTTATAAGTTATTGCTGTCTAACTTCTTACTAGAATATACTGTATTTTGCAGATGTGGATGAGTGTGAGAAAAACCCTTGTGCTGGTGGAGAGTGTATTAATAACCAGGGCTCGTACACCTGCCAGTGCCGCCCCGGCTACCAGAGCACGCTCACCCGGACAGAATGCCGAGGTACGGTCCTAGCTCGGGAGATGCCAAGCAAGGGGACATAGATGCTGAGGAAGAAGTTTGCTTTGAAGGAATTTTTAGAGTTTGAATAACCTTTGCCAGGAGAGGCTGATAGGCCCTTGTTGCTTTTTGCACTTAATTTCAGATATTGTCACTTCGAAGAACAGTGTCATAAAATCCAGCAGACATGCAAATCATTTTAAAAGATGCTCCTGTTCTTATGGGAATATCTTATTTTTACTACTTTTTGCCTCATCACTCTTGATCTTAATTTTTAATCTGAGAGCTAGGGAATGAGGTTATCCCTTGTTGACACAGAAACTGAGGAAAGTTTCAGGTGACATTGCACTGAGTTGATTTCTTAATGGAAAGGTCTGTAGGGGAAAGAAGGAGTCATGGTGGTCACAGCAACATCGCCTGGGAGCTGATGGGAAATGCAGAATCTCAGATCCAACCCCAGACCCACTAAATTACACTCAGTATTTGAGCAAGATCCCCCCAGGAATCCATAAGCATACTGAAGTTTGAGAAGCATCACTCTAAAATTTGCTCACAAAATTTTCTCTTTGGGTTTAGTATTTATTATACCATCCTATATGCTTTTTATCAGATGACTGATATACTAAGTTTCTGGGACAGAAATAAGTAAGATGTACTTTCAACCCTCGGGGAGCTAAAATACCTATGTCTCCATAAGTTTGGCACAAAATGAGGTATTTCCCTGATTCAGTAAAGCCAGATAAAAGCAAGAGAATTTTGTGTTGAAATTAAATACAAGAAGGTCAAAAGGTTTGTATCACTTAAAAAAAAAATTGTCAGCTATTAACAGGAGTTAATTTTATTTGCCTTTTTTTTTTTAAGTAAAAGTTCTTCATGTGAGTCGAAGACATACGGTTTTTACTTTTTTCAGTGACTGGTTGCAGAGGCTTTGAATGTGGTTCTGGCTTAGAGATTTTTTTGCCATTGGTATATTTTAGTACATTACCTATAAATGGCAGTGTTGAGCAGTATGTCAACTTGCTAATATTTCTATTAATGGCCTACTTACTGAATATAAATATAGTTTGAATGTTTCATTGAGTTTAGAACATGGTTAATATTGTAACTATTGTTTACGATAATTAGCATGTATGCTGTATTAGGCATTTTGAAGTAGTAGAGAATAAAAGGACACCAATGTCTAGAATTCTGCACTATAAATAAGCAAATAGAAAAGATTATTGAATACTCAGCAGGGGCGAGGGCCAGCCAGTATAGATGAGTGGTGGTGTTATCACTCGGAGACTTAATTTATTGGAGACCAAGGATTACCTAAAAGCCTCAAATATGATCGTCTTTAAGAGCTAGTGCTAAGCTTATCTCCAATATAAGGAGTTGATGACATATTCATATTTTGGGGAAGATGAAAGTGGCCACAAAACAGAAAGACTGTGTACTTAGCTGAGGAGAAGTACATGACAGGCTGAAGAGAGGGGGACAGAAGATGCAGAGAGAAACACGGTAGAGAACATTGAATGGCAGACTTCCAGTTGATCTTGTGAGGCCGCACAGGCAGACTGATGGGGCTCTGAAATTAGTGAGGAGAGAAAATGCTCAACTCTATATTGTTTATTTTATGCTTGGGCCTCAAAAGGTTATAGAATCCTAAAGAAAAAAATTCTGCTCAAGAGTATGTGGCTTTTACTATTTTTTGAAGTGTGGAGCAAGTCAGATTTTTGCAAGGATTAAGAAATAAATGAGAGAGAAAAAGAGCGTAGGTTGTTGGCACAAAGATCAGACAGAAGAAAAGCCCAGACTGCCTCAGCTAGTCCAATGACTCGTGTGGAAACCACTGCTGGATCTGCCCAGAAAGAAAGTGCGTCTGAGGGTCAACCACAAGACACCGTGCAGACACAGGGTAGACAGAGTAACCAATGTGCCATGAGTGCACATTCTTGTCGTCCAGAGGATGTTTTGGGTGCTTGCACTCAGGCTCATGTGGCCTCAGCTCTGCATAGATAGCTCTGCCCCCAGGCATGGCTACGTGGTTCCCTGGTCTCTGTCTTCTGGGGAATAGGCTCTGGCAGAGATTCCATGCTATGTAGATGAGGCAGCGTGTACTCATCCTCTTTGGTGTTCATCCAGGTATCTAGCTGAACATGTAATCCAGGGTACCATGTGGTCCAGTTTGAGTTAATCACTGATCTTTAATTGAGGGATCAGATACCGGTTATTTGAGTGATTGTCCTTTTTTAACACTTCCATAGCAAGCTCTGTTGTTTACTTTGGCATAATATTAAACACAACAGAAAGAAGGCGAAATGCCCCCATATTTTACTTGGTAGATAGACTACTTATGAAGTTATAAAAGAAACTAAGGCTATATAAACAATAAAACTGTACTTGGACCAGAACTGCCATAAGGAAGGTAAACATTTCATGGGATTGCTGGTTTTCAGATGGAATTAAAAATTTTTAATAGGATTTTTGTTTTATTGTTCTGATGTAGCTATGAGATCTGCCTTTTTGAGCATGTGTTGAAAGATGCCAGCCAAAGTTTAATATAAATAATGATATATACTGGCTCATTAAATCAGGAAGGAAAATGAAGAGGAATCTGTTTTGTGTATACAATTGAGATTTAAGGGGTCTTATTAGAAATTAGAGTTAGATCAAGTGCTCTTATATTGGCATTTTTTTTATATCTTGCAAACTCTAGTTAGTCATCTAAAATCTCACATTATTGGGTATCGCGTTTATGTTGAAGAATATTTAGTAATTAAGCCCTGAGACTACCGTCATGGGTTTAGAGATGAAGGGAGGGAGGAATAAAATAATTGTAAACCCACCAAGTAAAGCTATTTCTTCTGTTTTAACTTTGATTGTAGACATCGACGAATGTTTACAGAATGGCCGTATCTGCAATAATGGACGTTGCATCAACACAGATGGCAGTTTCCACTGTGTGTGTAACGCGGGCTTTCACGTGACACGAGACGGGAAGAACTGTGAAGGTAAGTGAGAGTAAGATGGCAGTCAGGGCAGGAGGATAATATTCATCTCTGTCTTCCCTCATGGTTTCAATACCAGAACTTTTTAACAAGGGAAGCCTGGGTGGCTTGTTTAGTTGAGTCTCTGCCTTTGGCTCAGGCTGGGATCCCAGGATCCTGGGATTGAGTCCCACATCGGGCTCCTTGCTTATCAGGGAGTCTGCTTCTCCCTCTGCCTGCCACTCCCTCTGTTTGTGCTCTCTCTCTCTCTCTCTGACAAATAAATAAATAAATAAAGTCCTTAAAAAAAGAAGTCTTTCATAAAACTAAGTCAAACATCCAGTGAAAGGTCAAAGTAACAAATATATTTCACATATTGTTACAGGGGAGACAAGCATACTTTGCAACAATTTTCATAACTTTATATTTCTGTGAGTCAAATCACATTTCAGATATATGAGGAGAGCTTGTCCTTTAAAGATCTCGGGTGATGATGAAACTTCTATAAACATAGATCACTACCTCCTAATTTTATACCATTAGAATTTGTATGTGGTTTTGTTTTTTTAAATGGGACACACCTAATCTCCTGTATTTCTTTTTCAAATTTTTAACTGAACTATAGGTGACATGTGGCATATAATTTTTTTTACATTTATAGTCCTTCTGTTTGAAGTGTCTGTCTAGTAAGAAAACATTGCTGAGTACCTGACCATGTAAAATTTGTTTGAGTCATTGACAATTGAGAAGCAGCCGTCTTGCCTCTTGAATTAATCACCTCATTTTGAATTGGGCTGTTTCAAACATTTTGTCTTTTTTTCCAGCCATTTTTTTCCTGAATTGAAAATATGACCATTATTGATGAGTTTCCACTTCTTAGACCTTTAGCAAAAAATGAAGAATGCTTCTTATCGTCTTTCCCAACGTCTTTGGGAAAGATCCCAAGAATCTATTCATACGTTAAAAGAATTTCAAAATTTTTCTTAGAAACATTTTTGGCAGAATATTATCAGTGATTCAATTCAAAGACTTAATGCCAGAATTCTCGGTTGGGATAGAATACTGTTTAAAACAAAGGAAAAAAAATCATAAATTACATTGGTCTGACTAAAGCCTGTAAGTGAAAACACACCATGTCTAGAAGAACAAATACCTCCAAGAGAGCTCTTAGTATCAAATAAAATAACGTATTGATGAATTTAAAGAAATAACCCTATGATCGGGGAATCTTAAAGGTTAGCTAACAGGGCTATACTCCATAGCCAAGTCTTGCATTTTAAAAATACAGTTTTTCCTACCCCTATTTAAAATGCTTCAAACTGGGCACCTGGGTGGCTCAATGGGTTAAAGCCTCTGCCTTCGGCTCAGGTCATGATCTCAGGGTCCTGGGATCGAGCCTTGCGTTGGGCTCTCTGCTCAGCAGGGAGCCTGCTTCCCTCTCTCTCTCTCTCTCTGCCTATTTGTGATCTATGTCTGTCAAATAAATAAATAAAATCTTTAAAAAAAAATGCTTTAAACTGCAAACTGTCTTCTGGTTTCTACTTTATAAAGAATCAGGACATGGCCCAAGTACATTTTAAGTTCCATCTTTCTTAGTTTTGATTTTTTATTTTATTTTGCAGTGCATTGGAAGTAATATCGGTGAAGCAGATATAACCATCTGGCTGTTAACACACTTGTCACTTTGTACACTGCTGTTTTTAAAAACTAGCCCTGGTAGCTTCCACAGAGACAAATTTCATACACACAAACATATGAGCACATGCAAAATGTGTATATACGATTATCTATGAATTTCATATCTTTACACACACACACATATGTGTGAATATATGTATACATGCAGCATATATACAGTATGTCATAAAATAAATTTAGCCATAGTTTGTGTGTACATGTCAAAATTGGAGAACTTAAGAATACATATTTTATATGGCCCTTCTTCTCCTTAAATGCTATAATTTGGAAGACAATTAGCCTTAGACTATTAAAAAAAAAAAAAGAAGAAGAAATGTGAAGAAAAAGAATTATATTCGTTTAGGTTGGATTCCCCTGTGAGCTTACTCTTCTGGTCATAAGAGAGCATATCTTTTTGTATTTTTCAGATATGGACGAATGCAGCATAAGGAACATGTGCCTTAATGGAATGTGTATCAATGAAGATGGCAGTTTTAAATGTATTTGCAAACCTGGATTTCAGCTGGCATCAGATGGGCGTTACTGCAAAGGTTTGTGCTATAAAACTTGAAGCCATATTCTTCCCCTGCTTTTTTTCCACTCTATATTTCTTAGAGATACCACTTTTCCCTATTGATTCTCTGCATTTAAAGTCCTCCTAGTTTGGTTTAGGAAACCCAACTGGACCTCCTTCTTAAGTTCAGTGATCCAGAGAGCTGTGGCTTATGCTCAATAGGCTGTTCTGACTTCAGAAAGGGTGTTTGGCCTCTTCTAAAGGCGCCTGAAAGACTATGTAGCAAATGAATGAGAAGCTAAATTAACAGTTGGTCCACCAACACGTGAGCATCTTTTTAAAGAAGCTGAATTCTTCCTCTTCCTTATATTTGGGGAATAATGGTAGGTAGGTCTTTTGATGGCTGTTGTTTGCTACCTCTTACATCTCCACCTGGACAAAATAGTCTAGATGCTTATTGCAGTGATCTCTTCCCCATAATTTCCTCCAGATATCTTAAGATAGAGGAAGTTTTTCGTAGACAATTTATTTAGGCATTATCGAGTCACATAGCATGAGGGGAAATAGAATTAAGCAGAAGAAATTAATTAAGAGCCATTGTTTAGCTTGGTAGCTTTTGAAATAATTGTTCTGCTCCGGGTATTGAAAAAAATATGAAGATATTTATTTGTGCTGTTGAAAATTGGAGTTCCAAGAAGAGTTACTAAGTTAAATTTGTGCTTGTGTCTCTTGCCTTATGTAGTCAGGTATGAGAGATTATTGCCCTTGGGTCCAAGACTTAAGTTGAAACCATACTTCTCAAGGAACCTTGTTTCTAAAACAGGTCCAGGAAATCTGCTAAAATACTGCACTTAAAGCCTTGTGCTCATCATTTCAGATGGGGAAGGGCAGAGTGTTAAGCTATTCAGGATTAAGAAAACAGAATAAAGTCCTATGATACCTCTTCCCCAGGTGCCCGTGGTAGACAGTTTCGGTAAAGGTACCATGGAAGAAAGCCTTGTATTAAGTCGTTGGCAAGGCATGCATTTTTCTCTAGGCTTAAAAGAGCTTCTATCCCTTGGTTGTTTACCTACATTCTCCATGACCTTCACATCAGTGGCTCTTAATATTGTGCAAATCTGTCTTCATAGCAAGAGAAAACATTTGAATTTTTAAAAGTTGAACTAAGAAATAAGTTTCTGTACTTTTGAGCCCTGTGCTGGGAGGAGCTTATTGTTTGGAAGACAAGATTAACACAAGAAATATTCTACAACGTAAAACAGAATACAACAAAGTGCCAAATTGTGCAGATTAAGTGCTGCACAAGTAAAAAGAAAGGGGAAGGGAATGATTGCCGGAATATTTGGAATTAGGCTTCCAAACAAAATAGCAGAAGGAAGTGTGAAAGCCCCTTTGTGCACAGACCTTTTGCAAGAACACATTCTCCCCTTGCCTATCCACAGGGCATGCCGGGATTACTTTCAGTGCCTATAGGCTGCTGGTGACCTAGGTCACACCATCTCAGCATTGAGTATGACCAATAGATAATACTAATGTAATTATCTCAGATGACATTATGACCTCATAGATGAAACTAGGTTTTGTAACTCTTCACAACGGGTAAAAAAGATGTAATACACACATTAGACTAAGAATAAAGAAAAAAATTTCTTGTGTGCTGAATTTTTTCTTTTCTGCAGCTTTTCTCTTGACATCATTGGTTAAGATTTTCTCTGAGCTCTGAGTACTTAGTTCTGAGACCACAAAGATGTGACTGTTCAAAGCGAATTTAATCCCTACAGTTAACTAATCTGATGACCAACATGACCTCCCTGACTACTCACATTGAATCATGCCCTCTAGATCTATGTTGTATCTCTGTCCCCGTTAAAAAGCCTTTCCAGGCTATAGTTGTCACTGTTTTACTGAGATCTCAAGTTGAACAGAAAGATGACCTGAATTACTGAACCAATGTGAGTTCATGTATTTAAATATAACTGCTGTTTTAAAATATAATCTGTACATGGAATCTTGGACCATCTGAATAGATCTTGTGCCAAGTAACACAAGCTAAGTAAAATCGAGAGGTGTTTCAGTTTCAATTTGCCTTCTTAAGGTCAGAAAAAAAGAAATAGTTATATATACTAGTTATTTATTATAAAAGGAGTTGTTATAAAATGACTTGCTTAAAATAAAATAAAAACTTGCTCCTAAGTGTTTTCCAAAACACAATTTTGGTACCATTTCTATTTCCCCATATTACTTTTTTTAAAGATTTATTTATTTATTTGACAGAGATCACAAGTAGGCAGAGAGGCAGGCAGAGAGAGAGAGAGAGGAGGAAGCAGGCTCCCACAAGAAATCTTTTTCTAGGCTCGATCCTAGGACCCTGGGATCAGGGTCTGAAGGCAGAGGCTTTAACCCACTGAGCCACCCAGGTGAAAAAATCTTTCTTATTATTAGTATGTGCCCAATAAAGTCTTTTACCAGACCTCCCTAAGTATACACATATGATACTCAAAATATCTGTAATACTTAAGAAAGATATTTCTTTGCTGGGTTCCAATTGCTTCAGTGCTGTTGTTGGCTGGAAATGGTCATCAAAATCTCCTATATTCATTTTCCATTTCTTTTCTATGGTGTTCCATCAGGGTTTCATTTCTCTGTCTCTTAATGCCATTCTAGTCATCTCAGAGAACTAAGGCACGAGTGATACTGGAATGAACACTGGTCTGATTGTGGGATGCCAAATGGAGTCGCTTCCTGGCCAGCTCAAAGTTGCAGTCTATTATCAAGTTAGGTTTCTAGTTCTGACAGCGCTGTAAGAATCACCACGTGAAATGTTCAACCAGATCCTTTGTCTGTTAGCTGTCACTTTCCTTCTTCCAATTCTCTTTTTGCTTTTGTGATTCTTATTTCGGATAAAAAGACCTCAGGAGAATATGATTGAAATAGCCTTTCTGTGGTTTAAAAAAAAAACAAACAAACATGTAATTTATGTCAATTTTTGCTACCCTTCTCTCTAAGGACAATGAAATGCATCTCACTGAGCTTTTATGGCTGGTGCTGCATATTCTTTTCATCTTCCCCATTTTCAGGTGTAAAAGAACGGTAAACATGGTTTTGTATAAATGTCACTCCATTTTTAATAAGTGCTTTTCCCCACCACAGATATTAATGAGTGTGAAACACCTGGGATCTGCATGAATGGGCGCTGTGTCAACACTGATGGCTCCTACAGATGTGAATGCTTTCCTGGACTCGCCGTTGGTCTGGATGGACGTGTGTGTGTAGGTAAGATAAAGCCATAACTAGACATGTGCTAGAGATGCACCCTCCGTCGACCCATAAACCCCACCAATAACCAATGCACTCTACTGTAACAGGCAGGACAGAATAGTTGTGGGGGAACAAACCAACGAGATCAGTTCTCTCCTTACATGAATTGGATATTAATCTAAGAAAGAAAGATGAGCTGAGATAAATGAAGACCAGGGGAATCCCTACCTCTTCTGCCCCCTTTACTTTTCTAATCATGTAGATGTCCTCAATTTTCTCCAAGTCTCCTTTGTTCGTAATGGTCTTTGAAATTGGCCCATGTATGCTCATCATCTCATAGTGAACATTTTCAATAGGGAATTAAATGTCCAAAGGGAATTGTAGAATGCAAAGGAGGATATGGATGATGAAGAGCCTTATGTAATATTTTCATGTGGCTTTATAAGAAGTTTGAAATTTGTTGAGAAATGGATATTAATTTTATCTAAATTATTTTCAAGAAAGGTAGTCAATAAACCTTTGAGTTGGGCATAGTTGGAGACCCACTCCCTGGTGGTAAAGATAACACTAGTTGGTAGACCAATGTCTACAGACCTGTACAGTGAATGTTTTAGAGATTAAACTTCCTCCTTTTTCAAAGTACATTGAATTTAAATGGCATGTTTATTTTGAGGTAGGCCACACTGCTTAAGAAAGATCTTCTTTATCATAAGGTACTATCCATTACCACTCACCCGTTATTCAGTTAACTTGTATTAAGTGCCTGCTCTATACAGGTCTGGGGAAGACAAAAATGAATGAGACAGAATCTCAGCTCTTAAGAATCTCACAGTTGGATAAACCATGCTAGTCTAGAAAATGGAAAGGCTCTGGCAATTGTTTCCAGTTCCTGGAAGCTGAACGCAGTTTGTTTACTTGTCTTTTTCTGTTGAAATCTAAGGCCAGAGGCATCTTCTGTGAGTTAGAACAGGGATAGGGGCTAAATAAAGCCAGCTTCAACTTTGACCTGGGGAGTTCCCCTCTGTTTGAAGTGATGGTGTGATGACAGATGCATCTTCTCGTTTAGACACACACATGCGGAGCACATGCTATGGCGGATACAAGAGAGGCCAGTGTGTCAAACCCTTGTTTGGTGCTGTTACTAAATCTGAATGCTGTTGTGCCAACACTGAATATGCATTTGGGGAACCTTGCCAGCCATGTCCTGCACAGAATTCAGGTATGTGGTGTCAGGGGAATGCCCTCACACTGCCAGCCTCTTGCCTCCATCTGCAGTCTTTGCACTTAGGGATGATGATCTGCTCTCTGGATACCTTCTGTGCCTGCCTGGGGTCTTGGCAGGGCTACTCAGGGTCTGATCACGCATTCCTCACCCAATCGCAATGGTCATTGGGAATCGGCAGCACATTTGGGAACCCCCATCCCAACTTCTCCACCTTAATAATACTCATGCTGTCTGGAGTTCATGCAACTTGCCTTGTTCTCTAAAGTAGTTTCACAGTGTTTGCATTTTGAAGGAACTATTATAAAAGCAGAATTTACAGAGTGTAAAAATAAATAATTTTCAGATTACCTGACTATTTCCAGCTTTTTTCCAAAAGGCCATGTGTGAATTTTGTTCAAATCCCTCATGTTGATTGAGGTGCGCTTCTCCTAAATGATTTTATTCGACCTTGGGGGAAAAGTATTTTTCTCAATTTGAAGTGACATGGCATAATGGAAAGAAAACTAGTGGGTGAGTCAGAATTCTTCCAGGCCACCGGCAGGCAAAGTACTTAACTGGGGGGTTCAGTTCATTGTAAGATTTTGTTTATTTAGGAATTTTGCTCACCTGCTTTCAAAAGGATTTGAGGTAGCTTATAATAGTAAACAGTTATAAAAGAGAATAATATGGAAAAGGAATCCTTAGTTTTCTCATCTACAAAATGAATCATCTTAGATAACCCAGAACATCCTCTCCAGCTGTAAATTATTTCTATATGTAAGGCAAAAAGTAATTATTTGAAACTAAAGCAATAAACTGTCAACATTTGGAAACTTGGCAGTTTCTTTCAGTGTTCTAAAATAAAGTTAGATCTAATATTGAAAACATGTAGTTCTGATTGGTTTGATTGATGTCTCAGATCTAGTTAGTCCATTTCCGGTCTAGATACAATCAATTAAAGATTAACTCACAATTTTTAAACATTTGTTATTTTAAAAACTATAATGTTTGAAATTAGAGAGTTAGAAATTAAAATATGAGAAGTTAGAGAAAGTTAAAGGGAAGACTTTAAAAGAAATGAAGGATGCAGGTTAAAGAAGAAAGTTTTATTATGGCTGATTACTTTAAAAATTACTATTTTTTTAAATTTAATTTCTTTTCAGTGTAACAGAATTCATTGTTTATACACCACACCCAGTGCTCCATTAAATACGTGCCCTCCATAGTACCCACCACCTGGTTCCCCCAACCTTCCACCCACCCCGCCCCTTCAAAACCCTCAGATTGTTTTTCAGAGTCCATAGTCTCTCATGGTTCATCTCCCCCTCCAATTTCCCTTTTATATATGATCACCAATCAGTTCAATTTATGCTCACAACAATACTTCAATTATATAGCATCTAATATAATCCTACGCAGCAAAGATGCCTCCATGTTACTTTATAGCTGTATGTTATCAATATACATTGATGTCCTTTTGTATGTTACTTTAACTTTTAAAAGTACTTTTCTTACATACTTTGAATTTACCAGATGTTGGAATATCATGAAAATTGGTTCACAAGAGTGGAGGTGATTTGTTTACATCTTCAGTAAGTGGACGAACCAAAAGTTAGAATCTAGGATCCTTGATGCATACAAGTCTTTGTTTTTACATTTTCCTCTGGACCAAGTACATCTCCAAAGAATTCTTCCGATACCTCAGAAAATGAAGGAATCTTACAAAAGGATGACTTACAAGAGACCAGATTTCTTTAAGTAGTAAAGCTGAAAGGGGGTTAAATTTGAAGCTCAGCTCTACTAGCCTCTTTTCTGTATTTGAATGCACTTGCATAGACGTGCTTTCATTCCGTTTGGTTTCTCCTCCTCTTTGGTAGACGAAAATGCCAGATCATGAAGGATCTAAGTGTAGAGTATCCCTTGTTTCAGGAGACAGGGAAGCTTTTAAGAGGTGCTGAAAATATACAGAACATTCCTTCTTTAGTCAACTTAATGAGAAACTCCAACCCCATCACATCTAAAGTCTGTCTTTGTGCTCTGGAAGGAAGAGAAGTGAGTATCTATGAAGATCTTTCTTCCCGGCAGCTGAATATTTACTCCTTGCAGGAATCAGTCAGTTAAACCCACTGAAGTGTAAGTGTTAGGGATTTTCTCGTATGTCCCCATACCAGTGTTTCTGTGGCATAACACTGAATTAGCTCAGCAGTACCTACCATTTATTAAATGCATGAGCTGTGTGAGGAACTGTGTTGAGCACTTTCTATGTTCCCTTGTGGAATCCACAGAACTGTCATGTGAACTGAGTATCCTTGTCTCCAGTTTACAGAGGGGAAACAGAAGGGGAAAGGGAAACTACCAGAGGGAAAGGGCTTGCTCCCAATAACATTGTCATCGGCATTCAACCCAACGATGAGAGCTGATACGCAGAAGAGAGTCTAGGACCAGATTCTACCCAAATGGAAAAGAGCAGTGACAGTAATTTCCTTCCACTCAGGCCAGGCATCAACTCATTTAGCACTGACTGTAAAACTGCTTTTTGCAAAACTGGCATGATATTTTTTTTCTCTATTTTGTTACTTACAGTATTTTAGAAGTGTTTTACTTAATTGCTGGTGTGAGAGAATAATGACAGTGCATTTCTTTTGGCTTCTAATCCCAGGCTTTCAAACACGTGAAGGCAGACCCTTTCCCAATTGTTCTTTTTTTTGGTCCCATTTAGCAGGATTTAAAAATTAAGGAATTTCACCACTTTTCTCAAATTTACATTTGCACAAAGGCAGAGGTTCTGAGGAATTCAACCTTCCTTTTTTTTTTTTTTTTTTTTTAAATCAGTGTAATTCCTTTGCCTCCACTGTCACCAGGAATACAATTTTCTAGCATGCAGAAGTATAAGAGCTATTTGCTTCCACAGTGAGGTGTGGTTGGCCTTGGTAAAAAGGCCTATCCCAATATCCAGTTCCCCTGCCACTTAAGCACAAATGATTTGCATTTGACCATGGGACTCCCTGGTTGTAGGAAACTGTGGGCAACTAAGAGGACACTTGAGTTTGTTTTCCTTGGATAAAGTGTGATTCCAGTTAGTTCTCCATTTTCATCATTCACTCTTACGTTGATCTAAATCTTGTTGAAATTGTATGTGAAACATTACATCAGTTTTAGGAAATAAAAATCTGATTGGGAACATATTCTGTAAACCTCAATTTCTTAGTAAGATCTCAGTTTTAACATTATGCAAGACTTTGCCTATGGATTTATCATATAGAATGAATCTAGTATCCCGATGAAAATGAACTTTAAAAATCCACTTAAATGCAAGTGCAGATACTTTTGTTTTTCTTCTGAGTGGAGGTTAGAGAATTTTCAGAGAGAAATGAGAAAATGTTAAGAACTTGATTGTATTAAATGAAAAGAAAAACAGTTCACACTAAGAAACAAAATTATTCCCAAGACGGTGGGAGAAAGTTTTATTAACAGTTAAGAAACCACATTTTAACAGGCACATTTCTCTGTAAGTGTAAAGTGTTCCCTGCTGAATAAAATCAAATTATAAGAAAAACACCTTTTCCGAAACCGCTTTGCACAAGGAATCGCTATAACTTGCCTGTGCCCTTCCAAGTCATTTTCCACAGTGATGCAAGCCTTTAAAATGGGAGCCGGGTGTACCAGGGACTCCCTGGGGAGATGCCTCCTTTTCTGTTACCACTTTATTTCGGTTCCACTCACTTAGGAGGAAACAATGTGTGCAAAGCCAAGTAGAGGATTGACCTGTTCGGCAAGAAAGGGAATCATTGACTATCTGTTCATTTCTTGCAGCGGAGTATCAGGCGCTCTGCAGCAGTGGGCCAGGAATGACGTCCGCAGGCAGTGGTAAGCACTTGTTTTAAAGTCACTTCCTTCAGCATGTGCAGAAGTTGCACCGCTAGGCCTTCCTGTGGGTTTCCTGTGGGTTTCCACCAGACTGAGGAGGTCTGATCCCTTCTCTGGCCATGACTGCTTGTGTACCTGGGACCCCTAGGAACCCCCAGGAGCAGAGCAGCTATGGCCCACTGCATCCTGGGATTGCTGGGTTTGGGTGTGAGGCTTGGTACTGAAGGTGTGGGCGCTCTCCCAAAGGTGCTCCATGGAGGGATACAGTGACTGTAGTCTCTCATTCATGAGAAGAGGCAGTCTGGTCCTCATCTGGCTCTTCTACGATCAAGTACAGTTCAGGGTTACTGAATTGTTATCCATTCACATGTTGAACGATTTATTGACTGTCGAGTGTTCAGTCAAGATAAGATGATACGGGGAGCTCTCTTATATTTTGTAGCAAGCAGTGAAAGCAATTAACTGAGTTGGAAGAGAACGAAATATTTAAGTGTAGGGCTTAGTGCTAGAGAAATATCAGGACCATAAAAGGATTAAAGTTAAAAGGGAGAATTGGAACAAGGGTAAAAATAACTGACAGGAAAGATGAAGGGATTTTTTTATAAATAAAAAACTACATGATTTGATTACAGGACAGTTCTGTAAAAAAAAAAAAAAGTAGATGGAATTGATTGTCACTTCATTCTCATGATGAAGTTCATCATTGTGTGTGGATGAAGGTGAAGAAGAGACATTTGGAGGTTAATTTATAACAAATAGTTAGTGGAGAATAAATGAAGTTGTAATAGGAACCCAGAGAAGGAAAAACATATCAACGCTGACTTATAGAAGATTTAAGACCAGCCATTCGCTGATTGCCATTTTACATCACCCTTGACTATAGAGCTGTCCTCAATCTGTGGGCACACAGAAGAGAGAGGACCCAGCCTCCTCTGGGCTGGGCAGCAGAGGATTTTCCAGACCAGGTGGTGTTTGAATGGGCTTTGGACCAATGAATAGACCTAGTTTCAGACATTCGCAACACAGAGCAGAAGAGCATGTTGATAGAAGAATGAGAAATTTAAAATAAGAAGTCGATTTAAAGTAAAGTAAATAAAATAAAATAATGAGAAATTCAAAATAAGTAAAATTAAATAGAAATTTTAAGTAAATTTAAAGTTCATATTTTAGTTTAATCTTGAAGATATTTTTGAAACTACAAAAGTTTGAAACATGAGAATGACACAGTCATCCTGTTTTTAAGCTAACTCTGATGGCACTGAGGAAGGTACACTGATGAGGCATGGGCTGGTGGCAGGGAGACCAGTTGTAGGGACTGGGGCTCTGTGGTGATCCACTTTCCCATCTTGATATCCGAGGCAGAAGACCAGGGGTTCTCCTTCAGCCTGGTTAAGGATTGGTAATCAAATGCCAAATTCTTCTCAAGGACTGAAGGAAAGATTTGAGTCAGAACATCTTTTTTTGTTGTTGTTGTTTAATTGTGTTATGTTAGTCACCATACAATTCATCATTAGTTTTTGATGTAGTGTTCCAAGAGTCATTGTTTACCTGTAATACCCGGTGGGGCATGCAATCTGTGCCCTCCTTAATACCCATCACCTGGCCAACTCATCCCCCTCCCCTCTAAAACCCCTCTAAAACTCTAAAAAAAACTGAATGTCTCAGTTTTTTTTTTCTCAGAGTTCACAGTCTCTCATGGCTTGTCTCCCCCTCTTGTAGTAAGAAACAGTGATCAAGCTTTCTCATCTAAGTGAATCTTTGTATTTATGAGGTCCTAAAGTTTTTACATTCCCTATAATGTTATTTTTTTTTTTTTTGATAATTCTTTGACCTTTCCTTTAGAATGTTACTGATACTGAACTTTTTTTCTTATGGTGCAGATATAAATGAATGTGCATTAGATCCAGACATCTGTCCAAATGGAATTTGTGAAAATCTCCGTGGGACCTACAAATGCATATGCAATTCAGGATATGAAGTGGATTCATCTGGGAAAAACTGTGTTGGTAAGAAGTCTCACCTGTTTCCTAAGACATCTCATGCATCATGCATTCTTTCTTTGTTGCTTAGGGGAAACTGCTTTTGCATAGCCTAAAGGACTGGGCAAATGCACAGCCTTCCCTTGGGATGTCAGCATGGCACATACATGTCTTTTGTTTGTTTGTTTGTTTGTTTGTTTGTTTTTTAAGGTTTCATTTATTTATTTGAGAAAGAGAGAGAAAATGATGGCACATACATGTCTTAATTAACTAAAAGTTACATACCTGAATCCTGATCATTTATAAGTAGTCAAGTGTCATGTTCACTCCAAAAGAGAGAGGCTCCTCCTTAGATGTATGAAACACAGATTGTGAACTGCTCTCATATGTCTACAAAGGCATCCCTATTTTTACCGAGAAAAGCAACTCTTCTCCCTACCACTTATTAGATTTCACTAAAGAAAACCCAGCTTATTTTCAGTAAGAACTGCTCTCTGTTAAGTTTAACAAACACTGTATTTTTTTTTTAAAGATTTTGTTTATTTATTTGAGAGACAGAGCATGAGTGAGAGCAAGCATGAGTAGGAAAGGGGGCTCAGAGGGAGAGGGCAAAGCAGGCTCCCTGCTGAATGGGAATCCCTAAGACCAAGAAGCAGGGCTTAGTCCCAGGATCCTGGGATCATGATCTGAGCCAAAGGCAGACTCTTAACCAGGTTAAGGGACTCTTAACCAGACTCTTAACCAGGTTAACCCAGGTGCCCCAAGCAAACACCATATTTGATACTTTAACAAACCTTAATGAAACTACCAGCCAGTAGCTAAAAAAAAAAAAACTTTGGTAATAAAATGGGCAACATGGGCACCATTATTTTTTTTTTTTCAACTTTCTCCAGTTGCCTAGATTAGTATTTTCTGAAATGTACTGGTCATTCAATAGTGCAGTAACATACTGACTTCTGAGAAATGAATTCTTCCTCTCTCACACTCTTAATTTTAAGGCTTCGTTTTGAGGGGTACAGTTGTGATTTAACTACACATGGTATTTTCAAACTACATTAAACTCAAAACAAGTTTTACTGTTTCATTTTTCTGCGAGTGCCTCTTCTCTTCGGCAAAAATCATCATTTATCTGAATAGGCCCAGAGAGACACAAAGATGTTTTAGCTTTGTCCCAAAATCACCCCCATTTGAAGCAAAAGGGAGAGTTTGGGGGCAATAGGGATTCTTTCTTTAGTGCATTAGTGCATACTCCAAAGTGGGAATAATTATCACCAAGTCAGAAGAATGTTCAATTCCAGATTATGTTTAGAAATAGGAATTGAACAATCAAAGATCCACCACAGCCATAGCACTCCAGGGAGTGGCTATTTTTATATTAATCATCAATTCCTCACTTTAAGGTTCCAGATCCTTCTGACATCATCAAAGTTCAAAGACTGCAATAGCGACTCTTTTAGAAAGTGTTAGCATTCCCTGTGTCATTTTCATAGAATTCTCACCATGTCATTTCCTCATACAGTAACATAATTGTATACTTAATTTTCTATATTTTTAGTACTTTATAAGGATATTTATAATTAAGTATATTTACTACTGTGAGCCTAAGCAGCTCTCCAGTGCTGAATCTGTGTACCCTTTATCTTATGGCTGCCGAATTGTCAAATAACGATCTAAGCGGCATTTTGAAATTTGTAAGAAATTCCTCGTGGACGTATAGCCTCTTCTGTGGGTTGTGTGCTGTCGTTTAACCCAACTGTATATAACATTTCCTGAATTACCTAAGTAACACATACCAAAACTTAGATTTTGCCACAGACCTATTATTCACCTGAAAGTAAGGAGTTTTTCTGAGCTCTCTGAATCTCAAGTCTGAAATTCCTCGTGAGAATTATAAACTCTACAGATTGCTTCATACTCTATAAACACAACCAGAGGCAATTGCAGTTATTCTAAAGAAGAAACACCCAGACTGGAACTAACACATGTTAAAGATGGGCCATACTTTATAAATATTTATTTAGTTCCTTAAATCAATAGGATTAGTTCTTTTAATTCTGGCAACAATGAACAGTTAGATAGATTAATGATTCCCAGCAAATCCAGGTTTCTTCCTGTTCGAGAAAGTGAATTGCATAGTAATTGGTGACTTCAGACTTTGCAGACACCAAGTAAAAATAATCAGATGAAACCCCTATTTTCCTTAAGTTAGGTAATTTAGGCAAAAGTCAATGGTAGATGAGTTTTGCCTGTTTGCTTGAGTTAATCATATCATATGACCTTTAAAAATTAACCTGAAAAGGCAGAGAAATTGCATGCAAGGAGGGAGCTCCTCTAAAAGGTCCTGTTTGTTGGTTTTCCAGATATTAATGAATGTGTCTTGAACAGTCTACTTTGTGACAATGGACAATGTAGAAACACTCCAGGAAGTTTTGTCTGTACTTGCCCCAAGGGATTTATCTACAAACCTGACCTAAAAACCTGTGAAGGTAAACTGTGTTTTTCTTCTTATATTATGTACTTAACTTTTGATATGCCGCTGAAAAACCATGAGAATAAGTTAGAGTTACTTCTCTTTTAGACAAGTATGTCATTGTAATTGAGATTCTGTGGTCTTAAATGACCCTTCCATGCACTCTGGAAGCTACTGATGGTACTTAGCTATAGTTGACATTCTATTTGCCATGGTGTAAAAAATGAAGAAAACAGCACGTGGTTAGTAATTCAGAGACCACACTTCATGTTTGCTCCAGACTTTCTGAATAAAAAGATTCAGCCAGATGCCAGATTCTGTGCTATAGAGATATGCTCAATTATTATTTTTACATTCCATTTGGCCTAGAAAAAATCTATCTGGGCCAGATTTACTCTCTAATAAAGAATATGTGGTAGCAATTGAGGCCAGGGTTTAAATATTCTTTCATGCCCAAGACTAGGTTGTAGCAGTAATGTGCACCTGTTTTTGTTTCAGACATTGATGAATGTGAATCAAGTCCTTGCATTAATGGTGTCTGCAAGAACAGCCCGGGTTCTTTTATTTGTGAATGTTCTTCTGAAAGTACTCTGGATCCAACAAAAACCATCTGCATAGGTATTTATCCTGCTAACCAGTACTGTGTTTAATGTCCACTTTTAATGCAAAAGAGTTTATTGCAAAATAGTGTAAGTATGGATGAACAAAATTTTAAATGACCATTATCAGTTGCTTCATGTGTCATTCTTGCTGTAATTCTAATGCATGTTTGAACTTTTGATATAGATTCTATTACGCATGTATTAAACATCGTTTCCTGCCTCCCTGCAGAAACCATCAAGGGCACTTGCTGGCAGACTGTCATCGATGGGCGGTGTGAGATCAACATCAATGGAGCCACCTTAAAGTCTGAGTGCTGTTCCTCCCTCGGTGCTGCCTGGGGGAGCCCGTGTACCCTCTGCCAAGTCGGTAAGAGAGACAGGCTCTGTGGCTCTGGGCCCCTCCCACTGGTCCCTTTGCTTAGAAAGATGAAACCCAGTACTTTGTTTATTTAGGTTCACCTAGGAATTCTAGATTTAATTCTGATGGCTTCATTGAAACATATTGCTGAATAGGAAACTAAGGGAAGTATCAAGGACAGTAATTTCATGTGATTTGGCATCTGGGTTATTGTTTTCTACCACCACACTGTAATGTGGTTACCCTAGTGTGGTTTTCCTAGATCAGCAACTCCTATGGGCTCCCTTGGATCCTCATGATTCAGAGTCCTGAGCTTTTTACAGGCACAGATTCTCTTCCCCAAAAAATGGATTGATGTAAAGAAGCCACTTAACTTCTAAATCTGTTGCAAAGCTGAGGTTTGAGAACACTGCTGATGATTTTGTTAATTCAATGTTTGGGTATATGGATATGTAATCTGAATGCTACAGGGCTGGCGATCTTCAGATTCTAGACTTTCTTTTCCATGTTCATGTTCTAGGAATCATATAATGTGATTCCAATCTTAGAGCTGATAGCAAAAGAGAGATCTAGCCAATTTCCTTCTTAGTCATCACCTTAGCATAATCTTTACAGTACCTTTGGGTTTTTCAGGACCTCTCAGAGCTTAATTCAAGGAACATTTCATTCTTCTTCTTCATGTATGCAATCGCAGAAACACCTTTTCATCTTAGACTTATTGATAGCCACAGAATCTAATTCCTGTCCAGGTCCTCTTTTGTGTTTCTTACACTATTTCATAAAGTCTAGATATTGTTATCTCAAATTTTTTTTCTGTTTTTTGATTTTTTTTTTTTTTTTTTGCTTTTTTACAGATCCCATATGTGGCAAAGGCTATTCAAGAATTAAAGGAACCCAGTGTGAAGGTATTTCTGTGTATTTATAACCCATAAATTTTGGTGTGCTTGAAGAGTGCTTGTGTGAACTTGGATTGGATAAAGTTGTCATGTAACTTCCCAATGAGAAAGATGCAGCCAAGAGGAAAATAATGAGAACTGCAGAACATAACAAATGTTAATTTCACAAGCATATATATGCTGTTGCCAGTGTTGGATCACTATGGCCACAGGGCAGGGTGGGTGACTGAAGCTGGTTAGGCTGACCATGGTTTCAAGCGACTGCACTTTCAAAATACTATCATCAGGAAGAGGAAAATGGAAGTTTTCGATGAGACTATAAAATTTGCATTTTTTTCTTCATTTGCCCTGGCTTTTGTTTGTTTGTTTCATGTCATGGAGGATTCAGAAGGATGTACTCCATTGTCTCATTTTTTAAAAGTCTACGTGGATTCTCTCCAGTTTGTTGTGATTCTTTCTCACGGAGTCCCAGATAGACGTAGGTCAGGGTGACTAACACAACCTGACATGACACAGCAGCTGAAAAATTTTAAAAACAGCAATTAGTCCCATATGTGGAATGAAATGAAGTTTTTTCTTCCCTGTTAAAATAAAGAAGAATGCTACAACCCCCACCCAAGGTCTTTCTTTCCAAATGATGACTGAATCCTTTGGCCTTTCTCTGGTCCAGACCCACTGTTAATGACTTATCTGACCTCAGCAGCACATTTTGGTGTAAAAATGGCCCAAACGAAAAACCCAAAAAGGTAAATTTCCCCCTCCCCACTTATATCTCTCGGAAAGAGAGATTTCAAATATTTTTTTCCAACATCCCTGGCTTAGAAAGTTATTTTTTCCAAATAGAGACACAGTATGCTCATGTTCCCCTTCTTTTGGCATTGGCAACTGGCTTTCTTTAAATTAACTTGATGAGGAATATTTTTCTAAATTAAGTGCAGGGAACATACTATTTCTTATTAAACAAACTGGGAAGGACAGGTATATTTGAGAGTGAGTGAGTGAATGATAAATGAATGAACGTGAGCATCTTTGGACTCTCCCTGACTCAAGCTGGGACCACCAAGGCTTTGACAAACAGTTTAAGACTGTTGCTGAGGTGGAACTAGTTATATGCTTTCTGGGGACATCTCAGCATTTTTCAGAAGACACAGTTTCAACTGGCCCCAGCTATTTCTCAGTAGGATTTTTTTTCGTCAAGCTGTTTCTTCTTTGCTAGTTTGAAAGGCCAGGTTTCTGTTATTTGCAGACATCTGATCTCATAAAGCTAACTCTGTGGCTTCTGGTAGCCCTACCTGAGATGTCCATAGCACCCAGAGCTGTCCCCAAGAACTCATACCAATTCCCAGTCTCTATAATTCAAAAATTACTCCTTAAGACCTATGGAGAAACTCATAAAGAGAAACTCTGGGAAAAGGGGGACTCAATCTGCTTGATGTTCAGAGTTCCCAGAAATGCTACGTGAACTATTTGGAAGCAAATTATTTTTACAAAATTACTTGGTTCAAAATGGCCTTTTCTGTTGTGAGAATAATTGTGACTCCAGAAATGAAATAAAGTAGAATGATGCTATACAAATATTTTAACTTCATGGGTTTTTTTTCTTCATAGATATAAATGAATGTGAAGTATTCCCAGGAGTATGCAAAAATGGCTTATGCGTTAACTCTAAGGGATCATTTAAATGTCAGTGTCCCAGTGGGATGACTTTGGATGCCACAGGGAGGATCTGCCTAGGTAAATCCTGTGCTCATTGCTTTTTTAATTGGTGTTTCTTAAGGGTTATTAAAAGCTCAGTAAGATAAAGCTGAATATTTGGTTCCAAGTACAGTTATACATATCTCAAATTCAGCATTTCCATTAGGATACATAGTAGTTTCCTTGACAAATAGCTTTCCTCGCTCAAGCTCTTCCTTTATTCTTTATAAAAAAGAGTAGAGAACGTGTTAGTGAAGAGAAACTTCAGTTCTTTATTGATGTGTAACTATCCCTTAAGTCATTACCATCACAGTCATTATTCCAGAACTCTTAAATCTGCCCCCATATGCCACCAACTATAGGATACAAGGTGAATGGTGGGGAGAACAGTTTTGCTTGATTAGAAACTGTAGCCCATGCTCGCTAGGCATGTCCTGCCAGTGGCCAGATGGACAGGTCCTTGCCCAAAACCCTAGTGGGTGTGAGTGAAGAGAGCTGCATTCTTGAATGGTGAGCCTAAAGGAGCCCAGAGCCACTGTCACTTCTAATCATGGTGGGATTCTCTCCATGCCATCTGCGGGAGCCCAAGTGGCCTTGATATGGAAGACACTGGACCCTGAGTTCTCAGAAAGCTGCCCTGTGGGCTCTTACGGGCAGCAGGTTGGAGATCCCATCTGGCAGACGTATTCTGACCCTACTTCTGTAGCTTCTGACTGCTGGGACTATGTCTCTTGGATCACTTGTTTCTGAGTCCATGGCTCTGAAAATGATGCTCAGGTACATTGTATATCTGGAACTGTATTCCTCTGAAGATTATCCTTAGTGAAGGACCACTGCAGGTGGTTAAAACAGTAGTAGGAGGTTAAGAGATTTGGATCATTTATGAATTAGAACTAACAAAACCTGAAATACAGAACTTAAAGGTGTATAATGTAAGCAATATGGAGTAGAGAAGCTGGAATCTGGAGGGCAGAGTCTTTTTGTAACGATGGTTGTCAGTTAATCTCATTTTGAGTCCGCTTTCTTGGTTTAGGAGGAATGAGCATTTAATGAGAACCTTCTTCTAGGTTCTTCAGTTGAAAGAAGCTTCAGTATTTAATTTAGAAATCATTTGAAAAGTATCTATGCATCTTGTTAGAGGCAACCTGAATGTAAAGTTGCCCAGAAGGCTTTAAAGGCTTTCTAACATTAAAGGAAGTTCAGGCATGTAGGTGAAGGTATAATGACCACATTGGGAAAGGAAAGAGAAAGGGAAGATAATGCCTTAGGTTTTAATTACACTTTATGGTTTCCAGACACTGAATCTTTTTTTTTTTTTTAAAGATTTTATTTATTTATTACAGAAAGAGAAAGAGAGAGAGAGCATGAGAGGGGTGAGGGTCAGGGTGAGAAGCAGACTCCCCGCTGAGCAGGGAGCCCAATGCGGGATTCAATCTCAGGACCCTGGGATCATGACCTGAGCCAAAGGCAGACACTTAGCCGACTGAGCCACCCAGGTACCCAAGACACAGAATCTTATCCAAGCTTTATGGTACCCCCTTGGAGATGGGTGCGACATCATTTTATGGATTTAGAAATTCAGGGTCAGGGTTAGTATTTTGTCTAAAATAAGCAGCTTCTTAATTGCGGAACAGGACTAAGTTCCAGATCTCTTAACACCTGGTATATCACTTCTACTCTTCCTCACGATTCCACAAACTTGGGGTTGGGACTCGATTTATCCCACATGTACCCAGAAGAATGTACGTATAAGCACACGTAGAAGTGAAAGAAATACTTGAGAAGAGGAGCAAATGGCTTTTCTTCACTTGTTTTTCCTCTTCAGTCTCAAGTAGGACATTCTTGATTTTGGAATTTAACATTGCACCTCTCCAAAGATGAAATGGCTGTGAGGAAGAAGTGCTGGAGCTAGCTTAGATGTTCTCCAGTGAGAAAGAGCGCGGTTTCCTTTTAGCGCGAGAGGAGGTCCCGGCATGACGGAGTGCATGTATTCGTGGTAAACATGTCTGTACAGGGAGAAAACATCTCCCCAAAGAGCTCTGCGGGATTTCTCCGAATACTGTTCTTTATGTAGAATTATCAGAAAATGCCTAAAATTGAAAGGAAAGTTTCCAGAAATAAGAGGGGCAAATAAGTAGGAGCTGCCAAAGAAAAGAAAGTCTTTTGTTAGGGAGGAATACTCATCAAAAAGCCTGGACTCCTTTTGAGGAAAATTATTCCAGCCAATAAGTGCACAGCAAATTATGTACATTGTACCTTGCCTGACCCAACTGGTCGGCAGTTTGGGGCAGTGGAAATAGGGTAGCTCTCCTCAGCCTCCCTGTGTTCCATCTGGCAGATATCCGCCTGGAAACCTGCTTCCTGAGGTACGAGGACGAGGAATGCACTCTGCCCATTGCCGGCCGCCACCGCATGGACGCCTGTTGCTGCTCCGTTGGGGCGGCCTGGGGTACTGAGGAATGCGAGGAGTGTCCTGTGAGAAACACGCCTGAGTACGATGAGCTCTGTCCCAGAGGGCCCGGTTTCGCCACAAAAGAAATTACAAATGGAAAACCTTTCTTCAAAGGTACTGTGCTTTCAGTGGCTGACTGCTCTTCTTTTTAGACCAAGCGGAGAATGAACAGCTGACAGGAGAACTGCAGTGAGTCCCATTAGCCTGGCCTTCCCTCAGTCGTCTCCACACACGTTCTTCACTTTCTGAGTGACAGCCCCTGTTCACTCTGGAATGGGTTGGCTTTTCCCGCCATTCAGGACTTCCTGAGGCCAGTTGCTTCTCCCATTAGCCACTTGTTTAGTGTTAAAGTAGATTTTGACACTACCCTCAGCCAAATATCAACAAAAAGGAAATCTTCTTGGGGAGTTTTTATTCTGTCTGCTAAAGCCATAAGACTTGACCTCTTTTCTGCTGGTTTAACCAGGTCACTGCAGTTTACCTGAGGATACCGTAGTAGTTTGAATGGCATGGCAAACGCAGTGGCAGATCCTCTGTGTCCAAAAACACTGGATGTCATTCTGATGGCAAGCACATTCCAGTGACTCCTGATAAAGTCAAACCTTCTTTCAGTTTACTAGGCCATCATCTAAAATTCATGTAAAAAGTGAGAAGTTACAGATTTAATCTAATTCCAAAACTGTTTTAACTTTTTATACACAAGGATATAGAACTTGTTGACTTTAGCATACGGGAAAACCATGACTGGTTTCTGAGAATTCCAATTTTTCAGAGAAGCCCAGCTTATGTTCCTGGTGTAGATTTTTTGTCTTGGTTGCTTATTGTGTCTGGGCCTGGTTATTATACTCCATAACCAAATGAACTTATAAAAATGGGAAATGAGTATATATATACTGTTTAATTATCCATATATAGAAGTGTTTTTGTTTTTGTTTTGTTTTGTTTTGTTTTGTGTGTTTGGTCCAAGATGCCCTGGGAATTAAAATTCTGTCTAGAGAGACAGTTTCTAGATGCCCCTCTTAAATGTCTCTTAAGTAAATTCAAAGGAATTTGAGTGATTTTCTTCCAAAAGCTGTGGCAATCCATTGCCACAGAAGGACGTGTTCTTGTGATTTAATCTGCTGGTTCTGTCTTTCATGACCTTTTGTAGAAATGAACTTGTATTTCTTGAGTGTTAGGTCATGCTTTAGAAAGGCCCTGGAAGAAGATCACCCATGACATTATGCAGTCTCCTAGTGTACAAGAAACTCTTGTAATTATGTTAATGACACCTTAATATCAATTGAGAAAATACTTTTAAATTGTACACTTATTTGAGAAAATATTTTAAATAGTATCCATTTATTTACAAGGCATTTAAATTTTAAATGACATCCTTTTTGAAGTTCTTAGATTTTCGGTGTATCCAAGAAAGCATCAAAAAGCATAGCTGAACATCTCAGCCCACTGCACTTTCAGCTGGTTGCCGTGGGGCAATTTATTCCAATCATCTATGTGCTTTCAGTATGGATGCTAGTGGTTTAGAGGGTCTGTTCACTCGTTCAGCAGATACTGAAATGTTTGGTACATATCAGACAATGGGCTGCCTGTAAGTCCAAATAAACACTAATAATGTTTTCCTTCCCTAATAATGCTTTCTAAAATACAGAGGCTTAAAAGACTAGAAATGTTTAGAAAGTCATAGTTCTCATGGATCCTTACACTTTCTTTAAAATGCGTATTTCCAAGACCTTAAATCAAGACCCTCCAGCCTCCTGGGTTTAAAATAGAGGCCCTGAGAACTCCTTACGGGATGCTTATTTTCTTTTTGTGCTTTCTGCCCATTTTCTTCTTCCCGAAGATATCAACGAGTGCAAGATGATCCCCAGCCTTTGCACCCACGGCAAGTGCAGAAACACCATTGGCAGCTTTAAGTGCAGGTGTGACAGCGGCTTTGCTCTTGACTCTGAAGAAAGGAACTGCACAGGTCAGTGACCCTGTAGAGCTCTTCCCCTTTCCCACACTGCCCCAAGAAGGAAAGCTGTCCTGAGACTGACGCACTGCCGCTTGCATTCAGATATCGACGAATGCCGAATCTCTCCTGACCTCTGCGGCCGTGGTCAGTGTGTGAACACCCCAGGGGACTTCGAGTGCAAGTGTGACGAAGGCTACGAAAGCGGATTCATGATGATGAAGAACTGCATGGGTAAGCCTGTGGCTGTCTGGTCCACACAGGTGAAAAGGGATTCCCCAGGGCTTTGATGGCTCAGATCCTCCCTCCCAGGCTCTTCCTGCTCCCCCCAGTGCATGGGTCTCCTGACCAGTGTGTCCAGAATCAGTCTGAGGCAGAGGGAGACTGACATGAGGAAAGCAGGAGGGCTTTTTTGCTGTGGGTTGGTGGTGGCCTAGCACACCAGTTTTGGGTCCCAGAGAAGTGAGTTTAACGCCGGAAGAGACACCCCAAGGAAGAGAAACAATTCAAACATTAGCTATATTTGAGGTCACATTATTATAGGGTTTCTGTCCAACATTTCTAGAAGAAGGGAGCATTTAAGCTGGCTGCAATTAAATCAGGTTCCCTAGAAAGAAGCCTGAGATGGAGATTTTTTTTTTAAGGAAGAAGCTGTAAAGAAGTGAGGGAAGTAACAGGGCAGGGCAAGAGGCTTCTTAGCCTTAACCTGATCCCACAGGGGATTCTAGAATAGACATTGTGTTAGAGAGCGGTCCCACCTTTCAGCCAGGCCAGATTGTACACTCCCTTGTCAGCTACGGGCAGGTCCCATTATTTGAGGGGGATGTAATTCTTACCTCGACGGCATTTCTGAGTGAGGTGAACAGCCGTTCTCAGAAGGGAGCCGTGAGCCCTGAGCTGCCAGGACTCCCAGCAAGTAGGGGCTCTGAGAAATGCACTGGTCGAGGCCCTGGGCAAGACACCACCACCATCTTCCACATGAGTCGTCGCCATTTTGCAGATATCGATGAGTGTCAGAGAGATCCTCTCCTATGCCGGGGAGGCGTTTGCCTAAACACCGAGGGAAGTTACCGCTGCGAATGTCCTCCTGGTCATCAGCTGTCCCCCAACATCTCAGCATGTATAGGTAAGGAGGAAGACTTTCAGACCACTTATTGGTGGTCAGTCGTTCAACCCATGTCTCTCCCACAGTTGGAAGCTTCTTGACTGGATGTTGGCTATTTTTTATTTTCTAAACAGACATCAACGAATGTGAACTGAGTGCGAACCTCTGTCCCAATGGCCGTTGTGTGAACCTCATAGGAAAGTATCAGTGTGCCTGCAACCCTGGCTATCATTCAACCCCTGACAGGCTGTTCTGTGTGGGTAAGTGCACTCTTCTCTTTTATATTTTATTTTATTTAGTTTCTTTCTCAAAACACTCCAACGATGTTCTCTGAGTTCTGTTTTCATCACCAGTTGCTTTTCCTTCATCTTCCTTGTTTTCCTGTAAGTAAAATTCTTTTCATAGTGGCCCATGGTCTTTGGATATCATCTCTCTTGTCTGTTTAAAGAACGCTGTAAATGAAGGATCTGAAATGTTTCAGCTCTAACAAGTCTGATTGGAGCTCTGCTGCTAGGAAGAGTGAATGATAGCACGGGCTTTGTTTATGCACCTGCCTATGCAGGTGCATCAGCAAGTGAGTGCAAACCAGCTGTAGTGAACGAAGCATGGGTTCAGTGAGAAAGACAGAAAACATCTTGCCCTTAGGTGGCTTAGATGAGCTTAGGAGATTTCAAAGAATAATTATTGGCAAGAAGACCATGTTCTGTTCCTACCTTACACTGAAATGGAGGCCAGGTCTGGCACTCCTTAAAGATGGGGTTTTGTGGGACAAGCATTTTCCTTTGTTGGCTGGCCCTCTGTAGGTTTAGTCGTGCTGGGAAGAGTGGCACAGAAAGCCCTCTGGGTTTATTATGCCCAAAGTCAAAGTGAAACTTTGTAAAAACTGCCAGTTTTTGCCTGGTTTGGGGTGTACATCATGTGGAACTGCCAAGTCTTACATGGTTTCCACCCAAAGCCATAAATCAGCCCCAATTTTTCTGAAACATGGCCCAGGACAGCTCAGAATTCCAGCTCAGGTTCTTGAAAAGGACTGGAACCTCAGCCAGTCGAACTGAGTGTCAAGTTTATAACTGAATATGTGACCCAGAGAATTTGATCCACGTGCCCATTATTATAACTGGGATGATTCCTTTAGCCCTAGCATTTCTCCTACCTGGCACGTGGCACCCCATGTATTGTGTGACTGACTATTCGTCTAACTCCCAGTTTGCAACATAAGCATTATGAAAGTAGGGATAGGGTCTGTCTCCTTCACAATTAGATTGTTATCTCCAGCACATAGTAGGTTTGTACTTTATATTTGTTGAAGGAATTGAATGATGCAATGACTTCCATTTGCCCTAGGATGTTTCAGTTGGGTTTTGTTTTACTTTGAACACTTTGAACCTGTGCCATAATCAGAGACACAAAGAAAGGTGATTTTCTTTCTTTTTTTTCTTTCTCTTAGACATCGACGAATGCAGCATAATGAACGGCGGTTGTGAGACCTTCTGCACAAACTCTGAAGGCAGCTACGAATGCAGCTGTCAGCCAGGATTTGCACTAATGCCTGACCAGAGGTCATGCACTGGTGAGTAGGTTTTAGCCCCCTGTGAAATTCTCAGGAACAGGTCCACTCTTAGAGTGGTTCGGGGCCTAGACTTCATAGGCAGACAGTCCTGAGTTCAAAATTTTGTTTTGTCACACATTTTAGCTATGGATCCTTGGTAAAGATCCTGAGCATCAGATTCTGCATCTATCAGGTAGGGTTCAGATTGCCTGTGTGGGAGAATGCACACAGCACTCTGCAAACTTCCTAGCTCATGTGGTGTAAGATATAGTTTTGAAGAATCTGCTCTTTTGACTCATTGCAAGGCTACTCAGGGTGTGTTCCTCGACCAGCAGCATCCACATCACCCAAGAATATGTTAGAAATGCAAAATCGTGGGTCCCACCTGGACCTACTGAATCAGAAACTTCTGGGGGTAGATCCCCATAATCTATTTCCAAAAGTTCTCCACATGATTCGGATATGCCTGAATTTGAGAACTGCTGCTCTAAGTCACACTTCCTGTTGTATCATCCTGGGCTAAAAGAGCCATGTCTCCAACTAGAGAAGAGAAAGGAGATTGGTGATACAGGTTTTCATTTTGGTTTCGGTTAAAAAGAGAACTTGGGTTTAAGGATCAAAATTATTTTATCAGAGCTAGAAAAATCCCTCCAAAAAGCCTTAGATATATATCTGACTATCAAAGTCAAATGTTGAAAAGAATAAAAATATTTTTATCAAAAGTGCTTCTAAATAGATATGCTTATTTTAAATACATTTCATCTTTACAATATCAGTAAGCCAGAAGATGATCGACCTTAGGTATTTATGTTTGACAATGAGAAAAATAAAGTAAAATTCACAATCACTGTTAGGTGATTAAACGACTGGTATTAACCACATGCTATTGTTGTCTTTCTTCTCTGCAGACATTGATGAGTGTGAAGATAACCCCAATATCTGCGATGGCGGTCAGTGTACGAACATACCAGGGGAATACAGGTGCTTGTGTTATGATGGGTTCATGGCGTCTGAAGACATGAAGACTTGTGTAGGTAAGCGAAGAACACAGAGTTTCCCATTTTGTCTAGTTATCCCTGAGCACTGTTAAATTACATAAACATTAGTTTGGGAAGTTGATAAATGGCTCCTAATGGAAAAGTAAGGATATTTAAGGGCATATTACTAATATTCCAAAACCAGCCTTCCAAAGGGCAACTTTCTCATGACTGTGATACAATATTCTTGTCAGATGTTGTGTGGGCCGAGCCGACCATTGGTCATCCCCACAGGGACACTTGTTTCATTTCTGTCCACTTAACCTTCTTCTGCTGTGACTAGAATTTGGGCTTTTTAAATATTTTACTAAAGGCAAGCAAAATTTATTTCTGACAAGAATGCAGTGGACTCTAGAATTGATTATATTGACATATTCTATCGTTGTGTCTTCAAATTTATTGTCCTTTTCTTCTGCAATATCTAATCCCATTCAGTATCTTTGTAATCTCAGATGTTGTTGTTTCATCTCTAAAAATTTGATTTGGGTCATTGTTTACATCTTCCCTGTCTCCACTTGATGGGTTCAATCATTCCTCTAGCTTTTTGAGCCTATGAAATAGAGTATTAATAACTGCTTTAATATCCTCGTCTACTAATTCCATCATCTCTGTCAGTTCTGGGTCATTTCAGTAAATTGACTTTCTTCCTCATTGTGGGTCCTATTTTCCTGCCTCATTGAGTGCCTGGTAATTTTTGATTGGATGCCAGACATGATAAATTTTGACTTACTAGTTGCTAGATATTTTTGTATCCCTAGAAATATTCTTAGGCTTTATTCTGGAACCCAGATAAGTTATATGGAAACAGATAGGTTCTTTCAAAGTCTTGTTTTTATGCTTTTAAGCAGTGGTTACTCTGCCCCATGGCAAAAAGACTTATTTTGCCCCATGACTGAGCCAAGACCCTTCTGAATTACGAGATTTTCCAGCCTGACCAGTAGGAA
Organism: Mustela erminea; assembly: GCF_009829155.1. Lineage (NCBI taxonomy): Eukaryota > Metazoa > Chordata > Mammalia > Carnivora > Mustelidae > Mustela > Mustela erminea. Next base: position 68,546,005 of record NC_045618.1, on the reverse strand, counting down.
CAGGCACAATTCTGGGCCTTCTGTGAGCTCTGATGATTGTTCCCTCTAATTCTTTCGAGTGGTACCTCCCCTAGCTTTGAGTAGTTTCCTTACATGAATGCACTGATCACTACTTACCTGAATACGTGATGGGGACCCTTTGCAGATCCCAGAGCTCTCTATGCAGCTTTCTTCTGTCCTTTATTCTGCCCTATGAACTCTGGCTACCTTGCCCTTCCATGACTTCCAGCTTTATCCCCTCAACTCTGGGACACTATCCAGCTCCATCTGTTATCCCCACCCTGAGGTCATGGCCTTAAAACTCTCCCTACACCATAATCTGGGACATTCATAGAACTCACCTAGCTTGTTTTCTCTCCATCAGGCATCACTGTTTTCTATTGCCTCTGTGGTCCTTTTGCTGGTGTTTCACATGGGAAACTAAATTCCATCTCTATTACTCCATCTTGGCCAGAAGTGAGAATCTGGAATTGAAAATATTTAAATTCTGTCACATTTATATCTTCAGAAAACCTTTACCGAATATTTATGAAGTGAATGTCATAAAAAGTAGATAATTTTTAATTTGGGAAAGAAGTGAAGTTTGTAACTATCTTTCCTAAGACAACTAGTTCATCTATCATTTCTTTAAAATTGGAAACTAAAATGTTGGCAGTCACAGACTGAATTAAAATTTTTATCTTGCAACAGAATATGCTGCTTTAAAAAGCTCTCTAAACTGTCACATAACAGGCTCTAAAGGCAGCCTAGAGTCCCTCAGTTTATTTGCTTACTCGACCTCCTGCTCATGGCCCAGGTAGAGCCAGTTGGCCTGGTTAGCCTGCAGGAGAGAAGGCAAGTGTGAATTGAGCTCTGTAAATATGACACTTTTTTTTTTTTTTTTTAGTGAAAACAGTTCATCTTTTCTAATTTATTTGTCATAGTTGTTTTATCTCAGGCAAAAAGTTTTCAGTGGTATCAAACAAATAGTTATATGTATTAATAATATCTGTATCTTACAGATGTCAATGAATGTGACCTGAATCCAAATATCTGCCTAAGTGGAACCTGTGAAAACACTAAAGGCTCATTTATCTGCCACTGTGATATGGGCTATTCAGGCAAAAAAGGAAAAACTGGCTGTACAGGTATGTGTTTCCAATTTGAACAAAAGCACTTGATAATTAAGAGACTACTACCAGCGTAAGACAAGTTTTAAAACTCCTAACATTTTAATTACTTTATAAAGCCTTTTGAAAAACAATTTTCATTTACTTAGTCTGTCCTTCATTGAAGCTTTTCATACTTTGGATTTATGCTGAAGCTTTTTTCTTTACCTATGAAAAAAGGCACATTGGATGAATTACCACCATAACTAACACCATAAATATCACATTTTTATGAGGTTGAAAATCACATTTTTATATCAAAGTAGTTAACATGCTAATTACCAAACATTCCTATCCCTTTATTAAAGCAAGCCTCCCTTGTCAACATTTCATTTAAGGTTTTATAACTAAGGTTTTAAAGAAACATCCTACAGTTTGTATTTGTCATCAATTCCCATCAGTCTTCCAGTTTCTTAAATTAGTGTGCTTTTGATGTATTCAGTTGTTTTAGCCCAGATCATTCCTGGGGATTAGCAGATCTTATGAAGTGATAAGTAAACCATTTGTAATTTTGTTTGCCTCCTCCCAGTCGTTCATAAGAAAATCTTTTCACAATATTTGTAGGAGCTTATTTTATTAAACATCAAATAAAATCATTCTGTATGGAAGATATTGTTATTAAGGGTTTAGTTGGTGTTTTCAAATTTGAAGCCATGATCGTAAGTATGTGGAATAATATAATAAAGTTTTACTAGGGTTACTTATAGTAATATAACAGATTATGGGATATAACAATTTAAAACATAATGGAGATCATGGTGAGCTTGAATTCAGTAATGGCATAATTTCTTTACAAATAACAGACTTTATTTCCAAAAACCAGTTTGGCAAGCCCTTGTGACTTGAAACTAACATTAAAATATTTGCAGATTGGCAGTGTGGTAAAGGTCCTTTTCTTAATTATATCAACATTATTTTCAAGAAAATTTATTATCATTCCAAACTGTCCAATAATGCTAAGCTTCAAATTTATAGATATACAAGATAATGCCAATAACATTACTATTGGTTCAAAAATGACAAGTTCTAGCCAAATTATAAAAAGGAGCATGAAGCTAGAATGCCTTCATGCTCACTATATTACTCTTCATATGAAGCATGGCTAGGGATCCATTCTAATAAATGGAACAGTGTTTAAAATCTCAACTACTGGTCTCTGGGGTACAAATGATGCTTAGCTCAGTATATCTACAGTTCATGCTTTATTGTAAGCTTTCAAGAGAAATATAGGATCTGAGGTAAGGGATGGTGGTCTGGCACTAATGTAGGGGAAGGTAAGGTAGTTCCATATTGCATTTTACCCAATAGAGGCTAATACCATTGTTTGGTTCAGTTGCACTCACTGAAATTCAGCCCAGAGAACCAAGAGGCTTACAGAGGGAGAAGTTAATCTAATGGCACAGTCTTCATTCCCTATAAGAAAAGGATCTCTAGAATTCGTGCTCCAAATTCCAGTTAACAGAAGCATGTGGAAAGGCCAATTATTTTAGGTCTTTCACCATGAAGAAAGCTTAAGTTTTCCTACAATATCAATACCATTTTAGGTAAATGAGACATAATATATATAATGCCCTTGGCACAGTGCTTGGTATACTGTAGCTGGTCAATAAATGGTAGCTATTATTGTCATTGTAAAATGAGACCTACAGACACAGTATATAGAAGCCACTTTGGTTGAAGATGCAACTTCTAGTTTGGCAAAATTCTATACTACGAGTTACTGATACATGCTTGAAATCAGTTTAAACTCTGAATATGAAAAGGCTTGTTTTTCATAATTGAGTTTGCACTGTGGTGTTGAGAACTGTGTACTCCGTATTGGAGAAGATGACACTTGGTTTTGATATGACAGCAGTCTTTTGGTAAATTGCATGAACAGAAACTTAGATTGGAGGTCCAAGAAACCCTCTCTTCTTTCAACCCCTACTTTTAAATTGTAGCCTAAAATGACTTTTCAGTTTCATCAGAGCCAGCCAGCACTGTTGGGAGAAGACTGGAGTTTCATAGCCCCTTTGATATCATAGCAGCGCAGGCTGTGATAATTTCTTGTGTGAAGTCACAGAACTCTGGATTTTATTGCTAGTTCTTCCACTGGTTCATGAGTTTGAACAACTCCTCAGGGTGCCTTATAGTTAAACAAGTGTTCCTTTTGGGTAAGCACCCCTGCAGTGAAGTATGGAGAGAGGGGGTGCATCAGTGAGGGAAGAAAAAGAGGTCCTCTGTAAATACTGTTATTCAACCAAAAGTATCACGTTTGATTGGAAATGACTTACACAAACAGGAATTGGCAGCAAGTTTGGTATACTTAAAAACAAGTTTTTAAAAACCTGAGCCAAAATGTATTTTTAATCCCATGTAACTAGGGCTCTTTTAGCCTGCTTTTAGTTTAAAATTGGTGTCACTCCCAACTTAGAATACCATCAGGTTTCCCTAGTGATAGTCATGTTAAAGACAAGTGTTTGTAATGTCCCAGGCAACTAATGTAAATAGAGATATGCATCTTGCCTAATGGGATAAAGCAAGCCACACCACAAGTAACAGTGAAGAACAAACCTGGAATGATGTTTTTGGTGATATATGTAAATATATTTTTGTACATATATAATATGTATACAGACATATGATGTATATATTTATAATATGTGTGTCCATGTATGTATATGTACACATATATGTATATATATTTGAGTACCCTGTAAATGAATTACAAAAATATGTATGCTATTTCATAGGGAAGAACTTTTTTTCATGAGAACTCAAAAAATGTCCTCTGGGTTCCATTACAGCTTTGTCTAAATATTTTAGCTCCCTTGTCATTACTGATTGTTTCCATTTTAACAAATAAACATGTTTTTTTCTCCCAATCACTTTAGCAGTGCTCAGAATCCACCCACTGACTTACATTCCCATCCCACACAGATGTTAAGGGTTTCTGTTTTCTCCTTAAGCTTTATTCAAATCGTGGGTATTGCTGAGAAGAACATTTGATTTAATGGAGGGACAATGGACCTTTGCTTAAAATCTAGAACACGGCTCTTCTGTCCTTAGCTTAAGGGGGCTGGATTACAGTTTTTCTGTGGCCCACATGCAAGGCTTCTGCTGCTCATTCTACGGCATCGTAATTAGACAATAGACTGGAGGAAAGAGAGCCAGGTTGCTGCTAGGTGCCATCCTTGGTGGGTCCCGGCTTTCACAAACGAATTTGTAAGAACCTACCCTCCCCCTCAGCCACCATGTGCTCACTCAGTCAGTTAGTAAGCAAGCATGCCATTAAAATCAGAACTGTTTTCAGTTAAAATAGCCATGTATCTGGGTAATTCCATTTCGCAAACTCTCTGCTTTTTTTCACATGAGAAATGTTACTCATAGGTCTTAGTCCATGATGGAGAATCACATACTTCAAAACCATCAGGACTCAGGGAGAATTTGTGCCCGTTTCTTTCCAGCTTCTTATCACTGTGAATTGTCCTCTACTGGCTGTCAGCCTGTGAAAACTCCGTGGGTGTTCAGTTAAATAGTTCTGGCTCAAATTTCGATCCATATTGAGAAACCCAAGCCTTCATGTTTGGCCTTTCCATTTATTCTACTGTCCTCTTCCCCAATGCCCAATTAAGGAGGTCTCACAGTGTGTCAGCTCTGCTGTGACTGAAGCCCAGTGACAGGAGGGCAGGTGTGTGGGGTTGATGCTGCTTCTCCTTGGATGACTGTCAGAGGAGGCCAGAGAGGCTCAGAAAAGAAGCCCTTACTTGAGTGTCAGGGAGACACACCCAGAACCTGAGCCTGGGGTCTGCTCGGACCACACCCTTGCCTGTCAAGACAGCCACGCGAGTTGGACCTTTGAGTCTTTGTGAGGGAACTTTGGTGGGGTTAAGGAGGTTGCTGTGTCAGCCCTAAATTTGAATTTCCTTGCTTTTCTTGGCTTGGGCTTATTCTTAATCTTAAAAAAAGAATTTTCTGTCTGGAGCAAACTTGTGGGGGAAAGAGAACATTTGTACCAAAAGAGATGTTCTTGGCAAACATGTGCTATGTTTCCTTCACACTGTTGAGGAGTAAATGTTTGAATACAGCATTTTGTTTGCTTGTTTCCCTTATGGCTCAGTTTCTCCTTCTGTTTGCTTTTATAATGAAGTACAGTCTTAGGCCCAAAGCTGACATGGAAATAATTAATAAATAATAGTCGGCAATAGTATGCATGCACATATACACACACGCGAGGAGCTTTTCCTCAAGGATGCCTTTACACCTTATGACCAACTTTTTCTAATTCACTTGTTACATACCGAGAGTAAGTCATTGACATAATGCTTAAACAAATATTCATAAAATGGAGAGTTGAATATTGGCTCCTAAGTATCATCTCCTAGTATCCTAAAGCCTACGATACATGGCTTCTTACAAATTTCTTTTCACCTTGAAAACATTGCAGTAAAACTACATGTATTTTCTTGAGTTAGAAATTTATATGAGCATATTACTGATTTAAAAAGGGAGGGAGGGGCACCTGGGTGGCTCAGTGGGTTAAAACCTCTGCTTTCGGCTCGGGTCATGATCCCAGCGTCCTGGGATTGAGCCCCGCATCGGGCTCTCTGCTCAGCAGCGAGCCTGCTCCCCACCCCCCGCCGGCCTCTCTGTCTACTTGTGATCTCTCTCTATCAAATAAATAAATAAAATCTTTAAAAAAAAAAAATAAAAAGGGAGGGAGACTCCTTTTAAAAGAAATGGCCGTTTCCTTAATTGCAAGATTACGTATGGAAGGTATCAAGGGCATATGAAAATCAGGGTACCTTGGGTCCTTAGAAAGTTGGAAAGAAAAAGATTACAGAATTACTAGGTGGACAGGCTATGAACATCTCTGAAAATTGTACTTAGTAGAAAAGATTAGAGAAAATTTCTGTAAGTCTGTTAATGCTCACAAGGTTTTGAAAACTCCAGAAACTGAGATTTAGAATAAAGTCCTTATGTGATTGAAGAAATCAGCAAGATTCAGCTGCTGTGGCCCAAAGGAAAGAGAGCCAAGGAGCGGACAGGGAAAAGCTCTAACGGACTCAGAAATGAGTTCTGCCACTTACTGGTCTTGGGTCCCTTGAAAGTCCCCATGTTCTTGGGGACCACGGTATCCTCCTCTGAGTAACTGACAATTAAGAAAGTCAAATTGTGAGTTTTTTCCACTTAGAAAATTCCTTGACTTTTATAACATTAAGAAGCTTCAATACTTAGGCAATGGAAGCTCATCGTTTCTATCCAACTCAGAGATCAGGACAAATAAAGGAGGGAAATGAAGACAGGACTCTGCAAAAGTGGTCCTTAACTCTGAGGGGAGTGGTTACCTGAGGAAGAAAGAAGTGTTGATGGTCCCGCTTGGGAGCCCGTGAGGTCAGGCTTACTTTCTTGAATTCCCTAGCATACTTACCACTGTTATCCCTGGGCTGGCCTTCTTCCTTATTTCCTTGGAATGTGCCGTGCTCAATTATTCAGTTGGTTAAAGCTTCCAGTCACAAGTCTAAAGCCGCCTGGTATGTGCCTCCCTTGACCTGTTTTAATAACTCAGTAGATGCACGTGGTTGCCAAGGCTACATTAAAATTCACCCATACAATATGTCGTAATTGCAAGAACTTCCTTCCAAGCATGTTTTCATTTTACGATCGTTAGTGATGTTACGAAGTATTTTTGTAGGAAAAATACCATTATTTTATTTTGTGTTTGCTCTAGAAGTTATGAAGAAGCCAAAGGTGCCAGGACCATTTCAGGGCTTCAGATGGAACATTTGGCAAACAGCGTGTTTCCAAACACTTTCAAATCATTTAATTGGGCTTCTTAAGTAAACAAAAGGGTAAACACAAGTTGCTTGCCCGTTTTTTTTTTTCTTGCCACTTTTCAAAGGATCACTGAAAATTCTTGCAACATTTCACATGCCAAAACTATCCTTTTTGACCTAAGTTTTGTGTTAGACGTTGGTTTCCATATAGAGTCATAGTATCCAGGCTTATGAGTTCTTAGTTGATGAAAAAGTTGTTATAAAGTGAAGTACCTGTCTTTTATTATGGATTCATTTTGGGGAATAAGGATTCTGGACCAATTTCAATTCTGATCAACAGAGTGTCTTAAAATTCAACTCAATTCCTATGACAATATCTACTCAGAGATAGTGAAAAATTTCACTGGTCAAGGACTCATTTACACAAAACTGTCTTTATTTCAGAAGCCAATCACAAGTCCAGGTTGTTATTTGGGCTTTTGAGTGACTGGCTGTTAATCCTATAAATTAGAGGTTCCCACCAACCCTCTATCCCATCACAGAGCCCAGGAAACTAGTTTCCTTATTAGATTACCAGTTTATTCTAAAAGGGTACAACTTGGGAACAGTACAGGGGAGGGAAAGGATGCACAGGGCAAGGCATGGGACAGGAGTGTGGAGCTTCGAGGCCCTCTCTGAGCAAGCCATTCTATGTGAATCTCTATATGTTCACCAATCCAGAAGCTCTCTGAACCCATCTTTCTGGGTTTTATGGAAGCTTCATTACATAGGCGTGATTGATCAAATCATTGGTTTTGGCTATTAATTCAACCCCCATCCTCTCTCTGATGGAGGTCGGTGGGGTGGAACTGAAAGTTCTAGCCCTTGAATCACATGGTTCATTCTCCGGGCAACAAACCCCATCCTGAGGTGAAGTCCAAAATTTACCTCATCAATATTATAAGAGGACATCTTTATGTTCTCATCACTTAGGTAATTCCAAGGGTTTTAGGAGCTTTGTACCAGAATCAGGGAGGAAAAAAGTTTATTTCTTTTTCTTTTTTTTTTTTTTTAAGATTTTGTTTATTCATTTGGCAGAGAGAGAGGTCACAATGAGGGAGAGAGGCAGATGGGGCGGGGTGGGAGGGAAGCAGGCTCGTTGAAGAGCAGGGAGCCTGATGCGGGGCTCAATCCCAGGACGCTGAGATCGTGATCTGAGCAGAAGGCGGAGGCTTAACCCACTGAGCCACCCAGGTGCCCCCGAATGTTTATTTCTTATTATAAGCCACAATATCACAGAAAACAAAACATTTCACTTTATATTTTATAGCACTTTTTATAGTATAGAATCTGTCTTAGCTAAATTTGGAAATGGAATTTTGGAGAATGGAGAACTTTCAAAAATTTGAAGTCTTTTAGTAGTATTAAAAATGAAATTGAACTGAGTAAAATTTGAAGATCTTATTGGCTATATTCCATGACTTATGCACCCAGCAGCTTCCCATCTGGTGAATACAAAGGAGCTCCAAGGAGCTGAACAAAGTGGAAAGTTTTTCTGGTAGAAGGGGCCAGAGAAACAAGGAAAGAGGAGATTGTTTCAGGCAAGGTCACCTTCCTATGGGGACAGAAGAGGTCTATCGGGTAGATTACCTCTCAGTGCTAAACAGGTAACCCCAGATTGACAAGTTAAAAGTTTCGTTCCAATTAAGTTAGGTATTAAGCCGTGGTTTGCTGATATAGGGCTTAACACAAGCAACTCCATTTTAGGCCTGTTTTCTCTTTTTGACAGTAATACGACCTTAATCTGGCTCCTTTTACAGAAAAATATCCATTGGATTGATTTGAGTTTTACATGAAATATACAAGGCGCCTTGGGTCTCCAACATGCTAGAACACTAAGAAGCTAGAGGAAAGATGGTTCACTCACTGCCTGAAGGAAAATTCCCTGCAAATGTTTGAATTAGCAATGCCTAAAGTAAAACTTCTTTAAAAATATAGCATAATTAAATAATATATGTCCATTGAAGAATAAAATATATTTAATACATGACGTATGAGTGAAAAAGTTTGCTAGTATGCCAGTAATATTGTGTTCCTTTGCATGAGATATGATAACAATGTGCACCATTACTCTGTAGTTGACTTAATAAAAATACTGGGAATAGAAAAGTGTGACCACGTGTTTTAATGCCATGGAACATTAGGCAGATCACTTTTTAAGGTCTTCAACTAGAAAGAGGTCCATTTTGTTTTGCAGGGACTGGATGCTTACATTAAAGTAATGGGAGATATTTAGAATTAATAGTAGCAAGTAGCATCGTATTGTCCTTTCTTTATAAATTAAAATTTGAAGCTGTTCAATATATGTAGAGTCATATAAGTAGACACCAAACCAATCTCTATTCTACTATGGAAAGTGTGAAAGTGAGTCAACTTTTGAAGTTGCTAGTTGCTCTTGCTAAGTTACTTAAAAGACCAAAAAGGCATTTGTGCTAAACTTTTTTAAACCCCGGGTGATTTTTCCAGACATCAACGAGTGTGAGATTGGAGCTCACAACTGCGACAGACATGCGGTATGTACTAACACAGCAGGAAGCTTCAAGTGTAGCTGCAGCCCGGGATGGATTGGAGATGGCATTAAATGCACCGGTGAGTTGAAAAATAGATGCTTCTCAGGAACTGTGTAGATTATAAACCTGAAAATATTAATTCTGTACGGAAAAAATGCCTATGCTACTGACTCTAAATGTGATGCTTTTTGTTCATACGGTGTGACTTTTTTTCATAAGATCTGGATGAATGCTCCAATGGAACACACATGTGCAGCCAACATGCAGATTGCAAGAACACCATGGGCTCCTATCGCTGCCTCTGCAAAGAGGGATACACGGGTGACGGCTTCACTTGTACAGGTAGGCTCGTGCTGGAAACAACTGCGTAAATGGCAACCAGAAAAGCCAGGTGTTCCTCTGTCTTTCAGACTGTCAATTCTTCTGGTCCATTATAGTCAACTTTGAACAGAGATGATTGGTTATTTGAAACTACCTCCCCATGGAATGGAAGTTTGGAGCCAGGTCAATTAGAGAGACCTCAGAAGTTAAATGTAGTTAGTTATATACTTGGTATGGGTATCACTGTATGCAATGATGTCCTTACTTAAAAAAATAAAATAAAATCACACTTCCATTTATAATCCTTAGCCTTTATATATTTGTGCCTATTTTCCACTGTTGACTTGTTTTCTGTACCAAACCCAAGGGTGAGCTTGCTGTAGAAAGCTATGTGAGGAACAGGAATTCAGACATTCTAGAACAGAAGATATTGAGGTCTGTTTCACATGACTTGAAGCATTAATGTATCCTGAGAACTTCCCTCACAAGACTCCATTTAAACATAAAGCAGACTAAGGCTCAGTCAGTTAATATACCTGGAACTTTTTCAACTCGCTGAAAATTTTTATTGTATTTGAAATTGTTTGTCCAACCCAGTGAATTTTTGTTGTCATAAACCTCCCATTATTCGTTAGAAAATATTCAGAGTTTTATGTATTGGGCATATATGGTTCATGTGTTTGATATTTAGTGCCTGTGGTGATTAGCAAAGCTCAGGAGAGATCTAGCAGACAGTAATGTTTGGCCTCCTCTGTAGTTGGTGTTCTAGGTCTTTTGCTGCCTATCCGAGCCAAGTCTGAAACCTGAGAAATGGACACAAATCACGGCACATTATTTCCTGTCATGGATGTGTCCTTCTGTGCACTACCCTGCTCACGAAAGCCTTAATTTGAATGATGCATCGGACTTATTCTTCATTTTACATCATTAGGGATAATTCAGCATTCAGGATTCTGAATCTGAGCCCCATATTCATGGATTAGTCAATACTAACATTCAAAGAAGGGGAAAGAATGGGTTTAAAGGTGTCAAATAGAAACTATGATGAGATCTCACTATACTCAGGAAGTTGACAATGATTTTAAAAAAAAAAAAGAAAGAAAGAAAGACGTGGGGAACCGGAAAGCTCCTAACTGGGGAAGAGTAACTTATGTGTCTTTCTGACTGTAGATCTTGATGAGTGCTCGGAGAACCTGAATCTGTGTGGCAATGGCCAGTGCCTGAATGCCCCTGGAGGATACCGCTGTGAATGTGACATGGGCTTTGTGCCCAGTGCGGACGGGAAAGCTTGTGAAGGTAACTGACGGGGAAGTTGCGAGGGCCCTTGCAGGGCCTGACAAGCTTAGGTTATTTGAGCATTTCTGATAAATATATATTATATATTATATGTTAATTTATTATTATATATTGATATATATTATATATAATATTTATTTACTTTCTTCTTTATTATTTATTTATTTACTTAGTTACTTACTTAGTTATCTACTGACATATGTTTTGGCTTCAGATCTGAGGTGGTCCGTTCAGTCTGTGGAGGTATTGGTTCTCCAGCTGGACCATTTCTCTTCGTGCAAAGAAAAATCTCAGCTTTCTGGCCACAAAGCTGCATACCCAACCTTGGCCAGATAGTCTGCATGAGTACACCCGTTGGTCATAGGAGAGAGAGGCTAACTGAGCATGGTCAGCTCAGTGCAACCTGTTTGTCCCCAACACTAGGGGAAGGAGCTCCAAGTACCAGACCCCGAATCATGTCCTGTTGAAGGATTCTCTTTAAATATGTTTTTAATCTCTGCTATGGTTTGGTTTCTAGAAATAAAAGCTTTAAAATAATAACAGAGCAGATAATCTTCTCCATATGTAGAATAATGTACTGGGTATATCTCACATGGTCTCTAAGTATCTACTATATGTGAACATGGAAGAGTCCTTTGCAAATCCATTCGGGAGGGGGCCCCTAGGGATAATGTTGTATGTCATGCTGTCTCTTAGCTCAAGACTCTGTCTTCCAGAGGTGTTAGTCGGACAAGAGGAACCCTAGGAGCCTGTTGGCTCAGGATGGCTCCCACTAGGAAGCACAAGGTTCTTTTCTTTCCCTACACTTGTCAAGTCTAAGTACATTATCCCTCCGGAGAAGAATTAGCGCGTCTACAGTGAACTAAAAAGATTTCAGTAGAAATAAACAAATGATAAGCATTGACAGTAGAAGTTTAAACAAGACCCTGATTAATATCTTAACTAATAACTGTTGCTGGTTAATAGGACATTAACTTTCGCTAGGACATGCATACTCATTCTCTCATAGAGTTCTCTGTAAATACTTTTCTTTGTTACGGAACCATTAGGTGTTCTTTAAACAGTTTATATTAACTCTGCAGAGTTTGATATATAAAATTCCTCTGAGGCAAGAAACCAGATTATGCTCTTGACCATGTGCCTAATGCCTTGTTTACTCTTGTTACTCTGAACATCCAACCAAAACAGGGTCTCTGCCACCTCTGGTAACATAAATAGTCACAGTCAAAGTTTTGCTTCTCCCTGTGCTATAAGGGAAGGCTGTGTTTGTTTGTTTGTTCTTAATATAAATCATTGCCGGCACAGGGATTATGGCTATTTAAAGCCAGTCTCGAGGCTGTGCTTGTGGCTACATGTCCATTACCTAAGCAGGAGGTTAGCGTGAGGGGGAGACCAGGACCTGAAAGAGGCTTCTGCAGTTTCTAGGTCTCCATCCACAATAGGAAGCACCCTAAGTAGCTCTAGGGATCCAGAGGATTATAAAACTGATTATAAACGCTACCACAGAGCCTTTGTGGTTTGTAGAAATTAAACCCACGATAAGAACAGTGACTTGTAGATAAGAACAACCAAAGAACTGGGTCTAAAGTCATCTTTTGGACTCTTACTTCACAAAAGGGACATGAGCCCTTGTGGAACAGCAGAAACTGTACATCTGTGATGCTTAGCTTACTGCTTGGCATGTACTGGGGGCTGAAAAAAAGTAAGTTCTCACCTAAGAGGCTTCACTTCCATGGTAGCTGATTTAGCTACAGGAGAAGCACCTAGATTGGAGTCAGATAACCTTCGTTTTCTTAATAGCATCGGATGATGACATTAGGCAGTTCCTTTAGCAAAAAAATAAATAAATTTCCTTTCTCCCCCTTTGCATCCCTCCCCAAGATATCGATGAGTGCTCCCTTCCGAACATCTGTGTCTTTGGAACTTGCCATAACCTTCCCGGCCTGTTCCGTTGTGAGTGCGAGATTGGCTACGAACTGGACAGAAGTGGTGGGAATTGCACAGGTAAGACATCTGTTCACGTCAGAATCTGCTCCCAGCTGCCCTGGAGACCTGGCTGTTGGGGCCTCCCTGGGACCTCGCAGGATTGCTCAGTCACAAAAGGAAAGCGGGGAGAAGGCAAAAGAAATCCCAGAATAAATTCCTGGGAAATGGTTACACATAAGGATGCAGCGGGAAGAGCAGCAGGCAGCTGAAGGAGCAAGCTCTGTAGTCTTGGTTGAGCTCACGGCCACAGAAGAAGGTTCCAGGGGTGCACTGGCTGTTAGGCTTCCCAGCTATTCCTTTTCTCCTTAGGCACATTTGCGCAGTTTCCTTTTGAAAGGCATGCACTGTGCTGGGATTATGAGTTTTTCTCCTTGCACTTCTCCACTGTAACTCCCACCCCTTGCCACCCTGGCCTGTCTCTGGTCACCAGGGAATGTGATACAGAGAACTCGCCTACCCGTTTCTAGCATAGAGATTGTTTTCTTGTGGAGCAAGGAATTCTCAGGGAGCATAAGGAAAAAAATGAGAAAAGCTATAGGCCCTCGGTAGAACATCACTTGGTTCACTTGGGCACTGAGTTAAGACTTTGCAAGACATTTGCAATTCTCTTTCTGGACAGGCCCAGGATTTCAGGGGAGAAAAAGTGGGGTTTTTTTTTCCAGCTACCTAAACAAGCTATCATTCAGTGGCTCTGTAGACTATGATGACCACCACCACTACCACGACCCCCTCCCTGAAATAAATTTGGACCAGGGTACTCCTCCCCAGGCATTCTTCTTCTGCTTTTTCTGAAAACTGTTATGACACCACGCTGGACATCCAACATACCTGAGGAAGTTGCCTCTCCACAGCCCATACTCCTTCCTCGGCGCCACCAGATTACCATCAGCTTCATTCTGCCTGCCCTCCTTTCCCATTAGTCTGCCCTGTGCCTGGAAGTTCACAGGCAGTCTGAACAAATGAATTGTCTGCAGTGGAACCTGCAGGAGGGTTACCAGGTCCAAGGCGGGGTGAGAGGGAAGCCCAAGGAGAAGGTATCACCCTCATTCCCCAACCTCCTCTCTCTGAGTCAGCTTGCCTGTTCTTGAATGTTTCATGAGTGTTCCAAACAGACAAAAGGATTACACAGAGTGCAGTGTGCCAAAACCCATGTCCTAAATATGGAATTCTGCACATATTTTTGGAATAGAAACTGAAAGGGAAGTAGTCCACACAGCATCAGTGATGGGAGAGTGACTCTTAGCAGGCTTGAAGGGACATGCTAAGCCTTGTGCATGCATCTACACTCATACTCAGCGGCCCCAAGGCGAGCTTGCCCAGTTGGGAAAGCGGCAGAAGTTGCCCGTTCCTCAGGGTTCCCGGGGACATCTTGCTCTAATTTGATGAAATAACAAGCCACACATATTAAATATATTTTCTTAAAACCTGTGTCTGAATTTTTGGTTGACCGAGGTCACAGTAGTGTTTTGCTTTCAGTTACCTTGACTGGAATATTTTTCCTAGTTCCAAAGTTCTATTTTCTCCTGATGACAGATTTGAATGCTAAATGTGTTCCAGGGGAAAAAGACCAAAGATGATGACATATTTCCTTCCTGAGGGGTTTTATTTCAGAAGTGGAAGACTGTATTTCTAGGTGTAATTATAACTAGTAACTCTTAAAATTCTTGTGGGGAGCCCCAGACCCAGTGCTACTGTTTTATGGTGATGTCTGCCCCCACATTGGCTGATAATTGTGCCCCTCGGTGTTTGGTTTTAGACGTTAATGAGTGTCTGGACCCAACCACGTGCATCAGCGGGAACTGTGTCAACACCCCAGGCAGCTATACCTGTGACTGTCCCCCCGACTTTGAGCTAAACCCGACTCGAGTTGGCTGTGTTGGTAAGCTCTTAAAACTTCTTAGAGAAGGATACTTAGACATAGACAGCCTTAAACATTCCACACTCAATTTTTTTCTTAAAAAGTAATAATGTAAAAATTTCAACATTTCCTAAATCTGGTTTATACTCTCAGTTATTTTTTTCTATAGGTCAGAGTCCCAGTATATGTGTTTGGGCACCTTTTAGTTTCCTAGTAAAACTAAATTCTGATTTTTAAACAGTTTCTGAGATGGATTTGAAGTTTCAGTCCTCACCTAGACGGAATCTTCCTGACACTCTTTTGTCTGTATATGGTAAATAGATACCCGCTCTGGGAATTGCTATCTGGATATTCGGCCTCGAGGAGACAACGGAGATACAGCCTGTAGCAATGAAATTGGAGTTGGTGTCTCCAAGGCTTCCTGCTGCTGTTCTTTGGGGAAAGCCTGGGGTACTCCGTGTGAGCTGTGCCCTGCTGTGAACACCTGTAAGTGTACATCCTCCTGCTTTTTGTTTGTTCATTTTTACTTTCTTTTTTTTTTCCCTTTTTTGAAAAATTTCTTTTCCGTGTTCCAGAATTCATTGTTTATGCACCACACCCAGTGCTCCATGCAATATGTGCCCTCCACTCCCCTCCCCTCCAGAACCCTCAGTTTGTTTCTCAGAGTCCACAGTCTTTCATGGTTTGTCTCGCCTCTGATATCCCCCAACTCCCTTCTCCTCTCCATCTCCCCATGTCCCCCATGTTTCCTTATGCTCCACAAATTATTATTAGTCCTGCTCAGGCCACCTGTCCATTCTAGATCCACAGGCTAGAAACCACAGAGAGAGCGAGCTGCTACCAGTCTCTCCTGTTTGGTCAGGGAAGGAAGATCAAAACTCTCAGCCCTGTTGAGGGACCCCACTCCCGATCTGGGTATCAGAAATGTCCCCAGTTGGCTTGTACTAAAAGGTCAGGTGGGGCGGGCCACACTTCACTTCTTTCTGAGTGAAAACCCACATAGCATTATTTTAAAGGTTTTCCAGGTTAGGTTACTTAGAGAATATTGCTTAGCGTCCAAGGAATACATTGACTGATCTCTCCTGTCGTCAAGAGGTGATTAGTTAGTTTTCAAAAGCTCTAGGACAGACCAGAGTGTCCCTGGGTGAAAGAGAAGCAATTAGTCAAATAAATATGAAAGGGAAGACTATTTCTACTCTTGTGATAGGACTTGAAGGAAAGCTTCAGAATGTGATTTTATGGACATAAGTAAGTCTTCTAAAAATATAAAAGTCTTCTCGTTTTTCAAAGTGGGCTTTGTTTTAGGATTTAGACTCAAATACAGCTTCTTAGGCAAAGGTCAGTGGTGCTGCTAATAGTATATATTGGGATAGGTATGGATTCTTTCCTTGCTGAACGGTCACTTATTCACTTGTTCTAAAATTGTCTGTTGAGTGCCTTGAGTGTATACTTTGGGTGTGCAAAGATGAATTAGACTGGATTCTGTACTCCAGAAGTGTACAGTCTAGCAAGATATGATCCAGACAGAAAAGCTATAATTCAGTGTACATCTCAAGAAGGGAAGAAAGCACAGGCACAGTGCCATGAGCAGGAAAAGGAGCACTCCTGGTGCCAGTTAGGACTCTCTCACTTGCCACCCATGTCACTGTGGGTCAGTTACACTTAGCACGATTGAGTTTCCTCATTCCTGTCATGCCTTATAGGATTAAAAGAAGTCATTCATGTCAAGCACTCAGCACAGGGATGAATACTTTCTTAGCAGATACCTCCTTCTCTCCTCTCTTAAGAAAGGCAAGCCAGTTGTCAATGGCAGAGATAGTGATGACTTGGGTGTTTTTAAATTGTCCTTGAAGGGAGGGTGTGACCTGAAAGAGAAGACTTAAAAAGAGTGGGTGTTTGCGGGAAGAGGAGGAAGGAACAAAAGAAAGAGGGGGATAGCTAATTTCATTGATGTTGAAAGAAGCAAGCCAAGATGTTTAAGTAGGAGAGTCAGCTCTATAGATTAATAGTGACTGGCAAAGCGGTAGAGGTCTACACTACCCCAGACTGGGTCAGAACTAGAACTGGAATACATACGTGTATATGTGTAGGCATGCACTCATAACATTTCAGAAAGCCAGGAGAGGGATGATCAGATTTGGAAAGACCGTGATGATTTTGAAAGAGCTGATTCTTATCAAAGCTCACCAGGAAGACACAGCAGATTAGTTCATTCTTATTCACATGTACCTGTATGTATTACACTGCTGGTGCATGGCACTGAAATAAATGTTTTTGCATGAAATACTCGAATGACAGAATTCACGGAGGGAAGCAAAGGACGCTGTCGGAAGTTGGTTTAGGAAACCAGACATCAGTCCTGCCGTCAGTAGAAACAGAGGGGCAAGAAAGATCTCTAGGCATTAGAGAGAGAAGTGGGACAGGAGGCGTTCCTGGGTGGCTCAGTCGGTTAAGCGTCTGCCTTCGGCTCAGGTCCTGATCCCAGGGTCCTGGGATCGAGTCCCGCATCGGGCTCTCTGCTCTGCAGGGAGCCTGCTTCCTCCTCCCTCTCTCTGCCTGCCTCTCTGCCTACTTGTGATCTCTGTCAAATAAATAAAACCTTTAAAAATATATATTAATAAGGAAGGAATTACAGCTCTGCAGAAGAAGTAAGGCTGAACAAAATATAAAAAATGGAGGAGTTTGTTAGAAAATAAAAAGGAGAAGAAAATCTGTACAAAGAAATAGTGAGAGCGATAGGGAATAAGATAGTTCCCAAGACCATGAGGCCAGGAGAGTAGGTGGAGGGTCCAAAGTCTAGAGACACTGGGCTAACACTTATTTGGCACACATAGTAAGAGCCATTTGAAAATAATATGTATATACAAAGTTGTTGACTTGCTTAAGACGGGTGGGGTAACTGTTAAAGATTACTGAAAGGGAATATTTTCAGGTGGATATGTCAGTCTTTCTCTTGAGAACGCTATTTCTAGAAATTTTTGGTTCAAAAGAACTCACTTTTTTTTTCCATTTTATTTTATTTTATTTCTTTTCAGTAGAACTCACTTCGATTTTTTGTTTCAATAGCTGAGTACAAAATTCTTTGTCCTGGAGGAGAAGGTTTTCGGCCCAATCCTATCACAGTTATATTGGAAGGTAATTCTGTATCCTTGACCTTAAAGTACGCACTTTTTGAACTTCCTCGGGGTTATTGACAATGCTGAAGAAATGCCATTGTTTTCGTTGTGGTAGACATCGACGAATGCCAGGAGCTCCCCGGGCTGTGCCAAGGTGGGAAATGTATCAACACGTTTGGCAGTTTCCAGTGCCGCTGTCCAACCGGTTACTACCTGAACGAAGATACCCGAGTGTGTGATGGTAAGGAGGAGGAGGAGTTCTTCCAGCTTGCGACCCCAAAACCAGCATAGAATCACCAGAAAAACTTAAGAATTTAACAGTATAGCACAATGGTCTAAACATGAACATAGCCAGCTGCACATGGGGCAGCTTGTATTGTTACCGATGTGCTGTCATTTCCAGTACATCCCAAATCTTCCTCTTTTTCTAAGAAAGAAAATTGGAGTTTTATTATCTTGGGCTATAGTCTCCCTTATGGCTGCAGTTTTCTGGCCACTTTAGAAAAGCCATTTCTGTTAGAGTAGCACAGGACTCATTTCAGTGACTTGTATATTCTGGGAGGTTCTGAGTTCCTCTTCTTCCTGTTCTTCACGATTTATCATCTGTACGAATGCACCGAAATGAGCTTCCCTTAAAAAGGCAGCCTCTTTGGTTTTAGGATGGAAGTGATAACTCCTGTATTGGAAAGATGGAGACCACTGACCACTTTTGGCTTTCAGAGTGCTTGGACCATAGACCAGGGTGGAAGCAATGGTTTTCATCTATATGCAGGAGTCACATGACTAGTTAGGGAAGATACATCCTTGTATCCTGGAGGAGAAATATTCCTCTGGCTCTCCAAAAGTCTTATTAGGTGACCTTGATAAGTGATAACCTCGCTGGGTATTAGCTGAGTACCACAATGTATATGACATAGCTCTAAGACCCCTGGAATTAACAAAGGCTAGAATCAACTCCTATGTTTGTGTGTTAGGGGTGTGAAACGTCTTCTTCTGTACCACCTTATCCACGCAGACTCATGAAGCCTATGGTTGATGACTTCAGGGTGTACATATCCTTCCACTGATTTTGAGAACATACAAAGTATTAGCTGTCTTTCTGAAGGACAGTTGAGAATTATAATTTGTCCACATTTCAATCTCTGCATGCCTTTGAGGATGTTACAGTAAAATAAATGTTACTTATTTATTAGGAACTCATATCAGAAGGCAAACCTCTTTTTCTGGAACCTCCTTTCTTAAAAACACACACACTGAGCATAGATGGACACTGATGAATTAAGGACACTGATGAATTAAGCATCTATTTTTCTTATCCAGATTTCCAAGTGCCCCCGTGGATTTTCTCGACCATTGTCAGCATTTACAGGAACACTGAGTCTTGGGCCATTGCAGAGAGTGACGTTTTCATATTCACATGCCACTTTCTCTTTGGATTCCAGATGTGAATGAATGTGAAACCCCTGGAATTTGTGGTCCAGGAACATGTTACAACACTGTCGGCAACTACACCTGCATCTGCCCTCCAGACTACATGCAAGTGAATGGAGGGAACAATTGCATGGGTGAGTCCAGGCTTTCCTGACTCATGCTGGTCGGGTCCTCATCTGCAAGTCCAGCAGTTGGTCTTTAGTGTTACTTTACTCGTCGACCCGGTGCTGCCTGCCACCCTTTCACTGTCTTTGCAACAGAGCCTCCTCCCTTGTAAACCATAAGCTTGGCCTTTTTCCCCCACCTTGTGTGGGTGGTTGGGGAGTTTTCTTTAAAATGTAATGTTGGAAAATCCCAAACAACAGTTTCATAGTACTTCTTTTGTTTGACTTTGGGTGTATCTTTATACAATTATATTTACAGCACTGACCTACAGTATTAAAACATCATGAGTCGGAAATGAGAAAATTGTTGCCAAATAGCAGTGGAGAATTGTTATAAGAGACTGGGTGGAGAGTCGTGTAAAGTTTATTAATTCTGCAGCTCCATAATGACTTCGTTCTGTGGCACAAAATGCCAGGGAATACGTTTCTCAAAGTCCCCTTTCTTACAGCAGCATATGTGGACAGAAAATTGTGTAAGGGCAGGCTGTCCCAGCTCTCATCAAAGTCGAGTTTCAGTAAAATCCAAAAGAAGGGCCCTCCTTGAGCATCCCCTTAGAAATCTGTCATGCTCTCCCTGAGACATCACCAACTGCTTCCCTCTAGATATGAGAAGAAGTCTGTGCTACAGAAACTATTATGCTGACAACCAGACCTGTGACGGAGAACTTTTGTTCAATATGACCAAGAAGATGTGCTGTTGTTCCTACAACATTGGCCGGGCCTGGAATAAGCCCTGTGAGCAGTGTCCCATCCCAAGCACAGGTGAGTTGCACCATCGCCAAAAACATAGGTTGATAAATTACCCAGGGACTGCTGGGGAAATTAGTCTCCGCAAAGGAAGAAAAGGGTTCACTGTTGATCTTCCTAAGCAGAAATTTGCTCACAAAGGCAATTGTTTAAATTCACAGTTGATTCTAGTCCTTCTGGCTGAAAATTGAGTCACAGAACACACTTTCTAACGTGTACACTAGTTCATTCACCAGACTTACAGACTCAGCATATCATAAAACTATACACATTGTTTTTGTTATGGTGTTCACACTGTAGCCAAAAGACTGGAAACATTAGGCAGAGCAATAGGACAGATAGGTGAGCCATATTCCTATTATTCTTACTTATTTATAACTGGTCTTGTTCCAAAAGGAATTTAAGGCAACCCACAAAGATTTCAATGTAAAATAAGAAGGCCTAAGGCAAATGGCAAACAAGGGTAAGAAACTTGGAGCAAGGAGCGAGGCTAATATGCAAAAATCCGAGCTGGGAATTTCTACACACTTGCCAAAGATGAGCAATAAGTTTGGCTCCAAACTTCCTAGCAGCTCATATAAAAAGGGAGCGATAATCGAGTTTAAGAGTCTCAATGACTATAAAGCAAACCTAACACCATGCAAAAGCACAACCCTTCTTGAGAGAACTTTTTTCGTATATCCTCACAGAGAAAAATCTCTATGATGCTATTTATTTAAAAAAAAAAATAAAAAAGCCTAACCCATGTCCTTGGAGTAATGAAGTGCATTGGTGCATGGTTCTTACATCAGCAGGTAAATGATGACATTACCATTTAGAGTGAAGGAACTGTGAGGCAGGTGTGATCAGAACATTCTGTAGTACCTACTCCACTCCCCACAGTGACCTGGAAGACATTAAATCTCTTGTCTGGTGCTCTCGGACAATGCATTGGACAGAATATTCTTTTTTAGGGAAATACACCAGTCTATCCGTTGTTTACTCCAGAAATAATGTAATCATCACCACTTAGAATTACCAAGAGTTATCTCCAGTCTGCAGGATGTCTCTAGACCAGGGGTTGGCAAACTACAGCTCATGGACCAAATCCAGCCCACCACCAATTTTCGTATGGCCCAAAAGCTAAACATGGTTTTTACATTTTCAAAAATGGTTGGAAAATACTAAAGAATAGCAGGTCATCACCTGAAAAGCACATGAACTTCAAATTTCTGTGTCTCTAAATGAAATTATATTAGAACCCAGCCATCCCAATCCGCTTACTTATTTTATATAGCTGCTTTCATAGAATAGTTGAACAATTTTAACAGAGGCTCCACAGCCTACAAAGCCTAAAATAGTTACTCTTTAGCTCTTTAGGAAAAAAAATTGCTAACCCCTGCTTTTGACCAATGGTCTTCAAATCTTTTGATTACACATACCTATCAGCCCAAAAGATGGAGGTTACATATACCTGGGATGTGTATTTACATATAAAACTCTATGTTTCTGTGTCTATATATTTTTTAATTAGATCAAAAAATGCATTTATTATTGCATGTATTGTTTTCACAAAGTGTTCTGTTAGAAAACACGCACAAAAATTTTTAAATTCGATTTTACAAAGAGAAATAAAAGTTTTTTGTATTTTTAAAAAACCTTAATGGATCACTGTTCTCCCACAGGCTGCCTTGGAAACCCCAAATAAGGACTATCATTTACTTTTAGAAATACCTGAGTTTTTAAGAACTGAAGTATTCTAAATATAAAATACAAGATTTCTTCTTTGTGTTGAATCTTGGCCAAATCTAGTAATGGATTTTCATTAGTTATATAGTCTGCACACATTTTGGGAGTTCCTGAAATCTGTCTGGATGACCAGTATCAGCTGGCACTATACTTGTTAGAATCAGGTACTCAGATATCGAAGAAATAAAGCACTATGGGAAGAACATATTTCATTTTGATTAAAATACTTCCAGAAACTTTTTATAATTTTCAGCGGATTTGACCAACAAGGCACTGGCCACCTTGAGCTTAGTTTGAAGCCACGTTCTGTCAGTTACAGTCAGGATCTGGAATTACAGGACCTCAAAGTTAAAAGGGACTGCAGATGATACTTCATTTGTCCCTTATTATCAACTTTGATGAATTATTCGGGCACATGCGAGGAAGATAGAGGGTCGGGGGAGGGAGTGAGTAAAAACGAGAGAGCTGCACCGAATGAAATCCAGCTCCCTAAATTGAAGTAGTGACATAAGTTGGTTGTTTGAACTGAATTAGTCATTAATAGACCTGATGTCAAGAACTTGGCTAGATTTGCTGTGCTCTCCCCCGATCTACTGAGGAAATGGCTTTTGTAAGCATTCCTCAAATCCTAGATCCCTTAATGCGAATGGAAAGAGGCACTCTTGCCAGTCCCTTGGTTCAGAGCTGAACAACATTCTTCTAGAAACCCAAATTCCTACAGGCAAGCTCATACGAATGCGTGGGCAGTGATGTGGAGACCTCCGCTTCTTCCTTAGTAATACGTCAACATGAGCTCACTTCATTCAGTGTTTGCCTTAAGGGCAAGGTTACAACATCTGGGGGAACTTTCAGATTTTTTTCTTATTTTAAATTCTTCAAAATACAGAAATAATTTTGAAGACGTTTACGAAGTAAGTTCTTTCGGCGTAGTCGTGGCTCTTCACCGACCCTCATTCTTGCTCCTCCCTCCCCATCTTTGCTTCATCGTTGCAGATGAATTTGCTACGCTTTGCGGAAGTCAAAGGCCGGGCTTCGTCATTGACATCTACACTGGGTTACCTGTGGGTGAGTCATGGTGCCACTGTTGGAATTTTCTGGTTTTGCCTTTGTGTTTAAGAACGGAAATACACACCCATATTTTCTCAGCTTGCTTTTTTTTTTTTTTCTTAGAAGGAAAAAAAAGTTAAACCATGCCATTTAGCTTTACTGAAACCCTGATTCTTCATTTGAAATGAAGTGCACATCCCCTGTGTGGCTCCGCCTAATGGGCAGCCGCATTTGTGGCTCGTGATTCAGGGGGCTGGAAAGCTTTTCACAAAATTACAATCAAGTTTAGTTAAACCAACGCTAGGCATCAACAAGGAGAGAGATTCTGGGAGTGGGGCCAGTTGACATTTGATTTGACTATAACTCCCAATCTTTCCTTCTGTCTAGGACATGAGTTTAATATGACTTTTCATACCAATCTTTATGTGTAAATTGTTCACATAAATCCCTTTTGGGGATCAGTTTTATCTCACCTGGACTCTCCTCAGGTCATCTGCTTTGGGAATTTCAGATGTGAAATTAAAAAAAAAAAAATCTTTCCAGTGAGAGGCCCCATCTGGTAACTGGAGCAGACACCACTACAACACTAGAGATGCTTGTGCAAGATTGGGAAGTATTGCACGGCATTCAGCCAGCGGAGGCAAGGCCTTTGTGGTTTAAAAGCAAATAACATAAAAGTGGATGGAAAGCTATTGCCTTCTCGGACTCTTTCCCCAGTGTGATTTATATGCATCCTTAGATGCCCCTCTTAAGTCTGAGCAATTGTGTCTGGTAGCAAACATCACCACTTGCTTTGTTCCACCTTATTCCTAATGAGTAAACTGAAATCCACACCAGCCTTTCCAATGACCTTGTTTAAGAAAACAAGGGTCTGGTCCAGCAATCAGCCTGGCTTCCCTAGTGCCAAATCCATATGGCTCCACAGTCTAGTCAACTTCCAAAGAAACTTCATGGTTTGGAAGGAAAAGCTGCTAAATGACATTGGCATGAAACACCTGGCCCTCGCTGCTTTGTTTTTCCCCTTCCCAAAAACAGATCTTTTCATCTCCCTAGAATCCCTGATCCAAAGATAAGTGGTCTTTAATAGTAATATTTCTCCATGAACAGACCAGGCGTGTCCCCCAGCAAGGCCTGCCCTCCAAGGTTGGCAGCAGGCAAAGATTCGAAACAACATCGATATCGTCCTCCAGTCAAGCTGGAGACATCTCAGACATCATGTAGTTCCAAATGCATTGCTTTACAGCTGAGGGGACAGAGGCCCAGAGAGGGGAAGGGACTCGGCCGAGGTCACCTAGCTAATTAATAACAGAGCCGGGACCCAAATCCAGCCCTGACTCGCAGCTTGCTTTGCCTCGAGCTCTTGAAAGCTGGAAATGTGATAGTTAGCAATATACTTATTGTTACCAAATTCCACCATGACAAAATATTTAGATGACTGTGAAGCTTTGTTTTATTTGAGCTTTATACTCTCCTTCTGAAAGGCCTTAAGATTGTTGGCACATAGAGCCCATTCTGTATGGGGTTAAAACTATAGCAAGTTTGTTAATCTTGTCTTAAAATATAAACTTCTCCAAGTTGAAGGTCAAATGAAATCCAGACAGGAAAAGAAAATACAATTTTTAATATATCCTTTTGCTATTTTATGCCTGACAATGGCTAGAAATTTGACCCCATCTGTTAGAGTTAAGCTTGATAATACATCACTTATATATAAAATAAATGAAGGTGAATATAATGTTTCATGTTTGAGCTAAAAGAATGTCATCTGAATTGGTTTTTTGTTTGCTGATGGCACGCATTGGCGACATTCCTTTGCACAGGCTTTTAAGAACATGAATGCCAAATGTGTGAAAAATCCAAACACATAATCACCTATATTCAAAATAACCATATACACCAAGCTGTGTTTTCCATGAAAGAGATCAGTTTGCCTTCAAACAAAATCAACCCCTTCAGAAAAGGGTCTAAAATAAACCTGTGGTCTGTCAAATTTCTCCCCGAAAGCAGGCTAACTTTAGAGCATGATTATTCTGAAACTGTGATCGCTCTTGTGGGCTCCGCATGCAACTGTGACCGTCTTCCGGTGACTCGGGCAAACAGATCCTTGCAGAGGTTCCTGGCTATAGTACGTCAACGGAAGTATCTCAGCAGCGTGGTAACAGATACTTAGTGAACTGGAAAGACTGGAGCTTTACATCCCCTCCCAGCTTCTTCTTTCCTGTTGTTGTTTTTTAAAGTGTTTATTTATTTATTTGTCAGAGAGAGAGAGAGAGAGAGAAGCAGCAGCACAAAGAGCTGCAGGCAGAACATGCCGAGGGAGCGAGAGAAACAGGCTTCCCGCTGAGCAAGGAGCCCAGTGTGGGGCTCGATCCCAGGACCCTGGGGTCATGAACTGAGCTGAAGGCAGGTGTTTAACCCACTGAGCCACCCAAGGGTACCCCTGCCTCCCAGCATTCCAAAGTGCTTTGTGAAACTCCAGCAAGGCTTGGTGGAGGGGTCCTTCAGGATTTGATTATAGTTTTGTGAAACTGTGACCTGAAGGAGCCTGAGGGAGGCAGGCTAGCCTGTTAGCAGGCTCCTGGTATCAGATCTTGACTCTGCCTCTCCTTAGCTCTGTGGTCGTTGGCAAGTTCCATCCGCTGTCTTGGCCTCAGTTCCATCACCTGCATAGTGATGGTAGTCACGATACCTGGAGACCATCTCCTAGAGTGGTTGTGATGATTCAGTGAGTAAATCCAGGCTGAATGCTGAGAAATAGGCCAGGTATACAACTAGAGAGACACTGTTAACACGCCTTCTATGATTGTCCTCGAAGACACTGAATTGTTGGGAGTTGAGAGCAGGTCAGGCAGAGAGTGGACCACCATGACCGTGAGGAGGTGAGACCTGCCCACAAGGCCACTTACCAGCTGGCCAGCCTGCTTTCAAAGTAGCCTGTGTTCTGGCCCTGCTGTTGTGCCTACTCTGGTCCTGCTTTAATGCTTACCAACCCAACTTCCAGACACTGGTTCTTAATCTACCAAATTTTAATGGACTCAGGTGACATGCTAAGGACTGGTAAAGCAGTGACATCACAACCAGCCCCAGCCCCTGGCCTTAGGAAGCCACAGTATAAGGCAATAGTCCTTCCTCAATGCTGGCCCCACAGTCACCGTGGGCCCAGCTTACAATCTCAGACCTAACTTACCCACTTTTCAAAGCCATGTGAAGGAGAAAGGGAGTGTTGAAGGGGAATTCGAAAGATCCAGTTGTCTATGGCGATGGGTTCCTCTGCGCTTCACCAGCTCTCCTTTCCTATGTTAGCCCAACACCCCTGCACACTTTGGACTGAGAGGCCCCTTACTCTCAAAGGTCCCTTTATTCTACTCATCTGGTACATAGCGTCCAGGAGGTACCAAGATGGCTCCTACCTGGACTAAGCTGACGTTCTGAAACAAAACCAAGAAGACAGACACTATATCCAGATACTAAATTCAGATCGAGTGTCTGCAAAGCAGTTTATGATTTCAATTTTATATTGATTGACCTCCTCCATTTGCATCGCCACCACGCCAACACACACCTCCTCCACCCAAACACTCATGCACTTTCTCTTACTTGGCTTTGGACCTTACATAAACATTGACGTTAGAAGCTGCCAGCTTTCAGCGTCCATTTACCCTGCATGGAGATCACGCGCCGTGACGTCACTCACGCGTGGCTGCTCTGCTTCCAGATATCGACGAATGCCGGGAGATCCCAGGGGTCTGTGAAAATGGAGTGTGTATCAATATGGTTGGTAGCTTCAGATGTGAATGTCCAGTGGGCTTCTTCTATAATGACAAGTTGTTGGTGTGTGAAGGTAAGTGATGTCACTATATCCAGAAATGAGCCAACCGACAAGCTACTTGCCCACACAAACGTGGCCAGTTCACAACATTGGGATTTCAGAAATCCATCAGCTCTAGCAACAGTGTAGGGCAGCATGTGGAACATCATTCTTTCATGCAAAAGAATTCCCTAACTCCCAGTGGAAAAAGCAGGAGGTGCATTTCCCAGCCCTGTCCCCCCCCTCCGCCCCGCCCCACGCACAATGTATTAGATTTCCCAGCTGATAGCAGAAAGCCTTGAGTTCCTGGGTGTGTCGCAGAGATTGCTTTTGTTTCACATTGCTTGAAAGTGAGCATGGGTGGTGGGCGGTCATCTGTACTCGAATCTCAAAATTAGTGTTCTCTTCCACACGGAGCCTGTGCTACTCCCAAGTGAAAACAAGGTTAATGCAAATATTCCAAATGCATGAGAGAATTCCAAATGGCAAGAACAGCAAATTTGATTTTATATGAAGAATGCTGGCATGTGTGCAAGTGGTACTTTTTTCATTTTCGAATCGCCTCCCCTTGCCATGTGCATGTACTGTGATTCTGTGCATTCCTCAGAGCACTTCGTATTTTTCCTACATCTGGGGAAGATAGTGGGGAAGAAGTTACTAAAAGGGACTGGTTACTGGTTATTAAAGATACCATGTGCCTCGGATAGCTGGAATAATTGTCTATTTAATATTTAAAGTTGGGGCCTCTCATGGAGTTTTTGTTCATGTCAGAAACAGTTTTTACGCCTTAGAGCATGTGTTAGAGCACATATGTCAACATTTTAATGTTAAAAAAACCTTTTTTTCCCCTAAACTAGGGACAGACTCACAAACCATGAGTAAAGTTATGATCCTCAGCTCTTGCTTGTTAAATTCTCTTCACCAAGCTTTCAGTTACTGTGCCCAAATGGGCACATGTCCCTGACTCTGCCAGGTGTTGGCAGGGGGGGGGGTGGAGAATGGGGTGAGAGCCATTCCCAGTCTTCCTCAGGAGATAGTCATCTCAGGCCTTGGCTCTGGCCCCTGTGGTTTGGAAGGCCATCAAGGATCAGGTGTCTGGAGAGGAAGCATGAGAGGAAGCGTGATGCAGAAGAAAAGAAAGGAGCCCACAGCCGATGAGCAGATAATCTAACATTGGCTGTCTTCCTCATAGCCAGTCTTCCCCCTTTCATAGATGCCTAGGATGTCTGCCACCTTCCTGGGGCCTCTTTTGTTGTCTTCCATTTAGAGTTCCCAAACCTATTGGCATGGCTCCCCATGACTGCCAAGTCAACCTAGCCCTTACTATCCACATGAGGTTGAAAACCCACAGGTATACCAACATAAGGCATTTTGCTGTCGAGGTAACAGTCAGCAGATATGGAGATTACAAAGTATTCCAACTTTGGGGGTTCATTTCACAGGATATGCATCATCAGGTTGAACATTTCATCCAGAGTCAACTACTTGCCAGAACCCTTTAGCTCTCAGAATCGGAGAACAGGTTGATTTCATATACACCTCAGGAACCCTGAAATTAGAATGGATTCCAGAAGAGATTTAGGGAATATCCATGCATCTGTTCTCTCCAAGTATGCATATAATCCTAAGCAAGGCATCCGAGGCTCCACAGAAAGGCTTGTCGGTGATACCATTTGAATTCCGCAGAGACTGGCTACCCTCTGTGTTTCTGTATGCTCATAAGATCGTGGCAGACCTGCTCGGTGAGGTGGTGCTTGTCTTGGGTCCACTGTAACCCAAAGCAGACATACTTCTGCTATTGCCCAGAGAGCCTCACCCCGCAGAACCTCCCTTTGACTAACAATAGTCCTGAGGTTTCCCGCCAAGAAAGCATACACCTGTGAGGCATCAGCTGCTGTATTTGCCGCCTCCTTGTGGGAACTTCTTTAGCGGAGTCCACTTGGTAAAACCCCACTACTAGTGCTCAGAGCCAGCTTCTGCCTGTGTTCTGGGCTATTCTGTTTTCCAGACTGAGCCCAAGTTAGACTGTTCGTAAGAGCAGGGACTGGGAACACGTATCATGCCCCATGGCATAGCCTGGACTATGCAGTAACTTTCACAATGCCATGAATTTGAACTATATTGCTACCTGGTTAAAAAAAAAAAGAGGCAAATAACCCCCTGAGTATAGTCAAAGCTCTGAAGCACACAGTACCCATTTATTCTTTTCTTTGATAGTGAAAGTTGGGTTGTTCTCAGTAGTTTTATGTGCAGCCTCTTATATTAAGTTTCCTCTATTTGACCGCCATGTGGCAGTAATTTAAGCAGGAGCCTCCGTAGCTCTGTAGTTCAACACACTGCCTGTGCATCAGAAGAAGCATTTGTAAGCTTATTGGAAATGTTGCATCTCAAGCTATTCCCCAGACACTCTGAATCAGAATCTGCCTTTCAACAAGACCCCAAGGGACTCGTATGTACATGAAGTCTCGAGATGCTTTGCTTATAGAACTTAGAACATTTGGGACGAAAGCAACCTGATAGAATCATAAAACCCTGGGGACTTGGAGCAAAATATGACATTTCATAGGATATTTAGTCTAGACCATGCCAAGTCCTGGTCCTAACAGCTGAGTTTCATGACTTTTTTTTTTTTTTAAGACACAGAATCATTAGAGTCCATATGTGGTCATAAACCAAGTACTCGCAGTTATGAAAAATATTAGCAAAGTGGGAAAACTAGAAAATAAGTCTCCAGTGTTCCCTTGTCTGTTCAATAGAATGGATCAAAATAAGGAAAGAGAAATCTCTCTTCTGTGAGAGGCTTCAGCCCCTGGACCCTTCCCCTGCCCCCCATGCTGTTCCCCTTCTAATGAAATTCTCTTCTGCTTGGAGATATCGACGAGTGTCAGAACGGCCCTGTGTGCCAGCGCAACGCCGAGTGCATCAACACAGCGGGCAGCTTCCGCTGCGACTGCAAGCCCGGCTACCGCTTCACCTCCACGGGCCAGTGCAACGGTGAGTGGCTCCAGCCGGCTGCCTGAGCCCACCAGGGGCCAAGTTGCATCACGCCTCACATACTGGGGGTTTTCTGAGAAGGTCTGGTTGAAGAATACATGAGTTATGGCTTGGACTGCTGAGTTCCAGTAGCTAGACTAGCAAAAAGGAAAATTATGGAAATGTCTAAACACTCATAAAGGTGATGTTTTTAAAACAACAAATATATCAAGTGCCTACAAAGATTTCCTATTTGCCTTTCTCCCGCCCTGCTGCAAACACCCATTCCCACAAATACGCACAACACACGCGGGTGCTCGTGTGCGCGCACATACAGACACAGACACACACACGGAGACACAGACACACACACACACACACACAGAGTCCCCTGATCAGTATTTGGGGCCAAATACTTTTTTATTTCCCTTTACATAATCCCCCATAGGACAGAAAGTTGTCACCTTTGCAACCATACACCCCAGTTCTAGACAGTGAACCTCTCCTGAGCGGAGTTTGATTAACCTGCATAAACCAAGCAAAAAAGACCAACAGCACCACTTTTGCTCCTAAACATCTAACAGAATTGAGGGCAGGAAACATTAACAGCCTTTTATTAGCTATAAGTCACCTACAGTCAAATGAGAAACCATCCCCTAGAGGATAGATTGTTGTTCGCTTTTGGCACAGAGGAGGTAGAAATAAGAGAGATGAGTTAGATTAAATGGATGGTCAAGTTTTAAGTATCTGATGGCATCTCTAGCCAGTGGCACCAAAATTAAAACAGCGGTATCTCAGCCCAGAAGCAAAATTACACCTCAGAGTGATTTTCATGTGAGTTTTTGAGTAATTATAAATCTTTGTATATTTAGCACGGAGGGCAGGAAGAATGTGTTATTTTGCTATGGTTCATTTCCCAAGGAGTTTCCTGGATATTTTATGCATTTGTGAATGAAACAACACAAGGGAACGTGGTCAGATTTTCCTTGGATTTCCTTGCCTACCAGTGATTAAGTGGTAGGAAGTGCACTGTTCTCTGTAGGGTATTTTGCATTGTTTTATTAGACCTTGGTGGGAAGCGGGTGTAATAGCAGAACAAAAACTCACTTTGAGAATCAAGGCTTATTTTGTTGGGTTTAAAGGAACATGTGTAAGTGTTTAGCATTTTGTCAACAAAGCAGTTGTTATTCGTGTATTAAAAAAAAACAGGACAGGAAAAGTGGGGACGTCTCTGATATGAGTCACAATACCCAAGTGTAACTTGGCAATTATACCACTTCCCTGCATTTTGCTCTTAATTTATATTTCTTTGAAACTGGGCAGAATAATTCCAATCAAAATAAGGAATTGCTGATAATATAGAACGTGTCATTTCACACCATTTCACGCTCAGGCAAGAAGTGGGACAAGCTATTTATACATCAAAACAACACGTCCAACCAGGGCCTGCTAGGGCTTAAGCCCTGCCATATTTTCTTGTAGAACATTAGCACCAATAAAACTCATCCAGCAGCAATCAGGGATAAGTACTGTGAGTGAGCGTTGTTTGTGGCCAACGCTCACTTTCCCTCATTCATTGGAATCCTCGGAAGAAAGGGAATGTACTTGAGTTTTGCAATTATTCAGCCTCTAGGGCTGAAGACTTCATTCTGGAATTATCTTCATCTGTACCTTTTAAAATCTGTTAAAATCTCTTCGATGCTATCCTATGCATAGCATTTTTTCAAGCACACTGCAAAAATACTCCTCTTGTCCTGTGTTTAAGATGAAAAGAACCAAAATTTCCTTTGCAATATTAGATTTTTATGTGAACTTTTATTTGAATTTATTTGAAAAGTACATCATTTCAAATCCCAAATCACAGCTGGCCATATTACCCACATTGCTGAGAGAACGGGTAGGTGTCTAAGCCCAGGGTGCGCGTCCGACCCAAGGCGCTCTAAAAAAGAGCAAATGCAGCCTCTTTGTGAATGTCTTGCCCAGCTTAAAGGCAGGAGACATATGCTTCCCTGTGATCTCTGTCTGCTGTATTTTTCCTCCTAAAATTGTGTTTAAACCTCCTATCTCTGTCTCAGACATAATTTTCTGGGAGCTCAAATCCTGGTGCTTGTAGAAACCTAGTTTTCTGGTCTCCAAAGTGAACTCCACAATTAAATTCTCTAAAACTGTAACTTGCTATTTTATCGTTAGAACCTCAAAGTGCTTCACGTTTTCTTTTCTTAAAACCATCATAAAATAGGCAACGTGGGAAAGAATTTTCCTAATTCCTTCTCCAAGAAGACCCATAGTGCACTCCATTTCCTGTGGGCCCAGGAGATAAGACAGACCTGGTCCCTTGCATTCCTGGAGATTCAGTAATACCCGAGGGTACCCAAGGTTTGGTCCAACTCTCGTAGGTTCTGAGACACCCTTCCTCAAAACCAGTTCCCTTTATAGAGCTTAGCAGTGGAAAGGAATTTCTTCTGCCTATCCAGTTTGCTTATTTTAAATCCATTTTCCCCAATGGGAATGATCATAATTTGTTAGGTTAACAAGCACTTCTAGATAAGCAAGCAGTAGCTTCTAAGCTGCTGTGTCCCAGTTTCTCCATTAAGATGATATATTCAAGCTCACTTGAGACTTTTTTTTTTTTTTAAAGATTTTATTTATTTATTTGACAGAGAGAGAGGCAGGCAGAGAGAGAGAGAGAGAGGGAAGCAGGCTCCCTGCTGAGCAGAGAGCCCGATATGGGACTCGATCCCAGGACCCTGAGATCATGACCTGAGCGGAAGGCAGCAGCTTAACCCGCTGAGCCACCCAGGCGCCTCACTTGAGACTTTTAAATTGTATGGTGATTCATCAAGTCTAATGTTCTGTATATTGGAAGGAGGGAGTCATAAAAATGGCAACATGGGCACATGAAATAGAGCGCAAATCTTTCTTCTGGCAAGAGTACAACTGCTCTGGGCAGCAAAAAGTGCCCATTCCAGTTGTGGTCTTCTCAGCAGCTGACAGCAAGTTTGGATTATTCAGACAGAAGCAGTGTAATTGCTGTGCTTTATGGATTCTATACTCAAGTTGGCATTCTGCTGTTGGCTCTCTTTTATGACAGGAGGAAGACCAGGATGATACAGTGCTCTTCAGATGATATGGGTCCTAAATGTAGAGTCCTGAGACCTTTAAAAAATTACATTAGAGACTTAAGTAGGCATGCAATTATGTCATTTGTAGATTCATATAATAAATTCCACCCCTCAGATGATCCGATTTCAGGAGAACTCATAGATTCAGTTGATGATAAATATAATTTAGAGCTTAAAGACTGGCAGAGGCAAGATGACAGGGCCTTCCTCTGAGTGAGTATGAGTAAAAAGAAACATCACCAGGATTGTCAAGGGCTAAAAGGAGCCATGTGCAGACCTGAAGACTTGGTTGAGATGGAACAAAAGGTAATAGGAGTAAGACAAAACAATGAAGTGAAACTTGAACAAGGGACAGTGTGGGTTTTCCATCAGGAAAACCTATCTTAGCAATGGGATTAGTTTGACTTTGATATAAATTTCCAAAGGAAGCCATGAAGGGTCTATGACTTGAGGCACCAAATCTTGACCAGACAAGATACCTAACTCATTCCATAGTCTATGATATTGCTTAGGTACACAATCAAACGGAGTATCTCCCAGCTTTGAGTCTTCTTCCTCATTCTACTTCTAAATTTTCTCTCCTTTCGGGACATTTTTTCCATCCCTTCATGAATTGTTAACATACTCTGAATGTGTCCAGTAAATGAGAGTAACTTTAACTAATTTTGAAGTAAAAATAAATATAATGGCAGTGTCTGTTCTCCTGGCTCGGATTAGAGCTAGGACCAATCCAGAGCATGACCTAGAAGTAAATCACTTAATGTAGTTTGGTCTCCTAAACTCTACCTAAGATACTTAACTATACTTTTTGTCCACAGATCGCAATGAATGTCAAGAAATCCCCAATATTTGCAGCCATGGACAGTGTATTGACACAGTTGGAAGTTTTTATTGCCTTTGCCACACTGGTTTTAAAACAAATGCTGATCAAACCATGTGTTTGGGTGAGTGTGTGATTATTGTTTATTTTTAACTCATAGCCTATTGAAAAATTCATTTGCATCTGAATACATAGAGAAGTTAATACTAAACCTCCAATATTAGTTTTACTGTTTTTAAAATAAAAATATAAGCAGGCCTGTAGCATTAACCTCCTTTGGTATTTAATCTTTGGCAACCTGAACATAATAAACCTCTTCCTCGAAACTCATTTGGCTGCAAGGTCAGAAAAACTTACTAAGGTAAAAACTGAGAACAATATTTAAAAATACAAAAAAAAAACTTGTACATACTTTGTAAAAATACAAAAAGAAATTTATTAATGTTAATAGCCTATTACTTTATGAAATCAGCGTGGGTTCGCCTTATTGGAATAGAGTGCAGATTTGAGTGTTTGAATATGAGCATTTTTTGAGAAGCATATATAGTTTGTACCAGATCTTTAAAGGCAAATTTATGGATCCCACAAAGGCAAACAAACTAACTAACAAACAAAATACAACAAAAAACAAACAAAAAAATACCCACATTTCTCTAGGGGAAAAGAGCTCAAGATTTTAAATACCTTTCTCTCTTGCTTTCAGTACTAAGCCAGGATGCTTAGAATAAATTTAGAATAAATACCAAATATTAATCAATCATTTTCTCTCTTTTCCTCCTTCCTTTTTCTACTTCCAAGCAACATCCAATAAGTCTTTGGGGACTTCATGAACATGATTGAGTTTCACAGCTGGAAAAAAAGAAGAATCAATAGAGTAATGTTTTAAGAGCTTAGCTTTTGCTGTAATTGGGTTCATCCATTAGGGCACATTCTTATAAAGTTTTGTCTTCTTCAGAACAGATAGCAGGTTTTCAGTTAGAGGAGTATCATCAACCCTGCTTGCTCCTGGGAAGCTTACCCATGCATAGCAATGGCACCCTGTGTAACAGTCTTTTTTCCTCTTCCATCTGGATTTTCTGGAACCCTCTACCAAGGAGGCCGTCCTACAGAAGAATTTCACTAGTTTGGCTAAAAATGAATCAAAGCAGCAGTTCTTGACTGCTGGCAGGGTGACTCATCCAAATGTGGTCTTCAGACACAGACGCACACATTGGATCCCTTTGGGGTCAGCAAAAGCTTTCTGATTTAGGATCCCAGATCACTTGTCTTCATGCCCAGAATTCTAAAGGAAAGGAAATCCTAACTCTAAACACTGCATCTGGCTAACCTGAGCCGTTGTCTTTCACTCCCCGAATCTCCCTCCCTGCACCCTTGCCCTCCTCATTCTGCCTCTCCCGCAAACCAGCAGGATCAACTTTCTTTCATTTTGTTTCCTCCTCAATATAATGTACACCTGCTCTATAAGAAATATGTCAGTTGCTGGGGCCCGATGCAAAGATAAAAAAAGATGACAAAACAGCTCTACAAAATAGTCAAAGAGAAAAGTCAGAGACCAATAAAAAGACAAATAATAACGCAAGAGTGTAGCAGAAGAGCCCAGTGCCATCACTTTGGGGTAGTTTTTAAGAGTGAAATAAGTCACCACTAGTGGGAGTAGTCATGGGTTTTTAGGGGTGGACTGGAAAGAAGGAAGAGATATCGAAAATATCCGGTGAGTTAGAAACCTCATGTATTTTGTTGCTGATTTCAGGGTACTATCAGGTGACTCCCTGCTTTTTGGTAAACTGCAGTGAGAATCCTAAAGGCTGAAGTTTGCCAAAGGTGGCAGCAAATCAAGACCCAGATGCACACAGAATTTTCCATTTCCAAATGAAAATATTTGAGAAAAGTGGCAAGGGTGTAGAATTCTAGAAGTAAATAGAGTAGAATAATTCTTGTCCAGTTCTCATGTCCTTAGCTTGCCTCCTTCAACATGCCAACCAAGGAAATGGTTTATGCCCGAGGTTTAGATCCTTGGCTTTTGCTGAGTCATGGGGAACTGCCAATGATCAAGATGTTCTTAGCCTACTCCTGATGCACTGTGAACCCCACAATGCCCTGAAGCCCCAGATAGGCACTCACCTCGTCTTCTGTTAACAGCCATGTTCCTCTGTGCCCGTTGTTCCCACTAGACATAAATGAGTGTGAGCGAGACGCCTGTGGGAATGGAACTTGCCGCAACACAATTGGGTCCTTCAACTGCCGCTGTAACCACGGCTTCATCCTTTCCCACAACAATGACTGCATAGGTGCGTATGCAAACCGGTGGGCACTGAAGGAAGGATGTTTTATCTGCATTCTTTGCAATTAGCAGCCCGTCTGGGGTGCCAGCCAGTGTTCTTAAATATATGCCCTCTAATACATAACAACTGGCAAGGAGTTATGAAATATAATGTCCTAAGTAAATGTCAAATAGAGTAACTACAGCCATGACTTTCATTAAAATGCCTCATTAGCAGCTATAAGTTTTATATGTGCCATACTGTGAATTCAGTACATTTTTAAATAAATTGAACTGACGTTTTAAAACATATAAGTGTGATTCTTTGTATAGAAATTGCATAATTCAGGAATGATGTGGACCTACTTGTCTCAGTGTTTCACTATAGCCTCTCTTAAAAGAAGTCAATTATTGAATCTATAAAATCCTCCCTATAAAACATACTGTTATTTATAAGTGAGATTAATGATCCAAATTTTATATCATTCTAGAGGCTAATTTTATATACTTCTAATTATGAGAATACTTAGTAATACCCTCAGCTGTATTGTGTACTGGGTTTTTAGCTTTTAAAAATGAAAAGTAAAGAAAGATCAAGGTGAAACTCATATAAAGTTCTAATATAAATTATCAATTTCTAATTAATAGAATAGTATAATCTTGTTAGGTTTTGATAGTTGAGTAAAGCCAGCTGTGTTGTTACAAACTAGATCTTTACTGGAATTTTTAATGCTTGGCTGAGCCAGCAAAGGCCACTAAAATTTAGAATAAGTATTTTTCCCTTTGAAGGTTTTGATCATTGCTGGAATTATGACATTTTCTTTGGAATATATCAAAGGATCTTTTTTTGGCAGATGTTGATGAATGTGCAACTGGAAATGGGAACCTTTGCAGAAATGGCCAATGCATCAATACAGTGGGGTCCTTCCAGTGTCAGTGCAATGAAGGCTATGAGGTGGCTCCAGACGGGAGGACCTGTGTGGGTAAGTGCTTCCTCCGAAGGACCCTGCAAATAATGCTCTGAGCGGTGAAAGGATCCTGCAGTCCCTATCACCATCCTTCCTTCAGAAGTCTGGAGGGAGAAAAATCAGAGTAGAATTATACTAATCCTACCTGTAGACTCTGGTGTGTGTGTGTGTGAGAGAGAGAGAGAGAGAGAGAGAGGACACACTTCTCCGTTATGTTTTAAAATCAAGTTGTTATTATTTAACAGAAAGTTAAATTGTCCCATAGCAATTGTAGTTTGCTTTCTCATATATTTTTTTTTCTTTAAAATAGCTTTGTGGAAAGCTCTTGTACAATCTTTTGGGTGTCCTCAAAAATCTGCATTCCCACTGACTTCTCACATACTTCACTTTTCTTGAAACAACTGATTTGTGATAGGTCACATAAAATGTGGTTGTTCTACCGCACACTTCTGAAAGCTGATAAAGCTTCTTTTTACTGAGTCATTAATTTTTGTCCATGGTGGTTTTATGTATTTCTTTGATTTGATTCCAGTTTTTTAAAATTTTAATTGCTTGATGGAAATCACACCAATGGGAACCTCTTCTTTCTTTTTCCCTTTTCTTTGCAGATATCAACGAGTGTCTTTTAGAACCTGGAAAATGTGCACCAGGCACCTGTCAAAACTTGGATGGGTCCTACAGATGCATTTGTCCACCTGGGTACAGTCTACAGAATGACAAGTGTGAAGGTAGGAGTAAGAACTAGCAGTGTTTAGAAGGAGCAGTGTTTGTTACTCCACTGGCATTCTCAAAGTCAGTTTTTGTGACGATGTGCTGGCGTCTTCATTTTGGAGTCCTTTATAAGAAACAAATCCAAGAGCAGAGGATCTGACTTATGTTCTTACACTCAGATGATGAGACAAGAACATCCAATTCTCATGCTCATATCTGATGACCCTGTTTTGCTCTGTGCATATGGGTGGCCTAATGACCCTGACTCTTTTCCAATGTGCTTTTATGCAACTTGTAAGAAATCCTGGATTACATGTTTTTAAGTGCCAACAGGTCGCAACCAAAAATAGCTTCCTGATTTCAGCTAAAATCTTTAAGTGACCATATTAAAGGTTGGATGACTGTGGCTATATAATTTGTCTATGTTGTTTTTACCTATAGAGCAGTGAAAGTATGTTACTATAAATAAATTCTCAGCAAATTTTATAGTCCTGCATTCCTCAATATATATGTCATTGAATTAAATGAAGGGCATTAATTGCCAGGACTTCATAAATAAATAGGCTGAAAGGATTTTTAAGAAGTCACCTAGTCCATATGCCCACGTTTAAATAGGTCTGATGTAATCCATAATGAGTAAGGATTTTCTCCACTTTTAAATACTATGGAGAAATTTTATTATATATCCAATTTAAATCATAGCAACTGATAATGTTCTAAATGGAAACAGTTGATCAAAATTAGGCCTAAATACAAATTATTATAAGTGTTATTTCACTTTTACTAAAGATCAATTCTATTTACTCCATGAGTAATGCAAAATTTCCCTAAGAGGAACAGAATGGAAATGTATAAGACAGAAAAATGACTTCTCGAATACTAAATAATGTGCCCATTCCGCCATCCTTGTCTCCATCCTTACGAAGCTGTCACCTGTAGGTTAATTTCTACCATAAGAGAAAGAATCCTCACAACAGCAATAATAAAAACAACAACAAAAAGAAATACTTGAGCATTTTTACAAAAATTGGCTTCGCTCTTAAGAAAAGGTTGGACATGGAAATGGAGGGCACGTAGGACTGGAGTCATTCAGTCATTGGCAGCAGCTCAGATGCATTAATACAGCACAAGCAACATGGTGCAATCATAGGAGTGATGAACAGGCTGGTTTTGCCCTAAACAGGAAGATAATCGCTTTGAGTTGCACATCCCGAGAATACCTATTGTGTGGTATTTACAATATTAAGTCAAGATAATGGAATTAGTTTCCTAACTTCCTCTTAGTTGGACCTTGTGGAAGGGAACTCATATAACATGAATATACTTCGATGTAGGTAGAACTCTTCGCACAAATGCAAAAATAAAGTGCCCCATGATATAAGAGATACAAGTTTTGTTGCAGAAAAATAAAAAAAGTATTTCCATAAAAATAGCATGGCTCAGAAGCAAGACTTATCTCTTTTTTATTACAAATTCCTGCTGAAAATCAGGGGAAAAGATAGATAAGTCTGTTGTAAAGAGTGGCCATACTTTTCCTGTACATAGGATGATCATGTAATTTATTGACCAAACCAAGACAGTTTGAAGGAGGGCACTATTAATAATGAGGCCAGGACAACAAGCATAAACTAGGACTCTCCTAGGAAGACCAAGGCATATGATTGCCCAAGTCATTCAGACTTCACTGTAGACCACTTTAAATCAGCCCTTATTAGATTAAGGTATATTCATATGCTAAAGGATACTTCACAATATGAGTGTATCAAATGCCTATTAGGTATATGATGAAAGGAAAAACTGGTCTCTACAAGAAAGACATTTTTGTGTCTTGAGAAAAATTAACATGCAAATGAGAGTTAGGAACCCTATATTCTGTGATATCTTTAGTTTACACTGCACAAGATTATTTTCATGAACATTATTATTCTTGTAAAACTCAGAGTTTTAGGGATGTAGCACAGGGTTTTGGGGAAAGCACTGTGGATGGATGGAGGGGAATAAATTTTTGTTTCAAAGGTCTAGATCTCTTACTAACTTATCGTCAACATAATTAAAATTTCAAGCTTCTGCTTCCTATGCAGTGGGGAGGTCAGAGGCTGCAGTTTCTTGTTTTTCTCCTAGCTTAGGGTAGTAGAAAATCACTCTACCTTTTCTAATTAGCCAGGCAACTGAGTCTGGGTAAGAAACCGTTCTCATTGTATCCTTTAGAAGACATCTGCAGGTGCATTTTTATAACAAGAATTTTCAAGGTTAATTTTTTAAAAGATGTCACAGCCTAAAAGTCCACTCATAGCATAATGATACAGGAAAAATCTTCATTATTGGAAGAGTTTTGAAACTGACTTGCACTTTGTACTTCCACACTTTGCATTAGGTATCTGATGGTGTCTCCATTGTGTTTTGACTTTGACACATGTGATTCTTTTAGATATTGATGAATGTGTTGAAGAGCCAGAAATCTGTGCCCTGGGCACATGCAGTAACACTGAAGGCAGCTTCAAATGTCTATGTCCAGATGGGTTCTCCTTGTCCTCCACTGGAAGAAGGTGCCAAGGTAACTGCCTTTGAAGACTGTAGACTTTCATTACTCTGTTTATTTGTTGTGGTTTCATTTTCTTAAACATGGCAAAGCTTTGCTTCTTTGTGAAAGAGAAGATGGAGAGTTTTCATTCACCCAGAGGTCTAATGATTACCATATGTCAGAAAGTTCATTTTTACTTTTAAGGTTGAAAACTCATCCATCAAGTTCTGGTTGCTTGTATAACAACTTCCCTGGGCACTTAAACCTCTCTCTCCCCCTAAGAACACAGATGCTGATAGGTCTGTCAGTGGGGGACCTGCCATGAGCCGCTGAATCCTGGAAAGCCTGGGGAAAGTTCAGTTCCATGGCCTCTGCCTCTCAAGAGGTAACTTAGTATAAATGTGGGCCAAAATCTAGACTCTCGGTCAGAAAAATACAGATTAATCCATTCGCTTCCAGGATAGAGTGCCCACCCCTGACATCACAAATTTTCTAAGAAAACAGGAAAATAAATTTGAACTGACCTGGACTCTTGCTGGGATATAGTCTTGTTTTCAGGTCTAATACTTGTGAACTTAGAAAAGAAAAAGAAGAAGAAAAAGAAACCTGAACTTGTGCCTAACACAGTATATCATATCCCAGAAACTATCTGAATTTTAGTGAACAATGCAATGGTGTGTGTCTATCCATTTATACATACTAGTTTAACGAATTTAGAACAAAAAACCCCATACAAACAAACCCCATACGAATTTCCCCCCTCTACCTCTGTGTTCTGTTGTTGTCGTTTTATTGTTCAGGGTTTTTTTCTTGGTTATTTTGTTTTGTTTTGGTTCAGTTTGGTTCTGTATTACTAAATAAGAGGCAATGGATATAATTTCAGATTCCGAAAGTTGGGTTTGGGGGTCTCAGCTCCACCATCCGTAGCCTAGGGCAAGTCACTGGATCTTTTGGAGGTTCCATTTCCTCATTTTAAACAACCAAATAATACCTGCCCAACCAATCCTATTGAATAGGTAACAAAGCTTTATTAGTTTCTTCTGCATTGTTCATAGATCCCTGTTATTCTGTTGATTAACTTTTGCCTCCAACTGGTCTTTTTGCTACCCAATATTTAGAACTGTGAAGGGGGAGTTGGGAATTCTCTGACTGGTCTGATCTCATAGATCAGAAGCTGTCAGAAGCCCAGGCAGATTTCAGGCTTGTGGGTGGGGTGACAGTGGACGCAAACAGATCCTCTGTTAGAGTACAGACCAAGCCAGATAAATTCTAAGATCGACTCCTTTGTCTCTGTGTGCCTTTGGCTTGGCCCAGGTTTGGAAAGAAAGCAGTGAGAAACCAGGTGTGAATCTGCCTGCCGATGTGGCAGGCCAGAGGAAACTCATAGGCTATTAATTCAATTTGCACTGGCCTGTCACAGAGCAAGCTAACGCTGCAGGAAGAATCAGCCCAGCTGTGAGCTGCCTTGCCACATGCTCAGCTCCAAGAGGCAGAGCCAGGATTGAGGAATGCAAGCAGGGAAAGTGACTTTTGTAGTTCTGATGAAATTTCAGAGGTCATTAAGGGCTCTTTGCACATGGACTCGTAAACAGGCATCCTAGTGAGTCCTAACTCGAGTGTGTGGGCAAGCAAAGCTCTCCGTCCCATTGCAAGACACCTTTGATTAATAAACCAAATTTAGAGAATCACCACAGGCAAATGTAAACCCCCCACAGGGCACAAACTTCCCTGAAGCCATGGAATTAAGAGCTGGGTTTTACTTATAAAGACAAATTAGGAGTCATGCTTCTTTTGCCCATGAAATCAGAAAATCCCACAGAACCACAGATAACGTTTTTGAGGGAACAATTGTGATAAGACTCAGGTGAACAGATTTGGGTACCTAAAGGCCACAGATGTAAATGGGCCACTCCCACTTAAAAAATTCAGTAAAGAGAATTTTTTTTCTTTCAGGAGGCGGGATGGTAGAGTAGTCCTGGAGAGACAGGGCTGGTTTATGGAACAGGGTTGATGATAAAAGGAAAAGAGAATCTATCTAGATTTGGAAGAAACATTATGAGCTAGAAGACAACAGAGACCACTGAATTTTAATATATTTGTTGAGACATTTTTGTGAATAGTCCCTAAATTATACCTTAAGACAGTTACAGATGTAAATAATAAATACAGAACATTGTACGTGACAATGAACTTGAAGAATAAAACAAATCAAAGTGTGTCCTTCGAGAAACTATAATCTATTAAATCTTGAAACTTCTCAACAAAGCAAATATTTGGAAGGCAGACATGCCACAGGATGCACACTGGCTTTTTTTGCACTTGACTTTCAGAAGAGTAGTTCACTGAAAGGTGCCTGTTAGGTCCCAGCTATCACAGGTGTGGAAGGAGAGTAAAAACTAGCAAGAAAATGTATCTGGAAGAATTAGTTGAAAAAGGCGAACAAATTCATTTGGGGAAGAAGGCCAACTGAATTTGACTTACTAGGGCCTGGTAAATACGAGTGATGGATTGACTGGTTATTATTTTTACTTTAATTCATGGAAGTTTTTCTTCCGTGATCTTTGGCAACTCAGTTATTCTTACATTATCTCCTTTGTCAAGAAATAAAAGCTGTGAAGTTGTCTTAGCAGAAATGCATCGGTGGCTATAATAATAGGTCATAATGTGCCACCTAGGGTTGAGAAACAGTGACAGGAGAGAGCCTACCTGGTCCTAAAGAAAGAAAGGGGAATTGTACAAAATGGGTATGAAAGCATTTCCTTAAAGCCTGCAGATTGTAGCCTCTGTGTAACTAGAGAGGAGCCCGCAGGGCTTTGGATGTCAAATTTGAGGGAAAACACTCCAGGCTTTTGGATGAGCCACCCCGTTTGCTCTATAAGTAATGGTAGAGTCCATTTCCAAAATTATGTCAAGCAGTGTTGGAGAATTTTGTAGCAACTAGATCCCATCTTCCATGTTGTCACCAAAAAATAATTGATATAAAAACAATACATTCTTTCAGAGAAAGGTTATCCTGCCTCCTATCCACCCACCTCTCTGCCCTCCTCTTTACCCTCTCTCTCTCTGTGGAGCTAAACCACGTTCTGTATCTTGCATGTGTGGGCACGCACACGTGTCTAAAATCTGCAGAAGGCACCACAGGCATTTTATAGACAGAAACTACATCAGCAGCTGCTTCGGCGAATGACCATTATTGTATTTTTGCCACTCCACAAAATTGCCACATCTTTATTTACTCTATGCCTGGGATCAGGGGTTTTATTTTGGTTTCTGGGCTTAGGGGACAGCAGATAAAACAACACAATGTGATAGCACGATAAGTACCAGAACTGTGAGGTCTCCCTTAACCTAGTATGCTTGCTAAATGCTATCCAAAACACACAAACACAGCTGTCAATGCAGGGGTCTTGCGAATGACTGCACTTCTGAATGTCCCCACCCTGAAGTCACTGATGATGTGATACTGTTGGATTTTGTCATTCACATCAGGTTATTTTGGAAAATTGGCTGAAATGAGAAATAAAGTGAAGCCACATAGATGTATTCATCAGATCTTACGACAAAAGTCACCTATGACTTTAAATATCTGAGCCCAATTTCTGTTGCAATCACTTAATGTTACGGAGTCTTCCCACTCTAAAGAAAAGGGCATACGTTTAACAGGATGTACAGTAACGATGTAGTAGGAAAGGTCTGAAGAGTCTCCTGGATTTATGCTGCAGATCTGCGAATGAGCTACTGCTATGCCAAGTTTGAAGGAGGAAAATGTTCATCGCCCAAATCCAGAAATCACTCCAAACAGGAATGCTGCTGTGCCTTGAAGGGAGAAGGTTGGGGTGATCCCTGTGAGCTGTGCCCCACTGAACCTGATGGTAGGTCCACCATCTGCACTTCTCTTTGGGCCCTTCATAGCGTGAGACTGGCCATGAAATAGGAAAGATTGTATGTAGGCCTTCAGGAAATAAAAGATAATTTAATTGTAAGTCTACCTTAAATATTCATTAAGATTATTTTAACTTAGGAGCTGGGCAGTTATTTTCTTCTGAAATGTGCTATGAATCAGGGCTGCCCAAGTAGTAGGCACACCAGTTCTGGGAGCCTTGTTCACTTTCCCTGGTATCGGGGCTTTTCTCGTCTGTTGTTTCCCAACATGCGCGGCTGTGGCAGTCTAGCCACCACACATTGCGTGGGAAGCAGCCTGTAGCTATTCGCCATTGGTCTATCTATTAACAAGTGTTTGTCTCTACTGCAGAGGCCTTCCGCCAGATCTGTCCCTATGGAAGTGGCATCATTGTGGGGCCTGATGATTCAGCAGTTGGTAAGTGGCCTGCACTGGCTTCTCAGCATTTCTTAATATTCTTAACCAGCTTCTTTCCTGCCCTTTCTCCAGCTGTTCTTACTTTTATTTTTTTTTTAAA
Organism: Mustela erminea; assembly: GCF_009829155.1. Classification (NCBI taxonomy): domain Eukaryota; kingdom Metazoa; phylum Chordata; class Mammalia; order Carnivora; family Mustelidae; genus Mustela; species Mustela erminea. The sequence goes on along the minus strand of NC_045618.1, from coordinate 68,501,257 downwards.
GATATATTTATTTGTTTGTTTGTTTGTTTATTTGAGAGCGAGTGCATGAGAGCAGTGAGGAAGGGGCAGAGGGAGGAGAATCTCAAGCAGACTCCCTGCCGAGCACAGAGTCCAGCATGGGGCTCAGTCTCACAACCCTGAGATCATGGCCTGAGCCAAAATCGAGAGTCAGATGCTCAACCACCTGAGCCACCCATGGCCCCTCTCCCCAAACTGTTCTTATTTCTCCACATTTATCTTGTAAAATAAAACTCTACTTTTCATTTAGGTACAAATTGTATTATCATACTGTATGGCAATATTGTATTGTAATATTAGATATTTCATTGATCAGATGCTGAAATGATCATAGTTTACCTTTGTTTTTTTGTTTTTGATTTTAAAGTACCTCGTGGTGCCTGGGTGCCTCAGTTGGTTAAGCGTCTGCCTTCAGCTCAGGTCATGATCCCGGGGTCTTGGATTGAGCCCCACATGGGGCTCCCTGCTCAGCGTGGAGTCTGCTTCTCCTTCTCCCTCTGCTCCTCCCCACTGCTCATGCTCTCTCTCAAATAAATAAAATCGCAAAAAAGATTACTAAAAACAAAAAAAGTACCTTGTTAGTCAGTGTTTTATTTCTCTTTTACATAAGATATGGACGAGTGTAAAGAACCTGACGTCTGTAAACATGGACAGTGCATCAATACGGATGGCTCCTACCGCTGCGAGTGTCCCTTTGGCTACATTCTGGAAGGGAATGAATGTGTAGGTGAGTAATAGGTCGGTTTCTTCCATAGGGATTTTACAAGTTAGAAATTGGGCCATGGAGCATTCACACTGGGAAGTGTGAGTAGTGGGATTGGGACAAGCATGTTTTGTGCATTCATTCAGGCAGCATTCATCTGCAGTACTAGTTGCACACCCCATGTCCCAAGCTTTGTGGCTACAGCAGTGACCCAAGCCAATATCTTTCTTCCTTGCATGGACATCACAGTCTAAAACACTGGACACATCTGAAGATGTGGTGGAAAGGAGGACATTATCATGTATTTTTTTAAACTTTTATAAAAATTAATAATCATAATCTTATTCTCTCAATATGTAAAATACAACATTCAGATTTTATTAAATTTAGTAATGTGAAAAGCTATGTACCCAGTGTAAACTCCTCTTGTTTTTGCTCTCTTAAAATTTCTAAGAATGGCTATGCCTGACCTTTGACCTCTTGATGCCTACCAATGCAAAATTGAATCCAAGTATTATGTCTGTTCCTCTAAAATTTCACCCACAGCTATAACCATGAAGTGTAACCAAGTTCTTTAGTCTTTCTAGGCCTCAGAATGTCATATTATGCAAATGGACTAATTTATTCCTAATTGCTCGGTAGCTCTAAAAATCAATGATGTTGTAACTTTTATGAACTCAAAAGAGATGTCATATTCTGGACAGTGAAATACTATTTCACAGCAGAACAAAAGCAAGGTTGTCACTGAATTCTCAAGATCTTCAATTAGTGCTCCTGTGTGCATGCTAAATGATCCTGCTCGCCCAGACTCTCTACCACAGCCTCTTGCCTTCACCATTTGACTCAGAGCCCAACAGAACATATAACCCTGATGATGGCCCATCACTATTCCATGTCCTAGAGAACTAAAATGACAATGTTATTCCTCAAAAATTTCCCTTTCCAAAAGGAAGGTCCTCTCCCCCAAGAGATGTGTCAGATTCTAGAGGGATGGGTTGGGAGGCATAGATATTTTTTAGACCTCCTTGGTAAGACTTGTTCTCTCCCCCCAGTTGTTTACAGAGATCATACCCTAAACATATTTCTTTCTAGCTTTTCTTCTGCCTAATGTAAACCATCTGGTTTCGACAGAATCAACAAGAAATCTTGAATCTTGATTTTATCCAGCATATTAATTTTGCCTAACCTCTGGTCCCTCATTTTGTGTAAGCTTTGTCTTCTATTTTATATCTGGCAAAAATCCATCTTGTTTAAGGCTTCTTGGAGAGTGATGTAATGTAAGGCCAGACTGGAGATATATTTCTAGCTTTATATAAGTGAAAACTTTTGACTGGGGAGAGCAGCTTGGTTTTAACCCTTGGAGCATCTATTCCCAGTCGATTTAGCTCTTCATACCTAATATGGAAGGCTGGAGAAGCTCAGGGGAAGAGCAGTAGGAGGGCTGGAAGCCCAGATGCTGTCACTGTTAGTGCCACTGCCACTTAGTAGGTCACATCTGACAGCTATAAATCTGTGAAGATAAGACATGGGCACTCCTTTCTTATAAAGGCAGAATGAGGATAAAGCAAGATGCCACAGAGCAAAGTGCCCTGATAGAGTGAGAGGTATGATTTGTGTCCAAGCCCATGTTTGTCTTCATTTGTCATGTTTTGAAAACACTCTTGGTCACTTGCAGATACTGACGAATGTTCTGTGGGCAATCCTTGTGGAAATGGAACCTGCAAGAATGTGATTGGAGGTTTTGAATGTACCTGTGAGGAGGGATTTGAGCCTGGCCCAATGATGACTTGTGAAGGTAAGTCTCTTCGCAGAATAGTTGGTTACATGTTCTGATCATGGAGACAGCAGTAGACTGATTACAGTTTTTTTGTTTGTTTGTTTTTTTATTAACATATAATGTATTATTAGCCCCAGGGATACAGGTCTGTGAATCGCCAGGTTTACACACTTCACAGTGATTACAGTTCTTGGTATTAAATACCACTCAGGGCGTACAGGCTAAAGAACATCTAGGCCGAATGGGCCATACCATCATTCTCCCGGTTCATGGCACAAATCACCCTGTATAGTATGCAGAGTTCTTGCTGATGTCTCCCCACTACATGTATGTAGATACAACTTCTGTTTTGTTTGATACCTTCTTTCTTACTTTCCCTTTTCCCCTGATTTTTCTTTCTTCCTCTCCCATGCTCCCTTTTTCTTTTTCCTTTTCTACTCATAGAAACCTCTGTACACTGACATAACCAGCAACATCCTACAGCCATCTGGGGGCAATCACAGCAAAAGATGTTGTCTATACTCTGTAAGCATCTGCAGAATGCCGAGTAGGATAGTTGTATGGTGAGGAGGGAGGAGGAGGAGGTCTGGACCAGTGGGTCTCAAAGGGCGGTCCCTGGATCCGTCACATCAGCATCACCTGGGAACTGGTTAGAAATACAGATTTTCAGGCCTCATTTCAGACCTCCTGAATCAGAAACTCAAAGAGTGGAGCCTAGCAGCCCTCCAGGTAATTCTGATACACTTTCAAGTAGTAGTGAGGTGTCAGAGTAGTGAGTAGAAGAGAGTGAAGGTGAGGTGAAGGTAGAAGATAAAAATGGTGTGAAAGTAAGCTTTTCATTAGAGATATGTTCTACCACTGTCCTAGTTGTTGCTTAATCTTTAAAGGCTATGACTAAATATGATCTGGAGTCCCATTCTCAGTCAGCATAACTGGACTTAGAAAGAAACATGAGAATCAAGATGGTCTGTTTTAACCCTGCTTTTCCAAAACATACTCTGCTGGTTCCAAACTATGGAATCCATAGAAATCACTTTTATCTATGAATGGTAAAGTCATTCCTATTTAAGGCATAACTTGGTATCAGTTCACCATTTGCGTGGGCACAAGAATCACTGTTACTTCACAGGAGCCTCTTTCCTATGGGGAAGAGGAGGTGGTTAACAATAGTGGATGGGTTTGCCTCTGTTCTGACTTCCACTGACTTGGCAGCTGTTTTGACTGAATGGGGTAAAATTGATTCCCACCCTATATGACTCTAGGGAATGGCAAGTGGTCAACTTGAGACTTGAAAGCCAGAATTTCAAAAAAGCTCCCTAAATGCAGGGTGGTCTACAATTTTCCCATCTGTCTCAATAACATTAATAATTATACCAGAATAATAAGCCAGAACTGGGCCTAGGCTAGGAGAACCAGAACCCATGATCACCTTGCCTATACCAATTATAAAATAACCAACTCATTTTATGATTCATTGAAAACCAGAGATTTCTTGGTGCATCCATGTTGATGACAACGAAGCATTTCAACTTTGAATAAAAATAGACTCTTTTTTGGTTGATGCCCATGATCCATTATTTTCATGCTCCCTTCTGCTACAGATATAAACGAGTGTGCCCAGAACCCTCTACTCTGTGCTTTCCGGTGTGTAAACACTTATGGGTCATATGAATGCAAATGTCCAGCGGGATATGTTCTGAGAGAAGACAAAAGGATGTGCAAAGGTGAGACATCTGTGTTAAAGGTCATCTAACTGGGGGGCTGTCACTCTATCTATGATGGGAAATGGGTCTCCAAAGCTTCTATCAGTAGAGAAAGGCTGGGAATCAAGGAACTCTGCTATAGTCCTTAGATAATATGGGGGTCATCATTGCCTATAGTAGGATAATATTAAATTAAATAATATTTTTTAAAAAATCCCCATCACTAAGGCATGTTATATCCTAAGAATGGAGGTAGCATATGGAATTTGTTAAATAATTTGCTTTAAAAATGCTTACAGAGCACCTGCAATTACTGTGCCTCTGTACTAGGCTCTGCTCTACAAAGTTAGGTAAATCATGGGGCTCCCTGAAGAGCACTGATTTGCTCCTCCAGTCCTAAATGAGCAGCTATTTACTCTCTTCACATGACTTAAGTAGGATTTTTCTTGAAGGTGAACAGATTTCCTAACTACGAGCTCTCCATCATCCAGGATAAACCCAAATTTCTCAGCTCAGACCACATAAAGGAGAAAGATAGAGATAGGGAAATGCAATAGGACAATAAGGGATGAGGAAGCCCTCTCCACACCAGAAAAAAGGAAAGGAAGGAAGAACCATAATAATAATAATCTAACCATATACTAATATTACATAAAATATCATATTATGTTATAATTGTTACATAATGGGAGCTTTGGCTTATTATACTATATTATAATATAATGCTGTTATTATAATTATATTATGAAAGTTTTATAGAAGACCTTTTTAGGTGAATTCATTAAAAAGAATTAACACTCACACTTCCCACCTTTGAATGGGTTACAGTTAGTTACGGAATAATTTCATCATCAAGTTCAAAGGTGGGACAAAACTCCTTCCCAATCTGAGGCCAGCGCCCACCCTACAAAAGGAAACAGGTTAACACTGAAATAAGTGTACAAGAAAATTGATTGCTTGACACCATCTCTGCTTAAGAGGCAGGAAATTAGTGCAGCTCCTTTTATAATTCGTGGATGCACGTTCTTTCCAGATGAGGATGAGTGCGAAGAGGGCAAACACGACTGTGCTGAGAAGCAGATGGAGTGCAAGAACCTCATCGGCATGTACATCTGCATCTGCGGGCCCGGCTACCAGCGGAGGCCCGATGGCGAGGGCTGCGTAGGTAAGCAAGTCCCGGCCCAGGCAGCTTCAAGGGAGTCAGGTGACAAGGAGTCTGAGTCCCATTGGGCAATGTGCTCTTCTGGGCCAGAGCCATCTTCCCTCTTTTCCCTCATGTCACGGTTTTCCTTGGAGAGCCCCTCACCTCTTGCTTAACTCTCAGTTCCAGAAGCACCATCCTTCTGCCCCTCTGAGTGGGTCTTTGTCTACCTTCCCAGCCCATGTTGCTGCCAGGACTTGGCACCAGGTGTTTCCTCTACTTCTTTCCTTGGCTCCTATACTTTTTGTTGTTTTGGGGTAAGTTCTCTTCACACCACATTGGAATGTCTTTCTATCATCCCAGCTTTGCTGTTAGCACCCTGACATTGAATGACAGATGTCCGGTCCCTCTGAACCAGGGAACAGCATTAAACCAGTGGGATCTTCCTCCAGAGAATCCATTCTGGTCTAGAGTGGGGGCCCAGGCACTGGTATTTCTTAAAGCTTCCTAGGTAATGTGGGTCCTCCACTGAGAACCACAGCTTCAGACCAGGGATGGGCAAACCACAGCCCAGGGGGCCAATGCAGCCTGCCAGCCTGCCGCCTATTTCTGTAAATTAAGTCACATTGCAGCATAGCTGTAACCATTCATTTAGACATTGTCCATGGTTCTTTCATGCCACAACGGCACAGCAGAATAGAGGGAAGGCAACAGAGACCGTATGGCCTGCAAAACCTAAAACAGTTAGTATATATAGTATAATAATACTACAATATTACTACTGTTTGGAGTAGAAGTTTCCTGACATCTGGTCTGAACAATCAATACAGGAGAAAAGTATTAGAAAGTTCCCACAAGCTTCCTTTCTACTTTTAATCATCAGTGATGCCAGAAAAAGAAATCTTATGTTGTCAGTTAAGAAGCTTAAGAATCTTGGGGCGCCTGGGTGGCTCAGTGGGTTAAAGCCTCTGCCTTCGGCTCAGGTCATGATCCCAGCGTCCTGGGATCGAACCCCACATCGGGCTCTCTGCTCAGTAGGGAGCCTGCTTCCTCCTCTCTCTCTCTGTCTGCCTCTCCAGCTACTTGTGATCTCTGTCTGTTAAATAAATAAAATCTTTAAAAAAAAAATTATAAAAAAAAAAGAAAAGAAGCTTAAGAATCTCATTTTCCCCTTACCCTATAAAATTCAGAATTAAGCAGTTATTGAAGAGGAGACTTTAAAAGCACAGAAAAAGTATTTGGACATAGGAGCGCACACCAGCTGTTCCAGGTTCAGTGGTTCTCAACCTTCTCAGCCCTTGTTGCTGGAATCACTTGGAGAACAGAGGTCCCACCCCAAACGCTCTGATTTAATGAGTCTGGGGATGGCGTGAACGTCAGGATTTTAGCCTGTTTCCACAGTCCCGTAGCTGTCACCTTCCAGCTCTCTCGTCATGAGACCCCTGCTTCTGGGTTCTGCATGACACTTTATTTATGATCTTCCTAAAAAATCATCAGATTGGGACAGCTGGGTGGCACAGTCTGTTAAAAAATCATCAAATAATTCTAAGAATCTCGTTTGTTTTAGTGCTTTTGTTTTTAACCTGAGAGACTAGATTACGATTATTTCTCAAGAATATTGTTGAAGTATTACAATAAACGTAATCTATATTGAATTGGAAGATTACATATAGGCCAATTCTCAGTTCAAACTCAGTTCAGACATTATTCTGATGAGGTATTATAATATTCCTTTAACATGTGCTGTCTTTTCCCTTCACTTGAAATAACCCTTTGGGAATCCTTCTGATGGACAGATAGAGAAAATTTTAATTTTATTAAGTGAAAAATGTATGTGTACCTAAAATGACATCATCTCCATCTAAGTATATCAAAATGCCATCAAGTATGTTTTTTAAAGGACAGAGGTGTACGCACATACACACATGCAATGTCTTGGCTTGTATGTGCAAACTCCATTTCTAGGATACGTGAGAAACAGGCAGTAACACAGGGTTGCCACCCAGGAAAGGAGTTTGGTGGCTGAGGTGTGGGACAGGAAGGGGTGCTTTTGCTGAATAGTCTTTTATACCTTTTGAATTGGGAACCACGTGAGACAGCCATCTATTCACAAACTAAAAGTCAGACTCCATTTGTGGGCAAAGGGGTGGGATGACTGCTCTTGTGTTTGCTTTTTCCACGAACCCCGCAGATGAGAATGAGTGTCAGACCAAGCCGGGCATCTGTGAGAACGGGCGCTGCCTCAACACCCGCGGCAGCTACACATGCGAGTGCAACGACGGCTTCACCGCCAGCCCTACTCAGGACGAGTGCCTTGGTGAGTCCGGACAACAGGGAGGCTCTCGCAGCCCCGACCACCACGCTGGGAGGCCTGTCACCTGGATGTTTGATCTGAAATAATGGAAATTGTTAAAACTTGAGGCAGGTTCCTATTTTGGAAGTGACTTAATGTGATTGTCCTTGGGGCTCAGCACCACCCCACAGCTGAATTCTTCCTTTGCTAAATGTATCCGTGAATCACTTGTTTGGAATTTCTTTCTCCACTACCTTTTTGAGCCCTCGGTGCTGAGGATCTATTTCCATGTGTTTTTCTGCTCCTCCCTCTTGAGAGCATGACTACTTCTCCGTATTTCTGGGAGCAGAGAGAGTTGTAACCTTGCGGGGGCCACTTACTGAATTTCTTGTCTTGTTTCCCTCAGACGTCATCCTTTCTCTCTTACTGCTGCTTCCAGCTTTCCCTTCTCGCTTCTTCTCACCCAGGGTAAAGTGTTACTTCCTTTTTGGGTTTTACATTTGACCAAATTCATAATACTTTGTCATGCTGATAAAAGTCCTAAAATCCTCTTTGCCATATAATGTCCCATCCAGACAACCGGGAAGGGTACTGCTTCACGGAGGTGCTCCAAAACATGTGTCAGATCGGCTCGAGCAACAGGAACCCTGTCACCAAGTCTGAATGCTGCTGCGATGGAGGGAGAGGCTGGGGCCCCCACTGTGAGATCTGCCCTTTCCAGGGCACTGTGGCCTTCAAAAAACTCTGCCCCCATGGCCGAGGATTTATGACCAATGGAGCAGGTACTTTCTTTCGTTCTGACTTATGACCAGTGGAGCAGGTAATTCACTTACAATCCAAAAGGGAATCTGCTTGTTTGTTTCATGACAAACAGTTGAGAATATGGAATCTTCAGTGTGGGCTTGGGCTGGGTCACAAACCCTTTATTATATTATGGTATTTTAGACGTTCGAGGCCAGGTTGCTAAAGCTGTTGTATACTTGGGTTCCTTCCTTTGCATCACAAGGAGTCCCCAACTTTTTAAACAGAAGTTTGTTGTAAGTCAGTTATTGGTCACCCAGAATGTAAACTTTTTAGATGAACCATGGGCTAGATGATCACTGAATTCCTAGACTAGTCTACCAATACGCATTTTAACTTGTAAAATGGGCTGAAAGACGCGCACAAAGGAAGTATAGATGATGCTGATATTCTGGTGATTAAAACACAGTTGCTTCTAGAAAAGCTCCAGCTGTTTTCACGTAGGTGACGCAGGGAGGCTGTTGCGGTGCGTTGAGGCAGCTCTGGAAAAGACTGCTGGGGCTCTGCTCCCCAACAGCAGGGGCACTTGTCTCTACCCTCACAAACGAGAATGGAGAGCATCTTCTTGAGCTCCTTAGGAAGGAACTGGAAGTGAGAGGGGTGGAAGGAGAGTAAGCAGGAGTTGTGTGGATGTTAGATGTGGCTAAAGGTAGAATAACAGAAGTGGATGTGGGAAGACACAGAACTGGATGGGACCAGATGACTGAAAGCAACTGAGGTTTCTTTCAAGGATGTGAGAATGAGATGGTGGAAAATACTTCTCGAGACCAGGCAGGGGAGGGAAAATTTCGTTTCAGAGGAAACTGGAAAGAATTAGGATAAGTAACATCTGTTGGTATAAAATGATTGTTTGGCAATCAAAGGCTAAGAACTTATTTGGTATTTCACTGCACCAAGCCGTAAGGAGATAGATGGGTCACGATGTGGAAAGACACTGGCTTTAGTACTCAATAGTGCATAGCAACCAGATCTTTCTCCCTGGGCTGGAGCTACCTTATCAGGCTGTAAAAACCAAACCCCAGGGATCCACCCCAGAGCCCTAGAGCTTCCCTGTCCAAAGGAAGTTTGGTCCCATTTCCCCAATATTATGCAATTCGATATTTTTCAGTATTAACTTTAAATACAGCAAAAGGAATGGGAGGAAACCTTCCTCCTTATTTTGGACATGCACTATTAGAAAAAAAAATGTGATTTTCTTGTCAAGAGTCTACAGCTATGAGCCATTTTTGAGATGTCAGCAGGAGGCAAGCTTAATGGCATGAGGTAGAGCAAGGAGTTGAATATGTCTGGGAAATACCAGTGTCATTGGACCCAGAGGGGAAAACTATACATTTAGATAACTACTTTTAAAGTGTTCCCCTGGCCTGATTAGTTATTATACTTCATTAGTTATTAGTGTAGTTATTCATTTGGCTTTCAGTATAATTATCATTACCTATGAAATTTATGTTCTCACCCCTTTGGTTTAATGTCTTAGGTGCATGAGAGAGTTTATTAGTATTTACAGTGAGGTCACCCCTACATATTAATGTTGCCCATTTTGTACTGTCTTTCTTATTTTAACCTCTGTTAAATTAACAGATATCGATGAATGCAAGGTTATTCATGATGTTTGTCGAAATGGGGAGTGTGTCAATGACAGAGGATCCTATCATTGCCTGTGTAAAAATGGCTACACTCCAGATATAACTGGAACTTCCTGTGTAGGTAAGTGCTCTGTTTTTGGTGTTCAGGTTTATTCTGAGTGAAAACTGTACCTTATGGTACCAAAAATGTCCTCAAACTGAACATCTAAATAGCCTCTGTAATTTTATAGGAAAATCCAAGACAATGATCAAAGACTTCACAGAGTGTGTCTTTTCTTTCCTCAAAGCTAAAGTTCTTTGCTAGACCCTGTGGGTACTGAGCATCATTTTAGATGGATAGTCACAAGGTATCTTTTTGATCATAGATCTGAATGAGTGCAACCAGGCCCCCAAACCCTGCAATTTTATCTGCAAAAACACAGAAGGGAGTTTCCAGTGTTCCTGCCCGAAAGGCTACATTCTACAGGAGGATGGAAGGAGCTGCAAAGGTAAAGTAGAATTTGCCTGCACCCACACACCTGCCTTCTGGGCAACTAGTTGCATTCCCTGTGCATTTGAGGAATCCATAGGCAAGCTGTCAACGGGGAACAGGTGGTTCCCTGGCGTTAGTCCCTCCCAGGGATCTCCCTGCCACCTGCCTCCTATGGTGGATGGATGGACGCTGAGGCCAGGGAGACTGTGGGGCTAAGGGGGTGTGCAGTGGCAACAGGAGGCATCCTCAGTGCCTGCCCCTTGGGCAGCCATGGGGAAAGATGTGTCAGGTGGGACAGATCCCTAATTGATGGACTCCATAAATAGAATAAGCAGAAAGGAAGTAATCTATTCAACACCCATAGAGCCCAGGTCTCCGGCATTATCCTGCCTCAGCTTAACTGGTGCCTAGAAAACACTGTGCCAAATTAAGTAAACATTTTGTCTGGGTTTCTGGCCTGCTAAGGAGGGCCATTCCTGCCCTGCATAACCTTATCTGAGCCAAAAATATCACAAAGAATTAAGAAACAGAAGAACTCCATGCAGAAATCCCTCTTCAACCAGAAGTTATCCTTTGCAAAATTCTGTTGGTGTAAATTTACTCCTAGAAACATCTTCCTCAATAGTAAGAACTTCACATATCAACTGAATAGCACAAGTAAATCAAACTGAAGTGTGATTTTTAAAAGGAGGGATTTGGAGAAGGAAGGGTAGACCAGATGGCAGGCTAAGAGTTAGCGTGTTTCTACCATGAAGCCATGATGGAGTAAAAGGAAAGTAAGGGGAGTTGAACCGTGGGGGGGGGCAGTGGAGAGCAGAGGGAAGTAGGACCCTCAGCCGAGTTCTTGTACATCTGCTGAAAGGAGAGAGTTAAGAGACTTGTAACACAGGAAGACAGAATGAACAGTGCCTGAGGTTTTCCTATATGATAGTAAATCTATATAATCCTAGAATTTGGGGAGAGGAGGTTGAGAGACCTACTTAAAAGTTCTATCTTGATAAAAGGGTTGTTTACGGCTTTGTGCTTCTCCAACATAGAACTTATTCTTCATCGGCGGATCACAGTGAGCTCCAGGCAGTGTGAGGCTATAACGCAGAACCATAAATTTACTCATGTAAATAGAGAACCAAATTAAAGAGAAAATCTCTCTCAGTGTATATATTATCACGTTTTTCCAGTGGGGGCAGAAAATCCTCAAAAAGGTCTAGCAATTAAGAGATGAAAAATGGAAATTAAATGTATAGTGGTAACAGTCCTTTCACAATGTATCAAACACACCAGTGATGCTCTCTTTATGGCTTTAGGAGTGGGCAAACAGCAATGGGAATCTTACAGATCCCATCACAAGTCCCTTTCTCCTGTTGTTCTCATGAGGTCTAGATTCGTCCCCATACTTGGCATGGAGGACTAAAGCTCAAACCCAGTGGTGCAGATACATATACGATTGAATCTGACAGAAAGAGGCTCAAAGGATGGCCTAGGGGAGATGTGGGACCAACACCTCCTCCATGAGAGCCGGGTAAGATCCAGAATAGAGGAGAGAAGGGGAGACAAGATGTTCTTGGAGGTGAGAACAGCAAGTGTTGCTGTTCTTAAGGTGGGGTAGTTAGAAAACAGTGTAAGAAATCGCTGAGCTGTCTCCCTCACCTGTGTGCAGGTAAGCTCCAGCAACGGCAGAACAGTACTCTGGCCGGGCCCCTTGGGTCAGTGATTTGTTGTTGTTATTGTTAAAATTCAGCTGAAAGCTGGAACATATTTTGTATCTCTTGAGGTCTTTAAATAGCAATGGAGTTGAGAATGAGCCTGCAAGTTCCTGCAGTGAGAAAAGAAGCCTGGTCAAAGTAGAGGATTCTACTGAGATGTGGAGAACAATGTTGGGTAAATCCTGTAGGCCATTTTTAAATGTGCAATTATTATCAGAGTGAGGGGTTTTTTTTCCCCCTTTGTTTCCCCTTTGATTGCTCAATTTTGTTTTAGCCAAAGGAGACTCTCTAAGAAAAGAAATCCGTTTGGTTTGGTTTGGTTTGGTTGAACATCTCAGTTGAGCAGATTCAAAACAGTGAACGGAAAAGAGGGGCGGGGGGAAGAACTAAGCAAATAAATTAATTTCCAGCCTCAACATTTCTTTTTGCATTTCAACTTGAATAGATCTTTTCAACGCTTTGGAAAATTTTGAGAATCCCTAATCTTTTACTTTATTTTATAGTTTATTTAAAATGTCACAATTTGAAATGCCTTTGTTGAAAAATTTTTGCATTGCTCTAGCAAAAAGGAATTGGGATTTCCTTGGATCCCCAAAGAGCTACAGTTTTTGGTCTACAAGGAGAGCACATTTCATCTTCCAAACACTTATCTCCTAGGTTCTTCCTAGCCAGGTGCCACCTGTCTTTTCTGGCCAGGGTTGAGACGGATAGGTCAGAACTCAGAACTCCTTCTGAGGAGTGCTGTACTGTCAGTTCGACCCTGATGCTCATCTTCCATTTCTTTATAGATCTTGACGAGTGTGCCACCAAACAGCACAACTGTCAGTTCCTGTGTGTGAACACCATCGGCAGCTTCACGTGTAAATGTCCTCCTGGATTTACCCAGCACCATACTGCCTGCATCGGTAAGTGGGAGAGGAAAACACCCTAGAGGAAACGTAGCTGTTCCTTTAAGGAACTGTTTTCTAGTTCCTCTGCTGTTGGAAGACGATGACAAAAAAGTGAAAAAAGACTATGTGAGTACAGGTACGTGTGTGCAGGTGTGTCTGCACACACCTGTATGTGAAAAGTTATTGGCCTTTTCTGAGTGAATCATCCCTCTCTCTTTTAAACAACACAAAGAGTGGATTTTAATTCTTTTCCCTACCCGCTTGTTCTAGATAACAACGAATGCACTTCTGACATCAACTTGTGTGGCTCTAAGGGTATTTGCCAGAATACTCCTGGGAGCTTCACCTGTGAATGCCAGCGCGGGTTCTCACTGGATCAGAGTGGCGCCAGCTGTGAAGGTGGGTAGGGTTCTCAGCTTGATACTGCTGCCAGGTCCTGGGGGAAAGTCTTCACCCTCCTCCTCTAGGAGATCTCGGAACTGAGCACAGGGAGAACACCCATCTGAAGACGGGAACTAGGAACTATTTTGCTGGGTTGGCACAGGTGTCCTATCTTAAAGACCCATCTTGCACCTCATGCTTGATCATGTCCATAACATGTGCCTTCCCCTAGTATCTTAGGGCTTTTTCTGCTCAGTGAATAGCATCACCTAAGAGGGCACAAACTAGTCAAGAAAAATAGCTCAGTTCCTGCACTTGATTCATTCATATTCTAGTCATTGGATCCAAAGTCTTAAAAGGACTCCCCACATGTGGATTATATACATGAAGAATAACTCATCTGATAATATGCAATTAAAATTTAAATTTTTTTTTTTTTTTTAGGATTTCCTTTCTGTCTTGACATCTTTTAGTTTCTGATCCTGGCACAAACAAGCAAATACAAATAACTTCCACAGCCATCCCATAGAGTGCTCTTGGGCCTTACCTTCATTTCTTGGTCATTTTAATTTGTAGACATTAGTGGGAATATCTGGATGTTCTTCTCCTTGGACTCATTAAAAGCTCTGGCGCACATATTCTTGACGTTCTGGTGGTAGAGTAGTTTCTCAGGGGTCAGCTGCCTCTCCCTTTAGCATGCATGTCAGTGCGGCTTCAGAGAACAACTGAGAGACCAACGCTGATGTGGCTTCAAGGCAGCTCTCCCTTCCTTTGCAGATGTGGACGAGTGTGAAGGCAACCATCGCTGTCAGCACGGCTGCCAGAACATCATCGGGGGCTACCGGTGCAGCTGCCCCCAGGGCTATCTCCAGCACTACCAGTGGAACCAGTGTGTGGGCAAGTAGTCTTTCTTTGGTACCACGATGAATCGCGGCGGACTCCACTGAGGCCAAATAGTGCTTTCTTTCTGGAAACTGGAAACCTGTCATTAGATCAACAGAGAGTCATTTAAAGCCCCCCTAACCTGGTTGAAACCAGAGGAAAGTCACAGCCTTTGCAAAACAGCAAACTGAGGGGGAAAAAAATAATGATAAAGGATACTTTGAGAGCATTGGAAATGAAATGCCCCTAGAATTCCTTCACTCTCAGCATCTTCCTCCCTTCTGCTGCGTGCTGTCACTGCGGCCCTGTTCACAGGAGGGCCAACAAAATCCTGCCTCTGACTGAAAAATAGCCAGCCAGCCAGAGGTGATTTTGGGTGACTTTTGGCCCACAGACACAGAAGTGGTTCCATTCAGCTCTACACACCCTTTGGGGCAGAGCGCAGGCAGCCGATGCGGATCGTTTTTTCAGGTCTCTGAATTCTTTTGGAAAATTAAGGGAGACCCACAGGCTCATTAAACTGAAATTATGTCATTTTTGATTCCATACTGTCATGGGAAAAATACTCTTAATGCCCATGAGAGAATTCCAACATGGTGAGTTTAGAGGGACCCCAGATTCATCCTGCCCAGGCTCTTGGTTTTACTAGAAAGACCTGAAAGCCCAAGGAAGAAAAGTAATCTGTCCTGAACCCTGTTCCTTTGTGACGTGCCTGAGAATAGAACCTCAGACTCTTAACTTGCCGACTCAGGGCTGCCTTTCAAGTGTTGTGTTCACTCACTTTTTCCTTGTACCAAGTATCTACGCAGCACTGCGGTAAGCTTGGTGCTTAGGTGACCTGTTCTAGCTGCCACGCCCATGGGTTCAGAGCCCTCCTTAGCAAAGACACAAGGATTACTGCTTCCCTGGTGCTGCCCCACCTCTCAGCGCTCCACTTTACTCCAAAAGAAGAGATATTTGGTGTGTTTTCATTTATCAAAACTGCATCCCTCTCATTTGGTTTGATTCTTTCCAAGACACATTTTTGGAAGGGTGAGCGAGGTTGGCTAAAAGGATGCCAGTGCTGGAAGAGTTTAGACACTACTTGATGACCTGCCCTCCCCTCCTCTTCCTACCTTCAGTCTGGGGGTAGTGGAGATGGGCAGATCTTATCTTCATTGCCTAGAGATTCTACTTCTGCCCCCAGAAGATCATCTCCTGGCTGGGAGTTCTAGAATAAATTGATTAAGAAGTTAGAAGAGGGGGCACCTGGGTGGCTCAGAGGGTTGGGCCTCTGCCTTCAGCTCGGGTCATGGTCTCGGGGTCCTGGGATTGAGCCCCACATCGGGCTCTCTGCTCAGCAGGAAGTCTGCTTCCACCTCTGTCTCTCTGCCTGCCTCTCTGCCTACTTATGATCTCTGTCTGTCAAATAAAAGAATAAAATCTTAAGAAAAAAAAAAAAAGAAGTTAGAAGAAGTTTGAGGGGTTTCAATACCCAAAGATACTAGCCCAAACTGGGCTCATAATTCTTAAGAAGTACAGCTGTCCACAACGAGCATTGCCTTTGGCCAGAATGGCTTCCCTGGAGCCATGCAGGGTAGATTTCTCGGGCCAGCCCTTTCTGGATCCTCACTCCTGGGCTGCCAGAACTTCACTTTTAGAAGATGGATGGGTTTGGGGCCAAGGGCCACTGGGTCTCATTGTCGTCTTTTTTTTTTTTTTTTTAAGATTTTATTTATTTATTTATTTGACAGAGATCACAAGCAGGCAGAGAAACAGGCAGAGAGAGAGGGGGAAGCAGGCTCCCCACTAAGCAGAGAGCCCGATGTGGGGCTCGATCCCAGGACCCTGGGATCATGACCTGAGCCGAAGGCAGAGGCTTTAACCCACTGAGCCACCCAGGGGCCCCAGGGTCTCATCGTCTTATGGAATATATCAAGCTTGCAGCTGCAGTTGGAGTTGAGCCATGATGACCTAGAGAAAATTTGTAAAAGAGAGTCCATCCTACATTTTGGAATTCTCCTAGCAGTTCTCTCTTCACACCATGGCTAACACTAAGCAAGCCTAATGCTGCAACCTTTGATTTTAGAGGACAGAGTAGATAGGTGGTAGTCTTAAGATTAAGGAGCGTTTTTTTGGAGAATCCAAGGCTGTTTCAATAAAATTAAAATGTTTCTCTTTATAAAAAGGACACCCCACTCCCCAATTTTGAGCATTGACTGAGAGGAAAACAAAGATTCTGGAGTAAAGAAAAATTGCTCTTGGAGCCATTTGCTCCAGGATGAAAAAGGTGGAGAGGGCAAAGCATGGGAAACAGGTCATGTTTGTACACTGATGTACAGAGTGAGTGCAGAGATTCTTTCCAAGCTGTAAACATTGACTATTTGCCAGTTTCTTATCTTAATCCCTGTTCTCCTGACCCTAGTTCCCTCACATAGATAAGCAAGTTTAATTTAAACTTTGTTAGATTCTCAGGGAGTTTAAAAAAAAAAAAGGAAAGTAAAATAGAAAAGAATGTGAAAGAGAGGAGAGAGTTCTTAACTGGGATGGATATTTATAGTAACAGAGATAGATGCTCAAAGCTAGAAAGAGCCTTAGAGAGGATCTAGTCTGACCTCACTCTTAAAACATAAATCCTTCTCCAACCTCCCTAGTTGTCCAAGCTTCACTTGAATACCAGCTTGAAGGGCATTCACTTTCTTGCAAGATAACCCAATTTATCTATAGAGAACTTTAATTCTTGGAAATATTTTTTCCATAGAAAACGAACTGTTCCTCCTCCTACTTCTAACCTATTTCTGTCCTTTGGAACAATACAGATAAATAAATCTAAGTTTTTTATCGGTGGGTTCTGTCCTACATATACAGACATGGGCCTTAGAGGTTTTATCTATCAGAGTCCCGTCAGGAAACCAATGGCTAAGCCCAGCCCAAAAGCACAGGGCAAAGGAGAGGAGCGTGTTGATGCTCCAGGCACATCAGTCTCCAGGGGCTGAGAGCAGGTGAAAAGTCTAGAGATAGACATGGAGGGGCAAGGGGAAAACATCCAGCCCAGGGATAGTCTTTACACCAAAGTGATTACCCTCTGTTCCTCTTTCACTCTTGGGTGCCCATGGCCTCCACTGGTATCTGCTACACACTTCATCTCTGATTTAGAGCAAGGGGGAAAGAACAAAGACAACGGCGGATCTAATTACCTCTGTTGTAGGAACCCTGAAGCCTAAATGACCTTGGGTGGATATCTGGGAGTCCCTGGATATAAAGAATTCTCAAACAGACCTGTAGCTGGGCACTGAGCCACAGCAGACAGCTCAGTGAATGGCTTTCTTATTGTGTATCTATTCCTTCCACACAGGAAGGAAAAAGGAAAGGGAGAGAGAAGAGAGGGAGGGAGAGTATTATACATATGGAAGCACCCCGCCTCCACCATTTTGACCCACCTGTTTTTCCAATTTTAAAACAGATATTTGGGGGGCGTCTAGGAGCCTCTGTCGGTTAAGTGTCCAACTCTTGCTCTCAGCTCAGGTCTTAATGTCAGGGTCGTGAGTTCAAGCCCCACACTGGGCTTCGTGCTGGGTGTCAAGCCTACTTTAAATATATATATATATATAAATATAATAAATACAGATGTTTTCTTAGAAACAGATCTGGTTTTTTTGTAAAGGAATCTAAAAAGGTAAAACCAACAAAAAGACAAAAGAAGTACCAGTTTAAATGGTACGGAGTCTCTTGAGAGACGCTGGCATGAAGGCAAGCTCATGGCTTCTGCAATCAGACAGCCCTGGGCATGCATCTCGGCCCTGCTGCTGCCGCTGGATCTCTCAGAAGGGCTCTTGGAGCCTTGTTTTCATCATCTGTAAAACCGGGATTATGACACCTACTGCCCATGATTGTTGGGAAGGTCAAGGTACTGAACCTTGTACTCTGTCATGCAATGGGCATCTAATAAACCTTAATTACATTCCCCCTCCTTGCTTATGTTGGAAGCATTTGCTCAGTGAGGCGAAGGCCAATCTGTATGCAGTCAAATGAATATATGCCTGAAAATGGGCTACAGCGATTAAGGAATATTTTACCAGCAAGCTTCCAGCCTGCCCTACACGCCAGGCCTACGAAAGTATATTTGAGATTTCAGAAAGGTATAAATTAGAAATAGTGAGATAGTCAAGATTTTCTCCCTCAAGTTGATTTTTTAAAGTTAGATTTCTTTTCCCTGCTTTTTACTGTCAGACTTGGCAGGTCCCCGTGGGTAGCCAGTCCTGCAGCATCTGTCTCTATTGTGGGTTTTTTCCAATTATTGGTTGTGAAGTCTGCTCTGAATGTCTTCCAGCCATACTTTGCTTTAGACATGGCCCAGACACTCTGGGCAGGAGGCTGGTTTGGATAAGGGGGGGGCCCATTCAGAGATGGGAGCAGACATACCAGAAGGCACTATTCATCCCCAGGACAAGCACCTGGGGGCTTTTGCAGATTTTTGAAAAGGAAGTGCAAGTGGGGCAGACACTTCTTGCAGGATGGCAGCCCTGCCAGCCGCGCACATCCTCAAGGAGGAGGACTGGGAAAGCAGCCTCTGGGAATACAGCTGGTCCCTGCTTTGGAGACAGTCCTCCCTCTCACAGAACTGCAGGACGCCTTCCCTCCTGCCCTGAGCCTTGAGCCTTAGCTAAGAACCAGCCCCCCGTGCTTCACGGGAGGCTCGTGTGGCGCGGAACACACCCGTGTGGGCTTCAGATGAGACCTGGAATCTGACGCCCTCCGAACGCCACGCTCTAACGCTCTCCACCTGCTGCGTTTGACCTCGCCTTCCACGTTGGCTCCCCGTGTGCCAAGAGGCCACGTCCATTTCCACAGTGCGCTCGCTCCCCCCACCCCCTCTCTCGCCCTCTCTCTCCCCTCCCTCTCCCCACCCCAGCCACCTCAGCCTGCCCTGCCTTCCCGAGTAGTGGGAGCGGAGGGCCAGCTGGCTGGCAGTCCCTGGTGGAAACGCCTGGTGTGTTCTGGCTTCCCTGCAGATGAAAACGAATGCCTCAGCGCACACATCTGCGGAGGAGCCTCCTGTCACAACACCCTGGGCAGCTACAAGTGCATGTGCCCCGCGGGCTTCCAGTACGAACAGTTCAGCGGGGGCTGCCAGGACATCAACGAGTGTGGCTCCGCGCAGGCGCCCTGCAGCTACGGCTGCTCCAACACGGAGGGCGGCTACCTGTGCGGCTGTCCGCCGGGCTACTTCCGGATAGGCCAAGGGTGAGTGCCGCTGCCCCGGTGGGGGGGCTCTCCTGCTCCCAGCCTCGCGAAGGGGATGTCACTCCTGACGACCCATCCTAGCTGAGGAGAACCATCCGTTTTGTGATCCTAGAGGTCATTGCAGTTAGCTCTGCAAAGGTGTTAGGCTGTAATTCACAGACTATGAAACTCGCTGTAAATACCTTGATACAGGTTTCCTCTGTCTCGTTCTCTTGATCTTCTTGTTGAAAACTGATTCATTTCTCCAGAAACGCAGGAGCCGACCCAGACCAGAACAGGACGCAGGGCACATTCCCGACCCACCCTTCTCCTGGGGCAAGCAGGGTTTGGTCTTTACTGAAAATGCCTTGTCATTAGAGAACATTGTATGTTAGGATCAGTCACAACGGTATCTGGTTTTAATGCACACGTTACACCTCAGACTTAAGTTTACGTTAACAATTACCAAAAGAGTATGAAACAGGAGCTGAAATAATTATTGTATTCTCCAGGCAGGACACTTCACCACATTGTAGATGTGAATGTTGGGGAAGGCAAGACATAGTTTTATTTTACTCAGTAATTTGAAAGTTTAGTGGTAAGTTTTCAAATGTAGGTCTTTTTCCCTGCTGACTTAATCGAGACTTGGAGGCCCATCTACTTTTGTCTGTCTTGTTAAGGATTTCAATTTTTACTTTTTTAATTAGGAACATACAGACATGAGATAGACATACACGTCACACACACAGCCACACCCCACAAAATCACACATCCCAGAACACACACATACGTGTATATATATAATTAACCTAGTGGCCTTTGATTTTTCATCAAGCAACTCACTTTGGGTCTGTATAGACTTGAAGGTAAAAGAATGTTTCATGGGAAGTACACAGAATGCCAGCAATAGGACACAAATTCCCAGATGTTTGTGTCTGGCTCTCGGTAGACTCATTCTTCATAAGTTGAATGCCAGAACCATTTTCCCAGCAAAAATTGTGACAGTCCAAACTGGCTTCTGGCCAGTGGGACTTTGTAGTCACACTTCTTGTAAGTGGTGTTCCAGGGATATGAAAATACTGGAAAGGAGTTCTGAGAAAAGAACCAAAGTCTACAAATTTGGGGTTTTCCTTCCAATAACTTAATCATTTTGCAAATGTATACAAACACACACACACATACACGATGAGCATTCATCATTTCATCCATTGTATTGTTTCTGCACGTTTCATGCTGCTCTTAAGACAGAGGAAGAGAAAAGAAAATGTACTGGGCTCTGGCAGGATTGCAGAAAATAGTAGGAGCCCCTGAACTGCAAAACACCAAAAAGATCCTGCTTATTGGCATTGAGGGCATGAAGAAAGATGGGTTATAAAAAACGGGCCAACAAGTACAGAAAAAGAGATCAATAATTATTCTTTGTTATGACCCATTAGTAGAAATCTACCCATTTATAACAGCTTGGGCTTCGTGAATCACTAGAGTGGACCCTGCCCCCAAATAAAGACTCCTTAGGATCACTGAGATATTTCAACACATTTTGAAAGAGGAGCCTGGTAAATACATTCCAAGAGGCCTAGGAAATAGTAAGCAGAATAACAAAACAAGGTACTTGTGAAACATGCAAGCCTCCCTCTGTAACTTGGCTTTGATAACTGAAAGGCAAAGAAAAACAGCTGAACTAGCTCTCTCTTGGGCATGGGTTTGTTTATCCAGCCTCACATGAGTCAGAGCCAATGGCCCTAGTGGTTTTGAATGACTTGAAACAATTTCCCACAGTTGGGTTAAGCTCCCATGCTTGCATCTTATACATTACACATCTTCATGGTTTGTTTCTAAGACAACCTCAGTTCTACCTAGAACTTTCCTTACAGCTTCAGTAGCTTTGGCCAAAGCGCGTGGTCACATAAGAGGAGAAGCTGCTCAGAAGCCGGAGTGGTGAAGGCTGGTGATGGTGGTGGCGGAAGGAGAGGCTGTAGTGATGCGGTCAGGGAGGCGGGAAGAGGGCAGGGAGCGGATGCTCATACCTTTCTCACTTACTGGTTTATAAAAGGAAGACGTTTTCCTTTAACCTCCCAAGTCACATGGTCTCCCCCTCAGCTCTCAATCTTTTCCCCATTCCCACTCCATATCCCCTCCCTGTGTTAATGGAGCAAAACACCTGCCATAGTCGGGTTCAGAAAAGAAGGGGCAAATCCATATGCAACACAGGACCCAGAGAGATAGTAGAAAGAAATCGACCAACCCGGGGAACTGGGACTCTGAGCCTAAACCCGGAGGACTTCAGGGTGGCTCTCGGAACCAGCGAGTCACCTAGCAGACAAATAGTCAATGGCTAAATGTCACCCGGTGGGGTCCATGCATCCCTGGAACTCTTGGTCCTCCTCCCTTATCTCCCAGATCTAATGAAAAGGGGCCATGCCCCTCTTCCTCCACAGGCACTGTGTTTCTGGAATTGGCATGGGCCGAGGAGGCCCAGAGCCTCCTGCCAGTGGCGAAATGGATGACAATTCTCTCTCCCCGGAGGCCTGCTATGAATGTAAGATCAACGGCTACCCCAAACGGGGCAGGAAACGGAGAAGCACAAATGAAACAGATGCCTCCAACATCGAGGTGGGTCAGAAGGTGGTTTCTCCTGATGTCTCCTGTTGCAGAAGGGCCTTCCAGATGCCTGTGGTTTCCTCCAAGGATGTTCCAAAGTGTGAAAAAGCTCTCTGGGGAGAAAATCCAGACATTCCCTGAGCTCTAGGCTGCATTTTACAAGAGTCTGTGGGACTCTGGATTTTCTTGCTGCTTTTAGGGAGTGGCCATCTGAAGGTTTTCACATACTTGCTCATTTCCTCTGTCTCGCCAAAGAGAAAGTCAAACACCCACCCAAAGTCCGCTAAAAGGAAAGGTCTGAGATCCAGGACAGCAAGTGGGCAGAATAGTGAAGTGACATAGTGCTCTCTCCATGGGGACGCCAAGTTCTGAAAGCTCAAGGCTCCTCTACTGAAAAGAGCCATGTGGAGTGTGAGGGAACTTGGATTCCAGACAAAAACAACATGGAGCTCAAGCAGCCTGGTTTTCTTTGCCTACGGCTGCTGCAGCCTTTCAGTCAACTCAGAACTGCACAGATATTCTCCCAGACCTCTGGCTCCAGGCCCGGAGAATCCGGCACATGTGGTCCCAGAGAGGCCAGCAAGCAGCCAGGTGAAAAGCATTGAATATTAGCAGATCATCAGAGTCAGGAAGTAGGTTCCTAGGCGTGTCCTTCCGAGGGGATGGTTTTGCGTCAGTGAACAAAATTGAAATAGACTCGTTCTTTCTTAGCATCGGTGCTGCAACCCATCCGCTGTGGTTTGGGAAATGAGATAAGTCTAGGGAAAGAAAACGGTCTATGAAAACAGTGGTTTTTGAACTTGAGCGTGCATGTGAATCATCTGGAAGACTTGGTAAGCTGGATTGCTGGGAAACACCCCTGGGGTTTCTGACTCCGTAGGTCTCACTCAGGTGGCGCCGAGAATTTGCATTTCTGACAGATTCCCAGGTGACGCCAATGCTGCTGGTCTGGGGAGCATACTTGGAGACCCGCAGCATTAGAAGACCTCCGACTACTTGACTTCAGTTTGACATCTTGACATCAGTTTAATTTTTTTTTTTTTACTATTATAAATATGTGCTAGTTTAACAGATTACGACTTAAATGGTGTTTTATGAAAACAGGCATTTTCGACACAGTATATCCAACGTGAGCAGGAGGCGGTACTAGTGTGAGATTCGAGTCCCTTTTTCTTTAAGATGAGAAGTAGGTGACATACTTACATTTTATTTAATGCATTTTCATGTGTCTTTCCAGGACCAGCCTGAGAGAGACACCAATGTGAGTCTCGCAAGTTGGGACATTGAGAAGACAGCCGTGTTCGCTTTCAATATTTCCCACATCAGTAACAAGGTCCGAATCCTAGAGCTCCTCCCCGCCCTGACGACTCTGACCAATCACAACAGATACTTGATTGAATCTGGAAATGAAAATGGCTTCTTTAAAATCAACCAAAAGGAAGGGATCAGCTACCTCCACTTCACCAAGAAGAAGCCAGTGGCTGGAACCTATTCATTACAAATCAGTAGTACTCCACTTTACAAAAAGAAAGAACTTGATCAGCTAGAAGATAATTATGACAAAGACTACCTCAGTGGTGAACTGGGTGATAATCTGAAGATGAAAATTCAGATTTTGCTTCATTAATTCACCAGACAGAGACCAAATAATTAAAAAACAAAGATAGATAGGTAGAACGGAATTTTTCCCCCAATCAGAATCTTCATATCATAGGTACAATCTTTCACCAAGTAAATTTCTATAAATAAGCACTATTCTTGTATTGCAAAAAGCAAGGTACAGGTGACTACCCTAGTTCAAAACAACCACTTTCTCAGGCTTCTTATGTGTGTAGCTGAGCTACCTTGTCATATGTGTTGATTCTTGAAAACTGGGACACGTATTTTCACTGGGGGTCAGCCATTCATGCTGACATGCCATCCTTCTAGCAGTTTACAGGAATGTGCTTTCAATCGAAGGACTGTTCTGTTTTTTCAAATTTTTAAACTTTGCTTCTCCAAATACAAATACTAGGTTGGCCAATTATAATATCTATTTGGTGCTAGTAAATTCTCAAACTAGATTTATAAATGCACTGTAATATTTACACAACTTAGAAACCAAATTACCAGTATTCAGTTCAAATACTCCATTAATTTCAATCAACCAAAGTTAGTTCAGTAGCTTATCTCAGTTATGAGTTATAATACATTACATGTAAATTAAGTGTGTGTATACTGTAATCGTGCTATTTTTTATCATTGAAACATTTATAAACTAGAATAATAATGCCCTTAATGTGAGGGTTTGTAATGGTGCTTATTAAGACCAAAGACTTGTTAAATGTATACACCAAGTGGTAAGGAAATTTCCGTGACTGGCCCACACATGCGTGGAGGTCTGGGAGGACAAAGAACCAGCCCCAGCAGCCAGAGGATCACCAGTGCACCCTTCATCACACCCGTGCAATATGCCAAGATTCCCCTCGATCATTCCTGTCAATAAGGGGTCCATGTCATAAATGTCACAATAAAACAGTCTCTCTTTTTTTTAGTGTACCTTTGGCTTTGTGTTCTTGCATGGATGTGGGATTTGAGGAGGGGGGTGGCATTCTGGAGGCTAAAGTTTCCTGAACTTAAATTATCCTGGGTGTGGTAGTTACAGCTTTGAAAGGTGCCAAACATATAACCACTAACAAAAAAAATTAACAGATTTGAGTTAGTCCCTTGTTCTGTTCATTAAAGACAGTGGAGTTATTTGAGTTAGTCCCTTGTTCTGTTCATTAAAGACAGTGGAGATATTTCTGGCCAATAAGAAATTTAGATTGTAGCCTCATTTCTAAAACATGACCTAATTAATCCTGTGACTTTTAGACCACTAGATTTAAGTATTTTAAGATATCAAGTTCAGTCACTGTCTTAGAGCACATGGGTTTCATTATAAAAGATTTATCATGCCCTCCCCCCTCAAATATACAGTGTTGGCAAGCCTTAGGTGCTCCATCCTTTTTCCCCCTAAACATCTGTTGTTAGTCAGGGCTAGTCTAATTTACAAAAGGACAATCCCAAATTGAATCCAACTGAATGCTATCTAGCTCTTGCTTTTTGACTGTCGTAATTTGAAAATGCTGTTTGAAGTGCAATATCGAGCATTTAACAATTAAGTTCACTGAATTGGTATGAAATAATTCTTACAATCCCCCAGGGCAGTAAAGTGAAGGGTGGCGAAAATAAAGGTGAAATAAAATTGCTGCACGAAGGGGAAAGAAATCATATAGGACAAAGGAAAATCCTCTCAACATCTTCAAAAAGCTATGCTAAAGATGGTGGAGGAGGTCTGTTCGATCTTATTCCAGAAGGCAAAATGAAGGTTTGTCGCCATGAAGTTCAGTTTAACATACGTCTTCCTAACTGCCGAGCTGCCCACTGAGGAATGGATTTCCTTGTGATGTGGTGAGCTCTCTGTCGTTTTTTGGAGTGTTCTAGCCTAGGCATAATGACAGCCAGTGGACAAGGATGCTTTCTTCTCCCTTAAAGGCCATGAACATCTTGAAGTATTTTTTTGTATCTCTTATTTTACCATCCAAAAAATCTTGCTTGTAATAGGTGCTAAATAGAAATGAATCAAATGACTATTTTGGAAGCAATTTGTACCTTGGTTGGGAAGTGAAAATATGACTCAAAATTTCCTTCTAACTCTGTGCCTGTGGGTCTATGATGGAAGTGTACTAACGTTGTTAGAGAAGAATATATAGCACATGGTAAACAACAGTTTGCATTCGGAAAACGTCTTTGATAATTTAACCAGAACTGCATTATATTGAATAACGGATTTTCTTTATAACAAACAGCAGAAGTATATAGAGTTGGCACATGGTAGATCACTTTGATATTTTTAATAGTCTCGGTCTGGATTTTATTTATTTCAGAGCCAACAATTTTCAACAGCATATTTTCCATGTTTCTGTCTGTAACAAAACATTTTCCTCATTGTTCCATTGTAAATATTCCTCTTGTTGGAACCCTTTTGAATCCTGAGATTTAAACCTGTACCTTTTAATTGTCTGTGACCTTTCGATTTTACTTCCAGTGGTTGACGAACTTGGTTTTGTAAATCTCTCAGAAGCTTGAAAACGTCTTGTCTCTACCCCTCAGCCCATTTCATTTGCCAATAATTATTTTGTAAGTAGGGTTGAAATGAACTCAGCTGGCCTTGTGAAATGTTTAAACTTGCACAAACAACTACATTTTTGTTCAACAAATAGCACTTTACCCAGCCAAAATTGCTTTGGACATTGCCATTACAAATACTGTTAAACTTCAGAAATCATGTTTGTAAATTAGATGAGCCAAAATAAAGGACAATTAGGTTGATACTATATTAGTATACTTAAAGGTTATATATCTATAAACTGTTAGAGATTTTTAGATCACCGCTTTGTCCACAGAATGTACTTTATTCTGATTCTAATGTAGTTGTTAGAGATATATCGGAAATGTCATTATTGCATGGTTTAAGGATCTTGTTTCTGAATGCTAGAAGACTATTGCTAGGAAGATTAGTCTTCACATGCAGATCTGAAGACAAAGTTATTTCCCCCTTCCCAATTTTAAATAACACTTTGTAAAGAAAAAAGCAGCAGCAAACCCATTTATTTCATTAAACATTTTGAAACCCAATGTGAACCTAACATTATATTGTTAGGAATGGATTCTCAGTATTCTGAGTTTAGGGTTAGGGAGAAACAAGAAGGCTGTGACTTTGATTTTGCAGATTTCCATGTGTATCCATGCCTGGGCTCACTCACAGGTCTGGGTCTCAATGAAAGGGTCTGACATTCTCACTATTGTCTGTATAAACATGAGGGTCTTGTACATTTGACACCCGACATACATTTGACAGGACCTGGCAATTCCACAAAATTTGTTATTTCAGCTAACTGCTAACGAATCCAAAATGGTTTTTCTGGCACACAAAGTCATAAACCTCTTTTTAGGACATGGGCTGTTTTGCATCCTGGAGCCAAGCCTGAATCATGACCTCTACGAAACGATGTCAATTTCATTTTTACTATTGGACAGGGGAAGGTACATTCTTTTTAAATGAATGAAGCAGGTAAGTGGGTCTGACTTCCTGTTAGCTCAACTCTGCATTCTGTCCACTCTTGTTTTCTTCCATAAAAAGTAATATCCATTGTTACTTTGAATCCTTGTGACTATCTCCATTTCATAAATAAATGCCTCATTACCTTCTCGGCTCCCTTTGGCCCTTCGTGGGTTGGTTGTAGTGTCAGTTACCAGGTGTCATGCTTGCTATTTTGAGAACCTGTAGCTCGGGTTGGAAGTAAAAAGCAGCATGGAGGCAGCAAGGCTCGGGGGAGAGCCACAGCTCCGTGCAGTAGTCCCTGTGGACCTTCCATAGCCCTTCTGGGCTGCCCCTTGCAGCTGAGCCCTGAAGTGCAGGAATCAGAAGAGGTCTGTTTCCTTCTAAATGTAAAATTCCCTTTGGGAGAAAATTAAATCAAACCTAAATGTTTCAGCTTCTTCCTCTCTTGGAAGTAGAGGTAACTGAAAACATCCTGGTGATAATCACACATCCCATCGATCCCGCCAGGGCTGCTGTTCTTACAGTCTGAGCTCTCAGTCTCCAGTTATTCTCCTGGGGTCTGTGATCCCTGGTTTGCAGCTTTGACCTTGCTTTGGCTTATAAGGTTCACTGAGATTGCAGTTCAGACCTGAGGTCCTGAGCAGTGCCTGGTCCAGAGTTCCGACACACGCAGGAAGCTGTGTTCAAAACTAAGTTCCAAGTTATTTGGCCAGGCGAAATCCTTGATGTCTCTGAGCCTCATTTCTACTATATATATGTATATATATGTGTGTGTATTTATTTTTTAATCTAAAACTGCTGGTTTATAAAGCATTCGTGAACAATGTCCCTCTGAACCTCCCTTCAGTCCTAAGTAAGTATCCTTGTGCACAAGGACAGGTGTCTTACCAAAAGTCCGTCACCTTGGGGCACCTGGGTGGTTCAGTCAGTTAAGTGTCCAGCTCTTGGTCTCAACGTAGGTCTTGGTCTCAGGGTCATGAGATTGAGTCCCACATTGGGTTCCATGTTGGGCTCCATGCTGGGTGTTGAGCCTACATAAAAGAGATAAAGATTCTCACCTTATAGAGATAGAATGGAGACTAAAACCCCCACACCTGTTAAAACAGCATGTACTCCCTTCGCTGTGCATGCCAAATGAAGAAGAAATCAAACACAGTATATGAAATCACAACAGGAGGGACGCCTGGGTGGCTCAGTTGGTTAAGCAGCTGCCTTCGGCTCAGGTCATGATCCCAGCGTCCTGGGATCAAGTCCCACATGGGACTCCTTGCTCAGCAGGGAGCCTGCTTCTCCCTCTGCCTCTGCCTGCCATTCTGTCTGCCTGTGCTCGCTCTCTCCCTCTCTCTCTCTGATAAATAAATAAAATCTTTAAAAAAAAAAAAAAGAAAGAAAGAAAAGAAATCACAACAGGAATCCACAAAGCTACAAATTCCGTATGTGTTTCAACATCTAGATACCCCTCTGCTCCTCCAGCAACCCAGTGAAGACAGGCGATGTGAGAAATGCCTTCCATAGCCCTCCTTTCTCCCCTTTCTCTGCCCTCCCGTCCCCTCCTAAATGTTCATCATGACCCGGTAGCCCACTGCTGACTCCCCTGCGTCATGAGGGACTTCTGATGGCAAAGATTCTTCTATGTCCTCGTAGCTCTAGGCCTGGCACACAGTGGGCGCTAAATATGTGGTGAATGGATCAATGAGAGAGGTTGGAGGAAGGGAAAGTACAAGTGAAAAAGGGAAAAACCCATGCAGTAGAACAACCCATTTCCTCTGCTTCTCCTCTTCCTCCTCTACTTCTCTTTGTCTTTCTCAACAAATATTTTTTGAGCATTTGTCCCACGGACGAAGGATGAAGGAAGCCAGGTTCCTAGCCTACGAGACTTTGAAACAGGGGGTGACAGGGCAGCTCTCTCTCCACTGTTCTTTAGTGAAGACATGGTTAGACTTTGCAGGTGCCTGAAGGAAGTTGCTGCGTATAAGGGTTCCCACTCCCCACAACCCTAGAAGGCAGGAGGCAAGCTAAGATTCCCTAGTAAATCCACCTTTGACATCTGCAAGGCCCCAGGTCTACATCTTTATGAATCACCAAAATTAGGAACCAAAATTCTAGCATATCTCCCACAATGGAATGCCAAAAAGTGGTCATTTTTCAGTAGGAAGTTTATGGTTGGAGTTAGATTTCCAAGTTTAAATGAAACTTACCCTGAAACCTAACACATAAAATCGGGCAGAGCTGTTTGGGTTAAAGCAGATCTAGATAGCCTGGGATCTCTCCACTCACTTCCTTCAAGACAATTCTTATGGACAATTGTAACAGAAAGGCCAGTTAGAGTCTGAATGATTCTACAAGTGTAAGACAAATATCATTTATAAACTTAATTTTAAATGTTGACAAAAACTCTAAGCCCGTTAAATTAATAAATACGGGCATTACAGACAGCATGTCAGATAAGGAAGCTATACACATTTTCATTATATTTATATGCAGCAGAAACTGACTAGATGCTCCCCAAACATTTTTTTCCCCTCCTGGGCTCACACCAAGACTGTTAGTTTAGTGCTGTGTGATGGATTCTAACCAGCAGGGAATCAGAAGTGACACATGCCATTTCCAAGTCTAGCAAAAAAATACATATGCAATCATCCACATTCACAGGAAATAAAGTTTATTGTATTAAGCCACTGATATTTTAGGATTATTTGTTATAGCAGCAACCATCAATTACCCTAACTGGTGCAAGTGTACATGTATATAAATAAGTATATATGTATATATGTATAATTAGATTAGTCAAGGTAATAGACATATATATTGACATTATGGTAATTTTTATACATACACACAGACATACACATCAATGTCTTTTGACTGTGGCTGCAGCATTAGAATGACTCAGGGATTTTTTTTTAAATCCCTATGTCCAGGCTGTACCCCAGACCCACCCATTCAGAATCTCTGGAGTTGGGACCAAGATAGCAACAGTTCTAAAAGCTCTCTAGGTGGCAACCAAGGTTGGGAAGCATGGCTCTACATCTTTGGGCCCACTGTAAAAGTCAGGCAACTTGGGAAAATCTACCGGATAATTCTGACATGTATCCCATCCACTATATTGACATGGCTAGTCGACGGGACATGCATTGTCACAGAAGAACGTTAACCATGACATTCCCTCACTCTGCAAACTGTATCTTTTTGTTGGAGTTTGGGGTGCAGCAGCAGTAGGGGACAACCCAGCAGGGATGTAGTATGTATGTTGCCAGGTGGTTCCTTAGACTCATTAACTGGCCAACTCACGCTAGCCGAGGGGCAAGATGGCGAATCTCACCTCCATACCGGGACATTCTCAGGGAGTCGGCATCTCCAAGGTGAAGTCCATTCATAACAAAATGTTGGGGAAATCCCCTAAAAAATATTTTAATCTCCAGTGAGCTCACGTGTATTCATACTGCTCTTTACCTTATAAAACTGGAAAATATAAATTAGTTCTTTTGAGGGAGACAGTTCTCTGGCATGAAAATAGAAACTTTCTTTTCAAGAAACGATCAGCGTCTGCAAAGACTGTGCGAATTATATGGTGGGAAATGGGGTCAGGCTGCTACCCAGCCCACCTACCACCTCCAGGCTCAGTCACTCAGCCTTGAAATGCTGACGTGAACACAGGGGGCCGTTTGCCAGGAACAGGTGATGCATTCTGTTACCTAAATTTAAACCTTTACTATGCTTCCCACAAGCTTTTTGGTTCAGAAAACTGCAAAAGAAAGACTGAAGACAAAACAACAACTCCAGAAAAGTAGAATGTTGTTGCCAATTTGAGAGTCAGAAAAAGAAACTTCAAAATACATTTCAAATAAGAATGCTCGATTATATTGCCCTGTAGTTCATGGGCGAGGGAAGATCCAACTACAGATGATGAGGAGAATGAGAAAAGATCATTTCAAATAAGTTTTTTTTTTAATTTTTTGATTTTTTATTTTTTATATAAACATATATTTTTATCCCCAGGGATACAGGTCTGTGAATCGCCAGGTTTACACACTTCACAGATAAGTTTAAATGCTATGGTACATTCAATGCATGTAATAAATTCCCTATGTCGAATACGAAGAATGAAATCCATTTTAATTCAGGGGAAAAAATTGATTTCTGCCTCTCACTGCTAACTACATGGTAAATAATAGTTAAACAATATCGACTTGAAGACACCGAATTGGCCCGCCTAGAGCAGCCAGGTGTCTGTTTCACCTGTCCTAAAACCTCCTATAGCAGTGCTGCTCAGACGTTCATAGTCACATACACCAACCGTGGACCCTGCTGAAATGCAGACTATGAACTTGGAGGTCTGGGGTGGGGGCTGAGATTCTGTATCTCTACTAAACACTTGCGAGATGCCCATACTTCCCCAACAAACTTTCCTTACAAAAGCAAGCGAACAGCTCTCAGTTTGTAGTTTGCAATTTGAATTTTTTTTTAAATGTTATTTATCTTGGTTACCCAGTGTTTTGGGTGCATGCAAGAAGCGTGCCTCACTTACCTGGCCCTTGTCCCAGCCCTTGGTGCAGCCTGCAGACCACACTCCCCGTAGTGACACCCCGGTGGCCTGCCTCGTTGTTTGTTGTTCCTGGCCTGGGACTGACCCGGGTCCAAAGCTCTGCCTCCCAGCCTGCTTCTACTCTACACTACCAGTTCCCACCGCACAGAGGAGGTCTTCCAAAGCCCCAGATATCAAGGAGAGCCTGGAATGTGTCATTACATATGTTGCTTCTGAAATTCCAGCTCTCTCTCAATGAAATTCCTGTATCAAGGAAATAATTTTTAAATTGCTTTGCTATAGTTCTAGGTGTCACATTTCCTGATAGTGTGCTTAGATGCACCTACGTGTGGATATCTACCCCCTTTTAAAATGAAGACCTGGCATTTTAAATTGTTTTCATGAATGAGACTCCTGAGAAAAGTTCGCCTCTCACTGGTGGGGCATTCGTCTCCATCTGCTGTCCTCAGAATACACTGGCAGTACTCTCCTTTTCTTAGGGAGCCTTTGTCTGAAGAGGTCAGGAATATATTCTTGGAAAAAAGCGTGTCAAACACTGTCAGATTTAAAAGGAGTTTCAACCACATCTTCCATGGAGGAGGATAGAGCTTGATTTATTTAAGATATGCTAAACTGTGTTGGCTTGAAATGACTTCAGATAATCCATCATTCCTTCATTGCTCTTATTCTTTAAATATGTATTCTCCTCTTAAAAACACATTGACACAATTCCCAAAGTTTCAACATACCAACATCATGAGACAGTTAACCCTCATCAACTTGATATTTTATCCTAGGCAGGAGCGCTTAGCAACATCCTCCAACTTGCAGATTTCATCATGCAACTCGTGTCTACAGCTCGTTTATAAAAATATGAAACAAGGTCACCTCCAGCGTGGTTTCCTCACTATCTCTTTCCAAAAAGCTTAATAATTGGCCCCCTCCCTTCCCTGTCTGGCCTCCACTCCGTTGGTCACAAACCACAAAAGCACTTTTATCCAAATAGATACACCCATTTACTCACATACTGAGCAACAAGCATACACAAAAATACACTTTAATGGGTGGGTCCGTGGGAAGCCACGGAAACTAGGCGTGTGGGGAGGGTCCTACAGAGAAGAGAATAAAAGAGGTGTGTGATGGGCTGAGTGATGGGGGGGGCCTGCAGAGAAAATCATCAAAGGTGGAGTACATGAATTGGTTTTGCTGATGTTTAAACCAAGATGGTTTTTTGCCTCTTAGTAAACATTTATTGAGATTTCCTATGTGCTTTGCACTGGGCTGGCCTTCATGGTGAAGAGAGACAGGGTCTACAACATTGAGCCACTACGCAAAGGATTTACAATCTACTGATAAAATTAACACAAATGAAGCCACCATGTGGGAGAGCTTACACGTCCACACACACACACACACACACACACACACACACACACACACAGGTACAGGAAATATTTGGTCCTACAGTGTCCTCAGCATTTCAGAAATATCTCAATTATCCCTCAAAACCATCCTGCAAAGTCAGGTGCTCTTGATTCCTTCTTACGGAAGGAGAATCTGAGGCCCAGAAAGGGTAAGTCATCTGCCCAATATCACACAGCTAACAAGTGGTAGAGATGGAATTCGGTCCTAAATTTATATAACCCCATTTTGGTCAAGGAAGATCAGTAGTTTAACCTAATCATGTGTATTTCCTGTCACAGATCTGCAAATGTTCTCAGTTGTCTGGGCTTTTGTGGGAGGTTAATCTCCAGGTGGTGACACAGGAATCCGGGCCCCTTCCATACTGAGGCTCTGCTATTTCCAATATCTGGAAATACCCAAAGGTGTCAAAGAAGGGCAGGAGGATGTGATGAGGGCACATGACACACCGTAATCGCCACCACCCAAAAGCAATATAAACCACTTTTATTTCATTGACCATTAGTTTCATAGCCCCAGGAAGTTGCAAAGGGGTTGGGAAACTCCCTGGCTGGGTACCTGGGTCCCAGAGACCACCTGACCGAAGGGAAGGGAGCTGCTACGTTTGGCAGCCGGCTGGCCATCTCCGCTACACACTCCAAAGCCATCAAACGTCATGCTTCTGAACCATACAAGGAAGAGCTAAATTATGTGGTGCTAAATGACAGTTCCTGAAAGAAGTTCAAAAAAGTGGGAGATCATAAGGTTGGAGCAGAAAGAAGGGAACCCGAGAAAGGTACTGAAAAGAGGGGAGGAGGAAGCCATTTCTGGCTGAGAGGAACCAGAGCGAACATGCAAAGTTGGGAAGGTAAGAGTCATCTTGCCAGATGTGTTTATGAGGCACAACACAGGCAGCGACATGTATCAGAGGCTGAGCTCCCGGAGCTTAGAAAGTGCTTTTCAGACAATACTGACCACAGGCTTCCCAGGGACTTCTCAAAATGTAAATGCAAAGAGGCCAGGGACCACGTTTTGCCTGCTGCATTTGGCCCTTCAGTGCCCAGAACTCGGCAATTGCTCAGAAAAGATAAACTGTGAATGTTTTATGAATATGGGTAGGCTACTAAAAATGTGCCGAGAGGTAGATAATCCAAGGTCCTCCATTCCCCTTGTCTACTGTTGGGCTTTTCAGTGCCTAAAAAGAGTTGCAAATTCCTCAAATCTTGTAGCATTTATCTTTTCCCACAAAAGAAGTCCTAAAATCTGGTAAGGAGGTATGTAATGGAAGTGGTGAAAGGTTGTTTCCATCAGAGGCGTTGGTGAAAGCTTCTTGGAGATGCAGGGACCACGCTGGGCCTTTACATCGGGAGGATATCCTGAGCGCAGGCCGTGAGGTGGGCGAGAATGGGGTGGGCAGCGGTATCAGCTGGCACGCGTGGTGTGGAGAGGAGTGCGGTCAGGAGGGAGTGGTCATGGAGAGGCTAGAATGCCTGCCTAGGGTAGTTGGGAATATCATGGGTTGCTTTGGGAATATTGGGAACATTAACCCAGGAGTATATAAGATTGCCTGGGAAGCCTGGACACTGACACGGTAGAACAAATCCAGACGACTCTGACTTTCTTTCTTGATCCCTGGCCAGGGCCCACTTATCTCACTGGGCATTTAGGCATGAGGCCAGGGGTTGTTTGTGTCTCAATCACTCACTGAAAGAATGAAATCCTGTGGGAGTCCAGGCAGGAGCCTTCAGCAAAGTGGTGGTTTGGGGAATGAAAGGGAGGGGGTGGCCTCGGGAGCACACTTGAGGCGAGACATCCTCTTCCCCGCTCTCCTAAGTGACCTAGGGAGGGTCCCTCGTCTCCTTGTCTCCATTTTCTCAACTTTATTTGGTCCCCTGCATTTGACTCCCAAAAGACACAATCGTGGAAGAGGTTACAGAGGACTGAGCTAAACGTAAAGGGGCTTATATAAGATATAAGAAAAGAAAGTGAAGCGAGTGTGATCTTGAAGTCTCAGAAATGGGTGACGACCTCCAGTTGTAGGTGCCTTAGTGGTCATGGCATCAAGGACCCCAGGGGAAAATGGAAGAAATGAAAACAAACAACTGAGTTCATGATGCAGAAGTGAAATGAGCATTTCCAGAATGTGATTTCACTCTGGAAGCTGGAAAAGAATAGCAACATATAAGAAACAAAACCCTTTTAAACTAGTAAAAAGGCCAGTGAAGTAGGAAGAGGCAGCAGTTTGGGTGGTAGATCTGGGTGAGTAGATAAGCCTTTTGATGCTTCCATTGGCACCTCCATGAGGAAGGTGACAGTCTGAAACCTGTCCAGGGCAACCTCCTGAGTCCTCTTGCTCCCCTATCGGCCTCCTCCAAGTCCACCCTCTGTGCTCCCCCCTCTCAGATTCTGAGACTCCATGCTTAGAATGGCCCAGCCCACCCTCCAAGCTTCTGCTCTCTCTACATATATGGAAAGGTTCCCGGCAGGAACACGGAGCCCAAGACTTCCAAACCGGACTGGCTAACGTGACATGTTCACCCCAGTGTGACTTAAGTGATGGGAAGCCCCTATTGAGAGAACTGACAGAGGATTCTGAGCTCCAAGGTTTGAATCTCAGCCTGAAGTCTTGTACATTTGCAAAGTCCTTTCCAATTTGCAAAGTGCTGTTGTGTGGGCATGTTCTCCCTGAGACCGAGCATGATAAACAACCCCATGAGCCCATGATCTGGCCACTGCATGTTCCAAGGGAGGGGAGGCCATCCTGACCACGCAAGGTGCCCCACACCCTCTCCCCTCCCTTCCTTACAGCCTTCTGACCCCCAGGGAACGTCAGAGGAGATGAGCTAGTGCTTAAGGCTCCCAAGCCTGGGCGAGCTCTGGCCATCCCCTCTGTCTCCCAAGCACAGCCAGCTAAGAAAAAGGATGCTCCGCACTCAGATCTGTGGCTGCAACCAGAGAGTCTCGGGAGAAGGGCTGAGCAAATTGGGTCAGACTTCTGTGCCGGGCTGGGAGATTCCTTGGAGTGACCGGGTATGTGTCAGCTGCTAAATGATTCCACTCCCTTCTCCCAGCTCCTGGCCTCCACCCTCCCCTCAGGGAGCTCGGGCTGCCAGGGAGCGCTGCTCTGCCCTCTGGCTGCTGTGGCACGTGGCCTCATCATAACGAGCATCGTTTAGGGAGCCCATAAAATGTGCCAGGCAGCCTGCTAGCCGCTTTGCAAGAGTAACCGATTCCCCAGCTTGGAATAGGAAATGAGGTCGCATTCTCTCAAACATGAGCATTAAATGCCTTTGCATCCATGTTATGTCTGTGGACGAACACTAAGACCCCAGGAAGTCTTCCCTCCACAGGGTCAGTGCATGTCGGTACTGCTTTAAAGCCTTAAACCCAAAACCTTGGCCAGCCTGCCAAGGACCCTCACTCTCTTTGGCTGTGCTTGGTGGTGCCAGCAGCCCCTGATGAGTGACCTTCACTCCACAAAGTGCCCCCTGGAGACAGCTGCTCAGTGAAATTGATGACCCAGCATGAGGTCAACCCTGCCCGTTCCAGGAGTCAGATCCCTTCAAAGAGGCATTTGCAGCCCTGGGAACAAGTCTGAGCTCTCAGTGGCTGTCAGAATGTGCACCTGCTGTGCTCCACTGTCCTCGGCCCATGTCACCTCAACTTGGGACCCTGAGACAAAACACTAAGAGCCAGGACACAGCTCTGCTCTTTATACACAGTGCTCAGAGCTCACACACAGTTATGTTTTCTAACTCAGCCAGCCACTGTACTTTCTAGTGAGCTATGGCTATCATTCCAGGAACGGTGAAGATGGGATCCTCTCTCCACAGGTAGCTTCGATCCTATCCCCTGTCTCAATAGGACTAGCATGTTTTTCAGAGAATCGTCTACCTTATTATCTGTAGGTTCTATTTTTAAATTTTCACACCCCTTTGCGTTATTAGTTCTGTTTCATACATGAGGACACAGGCAGACTGACGTTAAGGGAATTGCTCCAAGTGACATAGCTAAAAAAACAGCAGAACTGGGATTTGAACCCACACCCTTATTCTCAAACACCTCCCTAAAGTGTTCTTGGCTGGTACATCCATCTAAGTCAAAGTCAAGGAAAGAGGCTCCTTAAGTAGATAGATGTGTTTCTTTGTGGAGTCCCCGGACCCAGGAAAGCCATGTGGAAGCTGCCCAAGCTGAAAGCCCTTATCTGAACTCCACTGGAGGGGACAAATGCACAAGCAGTCTGTGAGTGCCCGGGACGCGGCATGCCACACGCGAGCTGTGGCGGTCTAGCACACGTGTTGGCGTTGGACTGTGGCCTGCCCTGGCACTCTTACTAGGCCAACAGCCTGGGTTAGAAGACCCAGGAGAGTAAATATATGAGAATCTAAAGGCATGTGTGCCAGCTATGAGCCTCTGTCCATTCCTAGGCTGATTTTTGGCTTCAAACTCTGCACTAGGCTCCTTGGCTGTAATCACCTCTGCACTGGGCCTGAGGCTTTTTGGACAGAGGCCCATGAGAAGAAGGGCTTTATCAGGTCTCACGTAAAAGCCATTTCGGCCTATGAACTCGAGTTTTCCAGCACCATCCCTGATCACCCTCTTCTGTCCCACTAACAGCCTACCACAGCGAAACAGTATCTGCTCCAAACAAGAAGTTCAGATGGAAAATATTTGGACAGAAGTTAGATTTGAGTCTCAGGCAAGAGCCAAGTAGCTGATGGAGAAATTAGAGAGCGGGAGTCTGTGGGTACAGAGAAGAGAAGGAACAGGTGGCTGTGTCAGAGACCCCATTCTGGGGTAAGGGTAGAGGAATGTTAACAGGAAGTAAGTGGCAAACCACCAAGCCAAAGCAAATACGGAATCCAAAGCTGCCCATGTGGCTTATCCATAAGGAACATTGCCAAGAAAGAACACAGCAGGGAGGAAAAGAGGAGTGGAAGATTCACGGCACCTTGATCAGCAGCCAACCATGGGGACAGGGAGCCAGCAATACATTCTGGGCTCTACCTCTTCAGAAACTCAGACGGGGTGTTTCTGCCCCTTAGATCTGGGTACAAGAGGCTTGAATCCTATCCCACCCCCACCTAGATCTTTCTGTGAATTCTCCTCTGCCACTTAAGCTTCTACTTTCCAGTATGTTGTGTCCATTGTGCACCCTCTTGACCCAGATATCAAACTCAATGACCTCTGCCCAGTTTCTACACTCTTCTGCCCTGCCCCCTTCCAAAGTAGACTTTAAAGGATTTTGGGTTGAGGAGAGATGGAGGATAGGATTCATCACAGTGATACAAAACCATATATGGCACAGTTTAATTGTTATATCTGCTTGCTTTGGATTTGTTCAAGGAGTGAACACTTTGCTACTACATGTGCCTCAATATGTGGTATCTCATGATAGTGGGAAGATAGGTTTTGTTTATATAAGCATCAGATAATAGCCATAACTATGGCTAACATTTATTAAAAACATACTATGTGCCAGGCACTATAATATATAATACACATCTTGCCAAATACTTAACTATTTCTTTATTGAAAACATCAAGATTTTGTCAATACGCTCTCATTCACAATACTCCTTGCCTCTCGCAATGAGTAGTTGTTTTAAGAAATTCTGTTTTGTTGGGGTTTTTTTTAAGATTTTATTTATTTATTTGAGAGAGAGTTAGTGAGAGAGATCATGAGCGAGGAGAAGGTCAGAGGGAGAAGCAGATTCTCCGTGGAGCTGGGAGCCCGGTGCGGGACTCGATCCTGGGACTCCGGGATCATGACCTGAGCCGAAGGCAGTCATCCAACCAACTGAGCCACCCAGGCGTCCCTGTTTTTAAGAAATTCTATTCCTTTCTTTCATACCCAGACTTCATGTGGGTGATAGGAAAAAGTGAAAAATCGGTCCAATTTTCCAGCTGACCCTCAGTCTAGGTTCTAACTTCCTATGATCAGTCCTTGTCCCCATTTTCACTTTTCCTTGATGTCCTATGTCATCATTATATGTAGTGTAAGTAGTGATCCATGCACTTGCTTGTTGAATTGCTATCTCCCCATAGTGACCTACAGGTCCTGAGGGCAGGGTCCACATCTACTTGGTTGACCTCAGGCCTCAGAGCCAACACAAAGCTTGCCTGGTGTGCAGAAGATGAATTTGTATTTAGTCTGTCTGTCCCACCCATTTGAAAATGAGGCCATCTCCTCCAGAAAGTAGCCTCACAAAATAGAGACCCCACTGCGTGTCTAAACAGTGGTCTCGTGACCAGTTGGGAAGGATCCCTTCACCAGTTGTGATCTGGAGAGTCTCTGAGGTTCTTTACACTCCCAGTTCCTGGGACTCGGTCACATGGCCAGAGCTAGGACTCAGGGCAGGAAGAGTGGAACCCTATATCTGAACAGAAAGGATTTAAGTGACAGAAGAGTTCTTGGAGACCATTTTCTTTCTTCTGACAAAAAAAGTAATTTTTTGAAATTCATTTTTCTGGTTGCACAGGTAAATGAAGTTTGCAGGGAGTGACAAAAAAACAGAATCTGAATTTCTTTTTTTTTTTTTTAAAGATTTTATTTATTTATTTGTCAGAGAGAGAGCGTGAGTGAAAGCGAGCACAGGCAGACAGAGTGGAAGGCAGAGTCAGAGGGAGAAGCAGGCTCCCTGCGGAGCAAGGAGCCTGATGCGGGACTCGATCGAGGACGCTGGGATCATGACCCGAGCCGAAGGCAGCTGCTTAACCCACTGAGCCACCCAGGCGTCCCCAGAATCTGAATTTCTTAAGGGCAGAAAATAAGTATTACCCAAATGTGGCAAGTCTTAAATCAAAGATGCACTTTTCAGTAGTCTTGTCTCCAAACACTAGGCCACTAATTGTCCACAGCCCATGGCTTTTTACACTCTGAAGTGAGAAGCATTCAAAAAAGGGTGAATTTTCCCCTTTTATTAGAATTAGGAATGAGTAACATTTCTTGTTAAAATATAAAACAGTGAAACATAGTTCACATATGTTACATAAAATTATTGTTTTAAAAAAGACTTCTCTGGGAAGAGACAGAACTGTGTATAATGGAAAATTGAAAATTCTCCAATTTCAAGATGAATCAGCAAATAACTTCTCCATGACAGCAACCTGGGAACCCTGCTGAACAGACAGACCTACTTTAATGGGAAATCAGCTCTATTTCCTGGCTTGCAGGAACTATCATCATTTGAAGACCTTTGCTAGGTGATATGTCGACGTCTTTGCCTATTCAAATTTATTAGGAACAGAGCATGATATCCCAGGACAATATTTACCCACAGGAAAGGATTTGTGTCCAGTGGAATGTGATTGCATCAGGCCTCCTCATCCCACCCAACCTTTCAGTCCTGGCTTTCCCACAGGGTGCAAGCTGTTTGGTGTGGCTGCCAGCTTTTAATTACAAATTTTCTCTGCCTTTTTTTTTTTTAAAGATTTTATTTTTAAGTAATCTCTATACCCAGTGTAGGATTCAAAGTTACAACACTGAGATCAAGAGTCACTCGCTCTATGGACTGAGCCCACCAGTCACCATATTTGTAGGAAAATCATTAACAACTGGTTTCATGCTTACACATCCCCAACCTCCCCACCCCCCAAAATATTAATTTTCCCTTACTCCATAGAGAAATGCTTTTGCCAAGCATTCCTAATCCTTTGGAACTTAGTCATCCAAAGAAGGGAGGTGAGGAAGGCAAAAGAAAAAGAATGGAGAGAGGAGATGGTATGTTCTCTCCCTTCAGTTCTGGTCATCCAACTAATTTTGGTATTTCCTGGTGCTTACTTTGGTGCCCACTCATTTCTGAGATGACACTCCCCAATATGTAAATTACCTGTATGCTCTTAACTGATGGAACATATGCTCTCTATTCACAGTGGAACTAGGCATAGAGATTGAGTACTTAAGGATTTGAGATCCTGAGGCAGTGGCACCAGCCTTCGTTTAGAAATTCCTTATCTTCCTCCTAACTCTGAACCCACATAGTTATCACAAATTTTATTCAGCTCAAAATTAATTTTCCTATAAAGATGACACGAATGATGTGCAATACCCCATTTTCTGCAATGAAGAACAAGGATCACCTGGAGTTGAAAAGAGGTTTTCTTCCCCCTCTCCCAAGCCCAGAGCTAAGCAGCCCAGATACACTTTTCCATGTCTTGGTCCCCTTCCATCTGTGTGTCCAGCAGCTCTCTTTTTCTCTGGGCATACAATGCCCTCTCTCTGAGGAACTGCCTCTCTACTTCTCTAACCAGGTAGATCTTCCTGGGACAGAGAGGCTGGATCCACCTGGGAGTCTGCCCAAGGTTCTTTCACCCTGTGAAATTGTCATGTTTCTCCAGCAGGATGACCAGGGAAGCATAACTTGAATATATTTTTACCAAGATAAACTGCCAACAGTTTTTATATCTGCACAGATGCAGAAAGTCACCCTAGGACACATGATCCTTGATGTTTCCCCATAACACTCTCAGGGGCTCAGTTAAGCAGACTCGGTTGCTCTCCAGCGTCAGGGGATGTTACACACACGTGTCTCGGGACTACTGAGATGCGTAGGGGGTTCCGCAGGATCAAAGCCGCTCCCACGGATCAAGATGGCCCTAACAGACATTCACTAGGACATCAGGAGCCCCCAAGAAGAACTCCTAGTGCAGGAAGGAGTCTGGATCAGTAAACAGGGCTATTTTGTGGGAAGAACTAGTTCTAGGAGTACCACTGGGGTCACAGTTTTACTGGCCCATCCCAGACCAGCCACATTGGTGTGGTTGCTGTTTGGGAAGCTGATCCTCTGCATATAACTAAAGAGAGCCTAAACCCTGAAGGCCAAGGGTGAGGTGTATCCAGAGCTGGTGCAGGGCTCACAAGGGGCCCATCACCACAGTGGACAAGAACACAATGGGCTCCTGCTAACATGGGTAGGTGGAGAAGGTCATCAAACAACAAACTGGAAAAATAAAAATGTAGGGACGAGGTCTCTACCTAAATTGGCAAAATGTGTTGAACTAGCAACATTTTCTACACTCACCTCTACACCTAAATATTCACAAGAACAAAAGTTCTTTTTTGGGGGAGACACCTGGATGGCTCAGTGGGTTAAGCCTCTGCCTTCGGCTCAGCTTATGGTCTCAGGGTCCTAGGATCAAGCCCCACATTGGGCTCTCTGCTGAGCAGGGAGCCTTCTTCCCCCTCTCCCTCCGCCTGCCTCTCTCTCTACTTGTGATCTCTGTCAAATAAATAAAATCTTAAAAAAAAAAGTTATTTTTTTTTTTTAAAGAAAAGATTCACTTTTCTGTCAATGATGCAAGAATTGGACAAGAGAGGGTGCCTTCAAAGAAAGGGCTTATCAGCCAGGAGGCACTTGCAGTAGGACACTGAATGCATGTGACTAGAAGTGTTTATACACCACCACCACCCACCCCCAGCACATGACCAAGTATTGTCTGTTCCTTCAGGGTTAAGGCTGAGCCATCTTCATTTCATTTCTATTTCAGAGGAGACATACTCTATAAATAAGAAACTGAGACCTAGAAGGACAAAACCAGAAATCAAAACTGAACAAGGTCATAATACTTTATGGTATTGGTGTTCTAGTACTGGGCTTCATGAGCTTGAATCCTAAAACTAAATTATCTTGGTCCAGTTTCCAGCTTGATCACTTACTGGCTGTGTGACTTTGGGAATGTTACTTAAACTTTCTGTGCCTCCCTTCTTTGTATCGGAAAAATATAGTACCTGTTTCACAGGCCTGTAGCAAGGATGAACTGAGTGAAACATATAAAATTCTGACACACAGCAAGCAATCAATAAAGGTTAGCCAATATTGCTACCACCAAACACAGTCACCTCCACAAGATAAATAACCCATTCAAACTGTGGCATCCGTGGTGCAGATCCAACAGAAAGCAGAGGCCAACCAGTCATCCATCACCAACCCAAGAGGTGCCTTTGGTTTCTGATCCCAGTAATTGAGGACACGTGTTACTCTGCAGACAGTCCTGATGGGAAGTAGCCGACGGCTCTCCTCTGAAACTCAGGAAATGAGAAGAACGACGGGAGGGGGGAGGGGAGGAGGCTGAACATTTTCATTTTCTGATGTTAACAACTCTAACTGATGAAGAGTAAGAAGGAAATGGCAAGAGAATGTAGAAATGCTTTGAGGAAGGTTCACATTAATGCGTACTTTTAACTCCACTGCGACTGATTAGTTCATGGGAAAAAATGACTAAAAGGAATAAAAACCTGACTGGGAATCCAGTATCAACAATTTGCCACCATAGTAACCAAGAAAGTGCAACTCATGAATTGAAAAAAGAAGAAAAGTGTGTGTAAGGGTGTCATCAGGAAGAGGTCTGCACCCCAGTGAATATGGACATCAAGGGTCGTCAAACAAGTTCTAAACTCTATTTGATAGAGTTTCCAACTCAGCTGTAAAAATTCACTCAAGGATAGAATGACATAAAATTTCTCCGCCTAACAAGAATTTCTTGACTTTTTTTTGGGAGGGGGGAGTTAAATCAAATTTGGTTTGCATTAGTTCAGCCCTGCTTCATTGCAGAATGACAATAGGGTGTGTGGCTCCCCCTATGTTTCCACAGCTAGCTCTGGAATGACTTGGAGCTGCCTTGTGAACACAATTCTGGATAAGTACAGCAACCCAGGGCTCAGTATCACACCCCACTTCTTCACCTTTGGGATATGTCATCAGTTTCTTATTTGTGTAGACAGTCCCCAGCAATGTATGGTCCAGGACCCTAGAAGGAATTCTAAGCAAGTATCAATGGTTTGGGAGGTCCTGGGGCAATCAGCCAGATGGG
The DNA here is from genome assembly GCF_009829155.1 of Mustela erminea. Classification (NCBI taxonomy): domain Eukaryota; kingdom Metazoa; phylum Chordata; class Mammalia; order Carnivora; family Mustelidae; genus Mustela; species Mustela erminea. Next base: position 68,457,281 of record NC_045618.1, on the reverse strand, counting down.
AGTTACGGGCAACTTAGGAACCATCTGATTATCAAATTTGGGGCTGGAAGCATCTTTAAGGGTCATCTAGGCCAATGAGCCATATGATGCTTAAATTTTCCTTTTTCTTCCCTTTGTGCCAGAGGAGGTTCATCCCATGCTCAGCCCACACCCTTGAAAAGAAACTCCCCTCACCATGGGACAATCCATATAGTTATGACTGCAAGAGATTCTTAAATTGAACAAAAACACTTCTCCCTGCAAATTACCATTCACAGCCCATTAAAGCAAATCAAATATTAAGATATTTGAGAATGAATAGCTATTCGTCCTCAGAAGACTTTTCCAGTTGGAACATAAAAAGTTGATCATTCTACATTTAGCTCTTCTCCTCTCACACCCTCAAAGGACCTCTTAAAGCACGGTCCCCTCAATGAGCATAATACTCGATGAATGTTCTTTCCAGGAAAAGGAAGTAACCCCATTATTGGCTCCATCATCCCAAGATTTTACTATTATCAATGTAGCCCCATATTTACATAATTCTAACAGTCGAATGATATTTTGGATTCGTAACGAATTTACTTCCCATTAAAATGTGTGCAATTGGCAAATAAATGATACTTTGGGTCATCAGCAGCCATTTCTGTTCTATTCTGCAGGCACTTGGGAGGAGTATATGCCCCTCCCCTCAAAGTTAGCTGACCATGTGACCATCTCTGACCAATGAAAAATAAGCAGAGGTCCCATATGTCAATTCAAAGTTGAGACATTTAAGTACTCATTCTCAACTTTCCAACCCTCTTTTTCCCATCATAGCAATTGTCAATGTATGTGTTGATTGGGAAGTGTCATGGATTGAATCAAGCTGGAATGTTCAGCCAACACACGGAGGACAGATGCGCTGGCACATTGCCTGGACACTTTGCAGCACACTTTGACTAAAAAATAAATTTTGTTGCATTATGCACATGATTTGGGGGTTATTTGTTATTGCAATATAAACTAAACTTTCCTGACTCAATGTATAAGTTATTTTTTGTAAGTAGAATCAGATTTCTTACCCCACACTACCTTTTCATATTTTAATAATTGCTTTTGAGGTCTGATTCAGGAACTTTTTTTTTTTTTGCTTTTTTCTCATGAAAACTAATTTTAATTATTTTAGTCCAATGGCCAGTTCTATTACAGATTTTTTAAAATATTGATTCCATCAAACAAAGGTATTCACTCTTCTTACTATCTCCTTTACATTTGAAACTGTTAAGAATATATTTAAACTGTTAAAAATATACTTAAGACCGGAAACAAGACATTCCTGATGACACATTTTTCTTAGCTCTCCACTCTCTAGTCTCACAATAATGCTCAAAACTAATGAAGTCCGTTCTGGGCTTTCTTAGCTCAGTGAGAGGTTTTTAAAAAAAAGTCACTGGGGGACCAGTAACCATTGGAGATCTTGTTTTTAGCTTGATGAGATCTCAGTTCCCATAATAAAAACAAGACATAGCTATGGGGAAAATATATATGGTTTCTTCACTTTATTCAACTATGAAATCATTCCATTTGACTCTGTTACTGTTCTTCAAGGAGTCAAAAACAGAGACTCATGAAAAATTCGGGCTGAAATCAGTTTGCTTACATTGAGAGACAGCTCCAGCCACATCCTTGTGGCTGACATGGCCAATGATCACCCCCCCCCCCCAATTGCTTTCATGTTAACCAAACCCTAACTTTGTTCAGGCATCAAAGGTGCATGGACTTCAGAAAGTACAGGCCACTTCCCCCTACACACCAGTTATGGGGATTGGATTTCCCTTTGCCAGTCATTGCTTTGGGAAAGGCCATAGAACACAATTCTGGCCATTGAGATGAAGGGAAAGTCTGCAGAGAAGTTTATGCAAAATTTTTTCTCACTCTTAAAAAGAGAAACAGTGCAGGAGGGTTCTCTCTTCCAGCCTTAAATATGGATGTGTGAGAATATGAAGCTTAGTGCTGCCTCCACCATATCTCACCATTAGGGCATAAGCAGGAGGACAAAACCTAACACAGTTAGTCTAGCAGGTCAAAGATGGAAAGAACTAGGGACTTTACTACAGAGATGGGTGCTGAATTCACTGGTCCAAGAACTGCCTCACCACTAGACTTCCTATACGAGATAATAAAACTCTTGACACTTAAGCCGTGTTGATTGAGTAGGTCTTTTGTTACTTGTCATCAAAAGAATCCTGACTATCATTAAGAAGTATTGTAATTGTGCTGTTTTACTAAAAGTAGAATCATTATGGGGAAAGGAGGGGGAGAAGGAGAATGAGGGGAGGGGGGAGGAGGAGGCAGAGGAGAAGAGACAGGAGGAGGAGAAGGGGGAGGGGAAGTAGAAGAGGGGGAGGAAGAGAAGAAGGGGAGGGGGAGGAGGTGAAGGATTGGGGGAGAGGAAGCCATAGTGGTAATGATAATACTGTCTTACAATTATGAGAACCGGCTTTGTGTGAGGTACTATGAGAAGCATTTTAGAGAGTTTATTCTAAAATTCAAGACCATACATTTACTCTTCCAATTTAAGACCAGAACTCACCCATTCTGGCTCACCATATCACTCTATTCTCTTTACGCCTGGACCCTGACATTCAGAGAAACCAAGAACTTGGGTCCCCGCTAGTGCAATTTGCCACCAGTCTCCTTCCGTTCAGAGAAGGTACAATGATGCCCCTTCTGCATTCCACGGGGGCTGTCACTGTGTGGTTGCTGCAGCAGGATGGGCTGCTTCAGGTGTCTGCTGGAGGAAGATGGGACACAATGACGACACAGTTCTTCATGGTCACCTCACGTGCCCCAGATGTTCACTGAGCTGTTAGTGGGGAGACGTCCCAGAGCAGGGCATGAGCAACAGGGGACTCAGGCGGGGGATATCCAGCTCTCAGATGGGCCTTGCTGGCCCTGACAGACATTAGGGAGGCTATGAAGATGGACAAGACACAACAGTGCATTTGCTGAAAAGAGCTCAGCTGTTAAAAACATGGGTCAGAAATGAGAGGACTACAGTCTCAAGTTTCACTAACAGCCCTGCCAACTTGCTAGCTCTGCCACAGGGATTGCATTACCTCCCTAAAATACCTTAGGGTGCCTGATGCTTCCTTTCCTCTTCTGTAAAATAAATGTGCCTGACACCTAGTGAAGACTCAATAAATCATACTTATTATTAGTCAATATCCTATCCACAAAGAAAATTTATGAATATGCTGCCTTGGTCATGTAAGAAAAGCCTTCCCTAGTCTATCTTTGTCTAAACACAAAAGTAAGGACTAAATTCTGATTACCGCATCTAGCTGTGCCTGAAGATAGATGATCTCTAGAAGCACAGTTCCTTCTTTAAGGGAATCTCAATTGGGTTTCTGTCACTTACAGCCAAGACAGCTGACCAACACAGCAGTAGTTACGTTCAAGCTCCAGCCCTTCCTCTACAAGCTTTGCCAACACTACAAAACACAAGATGATTCACAACCTTTCCTAATTTTTGTATGTGCATTTCAGTAATCACCCGTATCTCACTTGGCTTTGTTACTTAACCATATTATGTGCATGTCGTGTTTTCCTAACACGTTTTTAAGCTTCTCAAGGCAAAAGCAATGTACTCTTATTTTCTGCCACAAAACCAGGTACAGTTCTGGGCAAACCCAGATCCACCACAAAAACAACCAGCAAGGTAGTTTTCACTGGAACCTAAGCCAGATTCCCTGCTGACGTTAGGTATTTCTGAGTCTATCTGGTAACCCAGCACAATGAAACTTCCAGGAAAGAACCAACCTAAGAGAGGACAGTCAGGCACATACACTCTGTCCAGCAGAAATACTTCAGTCAATGTAGAGACAAGGGGAATCTAAGCATAAGGTACTTGTAAGGTGCTGATAACATCAGGCAATGCTGGAAAGGGGCCTCATGAGGACAGTTCATCCTTCCAAAGGCGATGGGGAGTGGGGAGCAGTCACCTTCAAAGTGCAGTAGACTGAATGTTTGTTACCCCCCCTCCATTCGTATGTTGAAACTTAATCCCCACTATGATGGTATGTGGAGGTGGGGCCTTTGGGAGGGTTCCCTCTCTCATGAGGCAATTAATACCCTTATAAAGGAGACCTCAGAATGCTTCCTTGCCCCTCTCTCTGGATGGGAACACAGCAAGAAGATGGCCAGCTAGGAAGCAGAAAGAAGGCCCTCGTGGAACATTGAATCTGCCAGTGCCTTCATCTTGGACATTCCAGCTCCAGAACCAGGAAACACAACTGTTTGTTGTTCATAAACCACCACTCCTATGGGATTCTGTGATAGCAGCCAGATGGACTAAGACATGAGGCTTCAACTCTGGTGGTAGCAGAGAGCAGCTACCAATGGCAAGGCTCCTAACATGAGACACAGACATCCAGGTGGTGGTGTGGGCACTCACAAGCTCCATGTTGATGGGGCACGGCTGGAGGACAAGCCCTGGCATCTGGTCAGTGATAAAAACCTTGTCATTCAGAGGGAGCCATTCAAGACATTCTTTGAGGTTTCCCAGAAATGTCAGGGAGACTTTTCTGGACTCTGAACACGTATTTATTTATTTGACAGAAAGAGGGAGAGAGAAACAGTGCATAAGCAGAGGGAGGAGTAGGCAGAGGGAGAGGGAGAAGTAGACTCCACACTGAGCAGGGAATTCTATGTGGGACTCCCGGGACCCTGGGATCATGACCTGAGCTGAAGGCCAACATTTAATGACTGAGCCATCCAGGCGTCCCTCAAGTGTCATTCTCTAGGGAAACGTGAATTACACTTGCAAATTAAATTGTCAAGGGCAAGACTCCAGTGCCACGGCCAGCCCATCATCTGGCTGTGGAGGAGCCATAGAAGCAGATCCGCCCTCCTCTTGCTCCTCCAGCATGTCCTACTCTCTGGCTGAGCTCTCACCCTGGCTGCTTTCCCTCCCAGTGGTCCCCAGATCGGCAAGAGCTCCATCGCACTGGGATTCCACCTGCCTGGTCGCCCCTGCCCCTGGGAGGCCCCATAGTCATATATTACTTTTTGGGTCCAATTCTGTTTAATTTTTAGAAACCAGATTCCTACTGGCGTCTGCATAATTTTTCTTAGAATTTTTTTTAAAGATTTTATTTATTTATTTGACAGAGATCACAAGCAGGCAGCAAGGCAGGCAGAGAGAGAGAGGGGGAATGTGGGGCTCGATCCCAGGACCCTGAGATCATGACCTGAGCTGAAGGCAGAGGCTTAACCCACTGAGCTACCCAGGCAACCCCTTTAGAATTTTTTTTATCAGTCTCTTAAATATCTTGTCCCTCATTTCTCCTCTCTTCTAAGAACGGGTTTAACTTTTCAAGGTCTGAAGTCATTTGATATAAAATGCAGTCTCTCATGTTCTAAGTTCTTTGGCCAACAGGTGTCCACCAACATGAGGTGACCCAGAAGTTTATGATAGCATCAAAGGAAAGATCAGTTTCCTTAATCGTGTATGCCTCATTCTGTTGTTTGCAAAGTACTGAATTATGTGTAAAAACCAATTCCCTTAGTGGGAGTTAGGGGTTCGTGGAAGCAACGTTCACACTTTAGAGATAATAGGGATCTAGTGACTAAATCCTTGCTTCAGAGTTTTGAAAAGTGACTTTCCAGGGCGCCTGGGTGCCTCAGTGGGTTAAAGCCTCTGCCTTTGGCTCAGGTCACGATCACAGGGTCCTGGGATCAAGCCTCGCATCGGGGTCTCTGCTCAGTAGGGAACCTGCTTCCTCCTCTCTCTCTGCCTGCCTCTCTGCCTACTTGTGATCTCTGTCAAATAAATAAATAAATAAAATCTTAAAAAAAAAAAAAAGAAAGAAAAGAAAAGAAAGAAAAGTTACTTTCCCCATAGTCATGGTCCACCTCACTGCTTTAGTTCAGTGGGTGAGGTGCCTGTCAGTACTTGGGTTCTGGACACACTCCATGGAGGTGTGCTATAATATGTAGTCACTCATGAACTTCAGTAGCCCAGGAGTGTTGTCAGGCTCTCTGATGCTCCTGGATTGTTTCTGGGCACCTGAACTGAGGCCAGCACTCACCGGCCAGTGTGAGAGTCTCACCTCACACCCTTCCAAGTTGGTCTCTGGAGTCAGAAGAGGGAAACCATCCCCACCACTTCCTATATTCTTCTCTATGCAGACAGAGCTGCAAGGTCACTGTGGCACAGAGAAACATGCATCTACAGGGTGCAAACTACTGTTTACAGTTTCCTTTTCACATCTCAGCAAGGAGGCCATCTGTGAGAACAGAATGTTCTCAGTGTCTTTGGCCATAAAGAGAAAATGCAGCCACGTGGGCATTTGAAACAATGCTTTCTGACCCTCTTGTCCAGTTTTGGCCGTACTAGACCCAGTGAAGAGACTACTTTCCCAAGGACAACAAAAGCAGAAATAAACAAAGGGGACTACGTCAAACTAAACAACTCTCCCATGGTGAAGGTCCCATCAACAAAACAAAAGGGCAACCCACTGAATGGGAAAAGATATTTGTAAATGATATAACCAAATATGGCATTACTATCCAAAATATATAAGGAACTCACACAACTGAATATAAAAAGAAATAATAATAAACAATACAATTTAAAGTGCATAGAGGACCTGAATAGACATTTCTCCAAAGAAGACATCCAGATGGCCAACAGACACATGACAAGATGCTCAACATCACTCATCATCAGGAAAACACAAATCAAAACCACAATGAGATACCACCTCACACCTGTCAGAATGGCTAGAATGAAAAAGACAAGAAATAACAAGTGTCGGTGAAGATGTGGATAAAAAGGGAACACACGTGCACTGTTTGTGGGAATGCAAAACAGAACAGCCACTGTAGAAAACAGTATGGGAATTCCTCAAGAACTTAAAAGTAGAACTACCCAGCAATTCTACTTCTGGATATTTATCCTAAGAAAATTAAAACACTAATTTGTTTTAAAGATTTTTTTTAAATTTATTTATTTATTTGACAGAGAGAAATCACAAGTAGATGGAGAGGCAGGCAGAGAGAGAGGGAAGCAGGCTCCCTGCTGAGCAGAGAGCCCGATGCGGGACTCGATCCCAGGACCCTGGGATCATGACCTGAGCCGAAGGCAGCGGCTTAACCCACTGAGCCACCCAGGCGCCCCCACTAATTTGTTTTAAATAAATGAAATGCACCTCTGTGGTCACTGTAGCACTATATACAAGGTCAAGATATGGAAGCAACCCAAGTGTCCATCAGTAGATAAACAGATAAAGAAGTTGTGTGTTTATACACACACGCGGTGGAATATTACTTGGGCATAAAGAATAAAGTCTTGCCATTTGCAATAACAAAAATGGACTTAGAAGGTATTGTGCCAAGTGAAATAAATTAGAGAAAAACAAATACTGTGTGATTTCACTTTCATGTGGAATGTAAAAAACAAAATAAATGAACAAACAAAACAAAACAAAAACAGACTTGTAGACACAAAGAACAATTAGTGGTTGCCAGATGGGATGGGAGGTAGGGGGTGGGTGAAATAGGGGAAAGGGATGAAAAGGTATGAACTTCTAGGTATCAAATAAGGATGGGATATAAAGTACAGCATAGGGAATACAGTTAAGAACAGATAACAATGTTGCATGGTAACAGATGGTAGCTAGATTTATCGTCATGATCACTTTATCATGTCTAGAAATGTTGAATCACCTGAAACTAATATTATATGTCAAGTACACTTCAACTTTAAAAACTTACATAAATACATAAATAAATAAAACTGCTTTTCTAGTTGGTCATAAAATCCCAGTTTAGAAACAGTCGTGTTTGTTTTCTACAAAATGACATTCTAGTGCCAGAAATCACCACGAGTCATTTTATTTTTTTTTTAAGATTTTATTTATGTATTTGAGAGGACAAGCATGAGCAGGGGAAGGCATAGAGGGAGAAACAGACTCCCACTAAGTGGGGAGCCTGATGTGAGTTTCCATTCTAGGTCCCCGGGATCATGACGTGAGCCTAAGTCAGAAGCTTAACTGGCTGAGTCACACAGGTGCCCAGTCCTTTTATTTTGAGGAAAACAGGGGTAAGAAAAAGAAAAATATAGGGGCATAGAGCAAGATGGTGGAGAAGTAGGAGACCGAAATATCATCAGGTCCAAGGAGTTCAGCTAGATAGTTATCAAACCATTCTCAACATCTACAAACTCAACAGGAGATAGAAGAGAAAGAGAACAGAAAATCGACCACTTTCCAGAAGGCAGGATGTCTGGAGACATGAATCCGAAGCAATTTGAAGACAGACACAGGGGGCAGGGGTGGGTGGCTCCCAGCAAGGGGTGGAGCAGCGGAGCACAAAATTAGAACATTTAGAAGTCTGCTGCACTGAGGGACGTCGCTCCAGAGGCTAAGTGAGGGGGTGGAGCCCTCGCAGGGCCAACATGGTCTCAGGACCCACAGGATCACAGAAAGACCAGAGATCTTGGAGTGTGGCAGAGCTCCAGGTATTGGAGCAGGGAAGCCAGATACAGACATAGAGTCGAGGTGGGGGCTTTCATCTTGGGGTTACCTTAAACCGTGATCTGAGGCACAATCAGGCCACTGCTCTTTGAGCAGGGACCCTATAGGTGGCAGATCCAGAGATACTGCCTCCTCCCTCCTCTGGGAGGAGTGGCACAAGAGCACGCTGCAGGAATCTGCTGGGTTTGGAAACTGTGTACCAGAGATAGAAATGCTTGGCCGTAGGCCAGGTGAGCTCAGAGCACAGCTGGAGACCAGGGAGATGGGAGGGATTGACTGCTTTTCTCTGAGGGCACACTGAGGAGTGGGGCCCTTAGCTCTCAGCTCCACCAGGCCAGAGACTGAGAGGCTGCCATCCTCATTCCTGTTCTCCAAAGCTGTACAGAAAGAATCAAGGAACAAAAGCTACTGAGAGTGAACCGAGCAGATGACTTAGCCTGGCCCCTGGCAAAGGCAGTGCAATTCTACCTCGGGAAAAGACATTTGAGAATCACTGCAACAGGCCCCTCCCCCAGAAGATCAGCAAGAACATCCAGCCAAGACCAAGATCACTGATCAGTGAGAACTGTGGAACTCCACAGCTAAGGGAAAGCAACACAGAATTCATGGCTTTTTTCCCAATGATCCTTTAGTCTTCCAAAGTGAATTTTTTTTTGTTTTATTTTGTTCTTATTCTATTTTTTCAATTTTTCCCTCTTTCCTATTTTAACATTTTTTAACTATTTTATCTTATCAATACCTTTTTAAAAATCTTTTTAAATTTTCATTATTATAGTCATATTTTATCCCATCATTGTATTTAACCTTATTTTTTGTATACATATAGGGTTTTTTTTCTTTAAAAGTTTGGGATACAGTTTATTCTAATACTTCAAAATATACCCTAAATCTAGGGCGCGGCATTGTCCTAGTCTCCAGCCTGATCACATTCTTTCCTCTTTTTTTTTTCATTTTTCAACCAACTTATCAATTCCTTTTTTAGAATTTTTAAATTTTTCATCTTTACAGTCATATTCCATCCCTTCATTGTGTTTACCCATATATATATATATATTTTCTTTCTTTTCTAAAAATGTTGGGAGGTAGTTTCTCCTAACAGACCAAAATACATGCAAAATCTATTCTATTCACCAGTCTAATATATATATATATTTTTTTCCTTTTCTTTTTTTCCTTTTTCCCCCTTTCTTCTTCCCCTGGTTTCGGATCTCTTCTGATTTGGTTAGTGTATATTTTTCTAGGGTTGTTGCTACCCTTTTAGTATTTTGTTCTCATTCAACTATTCTTATCTGGATAAAATGACAAGTTGGAAAAACTCACCAAAAAAAAAAAAAAAAAAAAAAAAAGAACAAGAGGCAGTACCAATGGATGACTAGGGACCTAATCAATACAGACATTAGTAATATATAAAAACTAGAGTTGAGAATGATGATTATCAAGGTGCTAGCTGGGCTCAAAAAAAGCACAGAGGTATTAGAGAATCCCTTTCTGGGGAAATAAAAATCACTTTCTGGAGAAATAAAAGAACTAAAATCTAACCAAGTTTAAATTTTAAAAAGCTATTAATGAGGTGCAATTCAAAATGGAGGCTCTTACTGCTAGGATAAATGAGGCAAAAGAGAGGATTAATGATATAGAAGACCAAATGATGGAGAATAAAGAAACTGAGCAAAAGAGAGACAACTACTGGACCCACAAGGGAGAATTCGAGAGATAACTGATACCATAAGATGAAACAGTACTGGAATAATTGGGATCCCAGAAGAAGAAGAAAGAGAGAGAGGGGCAGAAGGTATATTGGAGCAAATTATAGCAGAAAATTTCCCTAATTTGGCAAAGGGAACAAGCATTAAAATCCAGGAGGCACAGAGAACCCCCCTCAAAATCAATAAAAATGGGTCCACACCCCGTCATCTAATAGTAAAACTTACAAGTCTTAGTGACAAAGAGAAAATCCTGAAAGCAGCTTGGGACAATTGGTCTGTAACATACAACAGTAGAAATATTAGATTGGCAACAGACCTATCTACAGAGACCTAGCAGGCCAGAAAGGGCTGGCACAATATATTCAGAGCATAAACAAGAAAAATATGCAGTCAAGAATACTATATCCAGCTAGGCTATCACTGAAAGTAGAGGGAGAGATAAAAAGCTTCCAGCACAAACAAAAACTAAAAGAATTTGCAAACACCAAACCATCCCTACAGGAAATATTGAAAGGGGTCCTCTAAGCAAAGAGAGAGCCTAAAAGTAACAGACCAGAAAGGAACAGACAATATACAGTAAGAGTCACCTTACAGGCAATACAATGGCACTAAATTCATATCTTTCAATAGTTACCCTGAATGTAAATAGGCTAAATGCCCCAATGAAAAGACACAGGGTATCAGTATGGATTTTTTTTAAAAGACCCATTGATATGCTGTCTGCAAGAAACTCATTTTAGAACCAAAGACACCTCCAGATTTAAAGTGAGGGGGTGGAAAACAATCTACCATGCTAATGGACATCAAAAGAAAGCTGGGGTGGCAATCTTTATATCAGATAAATTAGATTTTAAGCCAAAGACTATAATAAGAGATGAGGAAGGACACTATATCATACTTAAGGGGTCTGTCCAACAAGAAGATTTAACAATTTTAAATATCTATGCCCCTAACATGGGAGCAGCCAATTATATAAATCAAAGAGGGGCACCTGGGTGGCTCAGTGGGTTAAGCCTCTGCCTTTGGCTTAGGTCATGATCTCAGGGTTGTGGATCAAGCCCCACATCAGACTCTCTGGCTCAGCAGGAGCCTGTTTCCTCTTCTCTCTGCCTGCCTCTCTGCTTGCTTGTGATCTCACTCTCTCTCCTCTCTGTCAAATAAATAAATAAAATCTTTTAAAAAATAATAAAATCAAAGAACAAGTGGACAATAATAGAATAATAGCAGGGGACTTTAACACCCCCTTACTGAAATGGACAGATCATCTAAGCAAAAGATGAACAAGGGAATAAAGGCTTTAAATGACACACTGGACACAATGGACATCACAGATATATTTATAACATTCCATCCCAAAGTAACAGAATATACATTCTTCTCTACTGCACATGGAACATTCACTAGAATAGATCACATGCTGGGTCACAAATCAGGTTTCAACTGGTACCAAAAGATTAGGATCATTCCCTGTATATTTTTCAGACCACAATGCTCTGAAACTAGAACTCAATCACAAAAGGAAAGTTGGAAAGAACTCAAATACATGGAGGTTAAGAGCATCCTACTAAACAATGAATGGGTCAACCAGGCAATTAAAGAATTTTAAAAATTCATGGAAACAAATGAAAATGAAAACACAAGTGTTCAAAATCTTTGGGACACAGCAAAGGGGCCCTGAGAGGAAAGTACTATAGCAATACAAGCCTTTCTCAAGAGATAAGAAAGGTCTCAAGTATACAACCTAATCCTACACCTACAGGAGCTGGAGAAAGAAGAGCAAAGAAAGACTAAACCTAGCAGGAGAAGAGAAATCATAAAAATCAGAGCAGAAATCAATGGAATAGGAACCAAAAGAACAGTAAAACAGATCAACAAATCTAGGAGCTAGTTCTTTGAAAGAATTAATAAGATTGATAATCCCCTGGCCAAACGTATCAAAAACAAAAGAGAAAGGACCCAAATTAATAAAATCATGAATGAAAGAGGAGAGATCACAACCAACACCAAAGAAGTACAAGCAATTATAAGAACATATTATGAGCAACTATACGCCAGCAAATTTGACAATCTGGAAGAAATGGATGCATTCCTACATACATATAAACTACCAAAACTGAACAAGGCAGAAATAGAAAATCTGAACAGACCCATAACCAGTAAGGAGATTGAAGAAGACATCAAAAATCTCCCAACAAATAAGAGCCCAAGGCCAGACAGCTTCCTAAGGGAATTCTACCAAACATTTAAAGAAGAATTAATACCTATACTCCTGAAACTGTTCCAAAAATAGAAATGGAAGGAAAACTTCCAAACTCACTTTATGAGGGCAGCATGACCTTGATCCCAAACCAGACAAAAACCCCATCAAAAGGAGAATTACAGACCAATATCCTTGATGAACACAGATGCAAAAATTCTCACCAAAATACTAGCCAATAGGATCCAACAGTACATTAAAAGGATTATTCACCACGACCAAGTGGGATTTATTCCTGGGCTGCAAGGTTGGTTCAACATCCGCAAATCAGTCAATGTGATACAACACATCAATAAAAGAAAGAACAAGAACCATATGATACTCTCAATAGATGCTGAAAAGGCATTTGACAAAGTACAGCATCCTTCTTGATCAAACTCTTCTTGATCAAAACTCTTCACAGGGTAGGCACAGAGAGTACATACTTCAATAATCATCAAAGCCATCTATGAAAAAATCCCACAGTGCATATCATTCTCAATGGGGAAAAACTAAGAGCTTTTCCCCTAAGGTCACGAACATGGCAGGGCTGTCCATATCACCACTGCCATTCAACATAGTACTAGAAGTCCTAGCCTCAGCAATCAGACAACAACAACAAAAAAAATAAAAGGCATCCGAATTGGCAAAGAAGGAGTCAAACTCTCACTCTTTGTGGATGATATGATACTTTTTGTGGAAAACCCAAAGACTTCATACCAAAACTGCTAGAACTTGAACAGGAATTCAGTAAAGTGTCAGGATATAAAATCAATGCACAGAAAGCAGTTGCATTGCTATACACCAACAGCAAGACATAAGAAAGAGAAATTAAGGAGTTGATCCCATTTACAATTGCACCCAAAACCATAAGATACCTGGAATAAACCTAACCAAAGAGGCAAAGAATCTATACTCAGAAAACTAGAAAGTGCTCATGAAAGAAATTGAGGATGACACAAAGAAATGGAAAAATGTTCCATGCTCCTGGATTGGAAGAACAAATATTGTGAAAATGTGTATGTTACCTAAAGCAATCTACACATTTAATGCAACCCCTATCAAAATCCTCTCAATTTTTTTCAAAGAAGTGGAACAAATAATCCTAAAATTTATATGGAACCAGAAAAGACCCCAAATAGCCATAGGAATGTTGAAAAAGAAAGCCAAAGTTGGTGGCATCACAGTTCCAGACTTCAAGTTGTATTACAAAGCTGTCGTCATCAAGACAGTATGGCACTGGCACAAAAACAGACATATAGGTCAATGGAACAGAAGAGAGAGCCCAGAAATGGACCCTCCACTCTATGGTCAACTAATCTTCGACAAAGCAGGAAAGAATGTCCAGTGAAAAAAAGACAGTCTCTTCAACAAATGGTATTGGGAAAATTGGACAGCCACATGCAGAAGAATAAAACTGGACCATTTCCTTCCACCATGCACAAAAATAGACTCAAAATGGACGAAAGATCTCAATGTGAGACAGGAATCCATCTAGAAGAGGAGAACACAGGCAGCAACCTCTTCGAACTCAGCCGCATTAACTTCTTCCTAGAAACATCACCAAAGGCAAGGGAACCAAGGGCAAAAATGAACTATTGGGACTTCATCAAGATCAAAAACTTCAGCACAGCAAAGGAAATAGTCAACAAAACGAAAAGACAACTGACAGAATGGGAGAAGATATTCGCAAATGACATCAGATAAAGGGCTAGTATCAAAAACCTATAAAGAACTTATCAAACTCAACACCCAAAGAACAAATAATCCAATCAAGAAATGAGGAGAAGACATGAATGGACATTCTGCAAAGAAGACATCCTGATACCCAACAGACACATGAAAAAGTGCTCAACATCACTTAGCATCAGGAAAATACAAATCAAAAGCACAGTGAAATACCACCTCACACCAGTCAGAATGGTTAAAATTAACAAGTCAGGAAATGACAGATCTTGGCAATGATGCAGAGAAAGGGGAACCCTCCTACAGTATTGGTGGGCATGCAAGCTGGTGCAGCCACTCTGGAAAACAGTATGGAGGTTCCTCAAAAAGTTGAAAATAGAGCTTCCCTACAACCCAGCAATCGCACTACTGGGTATTTAACCTAAAGATACAAATGTAGTGATCCGAAGGGGCACATGTACCTGAATGTTTATAGCAGCAATGTCCACAATAGCCAAACTATGGAAAGAACCTAGATGTCCATCAACAGATGAATGGATAAATAAGATGTGGAACACTATGCAGTCATCAAAAGAAACAAAATCTTGCCATTCGCAATGATGTAGATGGAACTAGAGGGTATTAAGTTGAGCAAAATAAGTCAACCAGAGAAGGGCAATTATCATATGATCTCTCTGATATGAGCAATTTGAGAGGCAGGGTGGGGAGTCATGGGGGGGTAGGGAAGGAAAAAATGAAACAAGATGGGATCAGGAGGGAGACAAACCAGAAGAGACTCTTAATCTCAGGAAACAAACTGAGAGTTGCTGGAGGGGAGGAGGTGGAAGAGATAGGGTGGCTGGGTGATGGGACACTTGAGAGTCCATGAGTGCTGTGAAATGTGTAAGACTGAGGAATCACAGACTGTACCCCTGGGACAAATAATACATTATATGTTAATAAATAATACATTATATGTTAATTAAAAAAAGAAAGAAAGAAAAATGGAGCATGTGGCAAATGTAAATGAAAAAATTAATCCCTGGTGGCTGCTGAGTACTCTGTCCTAAATAGGCACACATACATACAGTGGGGCATGATTTAAGTTTAATTTCAGGTTGAATTAAATAAGAATGGGCTCTTAAAAAAAAAAAAAGTAGAGAACTTTCAAGCAGCTCTCCGGACACCCTTTCTAGCCTACCCCCATGTCGTGCCCTGGAGGCAACCGTTCTGCACAAGTGATCCTGGACCATAAATACAGATATTTCTCCCTCTGTCGGCTTTAACAATACCAATTTATTCTAAAGTGATGTTTTTTTATTTCTTTCTTTCTTTCCTTTTTTTCTTTTTCTTTTTTTTTTTGAAGACTGGGGAAGGGAGGGACAGAGGGTAAGGGAGAGAATTTTAAGCCCAGCATGGAGACTGACTCAGAGCCCAACATGGGGCTCGATCCCAGGACTCTGAGATCGTGAGCTGAGCTAAAATCAAGAGTCAGACGCTTACTGGACTGCGCCACCCAGGTGTCCCCATCTAGTTTTCTAATATTATCCCTCCCCTCCCCTCCTCCTTATCCTTTGAGCTTTGATACTGCAGCTTTCAGTTCTCCCCCGGGTTACCTCTGTGACTATAAATAACATATTTCCATCACTGTGTCACCCTCCATCAACCTTGGGCAACATGTCAATTCCTTTTTTTGCAGAATAAACTACAACTACAGACATAATCTTTGCATTACCAAATCTTTGCGTTAACATTTATTTATGCTTTAGTTCCAGGCATGTGTGCTTTGTCTATTTAATTTTAAAAGGTAAAAGTGAATGGCTGGTATTTATATTGTTGAGTAATATGGGTCACTGCTGAACCGAGTACGCACTAGGTTTGTACATTTACCAACTGGTTTCTGGGGCTGTGTAGGCTCAGGTCATGATCCCTTGTCAGTGAAATTGAGCCTAGCATTGGGCGCTGTGCTCAGCACAGAGTCTGCTTGTCCCTCTCCCTCTGCTCCTCCCCTCATGCACACTTTAACTTTAAAATGAATGAATGAATGAAATCTTTAAAAATAAATAAAAAGAGCAAGTGGCTAGAGAAAGAAATATAAGAGACAACAACTGGGTATGAATCAGGAAGGGTGAAACTCAGGAAGGGAACAAATGGAAAGAGACAGATTATGGCCAAAGAGACGGGAGTGAGAACAGAGGGCCCGGGAAGAGAAAAGCTCTTCTGGGAGAGGAGGGAGGAAATAGGGCAGGTCAAGGCAGGCACTGGCAGCCTGGGAAGAGGGGAAGCAATCTCAGGAGTGGAGACAAGTAGGAGTGGACGAGCAAAAGGACACAACAATGCATCTGGGCGGAGGCTGGGAGAGGAGAAAGCCTGGCCCCCATCCAGCAGCCTCACACGGGGGCCCTCTGGGCAGTGACTCACGGAAAACGGCTGCACAGCCCTGGGGTTGAACCACTACTCCAAATCACCAGGAAGCTTAGCAAACTAAGAAGTTATCAAAAATACTCAGGGTAGAGCCAGCTGTTGTTGCCAACATCATACAAGATTATAAAGTCACTCTCAGCCTTCCCAAGTCCATGTCATTGACAATCCCGTCTGTTGAGTCGTTCGGTTTTCCCTCCCTTCTAAAGCCCTGCGGTCTCCTATCCTTACCACCACCCTCTGTGGAACTGGGGACCTCCCTGCAGCTCACCTCACAGTAATCTGACGATGTGCTCAGTGACTTCAGCATGGCAAATAGAGGTACCCAGATCTTAGCAGTACGGGCACTCTGCCTTGAAGGAAGACATAAAAGGGAGGGGAGATGTCATACAGGAACATTCTGGAAAGGAGATGTGCTGACGGGTTTCCAGCCCTGACAAGGTCCAGAGGCAGCACAGCTCAGGGCATGTGCTTCTTCTGGTCCCTTGGTTTCCGTTTCCTTAGTCACAGAATGATGGTGGGGCGAGGATGGCCGTAGGGACTGAACTAGATCAGAAATGGCTCTGGGGTTATGGACATTGGGGAGGGTATGTGCTATCGTGAGTGCTGTGAAGTGTGTGAACCTGGCGATTCACAGACCTGTACCCCTGGGGATAAAAATACATTATATGTTTATTTAAAAAAATAAAACAACTATTAAAAAAAAAAAAGAAAAAGAAATGGCTCATATGTCTCTTCTCACTCCTGGGAAGCATTTTCTTAGAATGCTGTGGTGAAAGAGACTCTGAGGCTGCCTTGCAGATGGATAGGAAAGTGCTAATATTGCTCCATGGGATCAATACCTGCCTTAGATTACTGTCCTAGCAAAGGTGTCCCTTTTTGCCACTGCCAATCCTCATCAACCTTCTCCCCAGGATCCTAAGAGCTGCTGCTTAAATTCACTGAGGCCAAGAAGGGTCCTATTGCAATATTCACACTGTTAGCCCAGGAGAGATGCAGAAACCTGCCTTGCTCTATCTGCAGCCTCAAATATGCGCTTGCTCAAACATGCTACACTAGTCTCCCGAAATTCAGGTTTCCTGATGCTGCCAGAGACCGGGGTTTAGCGAGCATCCTCTGCTCTGTGGCACATTACCAGAGAGGACGTCCATCTTTCTTAAATTTCCCTCTAGCACGTGCTGAGATCTGGGACTGGAATTTATAGGTCAATTCTGTGTAACACTGGGAGGATGCTGAAAATAAAAAGCAGGTCATTTCCTCCTAAATTTGTATCTTTTTTGTGTAGTTCCAGAACCGTTAAGATCTTAAGAATGATGATTACAGTCCAGCCAAACTTCTTTGGTGATCTATCTCTTGTCTCCAGCAGTATGTGTGTATGTATTCTATACAACTTAAAAAGCACATAGATGACATAATCCACACAACTCTTCTATACAATGAGCTTCGATTTTCATCTTCACAACAGGAAGAGTAGATATTACTCTTTTCTGTCAACCAGGATGAAATCAAGTGTTCTGGGAGCGCATATGATCCTACATACGGCTTGAAAGAACAGAACTAGAACCGGAATCTAGATCTTTGGACAAGAGGCTCCCAGAATTTACAAGAGCATGAAGTTGGGGAAAAACTTGGAGAAGAAATTGAGTGAGGGGATGGGCAGCCAGCTTTACTACAGGTCACCCCCATCCCTCGCTCTGAATAGGATCCAGGAAGCTGGGGTTCAGAGGCAGGTCATGGGAATAAAGTTATAATTACTGAGTGAAACAGCTGTTGAAATGAGCCGCAAACATTTTGGCTTCCTCTTCCCCTTCAGAATCCTGTATGTTAGTGGTTTCCAGTCCATGTCCTGAGACACGTTTGAGTTCATGAAGGCTCCTGAGGGTGATCATGACGGTATGAGGGAACCTGTCCACAGTGCCATGTTCATCTGCTTTCGATACCGGACATCTGCGTAAGATTTAATTTGAAGAAAGAACATTCTGCTACTTAGAAAAAAAAAGTGTGAAAACCATGGTTATACAGTACTATTTAACCTCTTGCCCGTTTCGTTCTCCAGGACATCTGGATAATTTTCAGACAGGGAATTTGCCGTTAAAAGAGGTAAGCCGTGACCCATATTGACAGAGAGAGAGAGCAAGGAGCTGGGGTGATGATCAGGCTTAAGACACAGGCTTTAGAAGCCACAAAGGACATGGTCATCCAGGGTCAGAGGAGGTTGGCCCACCAAGGCTGTGAGGGTGGGAACTCGGGCTGTGCCGGATTACATTAGTGAACCGTGTGTGGTGCCAGTAGGAACCGAGAAATGGATGTAAAGGATTGAAATCCCAGGTTTTTCTCATGCGTACATCAGAGTTCCTTTAGTTTCTGGAAATCCAGATTGGGCTTCACTCCTGGGAGCCTTGATGCTCTAAGTTCAACTGGAAACACTAATCAGCCACAGTAAAGAGAATCGCGTTTGGTCTTCTATTTCCACCTGTTGCTTTCATAAATGTGTGAAATCAACATTCAACCCTGTCATCCAGCTAGACTTTCCTGAACTAGGGAGCCTGGCTCATTTCAGGTCAGGATCCAGGACTGGGTAAAGAGTTAGGAATAAGAATGAGCACAGGTTCAAATTATATAAGAAAATAACTAAATTTAATCATAAGCCATCATCATCACTACCCAAACCTCTTATAGAAAATCAACCTTTTTTTTTTTTTTTCCTACTGCAAAAGAAAGATCAAAGGTCTTGTCAGAAATCATTTTGGGGATTCTGAAACAAAGACATTTCAGAAGCATGAAGACATGGTCATGCAAGCAAGACCAGCAATGCAATCAAACGCTACCCTTTCCTTGACCTCTGTGTCATACAAACAGCAGCGGATATGCAGTATTACCTCGGAGAGGGGGGCAAGACCTTGGGATGTTTCATCTTGGATATCCCTGGGTGAAGACTGAGGTGGAGCACTGGTCTGCCCATGAGTTGTGCGTGTGAATTCCTGAGTTCTGCAACCACTCAGCCTGAGCCGGCCCCCTGGTAATTACACATCCCCACGGCAGCACCCCTGAACTCAATGTTACATTAGGCAATTGTGGCAGGCCCGTAACCTGATAGCAGCACATTATGTAGTTATGTGGGAACTCTGGTTTCTGGAACAGATTGAGGTTCCCAAGCTCTGGTCTTGTGCTCACTGGGTGTGTCTTTCACGAAATACTCTTTATGTAGAAAACAGACTAAAACACCAACATGGTCTTTGGGATGTTTTTCAACAGCAGTCTGAAACTGACCCATTTCCTTCAAAGGATTCTTGCCAAAGAAGAGAAAAGTTGCTAAAAACAATAAATAACCCTCTTCTTGGTCTCACACTGGTCACCCAGCTTGCTTAAATACTGTGCTTTGGGGGTTTGTTATTATTCTTTTTAATAAATTAAAACGTAGTGAAACAATGCTTTATCATTGATGACAGAGGTATTTTACATTCTTATTTCTTAAGGAACCCACTGAACTTGATAGGAAGGCTAAATGTAATGTGTCAGATTTAATAAATGAAAATGGGTGGGGACAAGGAAGGAGAGAGGAAGTCCAGTTTCCCCATGCTCGTAATGAGAACCAAACTGCTGCTTTGCCCGTCTCCCACCCTTTATGAAAGCTGGCTTCGAGAGAACAGGAACAGAAGCAGCAGCACCAGAGGCGGGCACCTGCATCATCCAAACTGAGGGACTGGTCATCGGGCGCTTGGAGAAGAAAAAGGAGAAACCGGGTGTCACACGCCAGCAGCCACCTGGCCAGGATGGCCCTTCCCACGTCTCTCTCCTGGGTGCACGTAGGATAATTTTAGGCAGGATGTGACACGTGAAACACACAATCTGAGAAGAGAGAATTTCAGACAGCATACCTAATGTCTGTGTCAATGATTTGGCTTGGTCACATGAATGAGTGTGTGCCAGGTCCCTAGCATAGCAGGCAAGAATCCCCTTGGCCTCCTGCCCTCGGGAGCTCCCTTGTCCAGCATGATTGTACCAGTGTGTGGGATGTGTGCAGGGACACACGAGAAGGCTTGTTTCCCACCAAAATCTATAGGCGGGTATGCTGGCTCAGTTCTGGGCCATGCCCCTCGGCCACTGCCTCTTAGAGGGAGAGGGAAAACTCCCTGTGATTCCACATCTTAGGAGCTTCCAGAATGGAGGTTTGAAAGTCTGAGATGACATCACTTCCAATGTGCCAATAGCTTTCCCATCAAGGAATATTTCCAAAGGAAGGAGAGTGATCCCTTAGGTAGGCAAATTCTACAAGAGGATATTTGTTGGGTTTTTTTTGTTTTTTTTTTTTGTTTTGTTTTTTTTTAAAGATTTTATTTATTATTTGACAGAGAGAGATCACAAGTAGGCAGAGAGGCAGACAAAGAGAGAGGAGGAAGCAGGCTCCCGGCTGAGCAGAGAGCCCCGATGCGGGGCTCAATCCCAGGACTCTGGATCATGACCTGAGCCAAAGGCAGAGGCTTTAACCGACTGAGCCACCCAGGCGCCCCGCAAGAGGATATTTGTGAGAATACTTCATATCGTAGAATAGTCTGACATATTAGTTGTATTTTTTAAAATTTCTCACTTCAGATCAGCATCCCAATATTGATATTTTTGGCAAATCCAGTGTACTGTTATAGCCCCACTGTTTCCTAAGAGACTTACCCTTCAGCTGGGACAGATCCAGGAAGCCATAGGGGTTCCAAGTGGTGCGACGCTCCCAATCGCAGGCAGGCCAGTGACCTAGGGTCAGGGGAGGAAAGAAGAACAGTCCAATGACATTCCCTTCTTGAGATGTCTGGTTTTGGGTAACTGAGCTACTGACTTAGCTGTAAGAAGGTCATGGAGATGGGGGCTGGGATGGCCATCATGCAACATGGGCTAAATGAGAGGAGAACAGAACACGTGTGGGGGATGGGAAGGGGAAGGGGGAGAGCAGAGGAGACTACCCCTAAAAAGGATGGTTTGGGTTCCTGGCAACACTGCAAGCTCCATGAGCTGTTGTGGGGCTTTATTTCTTGTTTTTGAATTTCTGTGACTCTTCTGTGTTTCCTAACCCTCACACCTCTGTACCACCGCTCCCAGCAAGTCCCCTTCCAGAATACCACCTCATCCGGCTCTCTGTCCTTCTAACCATGAAAAGGAATGCCTGAAGAAAACGTCTCTCAAACTCTACCCAGAATCACCTCTACAGCCACCAAAGCAAGACAAATGCAAACTTCCAGAAAAAATGAAGAAAGAAAACTTAAGTGAAAAAGAAATAGTCATAAACTAGGTGTTTCAAGGGTTCTATTGCAAATATAATACTGACCGAAATATAATACATTTGGTTAAATTTAAACTTTTAAAGGTGCAGTTTAAACTAAAAAGTGTTCATCCTGCAGAAGAAAAAAGAAGAATGAAAGAGGGTAACCAGTGAGCAGGGCAGGAAAAGACCAAAAAAAATTTTTTTTTAAAGAGTGAACAGAAGAAAAAAACCAGAGAGAACTCAGACACTCTTTCTATGAGGAGAAATGCCAAAAGGGGATATCTACTGTGTGCTACTTGCTTTACACAAGCTATCTTGTTGGAGTCTCACAACCGGCACTAATTTTACAGAAGTGCAAACATGAATGCAAAACAGGTAAACTGCCAAAAACTAGCAGACAAAAAAGAACAAAATCCCTTGGCCGGCCGGCTCCAGAGCTGATGCTCCGGAGTCACTCTGAAGAAAAAACACGCTTGTCTGAAGAGCCTCCAGCAGGTGTTTGAGAGAAAGCTCACTGTTGTGAAATGCCGGGAGAGGGATCAATCGTTCCTAAGTTTTCTCACCTGAAAGTCTCAGCAACAAATGTTGCAGATTCTACTGAGGGTTTGCAATTGTTGGGACTTTCCACGCAGCTGGATCTTTTACAAAACAAACCCTGGCCTGAGACATGATTATCAAGAGAGACAGCTTTGGGGTGCGGACTTGCATGTAGCCTCAGCTGAGGTCAGTGTTGAGCAAACAAGATCAGGCGAAAGGATGCATCTTGGAAAAAGCCTGAGTATATTTGACAGAGAAGGTAACTACCAGGGAGGATAGCACAGACTCGGTTCTGGGTAGTATTTAGCAGGTGGATGTAGGACATTTATCAATGGAGGAGTCCTTGCTTTCCCCACATGTGGAAGGAAGACTTTATAGCACAATCAGGAAACAATTCAGCTACAAAGTTTGAAACAGACTTGCTCGTGACTTTGTTATAGCTGGCCCAAGAGCTTTAAAGCTCAAAGCAGTTCTGAGGGATCCCTATTCTACAAGGGAGCACGTCTGAGAGCAGAAAGACCAGAATGACTTATGCGAGATTATATTCTGCAAGCCCAAGTCAGGCAAAATCAGGACTTAAAAATGCTGACTCCCAGGTGAAGGTTTTCTGCTTTGGTGCCCTTGTTTTATAACACCCAAGGGGTCCTGTATTATCGCTTCCTTATTCACCCATAGATATATTGAAATACATATGCCTGAGATATGGGAGACACTGCCAAGTGCCAGAAAATTCAAAGAAGACACAGTCTTAGCCCTGGAGGGCTCATATTATATACAGCCGTCCTCCATTGTGGGACTGGAGAATACTACATCTAAATTTTCCACTGCAAAGTTGGTAGAATACATATTATTTTATATAAGAATATTGAGTGCTATGTGAACACATAGGAAGAAAATTACTTTGGTCTGGAGGAGTCAAAGAAAGCTTCATTGGGGAGCCAATAAATAAGTAGATGTTTCAAAGTTGGAAGAAAAGTAGATTCTAAGTAATGGAAATGGTCTATGCATGGCTTTGAAAATAAAGAACAGGCATGTTTGAAAAACAGCATATAACCTGCTATGCTGGATTGTTGGGTTAATATTGGAAAAGTTCTCGAGTCAAATCATGAAAAATTTTCTGTGCTAATATAAGATTAGAATTAAAGGTATATGTGTTACAGTTCTAGGAACAGAGTTCGGAAAAGAGAGGGATAGGATTATATTGTAGGTTTATAAAACAATTATAACTCAAAATAAACATGGGAGGGGCGCCTGGGTGGCTCAGTGGTTTAAAGCCTCTGCTTTCGGCTCAGGTCATGATCCCAGGGTCCTGGGATAGAGCCCCACATCGGGCTCCCTGCTCGGCGGGGAGTCTGCTTCCTCCTCTCTCTCTGCCTGCTTCTCTGCCTACTTGTGATCTCTGTCTGTCAAATAAATAAATAAAATCTTTTAAAAAAATAATAAATAAACATGGGAAATTAAGAGCAAGCATTTGTATAAACTCTCTCTACAACCTACTAAAAATGACAGTGAGGGAATTAACGAAGGTGAAAACTCCAAAGACAAAAAAGCTGTAGAGGAGACATCAGACGCAATTTGTCAACTACGTTTTGGAAGATGGAAGCCGAAAGAAGAAGAGTAGCTAACTGAGCAAAATAGAGAAATCTAAAAGCCCAATAAAATCTAAGAGGAAGCCAAGAAGAGGCTAGATAAGTTGCTCTAAAAATTTTTGGAGAGGTCAGGAAATGGTGGTCCCTGATATTTGGAAGGAGGAATGGAGAGGAGACAGAAAACAAAGATTTTGTTGAAATCTGCAGAAGTTACAGACCTTCCCTATACCTCACAGGTAGGCATCTCTCTCCTGCTCTGGTAAAAAGCAAGATGTTTGCTCTCTAGAGATGCTGAACCAGCATGGTTCTGGACTCAGTGATAGCTCAGAGCCAGAAAGAAATAGGATTAAGTAAAGAACATTATTCTGAAGCATAAGGCTTCTCCAACTCTCATGGACTTAGCTTCTTAAGCCTCCTTCCCTCACCTCCGTAAATGTTGACATTCAGGCTTATGCTCCCCATGGAGGAGAATAGTAAGTTCCTCTGTGGAGAAAGTGAGCAGTCCAAAAATAAAACACCTACCAATACTAACATGGTAATCACCCAACAAAATGCCTGGGTCCCACTTCATGGCTCTATAGGAAAGCTCAGTAGTCGGAGTGGCCTACAAAGGGCTTCCAACCAACTTTTTATTCCTTGACACCTAAATGTAAACAGGCAGCTGGAGATCTCCAGATAGATGAGGAAATGCTCTAATATGAAAAATAGATTTAAAAAGATTAAAAAACCCAAAACAAATACAAATAAATGGGAAAAAATAAACCATAGAGAAAAATCTAAAAACTACAAATATAAAAGTAGAAATTTTTTAAATCAATAAAAGAATGGGAAGTTGAGAAAGCCTTGCAGAAACTAGTACAAAAACGCAGTGATGAAAAATAAGAAAGTAAAATATGCACACCAAGCATATCATTATGATATGTCCAGATACTAGAATATACTAGGATTAAAGAGAAAAACAGTTCCCACACAAAGAACCACAATGGCATTGGATTTCTTAAAGGGATCACTGGAAGCTAAAAGACAGGAGACAAACAACTTCAAAATTCCAAGGAAAGTAAGTTCTGTCTACCTAAGATTTAATACCTGCCCGTATTTTCATTTCAGTGTGACATTAGAACAGAGGTATTGACAGATATGTGAAGTGTGGTAGACATTACTTACGCTCACCAAGATTTGTTTCTCCTTTTCCTCCGGGTACATGGAACACTATACTTCCCAGACCTCTCCAAGTTAGATGGGATCATGTGTTCTGATCAAGTAGGTGTGTGCAGAAGTGATATGTCATTTCCTGGCGAAAGCACTGAAGAGGATTGTATGAGTTCCATGCTTTCCAAAGAGGCCTGGTGTTGAGACAGCGGAACCAAAAGATGGGAGCATTTTCTGTCATTGAATTACCACATGAAAGACAACGGCACCAGAGGGTTACCCGACCTTCAGCAGACTCCTGTGAGCAAGAAAAGACTTAATACAATAAACCAAAAAGATGTGAGGCTTATTGTTACAGTAGTGTAGTTTAGGTTAACCTAATACACAACCTGCCATAAGTATTTCCAAACTGCACCATTTCTCAAGAAGTTAATGGCTACCCTATGGCCCAGCAATTCTAATCCTACGTGGTATACCCCACCAAAAATGAGTTGCGTGTGTCCAAAAAAGGATGGACTAAGACTATTTGTGACAGCAGTATTTATAATATCCAAATACTTCACATTCATACCACGTGCCACAGCAAAAAACAAACAAAAGAACAAACCACAGGCACATGCAACAAGGATGACTCTCCCAAGCATAAAATAGAGAGGAGAGTCAGATCTAAAAGAGTACGCACTTCCTGTTTATTTATATAAGGTTCAAGAACAGGCAGAACTAACCGATGGTGATAGAAGTCAGAATGGTGATTACCTCATTGGGGATGTGTGATGGTGGAGGGTATTGACTGGGAAAAGACATGAGCAAACTTTGTGGAGTGCTGGAAATAGTATTTTTTTTCTTTTTAAAGATTTTATTTATTTATTTATTTAGAGCCCGAGAGTGCAGGGAGGGGCAGAGGGGGAGGAAGACAGAAGAAGAAGACAGAAAGGCTCAAGCAGACGCCATGCTCAGTGCAGAGCCCAACAACGGGGCTTGATCTGACCAACCTGAGATCATAACCTGAGTCGAAATCAAGAGTCAGACGCTTCATCGCCTGAACCACCCAGACGCCTTGATATTCAGTATCAGTGGTGGTTATACGAATATATATATACAAAAATTAATTGGGCTGGATACGAGTTGAATATACTTTACCATATGTTTATTGTACCCTAACTACAAAGAGATTTTTTTTTTTTTTTTTTTTTTTTACAAAGAGATTTTTTAAGAAACTGCTGGAGATTGTGATTCACCAAAATGAGGATATATGCCAAAAGTGAGAAATCATGGGATACAGGCATGGGAAACTCCCCCAATCCCAGAGACAATTCCCAAGATGGCAAGTCCCAGGATGGCAGCTGAACGGCAGGCTGGAGAGTAGTCAGCTTAACTGAGGCCAGAGATGGGGGGGGGGGGGGGCAGAGCAAAGGTTTAAAGATAGAAGAATCTAGAAAAAAGGAAAAAAAAAAAAAGAAATGGATAGATTATCTTGTGTTGATTTCCATTCAAGGGAGTTTAAGTATTCTATCAAAGAATTGGTGAGAAATTAATGATAAACACACAAAAAATTAAGCAACAAAAAAGAGGCTATTATTAATGAAGTTACAAAACAGGCTACCATAGTATACTGTGTGGCTGAGCTATAAATTTAGCCCAAATATTACTACATAATTGCACTGGAAGGATAGAAAGAAGGAAAGCATGGTGGGAGGAGTGTGCCACAAAGGAGTGTGCTGAGAAAGCTCAATTCTCATCAGTTGTAGAAGAAAACCAGACAAGAGGCGCCTGGGTGGCTCAGATGGTTCAAGTCTGACTCTTAATTTAGGCTCAGGTCATGATTTCACAGTCCTGGGATCAAACACTGGGTGGGCCTCCCTGCTCAGTGGGGAGTCTGCTTATCAACTTCTTGCCCTTCCCCTGCCTGCTCCCGTGCAGGCTCTTTCCCTCTCTCTCTCTCATAAATACATCTTCACAAAAAAGAAAAAAGAAAACCTGGTAGAGAATACCTACATTAAAAAAAAAAAATAAGGAAATAGCTGCATGCATATTATTTAGAAACCTGAAGCAAAGAAAAGAAGCAGTTGGAAGTGTTTTCTACTTAAGATGGAGAAGGGTAGGCAGAGGACCGCTATTTTCATTGTACACCTTGCTGTATCATTGACTTCTAAAGCTACATGCATGAAGTATTTCACCACCATGCTGAAGCAATTAGCAGACATGTGAGAAAACTCTAAGAGATCTAACATAAAATTAAATAACTCATTTCAAAGCATATTTGATTCCAATTAATTTTTTTTTTAAAGACAGATTTATAGTACCTAGTAATTTTCATTGGTAGAGGAGGGGTTTGGGAGAGGTTGTAAAATCATGCTGTAATCCTTTTAGGGATCCAAAAAGCTGGGACATCCAACTCTGTCAGCCCCAGGTGTTTACTTCAAAGAAACAACGGGTCATGGGAAAAATACATTCTATCAGCTTATCAGCTCTTTCACAGCTCATAGCATGATATTATCATGCTAATATTGGACCAGGGTTGAGATTTTTTAGATGTAAGAACTTTTGGTCACTATTTTAATTTCTGATTGTGCAATTTAAATGTGATTTAAAAAAAAAAATCAGGTTCTGTTAAAGGGAGCGTGACCCCATTAAAACAAGGCAACCTATGCCTAGAAGGGGCTTGTCCTGCTCCCTCTGCAGGACTATCAAGAGCCACCAGTTGTGGGAAAACATAGTAGTGCTGTGCACCTTAAGATGGCTAAGAGTAGCAAGTGGCCAAAAACTTCAATTTGAAGTGGCTTAAACATAAAAAAAGGAATGTATTCAATCATCTAAAATGCTCAGAGGTAGAGAGATACCAGACATGGATGAAATCGTGGATGTCACTGAGTATCCAATTCTCTTCTGTTGTTTTGGCACCATCCTGAGGCTGACACCTCTCTTGGTTTTAAGATGGCTGCTACTTCCTGCTGGGGCTAATGCTTCCTCTTTCAAGTGGCAGGAAAAGAGTAAGCATCTTTGATAATTCCCAACAACAGTCTCAAATGTGCTTGCACTGGATAGGCTTAGGTCATGTGCCTACCACTGAACCAGTCATTGGCCAGCAGATAAGATGCATGGGACCCCGGGGTGGGCTCAACCCCCCTAGAACCACATTGATGCTTAACATGGAGGAGGGGAGATAGATGGAGAAACAACCATAAATGTCCCCAAAGGTACTTTAAAAAGATGAAAGCTCAGAATGTGTAGGCAGTTGTAAATGGACGATTTTAGGATTATTACGCAGTCCATATACTGTTACCTCCAAATTCTTATTTTAGACATCTTTGTGGAAACTGGAAGAGCAGGGTATTTGGAAAAGCAAGTGGGGACGTTTCCATAATAAGCTGTGTGTTGGGAAAGCATGTTTCTCCCACAGAATAAAGAGCAGGAGAATGTAATGCTATGGTGATATAAAGGGTTTAGGATTTTCTCTTTGTTTGTTTGTTTGTTTTAAGGATTTAGGATTTTGACTAGATCTAGTGATCTCAGAATAATAGGCAAACCCTAAGAAAGTGCCTAAATCAAGCTGGGGGAAAACCATAGCTGAAACTGAAGAGTTAGTTGTGGTACATTCGAAAGAATTTGTTCAAAAGGTCAAACCACGGAGGACTGAATTCTCCCGAGACTCCTAGATTGAGTTATTTATATTCAAAAAAGGATACCAATGTCCACCTTACATGGCTATCAGGAGAATTAAAACAGGTATTATTCACAGCACCATGTTAATTTTTAAAAATAGGCAGATGATGCAAAATCAATGTTTTTAAATTATTTTGTAATGAAGTTAACAAAAAAGAAGTGTACCAAATTATAGAGAGGTAATTATCTCAAAAAAGAAAAAATATATTTAAAAAAAAACCTATGCCCAGTTAAAAGATTTAAAGATACTATTCCAAAATATTAGTTATATCTGTTGGTGATATTATGGATACTTTTTTCCTTTTGAATTATCCTGAAGTTGTTAGCCTAAAGTTTAACAAAGTTCATGTATTTACTTTTTTGTAATAAGAATCAACTACATTTTCAAACCTAAAGAATAAAAAGAAATCTAATATTAAAAAGGAAAAAAGAAAAAAGACACTATCTGTTTAAGTATGCATAAGGACTGAAGGAGGAAGCAGTGTACGAGGAGAATATGAGTAACCGTTGAAGATGGGAAAAGCTACCGAAGTTCATAATGCAAGATCTTTCTCAATTTCCGATGGAGTTATAAGGCTGATGAATGTTCCACTTTCCCCTAAGTCTAAGCGCTGACAATGTAAAAATGTGTGATTGAGGGAAAGACTGCATTACCTTTGGCTCCTTTGATTACAGCCTGTGTGAACGCAGACACACTATCTTACCATCGCATTTAGCGGAGGGCAATCAAAATTGCAACCCCAGTCCTAGGAGGGAATAAATATTCTCTCTAATGCCAGCCTTGCGAACTCAAATCAATTGGTGATGGAAACTGCCGCTCTGGGGAAGAAAAAACACACAAGGATTCCATAATTTCAACAAACGTGAGAAAACAGTACTCTGGCATGCATATGTGTTCAGGAGAGATGGAGTGATCATTTTAAGATGTCTGAATTTTGTCATTCTCATTCTGCTTGTATTATTTTGGTCAATATGTTTGTTGTAAATACTGTGGCTCAGTATCTGGTGAAGATTCTTATTTAGGCTGGACTGCGGCCACAGTAGAACCAGATAGTACTTAATTTGCTTGACTATTAATCATGAGATCTTTTAACTTATTGGCGTTAAGATTGTTAAACAATCTGACCATGGTAGAAGTGAACAAGACTGTTCTGCGGGCATGGATCGCATTTGTCACCAGTCAACGCTTTGCAGAATACTGGGTATATTTTAGACTAGTGTTTAAAAAGGAGAGAATAAGAGGAAAATGAATAGATTCCATATCGCCTGATATTTCATTATGTTCTCTCATAAAGGGGTAAATATTTAACAATTGTTTTGCGAGTATTCCCTAGATTAATAGATGGTCCGAAACAATTTTTAAATATTTTTATAGCTATTAGAATTATAACAAGCAAGCTCATTGATTCTTGTGTTTTTATTAAATAGGTGGTAAAACTAATCACAAACTAAATTCAAAGTGTATTTCAGGTGCTTTAGTCACATTGCAAATTTGACCCCAGTCACTCAATTCTTTGCAAAGTTCTCATCGGATAAATAAAACAGATGATACCAAAATGGGCGAAGTTTGTAAGGACATTATTATCTAGCATCATAATAATGATTATGATAGTATATCCTATGAAACACTGATCAGGGACCAGGCCCTGTGCTAAGCATTTTGCAAATAAAATTGATTGATTCTTCCAAAACAGGAACATAAACCAGATCATTTCTTCCATTTTACCATAAGAGGTTATTACATGTTAGAGAGGATCATTAACTTGCCCAAATCCATAGGTATTGGGTGAGGAGGTAATGTTTGAACCCAGGCAGGCTGAATTCCCAGTCCATACAGGACGACCCTATAGTAGAGCTAAAACTGCCAATAACTAATGGGTTTTATTCTGGGCTTTCATCTTTTTTACTTGTCGGGTGTTTCTTTAAAACATGCCAGTTTTCAACTTTTAAATCCTTTTCATTTCATTATGGCATATTACAACTCTATATTAAAAAGTGAAAAGGTGAGGCGCCTGGGTGGCTCAGTGGGTAAAGCCGCTGCCTTCGGCTCAGGTCATGATCTCAGGGTCCTGGGATCGAGTCCCACATCGGGCTCTCTGCTCAGCAGGGAGCCTGCTTCCTCCTCTCTCTCTGCCTGCCTCTCTGCCTACTTGTGATCTCTCTCTGACAAATAAATAAATAAATAATCTTAAAAAAAAAAGTGGAAAAGGTAATATGTCAATTGTACAGATGGCCCTGATTTAGGATGGTCTGACTTAGAATTTTTCAACTTTACGGTGGTGTGAAAGCAATACAAATTCGGTAAACTTTGAATTTTGATCTCTTCCCAAGATAGTGATGTGCAGTCTGTGATGGTCCAGTGATGCTGGGCAGGGTCAGTGAGCTGCAGCCCCCCAGTCAGCCATGGGGTCAGGAGAGCGAACAACTGATACCCTTAGAACCATTCTGTTGCTTACCAGTATGGTATTCAATAGATTATATAAGATAGTCAACACTTTATTATAAAATAGGCTTTGAGTTAATGATTCTGCCCAACTGTAGGCTAATGAAAATGGTCTGACTTTGCCTAAGGTAGGCCAGACTAATTAGTGATGATGTTTGGTAGTTTATGGGAATTGAACGCTTGTCCAACTTTTGGTGGGTGTATCAGGAAGTAACCCCAAATTGTAAGCAGAGAAAGATCTGCATTTCATTTTTATTTTTATAAAAGGAAGACAATAAAATAGTGTTTTGGACTACAGTATAGGAGAGCATATGTGTGTGGTATGAATGCAATAAACTTTGATAATATAATTTAAATTTCTTTAGATTCAGCTCTTGAAAAGAAGAAATACCGAATGACAATGAATGCTAGAGGGAAGTTTGATTAAGACAGTCTTAAACTGAGTTTATAGCTCTGTGTTTCAGAGAGAAAAAAATTATCTAGATCAGGATGAGGAATGTGTCTTCAGTTCTTAATTATTAATTTGTTACTGCCTATCACAGACTCTTTACTAGAATGGTATTTCTAGACCAAGTATAAAAGACAGAGAATGCTTGATAATAGTTTTTATCAAATCCCACCTACTTCAAATATTTAGAAAATTTTTGTTAGCTCAGATGTTCAGAAAATTACCAGAATTAATGCTATGTGATTTTAACAATTTATTCTATGATGTCTTCAAATCAACCCAATTACTTTCCTCAAGATCCAATTAGTTTGCAATAGCAGTTGCCAATTTTTTTTGAAGTTTTTATTTATTTATTTGACAACAGAGATCACAAGTAGGGCAGAGAAGCAGTCAGGGGCGTGGGGGTAGGAAGCAGGCTCCGGGCTGAGCGGACTGGATCCCAGGACACTGAGATCATGACCTGAGCTGAAGGCAGAGGCTTAACCCACTGAGACACCCAGGCGCCCCAGTAGTTGCCAGTTTTTTTTTTAAAAGCAAGAGATGTTCACCACGGTTTTTATTCTCATAATGTCTACATTATTGAAAAACAGAAGATAAACCAAAAGAGGAAAAATGCTTTCAAATTGCCGCCTTAAGGAAAAAAAATGCCAAGACACATGGGTGGCTCAGTTGGTTAAGGGTCTGCCTTCAGCTCAGGTCATGATCCTGGCATCCAGGGATCGAGTCCCACATCTAGTTCCTTGCTCAGCAGGGAGTGTGCTTCTCCCACTGCGTGCTGGTCCTCCTGCTTGTGCACACACTCTCTCTCTCTGACAAATAAATAAATAAAATCTTTAAAAAAAAAAAATGCCCCTTGGTTGATACTTGATTTGGGTTACTTGGTTTTTACATTATAGAATTCACTAGACAAGCAGTCAGATCTGGATTTGTAAAGATTAGGCAATAAAGACCTTTCTTCTCTTCTTTTACTTGGAATAGTAATACCACATCTTCCATGTAATGCATGCTGGTTTGAAAATGTTTTTTAAAATATGAACTATTTAGATTGAACACAGTAAACAAAAGCACTACATCTTTGTTTAGCTACGTCAATTTGAGAAATTACATAAGTTTAGTAGCAACAAAATATTTGAGTATTCTTGGGTTTAATCGTTGCAGTAACTTAGGAAAAAAAAAACTATTCTTGTTTATTATTTGTAATGTTTGGGGAATAAATATGCTGATAATTCTTTTGCAACCCTAACATGTATGCAACAGGACCCTTTCTAAGTTTGGGACCCTATGAGGTACTCAAGCAAGCATTCACTTCTCTCACGCTTGAGGTCACAAGTTTTTGCAAGTCAAAAAGGTTGACCATGCCAAAAACATCATGCCACACACTACCAAATAAAAGAACACTGTTATTCTTACAGGGAAAGGTTTGACAAGACAGGAAATAGGCAGGGTCAGAGAAGTTTACTTAATACTGAGACTTATTTAACCATCGGGAAACCAAAATACAATGACAGTTAAAAAAATAAACAAATAGCCATTACACAAAACAAAACCCCAGGATACATGGTCTCTACTGGAACTGATTATTAGATTTTCAGCAAGTACAGGAAGTGGGTATCCCCAGAGAATCCTCACAAAATTTCTAGACATCTTCACCATTGACTTTTGTTGCATGCCTTTTCCTGAGATAATGAGGACTAAAACGGTTTTAATCGGCGGGTAGAAATTTGAACAAAGAAAAATCAGTCTTAAAACGCTGCAGAAGAACGTCATTGAAAGGAATCATTTTAAAAGAGCGTTCTCTTAAAAATGGGGAGGGAAGAGGAGAGAAACAGAAAATGGAAGATAGGAAAAATCTAGCTGTTCATTACAATTTTCCATTTTTTGTTTAAACACAGCAGGAGGGCAAAGCTGCTGGCTTCGCTTCATCCTTCCAAATGCCAGGAGGGATTATGCAAACCCCACAGCCACCCAAATCTTATTTAAAGTCATAATCATTGTTCTCATTTAATGACTTTTGCCTGCTTTCACTCGAATATTGCTGCATCTTGTTTTCTGCCAGTTTGGACCCACTGGGAGTCGTCAATTCATAATTGCAGATAAACCTTTTTAAAAAAGAAAATGCTACCTTCAGAAAAAATAGCAAACATCAAGTGACATCTAGTGGATGTCTGGATGTTATTTTCTAAGGCCTCTGAAGAGCAGTATTCTCAACAATATATTGCCTTAACATTGCTTATCATTTGGGTTTTTCAGGTGAAATCCTCTGTCTTTTCTTCAGACAGAAGGACAAGTTATCAGATAGGAAAGTGGCCATTATCTTTTCTCAAAGGAAAAAAAATCTCTTTTCATTAGCATAAGAATAGCAATTCTCGAGATAAACCATCTTGGATGTAACTCGCCTGTAACTCACACCAGACAATGCGCAAAAAAAGAACTGATGGTGGGGTGCCTGGGTGGCTCAGTGGGTTAAAACCTCTGCCTTAGGCTGAGGCCCTGATCCCAGCGTACTGGGATGGAGCCCCACCTCGGGCTCTCTGCTCTGTGAACCTGCTTTGATCTCTCTGTTAAATAAACAAAATCTTAAAAAAAACAAAACAAAACAAAAACCTCATGGTTTATCCAACATTGGAAAATTATTTGGGCAATATCAACTGTGTAAATGGTTCTTAAGAGAAGATGGCATTTCAGGTTCCCAGTTCCTCTGTTTATCTGTGAACCTAAAGAGCATTATTAATTTGACAAATCTGTATTTAGTCCCACTATGGTCCCCCATTTTTCTTCCCCTCCACCCCCTGCAGGAGGATTGTACATGCAAGTAGGTCCATTTTTCATAAATGAGTAACACTTGCTTTTTAGTTGCAAATTATTAAAGAACAGTGACTTAACCGAGAGAACAGCTGAAAACTTAACTGGGGTGGGATTGCGTAACAACTCCTCCCCAGCGATGCCATGTGTCCGAAAGGCGAAAGGCGTTGTGGAGAACACATGCCTTGTGTTGGCTGTCTAAAGACTGCATTTGTTAAAGAGACAGAAAGGGAAATTATAGGGGAATTAAAAGATGGTGTCTAAATTTAGTATTTTCTTTCCTTTCAAGGAAAGGAAACTTGGAATATGCAACTGTAACCCAAAAGCCAGCTGTCTGGCTGTCCCCAAGACTTGCAGCCATTTAGAATCACTCTTCATTTTAATAATCACACACACACACACACACACACACACACACACACACACAGAGTCCTGCATGAAGACCTCCTCTGACTTCCTGTAGAATATCTAGCCTTTCCACCTTCCCTTCTATTCCCCCAATCATTTAAGGAATTCTTGAGAGTTCTGCATTTTTTTTTTTTTTTTTTTGAGAGTTCCACTCACTGTTAATCTCAGCTCTGCGTCAGCCTTCATAGCACTGTCTTGTTCTTTACCTACTTAGGCCCGGATGCAAACTTTTCGGCTTCCTGTCATCCTCCAAAGCACCACTGACACTAAAGCTGCGTGTGTGGTCACCTTTATGGCAGCTGGGGTAAGAGGAGGAAAGCTGCAGAACAGACGGCTCAGCGGACAGACGGACAGACTCTGTGCAATGATACAATGTCTGGGATTTGTTTCAAAATAATTCGCTGGGTTGGGGATGGGGGAGTAGGTGGGGTTACAGAAGAAACAAAATAAGCTATGAGTTGAGAGTCGTTGACACTGAGTGATGACCGCGTGAGGTTTATGCATTCTATTTCTGCATCTGATGGAAATTTGCATAATAAATATGTAAAAGAACGAGTTCCTTGGCTATCCATTTTTTTTTTTTTGTAAGATTTTATTTATTTATTTGACAGAGAGAAATCACAAGTAGATGGCGAGGCAGGCAGAGAGAGAGAGAGAGAGAGAGAGAGAGAGGGAAGCAGGCTCCCTGCTGAGCAGACAGCGGGATGCGGGACTCAGTCCCAGGACCCTGAGATCATGACCTGAGCTGAAGGCAGCGGCTTAACCCACTGAGCCACCCAGGCACCCCTGCTTGGCTATCCTTAATGCAAGAGGTTTCTCTTTGGCTCTGCTCCCTTCTCCCATAAGCCTCTGCCCCATTTTGGGGTCCCCTCCTTTCTGAGTCTTACTGCCTCTCCTTCTTAGGCTGCCCAAACAAGCTTCGAGCTCTGGGACCCATTCTAAGACTCAGGGAGCCCATCAGAATGTCTTGCCAACTCCCTAAAAATAAAGAAGCCAGAATTCTCTAAGAGGAATTCTGCCCTGGCTTTAAGACATAGCCAGCTCAGGTAAAAGTGATGCAACTGGCATGCTACTTGGAGTGCACAGTGTTCTAAAAGGTTAGTTCCCTTCCTCCTGCGATTTCTATTCTAATTGAGGCTCTCATGATTGAGTCTAGCAAAAGTGGACATAGATAATTATATCAGGACAAAGCAGTTTAAAAGACAATAATCCGTGCCAACAAATAAGTCTTGGAGAGAAAGCACGGGTAAGATGTAGCACTGGGTGATTATTTTTGCCCTCTAACCAAAAGATATTCAACATAGACATCAGACATCGCGTCACATATAAACAGAAGTATCTTTAGAAATAAACAATGTATGTCTCTCTCCCGCTCAGCTCCACTGCAGTGGCCAAGGGCCATGCAGCTATCCCAGCAGATTCAGCAGAGGTGTACTGCCAGCCTGAGAGATCTAAACACACCCACACGTTCATGAACTTGGTGGGAGGGGAAGGAGGCACATTGGCCCCCAGCCCATGTAATTAACCACTTTCTCTCCCATCTTAATCAGCATCAACTGGGCACCGGCTCCTTTCACTTAATGTTGTCAACTTTAGCCTAGAAAATGCAGGCTTGGCTTTGTGCAGTTCTGAAGCTACCTGAGATTAATGTTCCAGTCCCCTCCCTCTGAAAACGTCATGCAGATGAAGAGAGGAAATGAGGTTTACGTAAGGAAGAAGAGTTCTCACTTCAGCATGCATGTGTAGGCAGAATAAGAGAATTCGCTCTGATAATGATGCTAATACGAAGGTGGCAACTGTCTATTGGGCCCGAGAGGGAAGAAAGGGGTTCAGAAGTGTGGGCGTGGGGAGGAGGGAGTAGCTGGGACTTCTGCAGCCACTTGCCAAAGGCCTCAGAGCAAGGGATTTGGGAAAGTGAACGTGTTCCCAGCGGTATGTGCCATTGTCCCCAAACACGTGGGAGACGATGTCAGCACTTACTTCTGGCACTAAATTGAAAAAACACTTCCTCTCTTTCTGCCAGCACCATTTTTTTCTCCCACTCACCCCCGGAGTTTGACACAATTTCCATTCCAAGGGGACCCGGCAATGATTCCAAGGAGACTGGCTAACATATTCCAGTGAAAGAGTTGGCAGACCGCGTGAGATGGGCACAGGGATCATTTTAGGCTGAAATGAATTAGGAAACATTTTTAAGTTACCCTTTGAAGTTTTTATTGCCTTATCATCAAACAGCTTCTCTTCTTCGGCTGTATATTGATTTTTCTGACTATGAAAAAGTGTTTCATCTCTTCTATGATAATCAAACACAGTCTCAGTTCAATGGGCACCTTCTTTTTTCTGAACCATATTATTCCACATATCATGGCATTATCCTTCCCCACACCCCCATCAGACAGGGACCTCAGAGAGCATTGGTCTTCTTCCAATATTATTTTTCCTATAATTCCCAACAATATAACGTTTCCATTCCAAACATATAGCTTCAGGGGATTACATCATTATTTGCCTTTGTTCTAGTGAAAGTATATTTTATGAGCTTCCTGTCATTTGTCCTGAGCTAGGCTACTATTTGTCAAAATATCACCTCTGAAATTGCCGGCTTTTCTAAGATGCCAGAGGAAAAAAATATTTCATGTCAACTAAAAGTTAAGCTCTTATAAATCTCACAGGGGTTTCAAAATGAAGCACACTTGGGATTTCATTTCCTTCTAAGTATAATGCCCTTTCTACTACTCACAGTGAATGGGCTTACAGAGGAATATTTTGTCACAGTATTTCCCTTTTAGCCCCTGGCATGCTAGAAAGTAAGTCACAAAGTTTCTTTCTTTCCTAGGAACCTGCAACTATTTAGTGTTTATATGGTAGGCAAAAGTTGGGTTAAACTCTTCCTTCGGTGGATAAGGGATATTATGAGATCCCAAGTCAGGAACCTTGGAGCTGAGTCCTACAACTGCTGATTTGGTTGGGTTTTATAACCGCAAGCACATTGTAACCTCCCTCAGTCTCAGGTCGTTCATTTGTAATCTAACACTGTCTCAAGTCTTAGAAAGTTTCATTCTCGACTTTGTTTTTATAGTTTCTCAGTGCTTTCTATCCATCCTTCCTTTGCCGTCCTCTGTGCTTACTGCCCAGCTATCCTGGCGATAGTCTTTTAACCTCATTGTGACAGACATTAGATTACTATCAACCTTCTGCAGACTCAGCTGTGAGGATGTTACTCTTTGCCCCAAGCCTTCTATGGCTAGCCCCTGCTTCCCTGGCACGTAGGACCCTCTGGAGTAGACCAGCAGCCCACCATTCCGTAACAGCTATCAGCAATTCCTACATGTCCTTTGTATTCCAGTCTGCTTGCCATTTTTTTTTTTTTTGGCCATTTTGCTGACTGTTCCTTGGGCCTTCTTTGTATTTTCAAGGCACATCACATATTGCAATGATTTCCTTATTTGTCTTATTTCCCTTCCTAGATGGTAACCTTCTTGAGGATAATTGCTACCATTCATTGACCAAATATTCTTTGTGGTGGACTGTGTGATATATATACACCCATAATTTCTAGATTTTCTAATCATGTAAGGTGAGTATTATTATCTTTATTTTTCAGATCTTAAAGACAACAGACTCATAAGTGGTTAAATAATGTCCTTAAAGTCATACAGCTAGCATTTGACAGCTCCTGTCTAGAAAGTATTATCTAGAAAAACACCAAATTGAATGAACCATGATGCTGGCACTTGCCCAGCACACATCTGCTAGGCAAATACTGGATAAGCATGCATGAGTGAGTGAATGAATGCTTTTATACTTTAAATACAGCCCCCTCACTTTAGATAAGTGCCACCAGGTGGCAGTAGATTCCCACAGCCATACTGCCTGGACGCCCAAGTCACTAAAATGCAATAGGAGAGCCGGAAGGAACCCTGCAGATTACTCAATGATTATCCTTACTTCATCCTAAAAAAAATTGAGCAGTTGTAGGTTACTTTACTTATTCAAGATCTTTTAGTTGATAAAAGAACAGACCTTAAACTTGAGTCTAAAACACACCAAAGCTAGCATTGTATTATACCAACTTGTAGTTTTGGTTTTTTATGATGGTTTCCTTTTTTTTTTTTTTTTTTGGTTTTATTTATTTATTTGACAAAGATCACAAGTAGGCAGAAAGGCAGGCAGAGGCGGGGGGAGGGGGGGAAGCGGGGAAACAGGCTCCCTGCTGAGCAGAGAGCCCCAGGACCCCGGGATCATGACCCGAGCCAAAGGCAGAGGCTTTAACACACTAAGCAACCCAGGCGCCCCTCAACTGTACTTTTATAGTCATAATCTTCCAAATATTTTTCAATATTAAAAAAAATTCATTAAAATAGTAAATATGATCAAAATTTGTTTCATCATACAATTTTAAGCTTTTTTCTTAAACACATAATATAGTTTTCATGTTTAAAATGTTGAAGTACAGCAAAAAGGAAAAGATTACCAGCAATTCCAAGAGACAATCATTATTTTGCTACTATTCTACCAGAGGTTCCTTCACTCATCTGTAAAATCCATTTTTGAAAATTTTGTCATTTCTTAATCTTAAATTTTCTCTATTATCTTACTTTCATTTTTTTCAGAGATTTTATTTATTTATTTGACAGAGAGGGAGCTGAGCAGAGAGTCTGATGTGGGGCTCAACCCCAGGACCCTGGGATCATGAACTGAGCTGAAAGCAGCTGCTTAACGAAATGAGCCACCTAGGTGCCCCTATAATCTTATTTTCATAAAAGGTTATTAGGTATTTTCCTTAGGAGACCTCTTAAATCTTTTAAATTTTTTTCCCAATTTAACAATGTTTCATTGCTAGTAAGGGGAGGCCATTTTAATTTTTTTTTTCCTTATACTTCTTGAGAAGATTCCCTCAGTGAGTGAATTCCAGTTTCATGTTTCCCTTTTCTCATTCTTTTCAGTAAGGAAAAGAAAAAGCACTGTCAAAACACTGTGTCTATAATCCATCTCCAAAAGGAGAGGTATCTTTTCAGCAAAGGGCATTTTATTTTCACTTTTGACAAGTTATTTCTCCCCACCTTACCTCTCTTCTCAGAATGATGATATAATACTGAGGGCATTTCTCAGCTAAAAGGATTGGGTCAGTTATATAAACAGTAAATTTTACACTAATGAACAGAGAGGTATGATGGTTTTAAATGCCTGATCAAGATTACCCTTTCATCTTTACTAGAACACTCACGTGCTTCTTAGCATGGGTTTTGCACATACAGTTCTCTCTATATGTTGGGATACTTTCTGAATCTATAAATATTCCTACAAATATCATTGAGCTTTGGTGCATGATTTCTACTGTTCTCTGTAATCTGCAGTTCTCAAGACCAAGAGCTTATCACTGCTACCTTAAGGGCATGCAGTAGAGGTTACCAGTAGGGAAGGAAGTTGGGGGGCAGAGTGATGTCTGAGCTCTTGGCACTCTTCTAACTGACTGCTACTGGTGTTGGAAGATGCAGGGAAAAGAAGAGAAATGAGAAACCAGGCCAAGAGTGAGCTGGGGATGGTCAAAGCAGAACGCTTGTGGTAAGGAGCCCTGCTGAGAATGCTCCAAGGGACAACTTGGACTCGTGACTCCCATAACCATACCAGTGTCCGAGGCCCATTAAGTGCAAACTCCGATATTTGCATTTCACAAAACTCTGGGTGCCTACGTATCTTAGCCCTCTAGTCCTCCATTGTTCTTCATTGATAAGGTGGAAAACAAGTTGGAGGAAATAATTACCCTGTATGTCCTGTCAGGGGGGATGGGGAGGGTCCTGTTGTGGGAGGTACCGTGGAAGGAGGGTGCTCTGAAACCCCAATCTTGGGCCTCAGCCTCCCTACACACCTAGGCCAATTGTTTAAGTACCAGTACGCGACTTCCTCGGCTGATAGCCGCCCCATTGAGATAACTGGAGGAGTGGATGCCTGTAGGTGTCTCCCTGAATATTCTCCTCTGAGGTGTCCAGCACCAAGGACAGGGGTGGACAACGGGCATCATCAGTGAGTGAGGCAGAATTGTCAAGGAAGAAGCTTCTGCCTGGGAAGTTAGTGAACTGAGAGTGTGGTTATTGCTCAATTTGTAGTTCATCTGAAGATCCTAAGGTGCAGTCCTACGTGTAAAATGAGATTTGTCTTTGGCCATTGATAAAAAACTTTGGTTTCCTTTCTCCTAAGGAGGAAGAACTTGCCCTTATAAATGGTTGCCCTTTTCCTCCCAACTTAATCCACCTGGTAGGAATCAAGCAAAACTGATGTGAGCTTAGGAACCAAGCCTTATTAGCACAGCGCTTCCACCTCCTGGAAAACCAGTCCAGACGACTATTTACGTGTTCTATTTTATAATTCTCAATCTTGTACACTTTTGCTTTATATACTTTTCCAAATGTTGTATTTCACAAGAAAACAAAGTAAAAATGATCTAAAATATCCAAACTTTACACATGTAACATAGAAAATTAGTCTGAATGCACCCAACCCAACTGACCGGTAAGATAGGCCTCTTGCATATGGTATGGTCTTTGCTTTTTTTTTTTTTTCCATTAAATATGCTATTTTAGGGAAGCTCCAGGAATCTGCCCTTATGTCACTATAAAGAAAAAACTCAGCTTGTTTCCTTCCTATGTAGGGAAAAACCCAGGTCTGCCCTTCTAAGTCTTTCTTCCCTGTTTGTGTCCTTTACTACTCACTTTAACCACCTCACTTCTGGTCACTGATGGTGCAGAGGCTTTTCCACACACCAAACAATTCTCCATAATACCAGCAGGGGGTCATATAACTTAACTCAGTTCTGACACTATCTACCCAGAGATAGCGTCAGACCCCACAGTTTAAGGGCTCAGTCCCACAAGACTGCCCCCCACCCCACACACACTTCAGATGTGTCATAAGCCCAGGCTGTCACCCGTGCTGATTAAGTGGCTACAGACCAGAGGGTCCCGTGACCCTCTCCTTCAGTTCAATTTGCAAGTGTCTCACAGAATTCAGGAAAACACAGTTGTTCACCAGTTGATTAAATGACATGATCAAAGATCCAGATGGAAGATAAGGAGGGCAAGGTATATGGGAAGGGTCACGGAGCTTCCATGCCCACTGCAGGCTCTCCATTCTCCCAGCACCTTCACATCATTGCCAACCCGGAAGCTCTCCTAACCTCTTATTTTGGGGATTTTGTGGAAGTTTCATCACATGGGCATGAGCCATTAATTCCAGTTTTAGCCCTTCTCTCCTCTCGGTGGGGTGGACTGGAAATGCTAAGCTTCTAAACATGGCTTGGTCTTTCTGGGAACCAGCCCTCACCCAGGAGCCATAGGAAGCCACCCAGAATGCCCTCATTTGGACAAGACAGTCCTCATCCAGGAAGTGACAAGGGTTTCGGGAGTTCGGTGTCAGCACCTGAGGTCAAAGGCTAATATTAGAACAAGAGGTGCTCCTCGTGCTCTTCTCACTTAGGAAATGACAAGGGTTTATGAGCTCTGTGCCAGCAACTGGGGGCAGAGACCAGTACGTATTTTCTCTTATAGCCACCATCTTCTATAGAGTAAATAGGCTGATCTTAGTTTCAAGTCTTGCGGGTCACGTATGACAAACCTAATTCCCTTTCTGAGTCTTTAAAATCAAAGACCGATCATACTCCAGGGACTTTCTCTAGCCAGCCCCCTTCCAGTCTCCCACACCCAACACACTTTTCCTCCAAACAACAACCCCCATCTTCCATCTCTCCCTCAGGAGCATGGTTCCAAGTCTCTTTCAGAGCAGCTTCAGATCTGAACAACCTCCCTTGAGTACGGTGCCCAGACGGAAACAGACGCCAGGTACGAGTAAATTAGAGGACTGTCATTAGCCATCTCTTCCCTTTTGTATTCTCTCTACCACTCGGAAGGCTGAAGATACTGCAAAGAACATGGACTTTGAAGCCACAGGACCTGAGTTTTAACCATGGTCACGAGATGAAATACTAAGCAAGTTACTCAACATTTCTGTGCCCACTTTTGTCATCTATAAAGAGTGTTTTATCTACTCTCCCACAGGTATGCTCTGAGAAAAACAAGCAGTTTGTAGAAGTAAAGCAGACTTTCAGTAAGTGGAACGAATATTAACAGTGTGAGCTAAGCCAAATCTCTTGGCAGTCACATCATACCATTTGTTCTTACTCAACTGTTACTATGTACTGGTCAGGGTTCAGAGAATAGAATCCACTAGTTGAGCACTAAGAGATTTATTTGAATTTTATTGACTGCAGAAATAATTTATATCATGACCCAGTATACAACGAGCACACAAATATGTAATTCAAACAATGTTCACAATATTTACCCATCTGACGTGGGTTGTCCTCAGCTGTTTCTCTATTTAATTTTTAAAAATGCACTCGAGGAGTTGATTTCATGACTCACCAATGAATTGAGACCCACAGCTGGAAAATACTATATTGCAGGTTATAACATGTCCTAAAGATTCACTGGGAGGAGAGAAGAAACAAACTCTAGCCTGTGCTTCCAGGAATTGGGCAGCTGAGGGCCACCAGCTCTAGAAGCACCCCCATCTGTATGGCCCACACTCGCAAAATGTCCCGTGAATCAGACACCAGGACATCTGACCAGCAAAGCCTTAGTGACACCCAAAGTCCTGGTGCAAAGGGGTCTGGGCATATAGCACAGGAAAGCATGCCTGGAAAGCTGCAGACAAGGTCCATCAAGCTAATACATAAACTCAGCCCCCGCACCTGCAAGGGCACGCTGCTCACACAGAGTAACTCAAAATACCTGGGATAAACAAACCCAGTGGCCCCA
This sequence comes from Mustela erminea, assembly GCF_009829155.1. Taxonomy (NCBI): domain Eukaryota; kingdom Metazoa; phylum Chordata; class Mammalia; order Carnivora; family Mustelidae; genus Mustela; species Mustela erminea. The sequence continues at coordinate 68,413,649 of NC_045618.1, read as the reverse complement.
ACACACATCATTATGTACTTGATCCCTATTAAATTGGCTATGGCCTATTATCGCTGTGTGTGCTATTGTCGTTTGAGGGAAACTCATACAACTTGTACAATTTATTCGATGCAATGAAATCAGAAGAACCAACCATCTGCAAATACCCAGGTTACAACTCCTTTCACAAACACAGCTCTACCCAGCCAACATGGGGCCTACTGAAAGGATGAATAAAAGATAACAATAGGGCTGCCTGGGGGGCTCAGTCGGTTAAAAGTCCAACTCTTGATTTTGGCTCAGATCATGATCTCAGGGTCATGAAATTAAGCCTGGTGTTGGCTCCGTGCTGAGCATGGAGCCTGATTAAGATTCTCTCTCTCTCTCTCCACCCCTCCCAAAATAATAGTAATTTTAAAAAAATAACCTAAGGATTCTCTTCTTCCCAAATGTCACTAAGAACCTGAAGATCAAAAACTTTTTGGGGGGCACCTGGGGGGCTCAGTGGGTTAAGCCTCTGCCTTTTACTCAGGTCATAGTCTCAGGGTCCTGGGATGGAGCCCAGCATCAGGCTCTGTGCTCAGCAGGGAGCCTGCTTCCCCCCTCTCTCTGCCTACTGATCTCTCTGTCAAACTAATAAATAACATTCTTTTTAAGATTTTATTTATTTGACAGAGAGCACAAGCAGAGAAGTGGCAGGCAGAGGAAGGGGAGAAGCAGGCTTCCCACTGAGCAAGGAGCCCTACGTGAGGCTCCATCTCAGAACCTCGGGATCATGGCCTGAGCCAAAGGCAGACGCTTAACTGACTGAGCCACCCAGGAGCCCCGAGATCAAAAACATTTTTGAGAGCAATGAAGAGAAGGTACGAACAAGGAATAACTTCAACTTCTTTTTATTATCTTTTTAGTTCAATTCATACAATAATTTGTATCTGTGAAAGAATTCAAATTCGTTGAATGAAAGGCACTGCTTATGATTCACAAAGCAACTAAATAAGTTGAAGAGAAAGCATTTAGTGAATTTAAATAATACAGGGTTTTTTGAGTCTGTAATTGATATACATCCAATTAAAAAAATAAACAGTTTGTATTAGGTCACCACACAGATTTATACAATAATCAGATGTGTAAAAACATAAGCATGTCAGGTTTTTTTTTTTTTTTTTTTAAAGATTTTATTTATTTATTTGACAGAGAAAGATGACAAGCAGGCAGAGAGGCGGGCAGAGAGAGAGGAGGAAGCAGGCTCCCTGCTGATCAGAGAGCCCGATGCGGGGCTCGATCCCAGGACCCTGAGATCATGACCTGAGCCGATGCCAGCGGCTTAACCCACTGAGCCACCCAGGCGCCTCCAGCATGTCAGGTTTTATGGGACCCCCCCCAACAGAGGCATCTTTTCCTAATTCCTAAGAGAACCAGTTTTAGAAACTAAAGCTATTACGTTTACAGATGTGCAAAACACCAAAACACTTTAAGCAAAAACTCTTTATTTTTAAGAAAAAGTATGTTTTCTCATTTTCTATTCTTGGCATAACTTAATTCTTCCCAGTGGAACCAAAACCTCCTGAACCCCTTTCAGTGTCATCTAAAACCTGAAAAGACATAAAGGTGGTTGCCAGGTAGTTAATTTCAGCTCTCCAGTTCTGTCTAGCTCCTAACCTGTTAGACTTTTATTCTTGCTATAAGACTTTTATTCTTTCAAAGAGATTACAAAAAGAAAATCAATTTTTTTTAAAGCTCCATAAATAAAATATTGGGAAATTTTCAAAAAAGCTAAGAGAAAAAGAATTTCAGGGTATACTTAAATGATTTATTACCCAAAGTAATGCCATATAATAGCTAAAAAAAAATTTTCATGAAATTCTAGAACTAAGTTTTTAATTTTGCTTTAAATAGGACTATTATATGTGCTATTATTTAGTTACAAATAGCATAGGAAACCCTTGAAATTGTATTTTTCCCTTCACTAAAGAGGTGACATCATTTATTCCCTGCTTGGCTTTTATGATACTTACCTGAACTTCCTCTATTTCTGGATAAAAAATCCGTTCACAAATGAGCTGTGCGATCCGATCTCCCTTTTTGACTTGAAAGGAAATAAGAGTTTATTACTGATATTTTATTAATGCTTTCTCTAATCTTGCCTGTACAGTCAGAATTAGAGGGAGCACGTGTTATCCAGACACTCAGGATTCAGAAAACTCACTGCATTTATGTGACTAAATGCATTTAACATACCTTCAAACTTTTCTTTGCCAAAATTAAATAGCACGACACCCACATTTCCTCTATAATCTTCATCTATGACGCCAGCTAAGGAAAAGAAGAGTAACATGAGCGCGGTTTATGCTACCAAAACACTGAGGGTATACAATTACCTCAAAACCATTCTTATGTAGCTCCGAGATTTTAATCCTCACAAACAAGTAAGTGAATCTTGCTCTGGAACTAGGTAAAGTCTGGAAACTAAGAAATGAGTCTTACTAAAATGCAAATACATAGAATGGTCCTAATTTTCCCACCTGTCACCCTTACAGATGGTGCCATTTCTTTTTTTTTCTTTTTTTTTTTTTTTATAAACATAACAGATGGTGCCATTTCTTATTCTAAACTGGGAGTAGGTACTTAGGATCTCAGATGGGTCATCCTCACTCCCAAACTCCTGTGCATCTGCTGCACACCTGCTAAAAAGACCAGAAGTAAAGTACAACTTGGGCTTTAAGGGCTTTTCCTGGTAGCTGCTTCCCACTAATATCAAGACTGAAATATGATGGAGTCATAAATAAAAATGTCCAATAGCCTGAAGATCTGCAGTGGAATTACTCAATGCTGACGCTGTTGGGCCTCAGGCCGGCTAATATGAGAACACTCATTTTATAACAAAAATGGAGGTGAATCCTTCCATTCATATTCCACCTCTTTTTAATGTGAGCCACCAGCCCTTCTTAGAGCGTGAGCTCTCGGAAGACATTTACACATCAGCCTAGTAATGAGCACACTTTTCCGTAACACCGTGTGTAATCAGGACCTGTTTGAGATTACAAACACAGGGACAACAAATCTTTGCAGGAGAAGACTTGAGCCAGGGCCCTGCCTTGGCCCAGAGAGGTCCATTTACCAGGCTTGTTGGCATTTAAGTTTGAGCCAAGAACTTAAAATGTTTCCATAAACATAAGCACAGGTAACACAGGTGTAGCAGGCCTTCCCGTTTCCTCCTTCAATACTGATATAATTCACAACTCAGCGGTTCTTAGAATATTCAGAATTGTGGAACTGTGCAACCATCACCACAATCAGTTTGGGGGACCATTTTCATTACCCTGAAACAAAATCCCCTATTAGGAGTCACTTCTCTTCCTCCTCATCCTCCCCACTGCCAATTTCCTTTTATACATGTTCATTCTTTCCTCCCAGTTTGTTAGATGGTGGCTAGGACTCATGGGACCCCAATTAAATGTAGCTCCATGTTATAGCTTATGTATTAATAACACCCCATCTCCTAAAAACCAAACACACAAAACTCTTATTAAAGAAAAAGAAAAGAAAAGAAAAATAATCAGGAATGTACCTCAATGGGTATCAATGCTGACTGACCAAACTCATAATTATTTGAAGGTCAACTGAAAAAAAAAAAAAAATTTTTTTTTTTTTTTTTAAAAGAACAAAAGTAAGACTTCCCTTTCAATTTTCTTGTAGGAGGGAAAACTCCAGCACGGGGTAAAGTACTCAGAAAAACCAACCTTTTAGATTTCTCCAGAGGATTATGGAAGAAGTTTAAATGAATCCTTGTGCTTTATGAATAACTAACTGGGGATAAATGAAATCAAACTGAGCCTTCTTAAAGGTTCCTGACACAACATTTTTAAGTTTGAATTAAAGATAACTAATTTTTTAAAATGCTTATTTTATTTGTCAAAGAGAGAGCACAGGCAGGGGGAACAGCAGGCAGAGGGAGAAGCAGGCTCCCCACTGAGCAAGGAGCCTGATCTGGGACCAATTCCCCTGGGATCTTGACTTGAGGTGAAGGCAGCCACCCAGGTGTCCCAAAGATAAGTAATTTTAAACCGTGAGAAGCAGGGGTAGATAAGTAGCAGAAAGGCAGCAGAGCTCGTTCATATCATGTCTAGACTGAAGCAAACAGTCTTTTCTAGCTGCATAGAAACAAAACCTTGACCAATTCAAAGAATCCTGAAAACTGGCATCTTTCCCCACTGCCACTTGACCATTAAATTAGTCCTTAATGTGTAACTGGTAGGACGATGGGACCAGCTGTTTTCTGTATTATCTACACACAGAAAGTTCTGGCTGTACAACAACCTGGATGGGATTCAGTGGAGAAACCCCTGCGGAGAACACGCTATTCCCTGCTGGAACGTGTGACCCCAGAAGACCATAGAATCTCTGAGCTGGAGATCTCAAGTGCAGGCAAGTACTCATTTGTCTGGAAGGGGCTCAATGAAGACAATGCAGACGGACTTCTGAACTCTTAGTTTCTACTTAGTAAGAAAAACCTCAGGTTACACAAATACTACACATACATATAAAATAAAATAATGTTCCCCTACCTTCCCTTGGGTAGCCAATGTTACAGTAATAGATTTTACGTATTACTTTCTTGTATATTAGTCAGGTGTCAGATGTCCTTGTATTTTAGCGATTTTCAGTCTCATCAAAAAGTTTCCAGAAGGCACTTCCCTGATCAAAGGGTGTGTACATTTAAAATTTTAATGGATACTTCTAGATTACCTTGCAAAAAAGGTATAGCAATTCAAACTTCTATCAGTGAAATTTAAGAATGCCCAATTCCAAAGTCCTTACCAGTACCAAATGACAGCAATCTTTTTTTTTAAAGACTTATTTATTTGAAAGTACGCATGTGAGTGGGGGGAGGGGTAAGGGGAGAGGAAGAGGGAGAGAGACTCTCAAGCAAACTCTGCTGAACATGGAGCCAGGAGCCTGACATGGGGCCTGATCTCACGACCTGGGCTGAAACCAAAAGTTAACGCTTAATCAACTGAGGCACCCAGACACCCCCAATTAAAAAAAATTCGAGGAGTGTCTGGGTGGCTTGTGGGTTAAGCCTCTGTCTTCAGCTCAGGTCACGACCCAGGTCCCTGGGATAGAGCACATCGGGCTCTGCTCAGCAGGGAACTTACTTCTGCCTGCTTCTCTGCCTACTTGTGATCTCTTTCTCTCTCTCTGTCAAATAAATAAATAAAATAAAAATCTTAAAAAAATATATCAATTGAAAAAAAAAAATTCGAGGCGCCTGGGTGACTCAGTTGTTAAGCGTCTACCTTCGGCTCAGGTCTTGATCCCAGGGTCCTGGGATTGAGCCCCATATCAGGCTCCCTGCTCAGTGGGAAGCCTGCTTCTCTCTAGCTCTCCCACACCCCCTGCTTGTGTTCCCTCTCATCGTATCTCTCTCTGTCAAATAAATAAATAAAATCTTTTTAAAAATTCAATAAAATCTTAAAAAAAAAAATCCTAAAGAAAATTCTAGCCACTGTGAGGAGTGAAAAATGGTATTCATGGCTTTACTTTGCATTTCCCTGATGACTAATGAGGTTAGAATGTTTTTCCTCTGTAGGTTTGTTGCACATTTATATGTCTATTCTATATTTTATTTATGATATTTTCCCCTCATTGCACAATTTCCCTTATCAGTTTGTTTGGGTATTTAAATCTTTTACCTATGATCTGTAAGTATTTATGTTTTTACTATATGGCATCTTCTCCCACACAAAAATGATCCCTTTTGGAAAGACCTTTGCTATGTAGCTATCAGGTAGTCTCATCAAACTCAAATCTAGCATATCCACGAATCGGGTGTCTTGAATTCTGTAAAGCCAGATATCCACCAAGATTTTCTGCTTCGCACATAGAGATGTGAAAACCCTTTTAACTAACTAACTAAAAGAAATGAAGCTGTTCAAAGTCAATTAAAATGTATGGCAGAAAAAAAAATGCATCCTCAATAATACTTTTTTTTAGCATGAATGCCAACCATATGAAAAATCCAATTGTTCCAAGTTTATTCATTACTTAGAGGCAATCTTTCCTTCAAGAAAAGCCCAAGACATTCTTTTTCTACATAAGGAACATAAGCATCAGGGATATTTCTCTTCATGAGAAAGCAGAAAGTATTTTGAAGTTATCACTGGAAAAATCATACACTGGAACTGGCAGAGTAATTAACTGACTTCAGGCAAAAGTTTTACTATGTCAAGACTTTGGCATGTCATTTGTTGGAAACCTTCCTTAGTGAAAACTATCCACACCTACCAGATGGGAATTCTGAACAGAATCCTGCATACTCAACTTTTCCCTTTGACCTTTATTTACAGCCTGGGATTTCTAACAACATCTCTCTTCTGAAGTAAAAACTGTGGCCAACTATGATAAACGTGTGCCTAAGAGACATTTTTAAGAGACTCTGCGTCCAAGAACACACCACAATGTGATTTTATGAATAATACCACACCAACCACCAGGCAAACTAACTTTCCGTTTCGTTTACATGAATCCTTCAGAAGGTTGTTTTAAACAGAACAAAAATTAGTTACAAAGTCAGAAAAAAAACAACACAAAAACGTTGCTACATTAAAAAAAAGTCTATGAATTCTCTATAAGAAATATAACTTATAGGGGCAACTGGGTGGCCCAGTGGGTTAAGGTCTCTGCCTTCGGCTCGGGTTGTGATCCCAGGGGCCTGGGATCAAGCCCCGCATTGGGCTCTCTGCTCCACGGAGAGCCTACTTCCTCCTCCCTCTCTCTGCCTGCCTCTCTGCCTACATGTGATCTATCTGTCAAATAAATAAATTTAAAAAAAAAAAAAAAAGAACCATAACTTACAAGGTCTAATAAGTGCCAAGAGATGTGTTGCATATATTATCACTCAATCCTCCTATCCTTGTGAGGCAGGCACACTAATTTTCATTTCATGGAAGAGCAAACTGAGGCTCAGAAAGTACTGACTAGCCTATGAATGACAAAGCTGGGACCTAAGTCTAGTTGCTACTCCAAAGCCCATATTCCTTTCACAACCCTTTGAAATTTCCTTAAAAATACATGTAATCTCTTATATTCTGAAATTACAGTCCTAAATTACCATACTTGATGTTATAAAAGTATTTTTGAAAAGCAAGCATAACTGAGCCCAGTCAATTCTCAAGCCAAAGGGGCTGTTCATCCCTGCTGTGTCAAACCTGGCTCCTCTTCAGTCCCCAAGAAAGGGCCGCCTTGGGAATCCTGTCTTGCCCCACAGCACCACCTAGTGACACTAAGGGGAGGCCCAGGACATGCCTCATTCCTTACTTAATGCCTGCAGCACCAGTTAACGGCAAGCTACTTTAGGGCAGCACCTGGTTGGTGAGAGATGGAGTGAGGGGACACCCAGCATTTAACTGCAGCGTAAAGAACAGAGGGACTAGAATCACGGGTGCAGATTCCAGGGTTTATATGTCTGCTTGGGATGATCTCTAAGTCAGTTCTCTATCTGCTAAAAAGTAGCTTTGTGGGGCACCTGGGTGGCTCAGTGGGTTAAAGCCTCTGCCTTCGGCTCAGACTCAGGTCATGATCCCAAGGTCCTGGGATCGAGCCCCGCATCAGGCTCTCTGCTCAGCAGGGAGCCTGCTTCCTCCTCTCTCTGCCTGCCTCTCTGCCTACTTGTGATTTCTGTCTGTCAAATAAATAAATAAAATAAAATAAAATAAAAAGTAGCTTTATAAGTATGGAGGGATTTGGAAAATCTAGCATACCCACGAACTGGAGGGCCAGAATACCTAATTGGGTGAGGCACTCTGCTCACTACGATGGGAATACAAGTCGGGACAAAGGTCAGTACTCCAGAAAGGTGAGAATTTCCTGATGGTGAGGGTAGTTAGGCAGCGGATAGCACGAGGGCCAAGCAGGGATGGGGCTCTACAATGAAGTTGTTGACTTTGGGAGATGTAAGGCTTTATCATAAGGGAAACAGGAGTCCCTAAGTACTTGCTTGACAAAAAATGTAGATAGGGAAGCATAGTGTTTTCTCTTCTAACCTAGGGAGTCACTTTTTATATTTTGCCAAATGTGGATAGCTCTCCTATACAGGTATGAAAATTCTTACAAGACTGACCTGCATTTTCTGTAAACTTCTGCTTAAATAATTTAACAGCTATGCTTAAATAATTTAATACTTAAGCAAAACATACTTGCTTAAAAAAAAAGACATGAAAGCTTTCCCTACTCTTATAAAACTAACTTTCTTTTAAGAATAGAGTTATTTTTGAACTAAATGCAGATTATCACTAAGCCAGGGCAAAAATCCTATCCATAGGATAATGTCTAGTTAGCCTATTATTAAAACAACATGCATTTCATCATGGTCACTTTAAAATTAGACATAACCAAATAATATCTGAAACTGCATCACGATTGTTTATTATTTCAGAAGTGGAACTTTCTAAAGAGGTAAAAGAACAAAAATCATTTTCTGGTCTTGAATCTGTCATCTGATTACTACCTGTTAAGCAAAGGCAAAGTAAACACAAGCACATATTTACAGAATGAAATTGTAAACATATTACCTCCTACATCGATGAAGTGTTTTGCAGCCAAGCCAGAACGGGGAGCTAAAAAACAAAAAACAAAAAACAAAAACAAAAAGCAAGTGGGCCCCTTTGCAGGGGGAGATGCAATACTGGATGTAATTTACACAATTTCAGCATGCCACTCTCATCTCCGAAGACATCTACCTCTTCGTCTTAACTTTAGCAGATGGTTCTGGATCCAAGAATCTATTTATTATACTGTTTTTTAAAATAGGAAAGAACAGTGTAGAAAAACTGGACAAAGTTTAATTCAAAGGCAGCTTAAATCACTCCCACACGACTTCAGTCCATTGAGGATTCGCAGTGGCCTGGCAGTGGACCACTGGGGTAGACTGAGAGGTGAACAACTGGGGATAACCTCGGCTAACGCTTTCAAGCAGTCTGCCACAAAGGGCGGACTGCAGCTGGCAGTGAACAGGGCTGAGGAAGAAGACTTTTGTTTTAAGATGGGAGATCTGAACGTGATGCAGTCTAGATGGGAGGAGGGCAGAGGAGGAGGGTGGAGAGACACAGATATAAACTTAACCAATGAGTACCAGAGCTTAGCCTAGAAACTGGGAATCTTACTCTTAATTCAAATGCCAAATGATGTGTCTGTATAAACAAACAAACCAGAGTAAGATAAAAGGCCTGGTATCAGTCAGGCACATGGTCAAAAACTAATCCTTAAAAATTCAATTCTCAGGTTTTTTTATTCTTAAAATGAAAGCATAAACAAGCGAACTTTGTACCTTACATTTGTTGACTTGAGCATCAGACCTCTCATTAATTATTCCAGCTTCTAGTTTTCTATTCCAGAATAACTTAAATCAGGCACTAGTCATTAAATGCTGCTGCTTCCTGCTTTTCCTTTTATTTCAATTCCATCTCCTCATCTCTACCCCCCAAAATACTCTCAGCCAAATGCTACCAAAAGGAGATAAAGAAAGAGCCCATCTCGTTTTTCTTTGAAAGGCAGAAGTATGAGCAGTTCTCACACTCATGGTCACAAGATGGTGTCTAGCCCCTTCCCACCCACAGTTCCATTTGCTCCTTCATGTTTACTCTGAAGCTAGAAAGTGATTATGCAATTTAAGAACATTCTGAACGCTCTCTCCAGTGACAGCGACCGGCTCCTCGTTGTCATAGCTCTTCCCACTTTGATGGTACCTGAAGGGTACCCGTGACCCCAACATACCCCTTGGGAGAACACCCAAAGGGGGAAAGGCTAAATGGTCTGATGGACTCTGAGCGAAGAGAAGCAAAAGTTTTACTCTCAGGATAAAAGATGCTGTGTGCCATTAGTCCAACCGTGCCTCTATTTTCTTCTATTACAAACATTAGCCATTCTCTTCATCATCTTCACGAAGACATCTAACCAGTCTGATCCTTGGAGGGGGAGTTCAGTTAAAAACCACCTGTGTTTTCAGTGTCTCAGTGAGGAGTTGAGAGAAAAACTCCAGGGCCAACGTGAGCCTCCTAAGAGCTCAAGGAATCAGAAAAGAGAGAGGGGGAGGATTGGGGGGGGGGGGTGGTAGGCGTATATGCGTGTGCAAAAAAGAGATATGTAACTGAAATGTAGTTTTCAAGCAGCTGTATCTGCCATCACAGCTGGCACTTCTTTATTTTAGGACCCATGCCAAACAATATCCCTTCCCTCACTTATACCCTGAATGAAACTGAGATGAAGGAAGAGATCACAAAGGAAGAGCTTGACAAATAGTTACCATGTCTTAAATCACTTACCTACTCTTCCATAGCACCCAGAAGGAAGAGCTACCTGAATGTCCGTTTTCACAAGGGCCTTCTCCATAGGTGGCAGCGTATAATCATAGGCACTAGGAAAATGAAAGGAAATTACCAGTATTTATTCATAAAATTGTATTTCTTTTTTTTCCCTTATGACTAAATATATAGAATTGCTTTAAATACATCGCATAAAATAATCACAAAATAATTCATGCAATCTTAAATTTCAATAACCCATCTAAGAGTTGAGTACTCTAAATTTCCAATTCAGATTTAAAAAAAAGTTTAGGGGTGCCTGGCTGGCTAAGTCGGTGGAGTGTGTAACTCTTCCTCCTTCCTTTCCTTTTTTTTTTTTTTTAAAGAGATGGGGAGAGAGAAAGAGAGAGAGAATCGAGGGCGGAAAGGGAGAGAATCAACACAGGGCTCAATCTCACAACCCTGAGATCATGAGCTGAGCTGAAACCAAGAGTCAGATGCTTAACCGACTGAGCCACCCAAACGCTCCAAGTATGTGACTCTGGATCTCGTGGTCGTGAGCTGGAGCCCCACATTCGGTGTAGAGATCATTTAAAAATAAAAATTTATGAAGAAGGTAGTGGCAGACATTTCCTTTTAGTTGATTCTTAAAATGGTGCTACCTTTAGATATAGTCATTCTGGTGAATTTTTTTGGCTTAAGAGGTTATCAACATGTAATCTTGTTCTCCCCAGACAAAATCTGTTGGGAAATTGATGTGCATATTAGCAGGGGCTGGCAGAAAGGCAGACTTTTCAAAGATGCATGCTTCCCTAACACAATATAAAAAGAGGAAGAAAAAGAAAAAACCAAGGAGGGATGTGCAAATATGGTGGCATGGTAAGATCCTGAACTCACCCACTCCCAGACACACCAAACCCACAGCTACGTATGGATCATTTCCCTCTGAAAAAGAGCCAAGAAAGAAGGGCAAATACTCACTAATAACAGCTAACATTTACTAAGCCCTTACTCTGTGCCAGGTACAGTCCTAAATGCTGTATATAACTCATTTTATTCTCACAACAATCCTCTAATGATTAGGGAGGACATGCAGAGGGAAGGAGAAAATGGGTGGACAACATGGAGGAAGGGGAAGTAGAGCTTTGTTTTATCTGTTCTGTGGGTCTCGGGAGTTAACCAAGCTTACCAAGCCGACACCATGAACCTCACTGCCTGGGGGACAGAGCTGATCACTAAGAAGAGGCCCTGGAGAAGGGCACTACTAAGGACCCGATTCTCTAAGATCCACCCAGCAAATGCTGCTACTGTTGCTATGACTGTAGCTCCCTTCAATAGAAATGTGAGATTTTACATTGAGCAGAACTATGAGTTATTTAGGAGACTTTAATGCAGCTAGTAACACATTATTACATTTTTACTTCTTTCATTGGGACTTCCTCTCTTTCAATAGTTAGACTAATTTATTAGAGAGAAGTTATTTCCATGTATATTTCTGTATATAGTCATCTTTGTTCATTAAGATATTTTAAGTATCTTAAATCTAAATCTCTCATATGACTCACAATGCCCAGACATAGTACTCCATCACTCCACTTTCATCCATGAAAACCAAGGGACTGAATACATCCCTTTCAGCTATAACAGGCCATTACCTCACTTTTCCTTTTCTTTCCTTTCTTCATTACTTGCCTCACACACTCCTTTCTCCCCTTCTCCTATACTTGTATGACTTAGACCAGTAGTTCTCACACCAGAATTACCTAGGATGCTTTAAAATAAATCCTAAGGATGTAGTCATGTAGTAAACACCCATTCCCCCCAGTACCCCTGTTCACTTACCTTAATGGCTTCAGTGACCAAACACAGTAGTTAAGGGTAGGGGGAAGCAATGAACTAAGGGTCACAAATTTTACTACATTCCAACCCTGGGGCAATCAATTCAGCTCTTTACAAGTACCCTCACCTGTAAAAAGGTTAGTAACAACTACTTCAGAACTGTTGCAAGGATTTTTAAAAAATTGCACACGTAAAATTTTTAGTAGAGATAGAAAGTTCTGAACCAATGGAAGGGTGGTAGCATTAGGGACATTCCCAACGCGATTCATATTCGTACTCTTTCTGACATTCCCAGTACTTGGAGTGAACTTAAATAGGGACATACAGAGAAATTCCACAATTCCTTTAAGGCAGAAGCACCTTTCATTCATCCTCCCTGGGTTATTTCCACACTCAGCACCTAGACGTCCCCCGTGCCTTTTCTTCCTATTGTGCCCTGCATCACCCGCAGGCCACGCTTTGAAGCCAAGGCGGGCCTTATTCACCTCTACCTTCCACTTGGAGAGGGTACAATAAATGTTGCAAAACAAATAATGCCTTGGTGGACATTTATCTGTAGTTACCATTCTGCACGCGTCTGTCAAATTCTTACTGAATTTATGCTCAAGAGGAAAACTAAAATTTTTCAACACTAGAAAAGGACGGAAAGCCTACATATAAGCAAAAAGGGTTTGTTTCTGTAATCTTTCAGGCAAAGTTGGAAGCTGTGGCAACAGATGGCAAGATTATAAACGAACATGACTGAGAGCCCTAGAACTCCAGAACTGGGCCTTCTCCACGTGGGGCAGCGACGGCGCGGGCAGAAGGCGGCCGGGAGTCCCCACTCACCTGTACAAGTCGTAGCCCGCAGCCCGCGCGGACCCCTTGGTCGGGGCGGTGGCGTGCTCGGAGAGCCGGACGAAGCGAAGCCGCATGCTGTCCTCCGCAGGCCGGGGCCGCTTGCTGGGGGAGGTGGCGGGTGTCGCTTCAGAGCAGGGCATGGCAGGACAGAACGCAAGAAAGGACAGCAGCAGAGGAGACAGAGGGATACAGAATTAGCTCGCCTGCCAGAACTTAAATCTCCCGCCGGCCCACCCCTGGACGAGCCCACAATCCTGGCTGAGAGGGGACGCCTGATTCAACTTGGGGTTGCAAAGGCCTCTGGGAAAGCGGATTTGGGATAGGAAACTCCTGCGCCTTCTCACGCTTTTCCAGCTCAGGGTACAGAGCCAACCCGTGCTTGAAGAGCTACGGAGGCCTCCCGCTCACACCACAGAAAGCAACCACTTCCCCCATCAGGAGGGCCTAATGGACTCGCGCGCGCGCGCGAAGAGGGGCTGCTCCTCCTTCCCGGGCCCAACCCGGTGGGCTTCCGGGTCCCGGCGTCCCGCCGCCTCCTCCCCCTCCTCCCCCTCCTCTCCCGGAGACCGCGGGGAGGGCCGGCCGGGCGCTGAGCCTCCCCACGCGCGCGACGAGGCGCGTCCTGGCAGCCCGCCCCGACATTACTGGCGCCGCGGCAGCCCCGGCTCCGGCTGCGAGTGCTGGACAGCGGCCGGAAGGGAGGCCCCGCGGCTTCGGCTCTCGGCCCGGCGCGCCAGCGGAGCACGGACGTAAAGAAATGCTGGCGGAGCGCGGGGTGAGGGCCGAGGAGAGTCATTCCCCCCCAGGCTGGGGCGCTGGTTGGTCTTCCGCTCCCTCAGGCGCGCGCCGGGTCTGCACCCTATAGACGCGTCCGGGTTCGTTTGACCTCGGAAGCAGTAACCGCCGCCGGCTGACGAGGAGCGCACGGAGGCGGCACATCCGTCTCCCTCCGGCCGGCGCAGGCCCTGGGCCCCCAGGCACGGCGTCTCTGCCTCCCTCCTTCGACCGCATCTTTTTTGTGGCCCGTTTTGCAAGAACTTCCTCGAGGCCCAGAGCCTGGCCTCTGCGCACTGCTGAGTTACCTGGGGCCGCCCCAGTCGCGGCCATGGCTCCGCCCGTTCTAATCTCGGGGAGCCGCAAAGCAACGGAACCGCATCACGATGCCCGTGACAGTCGCTGCGTTCAGTGATACGTCCTAGGCTGCGAGCAAGGCAGCGAGTCCCTTTCCGAACAGCACCCGCAGTGCACGGCGTGTCGTTTACCCTTAAAAGAAGGCGAGGGCATGGTCTGGGGATGATCCCAGCGACAACTGAAGTTGCTAGCGCTGTTTCCTGCGACTCACAGAAGCACGGAAGGGGTGGGGTGGGGCGGGCTGGGGAGGTCTCGTGTAGGGGGGCAGCGGCTAGGATTCGAGCGAGATCCTGAGCAGGGATGAGAAAATAACTGCATAGGTAATGGTAAACTGGGTTTTCTAGGATATAAATATGTCCAGTTATTTCCAGAACCGAGGCAAAAAAGCTGAAAACCAAAATATAATACAGGGGAACTATAGGACAGTTTTAGAAAAATGGCAACATTAGGGCATTGTTGAGGAATCTTCTAGCCTTTCCTGCTGTGCCTTATGCGCCCCACCTCTGTAGGTTCCTATTGGCTCCTTTTAAAATGTTGGGATTCCTGTGGATGAAGTTATGGATTATACTCTATTTATACTATTCTCCCATGCCTTTAAATATCTGCCACCTGATGGGGCGCCTGGGTTGTTGCGCTGGCAGAAAGAAAGGGTTGCTTAAGATGGCGAAAGTCCCCGCCACAAAACCTGAGCTCGGACAGGAGAACAAGGACCCAAGCAGGAATCTGAAAACCCTCCCGCCCCGGGCTCCCGTGGACCAATGGGACCCTGACAAGCAGGAATCTGAGACCCCTGCCCTGGGCTCCAGTGGACCAATGGGACCCTGACGAGCAGGCGAAATACCCAAATAAGGGAAACTTGCCAAAAGACCCCTGAAACTCCCCTTGAGGCCCTTAAAAGCCCCCTTCTCCCTGTCTTGGGCGCGACTTCTGCCACTCTGCTTTCCAGAGTCCGGGAACCTCCACGGAGGGTGCCCACCTCCTCCTGGCACGACTTTCCTGGCTCCCCTTCTCTTGAGGCCTGAAACTTCGCCCTGGAGAGTGTTTTTAATAAATCTTGCCTTGCACCCACTTCGCCTGGTGTTGTGTTTATCTCGTCAGAAAAACTTTACATGGGTGACTACTCCTGTGGTTAAGCATCTGACTTGATTTCTGCTGGTGCCTTGATCTCAGGGTCTTCAGTTCCGCCCTGCCTTACTAAAACAAAACGAACAAAAAATAACTACCACCTGAGCACTCCGCTTGCTCGCCTATAGCAACATAATCTGGGCCCTGCTAGTTCTCCAAACTCATCAGAGCCATCATCCTGCTCACCTCTGGCACTTCTGTCTACAGCGGCTCTCTAACAAGTTTATGGACGCACCGGACGGAATTCCCCACCTGGGAGTCTACACACATCCTTCCTTGGTTTGCGCTTGTGTTTTAGCTCATCTCAGAAAGACTAATGCAGTTCATTTTGTCAGGGAAGGGCCTCACCACTGTGTTCCATCACAACAATCTTTTCTAATCACACCATGTATTACTACAATCTGTACTTCTTTCATTATTTATTTTTCTCATTGTCTATTTGCTCTAGGAAAGTTCCAGGGGGCAGGGACCATGTATGTCTTCACTCACTACTATATTCCTGGGGCCTAGCTTACTGCCTGGCTCAGAAGACTACTTGATATATGTATGCCCTATGAATGAGATTCATCACGCCCCTGTATAGGACCCCTTCTCAAAGTCTTGATTTTCCTGTCCACTCCTTAATTTTTTTTTCTTTTCCTTTTTTTAAAATAGAGAGTTGGAGAAGGGACAGAGGAAGAGAGAGAATCTTAAGCAGGCTGCACAGCCAGCTTGGAGCCCAACACAGGGATCAGATCTGGCAACCCTGAGATCATGACCTGAGCCAACGTCAAAGGTCCGTTGCTTAATCACCTGAACCACCCAGGTGTCCTATGTCCACCCCTTTATTTTTAATCAATGCATTTTGTTACTCTATATATGCCTTTCCAAGGCCTGCAATGAAAAACTGGTCTACCCCTCCCCCACATTTCACTCCTCAGGGGAAAATGCTTCCAACTTTTTCTGGCTCTTTCTACTGGAGTGTACCTCCCCATTTCTTAAATTACATGTTGCCTTTTTTTTTTTTTAAAGATATTTATTTATTTATTTGACAGAGAGATCACAAGTTGGCAGAGAGGCAGGCAGAGGGAGGGGGAAGCAGGCTCCCCACCAAGCAGAGAGCCCCATGTGAGGCTTGATCTAAGGACCCTGAGAACTTGACCTGAGCTGAAGGCAGAGGCTCAACCCTCTGAGCCACCCAGGCGCCCCTGCTGGGTTTTTTTTTTTTTTTAATGGCATAGAAATTATCTTCAGAATTAGGGTAGTTGAGGAATAAGTCTCTTACTGCTCTTTCCACCCCATTCTGCAAAGAGTTTTGTAATAATTTTTGGTTAAGTGAGCAGTACTTAAATCATGACTGTAAATATTATTCACTGTTGAGTAACGTGATACTATTTTTTAACACCTGTCCTCCTCAATTTTAATAAAGGATGTTGTTCTTCCATTTGTCTTTGTTGGTAGTGGTGTTTTTGATTCAACTATTGCTTGTTGTTGGGTTTTTTTCCCCCCAAGTGCTCCAGAGAATCCAGTACCTCACATCTGTCACATCAAATGAAACCCTGAAACACATCAAATCCCTTATCAGTTCCATTTACTCTCTCCCTCACTCCTGTTTTCTTGCTCCAGTCTCTGCACGTGACCCTCTGGTCCTGCTGAACAGCTATCATCCTGGCACTTCCCTTTGCCCTTCTCTTACAGTGGAGCCTTGGTTTTATGGATCTAGTATCTTCTAGTTTATTCCTTCATTTTGCTGGAGCACTTTCTCTAGTAATTACCTAAGGAAGTTCACATTAGAGATAAATTGAGTCCTAAAATATAATAATTGTAATGACTCCCTTTACCCAAACCCAAATAAAAATCTCACCTCATTCATGAAACTTTTTTACAACCAGTAGTGAGCTCTGCCTTGTCCTATCTTGTAACAATCCTTATTGTATCATTCATTAGCCATGTACTCCCGCTGTGTAACTGCCTCCTTTTATGCATTTTAACTTTCACATCAGAGCCAGAAACTTGTATGAATCCTTCAAAGCACCTACTTCAGTGTTTCATACAAAAGTTATTTGACACTTTTTAGGGGCGCCTGGGTGGCTCAGTGGGTTAAAGCCTCTGCCTTCCACTCAGGTCATGATCTCAGGGTCCTGGGATCGAGCCCCGCTTCGGGATCTCTGCTCAGCAGGGAGCCTGCTTCCTTCTCTCTCTCTGCCTGCCTCTCAGTGTACTTGTAATTTCTTTCTGTCAAATAAATAAATAAAATCTTTTAAAAAAAAAAGTTATTTGACACTTTTTAATACATAGGACCAAAAAAGGATTCTATTTCCTAATGTGGATAAAGTGTGTATTATTGTCACTTTTCATCTGAGTTTATTTTAGATTGGAAGGAGAAAAGCATATAAGCCAACTGCAAAAGAGTAATAGGTTAGTGCTCTGAACCAGAAAGCACTGGACATTCCTTGTGTGCCGGGAATGCCCAGTGATCCCTGTACTGACGGATGGAAGATTATGCAAACTTTGCTGTGAAAGAGAGAAGACAAGCAGGGCAACCACTCGGGGATGAAGACTCTTTGCTCTTCTTTCCTCCCACTTTGGTCCTTCAGGATAATCACAAATCCTTATCACTATTTCTCAAGCACGTGAGGTGTGACAAGGGGTCTTGCAGAAGCTAGAAGGATGTTTATGGGAAAGATAACCGATATGCTAATCTCCAAGTTCTAGGAGTTCCACTAAACATAGCCTAAGGGACAATGCATACATCTCTTTTAGATCAGGCGTAGGCTGTTTGGGCTAAGAAAGCTTCCCAGAAGGTTAACTCCCAGAGGCACTCCAAGGACAGCGTGCTCACACAGGCTCTGGCATTCCAAAGGCCTACGCCCTTCTCCCAAACCTTCCTTCACCCCCAGTGGCCTCTGTGTTACATTCTAGCAAGCCAGGTATTATGGCTGATTTCACGCTCTACATTAACCCCAACACTTATGACCACTGAAATATAAATTGATATGAAAACACATCCTAAATTCAGTACTCTACAGCAAAGAACTAGACATAGCTTATTTCCTGCTGTTTTTTTAATCAGAATATAATTATCCAATCAGTCATGCTGATTAATTCAATTACATAAGTCTAGGGCCAACTTGAACCTGTTGAGAATGCAAGTCAGTACTTTACAAGCCAAGCTGTCCTTCCTATCTGTACCATTATAGGGAGAATTCTTTTTTTTTTTAACAAAGACTTAATATGATGGTTACTTTATGTAAAGTATATTTTAAGTGCTTTATGAATATTTACTCATTAATATTAATATTAATCATGACAACCAGAAGAAGCAAGTGCTATTATCCCCATATTACACGTGGGGAAACCAAATCACGGGTTAAATTATTTGCCCACGATCATACAGCTGACAACTAGAAAGAGATGAAGCCAAGATTCAACTTCAGGTTGTCCGGCTTCAGAGTCCCTACACTTAGCCACTGTGCTCTGTAGGTTGAACTGTGCCTACCCAGTCTGTGATTAACTCTTCTCGACGCGGAGCCTGCTACGTGCTGTGTGGGCCAGTTCTGGCGGTTAGATGTGGGTAGGAAATTAACCAGGCACTCCTAGCTTCACAGTCGATCACGCCCTCCTTGTTGAGACACTTCCTCACCAGGCCATATTCTGGTTTTCCTCTTACCTCACTGGCTGCCTCGCCTCTTCTCAACCGCTCTTCTTCCCCAAGATAATAACCCGAGGAGGGGCACCAGTTAAACATCTGCCTTGGACTCCGGTCATGAACATAGAGTCCCGAGACCCAACCTGGTACCGGGGGCTCCCAGCTCAGCAAGGAGTCTGCTTCCCTCTGCAGCTCCCCCTCCTTTGCCCCGCCCTCTACCCCTCCCCCTGCTCGTGCTCTCCGCTACTTTCTCTCTTTCTCAAATCTTTACTCTTGCTTCCTCTTTCTCTGTCAGACTTTCCCTTATCTAAAAATAGTTTCTTCATAGGTACCACGTGCTGCTTTGCCCTGTTTGGTTTTTCTTCACAGCCTGTAGTGTTACGTGCTGTTACCTATTTATTCATTTCACTCGTCAGTTGTATGTTTTCTCCTCTAGCATGTAAGCTCCATGGTGGACCTGAATCTGTTTTTTTTTTTTTTTTTTTTTTTTTTTTTTTGATTTTATTCATTTGTTAGAGAGAGAGAGAACACAGGCAGGCAGAGTGGCAGCAGAGGCAGAGGGAGAAGCAGGCTCCCTGCCGGGCAAGGAGACTGACGTGGGACTGGGTCCCAGGACGCTGGGATCATGATCTGAACCATAGGCAGCCGCTTGACCAACTGAGCCACCCATGCATCCCTTCGATCTATCTTAATTTGGGTTCTTTTCAGATGTTCTGTTTCTTTTTATCCTTTCAAATTTTATTATTATTAATTACTTTAATTAATTTAAATGTTTTACTATTTCATGTTTCTCTTTTCTAATTAGGTATTTTGTTCTCTGATACTATGTGTTTTAGATAAAACATGTGTGCTTAATTCATCAGTGTCTAAAGTCTAAAACAAAATTTTTATCCTGAAAATGCTTTAACATCACTTTCTTTGCTTTTCTTTCAGTATCCCAGATCTCCACCTAGGATCTTTGTCCTTTTGCCCAAACTTCTATGAGGAAGTTCTCCAGTAGGTGAACTTTCTTGATTTCTGTCAGAGCAAAACCCTTGAACTCTTCTTCAGGGATAGTGCATTCTTTGACCATCGTAGAAGAATGGAAGAGGTGAGAACATTCAAGGAAAATTATAATTCCCCATAACTGGATAGTTCTGCTGTATCTGAATTCAGAACATTCCACCATGGGCAAAAATACTTCATTTATCATGCCACAGTTCACCTTTACCAGATGTATTTGTAAGCCGAGAAAAGGCAGAAGCCATACTTTGGGTCCTAGTACCAAAATGTAGAAGTTCTATGTCTCAAGCCAAGTTTTTTACACCATGGACAAAGCACCAGAGTAAGGCTAAGGATGGGTGAGATATATACCTATTTTTTATAGAAGGGCAATTGAGGGGGCCCCTGGGTGGCTCAGTAGGTTAAAGCCTCTGCCTTTGGCTAGGTCATGATCCCAGAGTCCTGGGATCAAGCCCCAAATCGGGCTCTCTGCTCAGCGGGGGGCCTGCTTCCTCTTTTCTCTTTCTGCCTGCTTCTCCACCTACTTGTGATCTCTGCCTGTCAAATAAATAAATAAAATCTTTAAGAAGGAAAAAAAAAAAAAAAAGAAGGGCAATTGAAATAAGGGAGATGGAGAAGAAATAGTAGTATACAGGCAGATCAATTTCAATAAAAAGTACGTCACTGTGTTTGCTATATCAATGTTTGTCCTTTGGTCCAGAATACCTCCTAGAATATCTTGTGTTTCCTTAGGAGTATCTACAATCCAATTCGAAAACACCAAACTAGCATATAACTTCTGAACCCACAGGAATGTTTCTGCCAGGCTCGGGAAGAATACAAAAATCAAATATACGTAGTCTTTCAATTTCAGGGACTCCTGGGTGGCTCAGTGTGTTGAAGCCTCTGCCTTCAGCTCAGATCATTGTCCCAGGGTCTTGGGATCGAGCCCTGCATCGGGCTCTCTGCTCAGCAGGGAGCCTGCTTCCCTCTCTCTCTCTGCCTGCCTCTCTGATTACTTGTGCTCTCTGTCAAATAAAAAAAAATCTTCAATTTCGTAAGAGCAGCAGCACATGGATCTTAAGCATATAAGTAGCTCAGGAGATCAACATTATGTTGAGTGTCAGTTCAGTAAACAGGTAGGGAGGTAGCAGATAGTTAACAAAATAAGCATTTTTTAAAAGATTTATTTTATTTATTTGACAGACAGAGATCACAAGTAGGCAGAGAGGCAGCCAGAGAGAGGGGATAGCAGGCTCCCTGCAAAGCAGAGAGCCTGATGTGGGGCTCGATCCCAGGACTCTGGGATCATGACCTGAGCCAAAGGCAGAGACTTAACCCCCTGAGCCACCCAGGCACCCCCAAAATAAGCATTTACTGCTACAAAACTACTTTGGACTAATTCACAAATGGCTGCTGCCCGGTACTACAGAAGTCCAAAGGGATCAGAATGGTTAACACATAAACTCAGAACTGCAGTTTTCACTAATGCACTGAATACCCAATCTCTTAACATAATCATCATGAAAAGTTGACTGAATTATGCCAGTGTGTGTGGGAGTACCAGAAGGTGCAATTTCTGTAATTACAGCCCAGAGTACGACTATTGTTATTTCATTTTAAAAATCACTGAGTTTTCAGGTAAAGAAAATAAAAGCAGATAGCTTGAGAGCCAGGATACACATGAAAATCACCTAGAAACCTTGGTCAAATGCCCATGTCCAAACCCTAATAACAACTGACTACTCAGAATCCCCCAGCAGGATTCTTGTTGGCCACCTCTGGTTAAGGACCACTGATTTAGGGGATTTATTTCTAGAGATTCTGCTGGGGTCAAGCACGCTAGAGAGAATTCCTTTACATTTAACCAGCATCACGAGCTTCACCCAAACTATTGTGCTCTGGACTATTTTGATAGAAACTTCATGACCTTAAATACAGAGGCCTTTACTCCTAGCAATACATTTGCAGTATAATTTTACTAAGAATAATTGCAGCCCAGTCTGCCTTTAGAATATGGCTCGTTTCTTGGATAAACCAAATGGAGACCATTAAAGCAAGTCACAAAATGTGCCCCAATCTTTAAATAGGACTAAAAGGCTGAAACTTGCTAGCTTCTAACTAGTAAGTTACTAGAAACTTACTAGTTTGTGAAATGAAAATGTGAGCATTAAGAAACTTGATATATTTGACAGTTTGACTTGCAAGACTAAACAAAGGGGAAAGCACCAGGGGAAGGGTAGGATTATATGGATTAAACTAGAAAGCTTTTTAAGAACTAAGTCACCCCTAGACTTCTACGGTCTCTCCTGGCTCACAGGACCCCTTTGAAATTATGTCTCCTTCCTTCATCTTATGTTCATTTTATTATGTTTTATAATGTAACCATGCCTGCTGACTGGTTCCTGATTCAGAGATTAATTGTATGATCTACGCTGGCCAGAGTAGCCAAGTTGGTTTCACTCCAGCCCACGGACACTTTCTGTCAGCACCGCAGCGTAACTCCCCGTTACGCTGACTGCAAACTGTTCAGTGTATTCCTTTCATTAAACACGTTTGGTGATGGAACCCCTGGAAGATTCTGACCAGTGTCTCCAGGGAATCTTTTCAGGTCATCTTCAGCAATTCTCACTAACCTTCCAGCCTGCTCTGTGGCAGGTCCAGAAGAGGCCTCTCAGATCTTCTGACATGCAGAGAAGCTTAGTTGGAAAATGATTGCCATTTGTAGCCTCTATTTTTTAAAGATTTTATTTATTTATTTGATAGAAATAGACACAGCGAGAGAGGGAACACAAGCAGAGGGATTGGGAAAGGGAGAAGCAAGCGTCCTGCTGAGCAGGGAGCCCGATGCGGGGCTCGATCCCAGAACCCTGGGATCATGACCTGAGCCGAAGGCAGACGCTTAACGACTGAGCCACCCAGGCACCCCCATTTGTAGCCTTTTGAACAGAGGAGTTAAGCGAGTAGAGTGACATTTGACCAGCGTTTGGTGGAATACGAATCTCAAGGATGACTCAGAGACTAGAGAGACTGGAGAAACTGTCAGTTTTATATTGTGCTACTCTAAGCTTGAGGTGATAAAGACTGCATAAGTTTTCTACTGCTGGTGTAACAAATGACACAGGGAATCACCTTGGTGGCTTAAACAATGTATTGCCTTATAGTTCCTTAATCCAAAAGTCTGCCACGTGTCTCACTGAGCTAAAATCAAGGCGTTGGCAAGGCTTCAATCCTTTCTAGAGTCTCTAGGAGAGAATCCATTTCCTTGCCTTTTCCAGCTTCTGGAGGCTGACCACATTCTCTGACCTCCATCCTTCACCTTGAAAGACAGCAGCATTAGATTGAGTCCTTCTTATGCTGCCGTCTCTCTGGTTCTCTGATGACAGCTGGGAAAGATTCTTTGCTTTTAAGGACACATGAGATTAGATTGGGCCTACCCAGATCATCCAGAATAATCTGTTTCAAGGGCAGTAGTCTTTTTTTTTTTTTTTCTTAAAGTAGGCAGAGAGGCAGGCAGAGAAAGAGAGATGGGGAAGCAGGTTCCCTGCTGAGCAGAGAGCCTGATGCGGGGCTTGATCCCAGGACCCTGGGATCATGACCTGAGCCGAAGGCAGAGGCTTTAACCCACTGAGCCACCCAGGTAAGTGCAGTAGTCTTAATCACATCTGCAAAGTCCCTTCTGCCCTATAAGGTAATATATTGTTGGGTTTGCCGCACCTGGGTGGCTCAGTCTGTTAAGCGTCTGTCTTCTGCTCAGGTCATAATCCCAGGGTCCTGGTATCGAGCCCCACATCAGGCTCCCTGCTCAGCGGAGAGTCGCTCATGCTCACCGTGGCTATCTTTGTCTCTCTCTCTCTAAAATAAATAAAATCTTTATATATATATGTATATATCTCTTTGGGTTCTAGAGATCAAGGTGTGGATGCCTTTGGGGGCCATTACGATGTCTACCATAAACACTCAGAACAGATATTTTAAGCAAATACTTAACTGGGTCAGTGGCTCATAAGTCAATTTGGTATAGGAATGGGGTGGAAGAGGTACAAAAAGATATTGGGATCAAGCATTAGTCATTTGAGTAATTTTACCACTTTTTAATTATTCCAAGATATGTAAAGACCTCTTTGCCTGCTGCCTTTAACAGGAACAACTTAGTAGTCAGAAAAGCATGGGTGTCTTGGGGAAGCTTCTAGATCTGGGACCAAAAAGCCTTAAAAAAGCAGGCCTGGTCTGTTCTTGAGTGTTCCTAGGGATGGGTTTATTTTTTCACCCTCCCTGAGAGCACTGGTGCCTTTCCTGTTGGCTCCTAGTTGCCTGGGACCATCTGTCCCTTTCTGCTCCTCTTTCTCAATATGGGCTCCATTTCGGTCAAGCCCATTTCCTGGTTGAAGCAAATGGATCCAGGAAACAGATACAAGAATGAATGCGGAAAAAGACGATGTTAGGGCCACACTGGACAAGTCCAGTGTAAGTGGAAACCCAGTGGATGGTCGGTTTGGGTCAAGCAAATGCGTGACAATCACTCTGAGCAGAAACTGAACCTGAGAGCCTTTCTATAGCATGGCGGGTGATTCCAGGAGAAAAGGCGCTTAGTTAAAACACTACCTCAGACAATTTTGATCTCTCTATTTCTCAGGTCTTGTTGGTTGCACCTGATTTCCTCCATGACATTAAACAACTGTTGTATGATTTTTCTGTTGGTAGAACACAGTTTTTCCAAATTAAAAAAAAAAAAAAAGACAGGAACAAAAAGGTTATGCTTTTCATCTGTGTCTGTGCAAACAAACCCAGTAATTATCATAACTCAAATTGCTGCTGAAATTCTCCATATTTTAATGTGCACACTGTCGCTCTTGCTGCTAACTCTCAGCATATATCCTGGGAAGTTAATCCTGAATTAGGAAACAGAAAAACTGATTAAGATAAAATTGGGCCAAGTCCATGATTTTTATATTCATAAGATTCAAAATTTCTGTGAGGAAATGTGCAATGCAAATTGAATTATCTTCCAAAGTAATAACAGAAAGAAAGAAAGAAACAAACAAACAAACAAACAATGGTAAAATATGGGTATCCATGCAGAGAGATGTATGAATTAGGCCTGCTAAGGTTTCAGTTGATTGTATTCAATATTCTGCCCCTCTGAAACAGCCTTTACTTACCAGGCTGCACAAACTCTATTCTGTTCTGTCTTTAGTGCATATTACCCAGTTTTCATGTAGCAACATTTCGTCAAATTTTACACTCTGATCAAAAAAGGTTTTTCTGCTGAACTTTGAAGATACTTTATTAGTAAAGTATATATCTATACTTTATTAGTATAGATAGCATTATTAGTCCTTATAAGCGTTTTAATCACTGTCCTTACTGATTGCCTTAGGACAAAAGGGCAGTTGTAAATGTTCAAAGAAAAGTCAGGAAGTTTTTGTGAAGTTTTTGAGCCTATAGGCATAGGCTGGGTGATATTGAGTATTAAGGAAATAATGTAGAAAACCCAAGTCTCCACATTTTCTTTCAATAAATTGGACTAATTGGAATGTTTTTATTACATCTCTTTCTTTTTCCCTCCAGACTCCCTCTCCGTCCCTCTCGGCTCTCAGCCCCAGGAGGCTGAGATCTTCGGATCTCACCAGTGAGCTCTCTTGTCTTCTGGCTTGCCTTGGGGTTTGACAACAGAGAGCCCCAGCAGGAGGTCAGAGGGAGTGGGGGGGAATAAGTTCTGGATCCTCTCTGGATGTCCCTCCACTAAAGACCACTGCTCTTGCCACGGTTGCCCTGTATTCTAAGCTCTGGAGACTACCTTCTCCCCTTTCCCTTCAGGGCTGCCACTATTATAAGCTGCAGGGTACTACACTCTCCTTTGTAGTTTTTTCCTTCATCTTGGCCCATAGCTTTGTAAATACCTTCTTCAGTCAGGAGTCCCACACAGGCCTGGAAGTCCAGTAGCTACGCTCTAGAGTCCCTGGCTTGAGTACCGGAGGACTACCTTCAACATGGGACAGCATGTGCCTACCGTCACAGGTCAGCTGACCTGTGTGTATGCAGCCATCAGGATTAGTCCCATCACCCTCTATCCATCACAGGGAAGTCCTGGGCTTCCCCTTGCCCCAAGTGCCTCCATCTTCTCTGTGTTATACACCTCCCACCCCCTAATAAAAGAATAGCCCCTAAAGTAAACTGGGCTCAAATCACCCCGATTTGACTGTGCTCTGTTTCATATCACAACCCTTATAGAGACAGACTCCAGTTTATCCAGTCCCATATTTAAATTCTTCTCACATTCTGGGGCCACCATCATCTCTTACCAGAACTACCAAGAGATCTCTCCACTTCTACACTTTATGCCTCAAAATCTTTTAATGTTTTGCTATCACAAATGTAAAATCCAAATTCCCTCCCATGGGCCAAGGCCCTGTATGGTCTGGCTCTTATTCAACTTCACCTTGAGTCATACTCATCTCCTAGGTTCTAGAATACACCAAATTCTCTTTTGCCTGAGGACCTTTGTCCATATTATTCACTCTGCCTAGACATTTCTGTTCCCTGATCTTCATGTGGTTAGCACAATCAAAGACAAAAACTGAGTAAGGAGATAGATTTTATTTAGTCTGTTGCAATAGGGAAAGCACCCCAGATCCAAAGATGAGAGTGTATATTATTTTCTTATGGTTGCTCTAACAAATTACCACAAAGTTAGTGACTTAAAATCACAGGAAGTTATTCCCTTACAGTTCTGGAGGCCAGAAGTCCAAAATAAGTCTTAAAGGCTAAAAGTGAGGTATTGGCAGGGCTGTGCTGCCTCTGGAGAGTCTAGGGGAGAATCTGTTTCCTTGCTTTTCTCCACATCTAGGGCTGAATTTCTTGAATCATGGTCCCTTCCTCTCCCTTCATAACCGGTGGTATAGCATCTTCACTCTGACTCTGATTCTCTCTGCTAGAAAACACATGACTACTTTCTGTCTGTGGTCACATGTCCTGCATCCCTCTTACAGAGACATTTGTGATTATATATAAGGTTGACCCAGATAATCCAGGATAATTGTCCCATCTTGGGCTCCTTAATCACATCTGCAAATACCCCTTTTTCATACATGGTAACATTTATAGACTTTAGGGATTAAGACCTAGAGATCTTTTAGGAGTCATTATTGGCCTACTATACTATATCCTAGGACAGTGGCTGTGCCCTAGATCTTTATAGGAAGTTGGAACAGGGAATAGAAAACATTTATTTCTATGTCTAGCTAGTTTTAGGGGCACAAACAACTGTAATGTCAGCTAATTATTCAGGAGCCAAAGAACTAAGAAAGTCTATGTCTGACTTTGTCAGCAGTTGTAGGCAAAAAGGAAATGGTTTAGGTTTGCTCTTGTCACAGGTAAACATGAGTGTAGAGTTCAGGTGACATTCAACATTGTCAACACCTTCTCATTCTTAAATATTTTTCAATAACTGCCCTAAGTACTGCGTTTCCATTATTCTGTCACAGTTACCCCTTTCTTTCTAGTATTTTCCATAATCCATAATTCTTTTGTGTATTTATTTGCTTGTCTATCAAGACCATAAACTTCTTGAGGACAAGGACATGGTTGTCTTATATTTGGAGAGTTTAGAACAATGTATCTTTATATCTTTAGAACATTTTGGATGACTTGACCAAAGAAGAAATACCAGATGGCCAATAAACTCAGAAAAACTATCTAGTAATTACCTGCTGGTAGTCAAAACAAAACAAAACAACAAACAAAAAACAACAGCAACAAAAAAACACACAAAGATTAAAAAAAAAAAAAAAAGAGTCAGAAATCCCATGCAGGAGGACCCACATGTTCTCAGAGACACACAGAGGTATGTGTGAAATGTGAGTCACAGCTGGTGTGGGATGAGGTCTGAGCAGGCTAGCGTGAGGCTCCACAGTGAATCAGAAACCAGACCCAAGGGAGCTTAGGTTTTATACTTCTTGTTCCCCTCAGTGCCCTACATTCATTCATCCTTCCTTTTTTTTTTTTTTTAAGATTTTATTTATTTATTTGACAGAGATCACAAGTAGGCAGAGAGGCAGGCAGAGAGAGAGGAGGAAGCAGACTCCCTGCTGAGCAGAGAGCCCGATGCAGGGTTCGATCCCAGGACCCTGGGATCATGACCTGAGCTGAAGGCAGAGGCTTTAACCCACTGAGCCACCCAGGTACCCCATCATTCATCCTTTCAACAAGTATTTGTTGAATGTGTTTCATATGCAGGGCACTGGTCTAGACTTTGGGGACACAGCAAGGAACAGAACAGACAAAAATAAGTTTGACAATAAGTAGAAGTGATAGAAATAAACAGTTCTAGTGTTAAGGAGAAAAATAAAGTGGGTGAGTAAGGTGTGGAATGTAGGCTGTAATTTATAGAGTGGCCAAGAAAGGACTCAGTGAGAATATACTATGTGCCAGGTGTGGAGTTGCAGGGGAGGGGGTCCGTAATCATACCTAGAGGAAGTAATATCCTGGAGAAGGGCATTCCAGGCAAGGGGCACAGTAAACACTCAGATCCTGAGGTGTGAACTCAACTGTAGCATGGTGGGTGTGGACTGAAGAGAGTGACAAAGGGTCTTACAGTTGTAGGAGATGAGATCACAAAACTGGGGAGCAGGATCCAGTTGTAGGGCCTTGTAAGCTTCTGTAAGGACTATGGCTTTTCCACTGAGTACACTGAGAAGCCACTGGGAGATTTTGATAAGGGGAGTGACATACTCTCTCTTCATTTCACAGGATCACTTGGGCTGCTATGCAGAATGAGACAGAAAAGAATCAAGACGTGATTCAGGAAGACCCTTTAGGAGGCTGGTTGGTGATCCAGGGGAGAAATGAAGGAGGTAGTATGGATCAGGGAGGTCACAGGTATGGTAAGAAGTGGCTAAATTCTGGGTATATTCTGAAAATGTTAGGGGACAGAGAGAAGTCAAAGGATGATCCCAAGATTCATGGCAAGGATGGGTCATTGCCATTTATTGAGCTCTGGAAGAGTGCTAAATAAGCAGCTTTGAGAAGGAAGGTCAAGAGCTTGGTTTGGGAGAGATTAAGTCCAAAGTGTACAAGTAATATTTTTCAAAAGATAATTCATCTTGTAAATGTACCTGTAAGCATTAGGATATCATAGAACAAGGCAATCATATCTCTCAAATGCGCTGATTGCTTTAGTGGCTGGCTGGCTAGCTTCACACCTTTCCAGACCTGTCACTGCTTTCTTCCCTGAACTTCCCACCTCACCTGAGAATGTTTCTACCTCTTCTTTGTTGGGAGACAGTACAATAGGAAAATTTGAAAATCCAAGTATATAGTTGCTTTGGAAATAGTAACAGCAAAGCCCATCTGTTGAAATAACCCCTTTTCCTAACCTTTTGGGCATCCAGAAGAGCTGATAAACTGTATTCAGAAGCTCAGGAAAGCCACCAACTTTCCTGAGGGAAAGGGCTGCAGCAGAACAGAGGCCCACGCATGCTTTGGCCCCTAGGGCTCTGCAGCTGGGTCCACAGCTTGGCACGTCTTTCTCTGGTAAGTCAAGTGCTTAGCTTTGGCCCCAAACAGCCCTCTGCTGAGAGGTCATCCAGGCAAGAAAGCAAGCCAAGCCTCTTTGCTCCAGATGTCATTGCTCTCACCTTCTTTGAAGCAATGACATTCATAACCTGCATCTTGGCCTCAACTTCTGAGTTTCCCTTCCACAGTCCTCATCTTGAACTACCCAACCTGAAAATACATTCTTTAAGTCTTATGCAAGAGTGCCGTGAATTCTGCTTCATCGCAGTCATTCCATGTAAATTAATTTTCCAGATAACTGAAGCTTAGCCATCCCTTGACATCAACTATATGAAGAAGAATTTTTCCGAGGATGAACTGCACCTATTCTTGCTGTCTTAACCAGAGTATATGGAACAAAGTCAAACTTTTCGGCCATAAGGCTGTCCTCTCACAAGTGACAATGTCCTCAGGCTCTCGTGAGGTATGGAGAGTCTGTGTCTGCTACATTGAACGACCTCAGACTGCCATGTTTTTGAGGTGGGATTTCTTCTTAAAAAAGTGTTTTTGATGTTTTGCTGCATCATCCCTGCTGACATTTGTTGTTTATTTATTTGCTGCTCATTTAACGTGCTGGAAAACATTGAAAAACAATGTAATCAGAATTGTGCATGAACATTCTGTTGAAGAGGCTTGGCTTAGTGCTAGAGGATCTCTGAGGTCTTTTTCGGCTTTAATTTATTTTTATGGTCCTAGTTCCTGAGAAATGGGCATCACTCATTATGTGTAGATAGTGGGCTTTTATTTAGATACAACTCAGGGCATTTTTTTTTTTTAAGATTTTATTTATTTATTTGACAGAGAGAAATCACAAGTAGATGGAGAGGCAGGCAGAGAGAGAGAGAGGGAAGCAGGCTCCCTGCTGAGCAGAGAGCCCAATGCGGGCCTCGATCCCAGGACCCTGAGATCATGACCTGAGCCGAAGGCAGCGGCTTAACCCACTGAGCCACCCAGGCGCCCAACTCAGGGCATTTTTAACTTATTACCTAATTGCCAATTCAGCTCTTAGTGGCTGATACATGAATCTTCAGAAATGTGAGGTAACATTTGTGATAGAATTCTAAGATGGTTCCTTCATGGTCACCCTGTGTCAGCTTCTTCCCTTGAGTTTGGGCAAGACCTATGAGTATGACGGGACAGCACTCCAGCGATTAGGTTACCTTGTATGTTTGACAAAGGTGAAGAGACTTTTTTTTTTTAAGGTGAAAGGTTTTGAATATGTAATTATAGTTTTTAATCAACCACTGTTAACTTAATCAAAAGGGAGACTGACCCAGGTAGATCTGGCTTAATGAGGTGAACCCTTTAAAAAAGGGTCTAGAAGAAAGAGGTTGTCTCCTCTACCAGCCTTGAAGAAGTTTCCGGCCATGAGTTCCTCAGTTGCAAGGAAATTAATTTAGCCAAAAACCATGTGAATTTGAAAGACATTGAACCTCAGATGAGACCAAAGCCACTGCCAATACCTTTACTGCAGTGTTGGGAAACCCAGAGCAGAGGACTTGGTTAAGCTAGGTCTGTACTCTCCACCCACGGGAGCTGTGAGATAATAAATGGGCATTGTTTTAACCTGATAAATTTGTGATAATTATTATGGAGGAACAGAAAATTAAGACAGCATCCTAGTTGGATTTTGTGTTTAAAAAAGAAAAAAAGAGCATACTACACTTGCCATGCATGGGTTCATACAAACTTAATTATATTATTGTAATGACCTCATCCTACCATGGATAATATCAACTCTGAGTTCTATGCAGTCCAGGAAATAAAACCCAAGGATTTATGAAGATTATACTTGTCCTCTCCTGAGCTTCAGTAAATAAAATGTGCAGGGTTGTTACTGACTGTTAAGCCAAAGCCAACATTTCTCTATCACTGTTTTTATCTAGGAGAGAATCGTAAGTTTTTGTTTTTGTTTTTTTTAACTCTCACATTTAAAAAAACAAAACAAAAAAAAGACCTAAACTAAACTAAACTTAGTGGGTAGGAGGTAGGATCAAAAAAATTTTATAGTGATGATTTTGTTGCTTATTTTATAGGTAAGTGCAACAGAATCTAATGATGGCATAATATCTTACATTTTTCTGTGCTTTATAAAACTTTTTAAAGCTTGTTACATGTGACCTCATGATATATGTCATTTCAACATGAGTTAGTTAAAATACAACCTGGCAGGCAAGTAGTTCAGTTATTTATGGATTTCACTTTTTAAAATTTTGATGCCAGTATAGTTAACATACAATGTTATATTAGTTTTAGATGTACAGGATACTGACTCAATAGTTCCACACATTATGGATTTCACTTTAAAATATTATTTTTGAGGGGCACCTGGGTGGCTCAGTGGGTTAAACCTGGGCCTTCGGCTCAGGTCATGGTCCCAGGGTCCTGGGATGGAGATCCACACTGGGCTCTCTGCTCAGCGGGGAGCCTGCTTCCTCCCCCCTCTCTCTCTGCCTGCCTCTGCCTACTTGTGATCTCTGTCAAATAAATAAATAAAATCTTTAAAAACTATATTATTTTTGAGTAGTCATTATGACAGATTTAAAATTAGATCTCTCTCTCTCTCACACACACACACACACACATACCTGTGCTTCATTCATCTTGTTTTTTTTTAGAGTCAACCCTTACTGGTTATCTGAGCATTCTTCCAGAGGAATTCTATGCAGTTACAATTAAATATTCAATAATTATGCATCAATAAATGGTAGCTAATGCTCAATTTAACTGATTTTCTGACAATAAGGGTGGGTATCTGTATTCCTGATTACAATAAATTATCACTTGAATATATCGATAAAATTGAATTGTTAGTCTTTCATTTGAGATTTTTCCATGTTTATTCATACAAGAAAGTTATTTGTCCCTTCCAGTTTTTATGGTGTGTCATCTCTTGGTATTGCGATCATGAGAGTTTCCCAGAATAACTGAAGAAGAGAAAGACTTTTATCTTGCTCCATTCAGCAACAGCTTAAATAGGATTGTAATTATCTTTTCTTTGAAATTTTAAATGGTGTCACCTAGAAAAAAAAAGTCCCTTGGGTGGATACCTTTCTGCAGCTAATTATTTGACAATCCTTACACTTTATTCCAAAGTATTAGATTTTGTCAGGCATTTTTGTCTTCTTGTGTTAATTTTAGTAAAAAATGTAAATTTTGCTGGAAAGTAATATATTTCACTGGAACTAAAAAATTTACCAAGTTAGAGTTTTAAAAAACATTCTTCTTCAAAGTTGTACTAACAGTCTCTAGCCCATTTGTAAATTTGGATATATTTTTTATCTTTTATGCTTCGATGATTCTTTTTTGTTTTAGTTATAATAGCAACAAACAGCACTTGAGTTTATCAGCTGTACTCTTTTTGTCTTTTATGAAAATAATAACAGCTAACACTTAGTTAAGTATTTACCATCAAGTGCTCAGCCATTAATACACATGATCTCATCTCTTTGCAACAACCCTCAAGGGTAGGTTTTTTAAATAATCCTCAAGTTACAAATGAGAAAATGGATTCTTCAGGAGGCTAGGGAGTGGTCCCTGCACTAACTACTAAGTAGGGACACTGAGACTCTCAGTCTCTCTCTGATTCTAGACCCTGAGTTTTTATTTCAATTCCCTCCTTTGCTTCCCTAGTTTTTTCTTCATGCTTTCCTACAGTTACTTGGCACAGCTTCTAACTTCTTGAGTTGAATGTTAACTTCCATTTTTTCTTAGTTATGAATGAATCTCTTTATAGGTGTAAATCTACCTTTGAGTCCCGCTTTCTCACCATACATTTTGTTACATGTAGTTATCAATGTTTTGTGTTAATTATTCTAAAATTGCACTTTTAAATTGAATTTAGAAGAATTTTCCTTTCCCAGGGAGTAAGGTTTTTGATGTTGCTGCGTATACATTTGTAAATAATGTTAGCTGGATTGTGATAAAAATATATTAACTATTTCCACATTTGGCATTTACTGAGGTATCTAATATATAAATTGTTTTTATAAACATCCTAAAGATTTCTAAAAGGTAGGGTATTCTCTGTGTATAAGCACTATCATACCTATCAAATTCATTTTTTTTTTAAAGATTTTATTTATTCATTTGATAGACAGAGATCACAAGCAGGCAGAGAGGCAGGCAGAGAGAGAGGAAGGGAAGCAGACTCCCCGCCAAGCAGAGAGCCCGACGTGGGGCTCGATCCCAGGACCCTGGGATCATGACCTGAACTGAAGGCAGAGGCTTCAACCCACTGAGCCACCCAGGCACCCCTATCAAATTCATTTTTAAATGTAGTTTGAATTCTCTTATCCTTGGTCTGTCAAAAGTTGTGATACAGGTGAGCTGTTTCCCAAGAGCACTGACTTGCTGCAACTTTCCTTCTTTCCAACAATTCTTACATTATTTATGTCAATGTTATGCTATTTGTTTACATAAAATTCCATTATTATTATAGCTATCTTGTGACTGTGTATTTTTTTTGAAACATAAAATGGTACTTTTTCTTTCTAATTCTTTTAGTCTTAAACTTTGAATAATATTGCCAATTCCTAGGTATCTGGGTGGCTCAGCGGGTTAAGCCTTTGCCTTCAGCTCAGGTCATGATCTCAGAGTGCTGGGATTGAGCCCCGCATTGGGCTCTCTGCTTAGCAGGGAGCCTGCTTCCCCCTCCCCGCCACCTGCCTTTCTGCCTACTTGTGATCTCTGTCAAATAATAAAATCTTTAAAAAATATTGCCAACTCTTTTTTGTTTGAATGCTTCTGCATTTTTGTTTATTCTTTTGTTTTTAGCCTCTTTGCTATATAATTTAGGATACAGTGCTGGCAGATCATGAACAGAGTTTGATTTTATTTTTCATTAAATTTGAGTCTAAATTAAGAAAGATAAACACATTCGTGGTTTCTGTTTATTTTTATGTGCATGATCTTCTATTCTTATGTGCATGATCCCATGATATAATTTCTCTTTTCTTGTAGCTTTTTCCCTAATTTTTGTGCTCTTTATGTATTAAAATTTACACACAATGTTTTAAATTCCATTAGAAGACACATTTAAGTTATTTTTTTAATAAAAATAATACTTAGACTTACAGTTATCCAAAACATTAATGCCAATAACAAAATAGTGTCTATTGGTTTTCCCTTGTGAGAAACTACATTGCTAGCTCTCCTGGTGGCAGTGAAGTCCTGTTATGTGGAAAAATGGGGACATCAGCTCTGAGTGGAAACATGAATAGAGAAGCAGGACCCTGAAGTGGAACCAAATTTATTTTTTACTTCTCTTTCCCTTTTTAAAAATATGCATAAGAATGGCATATGATTTAAAATTCTATACTTCTATAAGCCTTAAAAAGGTATCTCTATTAATAGAACAAGAATGTCAAGTAATCCAATACCGCATCATTGTTGAAATAGCAGAGATTTTTCTTCCTCAGTGGGAACTAAAATAATGGTGTGTTTAGGATGGTGTCACACATGAGAAGAAATCTTATATGTTTTTTTGAAAACACTTTTTTTCTGCACGGAAAAGGAAGGCTGAGATCATTGTTTCAACATCAGAAATCCTAAAAGAGGTATGTAAGACTGGCCACGCCTCACTGCAGAGAGGAGGTTGCACCTGGTGACCTGGGCTGCTAGGGTGTGTGGGACAGCGGGGGATTCTGCAAGGGCCCCAGGGCCACCTGCTGGGGTCAGAGCAACGGGCTGACTTCTGGGCTCTAACTGCAACTGATGGGGGTACCATGATCTGTGGGCAGTTGGGACAGAGTAGCACTAAAGTGAGTCACTCCCAAAGAGAAATTTCTCTTCTTCTCCTCTTGTGGAGCCCAGACAGATCTCATCCTTATGTCAGCGTGTCCCTAAATCTCTGCAGAGGAATGCATATCTAGGTGACCCGGGTGGCAATATCCAGACAGCAAGGACCCCAAGGGGCGCAGGGTCTTTTAAACCACACTGATGACAAGGAGATGTGGTGGGACTTGTGTTGGACTCAGGGACCTCTACCGCACCACCCGGTTATTGTGACAATCTTCCTATTTCATCTGCCGCAGAGGCTTGCTTGATAGCAACTCACCGTTGCCAGGTTAGTGACCTGAGAACAGAGACCAAGGGCCGGGATTGTCCCTCTCTATGAATTTTCTTCTTTGCATTAAGAGTTGTGGACTGAAAGTTGGTTTTTCCTCTTTGGCTCGGCCTCTATGGCAAGCACACATCCTTCATAGCTTTCAAGGGCATTCATGAGACGCCCCATGGCACGAGCCATGTCTGCTTCAAGTGCTTGGGAGGACTCTCTGGGTAGTCTTTTCTGGATACTATCTGTACCCCAGCAAAACAGATCCCACTCGGTGCTCTTCTCTGCCCGACCTCCAGTTTCTCATCTCTAGGTGCAAACTGTGGGTGGGGGTTGGTGGAAATCTTTCAGGGTCTCCTGGTGATTTTTTTTCTCTGGAGTACTGGTTGCAAGCTGACCTTTGATAGATTCCTTTAGTCTGGTCCCAGGTAAACTACAGCTTGACTGTTTTTTAAAAAGTATTGTCATACGGATGGCATCCTTCCTTAGCTTCCCACTATGATGCAGACCTTTCCTACCTTTATGTTTCTTTAGTCATTTCAGGGGGGAGCTGATAGACAACCGAGGAAGTCTTTGCGCTAGTTGTGTGTTTTGGGTACTTTTTTTTTTTTTTTCTTTTGAACAGAAGTCTGGTCATCCTGCATCTTCCTGCATCTTACAAAGAGAAACACTGTGAACGTTGGTAGTTGACTATTTGGATCTGAGCCTTTGGGGACATGTGGGTGAGAAATATGAATCTGAGGAACACAGCCCATGGTGGCAGTCAAGTCACAGGAATAGCACAGACTGCCTGGAAAAGGTTCTAAAGTCTTGTAGATCACTGGTCCTTCTCCCAGATTCTAAATTAGTAGGCCTATGGGTCCCAAGAATCAACCATCTATTTTTTTTTTTTAAGCCTCCAAATAAAGATTTCTAGAATTGGGTATTAAGAAAAGAACTTAAAAGACAATGCTCCCAGGATGGTCCTATTTAGAAAAGAAAGGTTTATGTCTATTACACATAGATATGTGATAGGGTTGGAGGCAGAGTCCTCAACTGAAAAAACTGATGAAGGTTTTGAGAAGTCACTATGAGGAAGAAGCAGGGATGCTGATGGAAAACGTAAACAAAGTGAGAGGGCAGAGAAAGTTTGACGCCAACGCACATGGTCACGCAACTTTCTCCATCCTGCCCTGAAAGCTGAGGATAGATGTGGAGATGATGAGTGGTTGGCTTAGTGGAGCTGGGTGAAGCAAGGGACAAGGGCAGGACACCAAGGGCTATAAGAATCTTCTGGTGTCTGACCACAGCCTCCATCCATTCAGTTTCCTGAGACACTAACCTATTCCCAATACAGCTACTCTGGGCCTCAAAACTGCCAGTTCCTGCTGCCACCCGTCCCTCCTCTCTCGGGCCATGTACCCCTCTTTCACTAACCCAGAATCCAGGGACATCACCTCAGTCACTCTCTTGCCATTAGCCCTCAGGAAATTAAATAATTAGTTTAAGGTCAAACCACTAATAAATGATGAGATGAAATCTGAACTCAGGCCAGTCCAAGTTTTTTGTTTTTTTGTGTGTGTTTTTGTCTTGGTTTGTTTTAGACCACTCCTTTATAGGACCGCTGTGGCTGGCACAGTGATATCTCACCAGACACTGTTTAATGAGGGACTGTACCCCGGCAGCGGGGGCTGTGATCAGCAGACTGGACTTGCGCTCTCAGGCCCCCCAGGGACGCCTCAGCTGCAGAGAACTGCCTCACCCAACGGCAAGCCCCTTCCTGGGCAGCACACGTCTTAGTGAGGGCTCAATGCAGGCGTATAGAGGCCTGGCTTTCTCAGCCCAGCTTGGAACGACTCTGAAGGAACTTTCTGTCTCCAGAGCTCTCTGTGGGGTCGGCTGAAGCTGTCCTTGGGCCCACATTAGAGCTTACCTTCTCCTTCTCCCTTCCTGCTCCCTGCTCTCTCCGGCTCCCTTCCTTCCTCCCTCCCTTCGTCCACAGGTGTTGATCCCAAAGGTCCTCCTCCGTAAACATGCTCCATGTTCAATACTCTTTCAGAGTCTGTTTCCCAGGGAACCCAGTGTGCAACAGCCTCTCACGGATACAAGAGTCAGACTTTCCTATTACAGAAGTTGTATGGCTTCTCACATTTCCCAGAGACCCTCTGAAGTGTTAGTGAGAACTGTCAGGTCCAGATGAAGCTGGATGTTCCTTCCCCTGGGTCACTGTGACCATGTCTAGTGTAGTGTTTGGATTTCAGGCATATAGGGCTCAAGAGAGATGGTTTAAATCTGGGGCTCAGTGACACACATGGCCCCGGACTGGGGAAGTGGCCAGCCTGCTGCTTAAGTTTTACTGTTTCCCCTTTCCTTCCTGGTCATCCTGAGAGGAATGTGGGCTTGGAATTCTGAATCCTGACTGCCAGTTTTAGACAAGCATCAGATGAGGCAACCGATTGAATTTTTTAATGCTCACATCTGCTTGCCATTGCACGGTGGTCTTAGCAACTTAAAAGTAAAAATGTGACCTGGGCCAAAGCAGACAAATTTCAGGTTAATTGTTTCCTTTTATTTTAACAGAATAAACAGTCAAAACATATTAAGAAAAAAAAAAATCAACTCACCCATCATAAAAAGAAATTTGTTGGTTTTTCAATGTGATTAGATATTACAGGAATATTAATAAACATGAAAAAATCAACACTTGTACATTATACACAACACACAATTTTGTAATTTTGTCAGGTTCTCCACTTCACCTTTTAATTATTCCTTACAATCCATACAATCAGTATATAGAGTAACTAAGTATATGATTCAGGATATATTTCTTTATAATGGTTTGAAAGTTGGTGGTGTTTGGTTTTCAATTAGAAATCTACAAAGATCTCATCTGTGCTAACCACTTCATTAGAAACAAATATGCAAAGTCATCCTACGATGGAGATTCCAAAATGTTTAGCAGGCAAAACAAATTTCATATATTAAAAATGGAATCTAGTTCATCTAATTGGAACATTGTCGCCTTCTAATCCAGCTGACATACTCTTCTGTCAGCAGCAAATTGAGGCCATAGGTTATCAATGATCGCTCAGATCTCTCTAAGTATATACGCTGTGTTACATTAAATAACCTTATTTAGGTAACTGCTTTAAACATTTTGTAGACTCAAGGACTTCTTAAAGTTTTCAGTTATTGATTTTCAAATCTTCTTTGTAGGTATAAGCCTCTCAGAAGGCCAAGCATAATCGTGGTTCCTGCCCAGCTGGTCTTTGCCTTTGATAACCACCTACGGTTACTGGACTAGCCTGTCAATAAGCATTTAATGAGGACCTGCTGTGGGGCTGAGGCCTCTACGGGGGCCTAGCAGCAAACACGAGATTAGGTTTGCCTGGAGAAGTTTACAATGAAGTTTGTGATTTTTAGGAGCACAAGCCAGCATGGTTTCCTTAATTTCCTTGCTTATCAACAACCGCAACAATAACGATGTTTTTCTAGGGGTGGCATTATCCGAGGCTGATAGAAAAAAAAAAGCCCCCAATATCTGATGAAAAAAAAAAATGCTGACACGGTTTATATGGAATCCTGTGCGATTGTCTCAGGTTTGTATATCCACAGATCAGATTTACAACATAAAGCATGAGAATGCGTTTCTGACTTATTCATACATGAAGTTAAGATGTGTTCAAATCTTTTCATGGATTAAGAGTAAAATGTCAGTACATTTTTGTGGTTTCCTCTAACTAGTAGAACAGGAGGGAGGTTCTTGGTGAGGATTTCCAACCAAGCCATGTACAACCAATCGGATATAGATCCTTTTCTTGCCACTGGCAGGCTCCTGACAGTATAGAAGAAAAATTTTAAAAGCGACAATTATTACAGGCAGTAACATCACTAATCATCTGAGCTATTTAATAACCAGTGACCTGAAACTTCTGTAACCCTCCCCCCCAACATGAGAGCACTGAAATTATTCTGAATATAGATATCAAACTGATGTATTTCTCAGATAAGACAAATTATCTGTAAACCAGA
This sequence comes from Mustela erminea, assembly GCF_009829155.1. Lineage (NCBI taxonomy): Eukaryota > Metazoa > Chordata > Mammalia > Carnivora > Mustelidae > Mustela > Mustela erminea. The sequence goes on along the minus strand of NC_045618.1, from coordinate 68,374,204 downwards.
AAAACAGGCTTAGGCATTGTAGAGCAGCCACAAAACAGAACTATCAATTCTCACTCCTCTTGAAACAAAATTTGATCAACCAGTATCTCTCCTTTTTTTTTTTTCCTGATGGAAATGATTCTTCCAATAGCTTAAAGCTCTTATATCTGGCAGAAACCTCAGAAAACAGCTAGGTGAAACCTTGTACCCAGTTCTGGAGACTGTTTGAGGCCGCGGGTGGGTAGTCCCCCAGTGCAGACCTTGAAGACATAGGACTCTTCATACACAGGCCTCAGGTCATGAGGTATAAATGTGAAAGAGGGGTTTTTCATGTTCAGCTATCAAACCTTAAGGAAACATTCCTATTTCCAGCAGTACACCTCGAACATTTGTGGGGTGAAGAGCAAGAGTATAAAGGGAAGAATCTTCTTCCTTTTTTCCTTACCTTGTCCTCTTTCAACACAGAGAGGAGCCTCCTGCTCATGCTGTGGAATCTACCACAGGAGGACGCGGGGAAGGAGCCCGTGAGCCTCAGTGGCTGAAGAGAGGCTTGTTGGGCGGGGATTCCAGGGGCGGGTTCCCGGCACGGTCGGAAGGGGGAGCCAAGGTTCTGCGGGCGGGGCCTCCAGACAGAAAGTCTAAGGGGCAGGGTCCCGGGGTGGTATTTATTTTCCTTCACTAAAATTCCACATGTTCCATTAAAAAAAAAAAAAAAAAAAAAGCTTTCCACCTGAATCATCATGACTTTTTAAGTCAATTAACCCATTTACCTAAGATCCCCCTTGGAACATTCTTTAGTGTCTGCCGTGGTACTTACAGGACAATGAGATTAGCGGCTCTCGAGTGCTCCTGTAACAGTTCGTTCAGTCGAACTTGGCGGTAGCTCTGTGGACAACATTCAGATTTTGTTGAGGGCAGTTCTACCCAGAATTACGGAGGAGAATCTCTTTACCCCAAATTATGGAGAAGTAGAAAAACCTCACTTGAAAAAAAAATTAGTTATTTCCTTCAGGTTTGGAAACTAAATTTTTTTTTAAGATTTTATTAATTTATTTGACAGAGAGAGACACAGTGAGAGAGGGAACACAAGCAGGGGAAGTGGGGGAGGGAGAAGCAGGCTTCCTGCGGAGCAGCAACCCTGATGTGGGGCTGGAGCCCAGAAACCTGAAATCATAACCTGACCCGAAGGTAGACGCTCCACCGACTGAGCCACCCAGGCACCCCTGGAAACTCATTTTTTAAAAGCTCATGAGAAATTCTAGAATTATAAAGAATAAGACCAGGTGGTTGTTGTACTAGAGTGGCTTATTAAATTCTAAGGGGGAAAATAAAGGGAGCAGAAAACATGGATAATAGTAAAGAGAAGGTGAGAATGGTCAAATCTGGATCAGGTTTGAGGGGGAAGAAATAACAATCTTGATACCAGTTTGATATCCTAAAAACATAAATTATATCCTAGTCTACATTGTTTAGGCTCTTTGAATATTTTATCAGCACAGGGGACTGGTTTCAACTACAAGGCAGCCAAGACTCACTTGGAAAAAATAACGGTATTGATGATTTTTACAGTGGTGAGAATAATACTTATTACTGTATTTCAATGGTTCAGAAACCAAGGCTTAGATGTATGATTTGCTCAATTACGTGAAAAATCTTTGTTACAAGTGGGCAGTTTATTAAAAAGAGAGGGAGAGAGAGGCAAACCAAAAAGCGACTTCTAACTATAGAAAATAAACTGAGGGTTGCTGGAGGAAGGTGGGCAGGAGATGGGCAAAGTATGTGATGGGCTCTAAGGAGGGCACTTGTTGCCAGGAGCCCTCGGTGTTGTATGGAAGTGATGAATCACTAAATTCTACACCTGAAACTGATATTATACTATATGTAAACTAACTGGAATTTAAATTAAAATGTGAAATTAGGGGCTCCTACGTGGCTCTGTTGGTTAAGCAACTCTTGATTTCATCTCAGGTCATGATCTCAGGGTCCTGAGATAGAGTTCCACATCTGGCTCTGTGCTGGGCATGCAGCCTGATTAGATTCACTCTCTCCTTCTCTCTCTGCCCCTTTACCAGCTCTCTCTCTCTCCCTCTGATAAAAATAAAAAAAATTAAAACTAAAATTAAAAAAATCTTCCCAACCCCCATAATAAATAAGCAAGCAAACAAAGAACTGAGAAGTTTATTATGCACAGTTTATAAATCTTAGCTCAGTAGTTTCTCCACTAAATTTGAAAGGCTTTAGTATCACTTGTTCTAAATTGTTTCAAGTTCAGCCCCTAATGTAGTTTATTTATTATATCCCTCCTACAACATGTGCCTCATCCAGCTTTCATAATCATTGTTCCAATTAAGTATTTTCTCAGATTGCTTTGTTAGTTTTTGTAACCTCATCATGTTAAAATTCTTTGTCACTGTGTTAAATTGTGAATCAATTACCTTTATCTACTTTGCACACATATTGACTTGACTTGAATTATTTTAGACCCATGGATCTCTCTCCTGTTCTATAAAATTAAATTTGAAAGGAGACTTCACTATATATCAATAATCTGGTTTTTAAAAAATCTTTTTAAAAAAGAATTGATTTTATATTAAATAAAAGCCATTTTCTAAATCCTCATATGCAGTAATGTGATTGAAAGCACTTGAAAATGTAGAAACCCTAGATCTTGAATAATGAATGTGTTACTTGTTGATCTTTGAATCAATCACTGTTTTCTTTTTCAGCTAGTTAGACAGTAAAGTAAAAATTAAGACAAGTCCTTACCTTTTCCTTGACTGCTTCCAGTTCTGCATCTGTAATTTTCCATGGGCTTTCTCTCTTTAATTTCTCAGCAGTTGTTAAATCTTTGCAGCTTTCATGGAGACGATATGGTTCAATCATCTCTTCAAAGACTTTCCAGCTGAAATTGGAATTATAAAGGAGGGCTCACAGTGGGAAACTAACTCATTATTTCACAGATACTCTAGGTAGGACCGGCTCTGCTGGCTGCAGAATCAGAGATGAATGTCATGGAAATCTTTAAGAATTATCTTTGCAGGGGACTTACTGTGAGTAAAGCCATGGATATAATACAGCCTCCCTACCCAAGGAAAGGTCTTAACATGTTAAAGCCTTGTTAGCCTACTGTGTATTAGATTCTCAATCTAAACAGACCAACACACAGATAGTAATTATTCTGCAAATACATTTTCTACCTGGTATAGCCCAAGACACCACTGTCATGTAGACACTTTAGCCCATAAGTAAGTTTCCATCTCCTTAAATTGAGTTTCCATCTGCTTATTGTACAGACTGTCTAGGAGGCGTTCATGAATTAATGTTGGAGATGAACTAGGTTGCTTGGGATGGGAGTTGGCTAGGCCTGCCCTCTCCTTTAGTCCATGTAACCTTCCGCCTGCTGGCAGGGGGTGGTCAGTGGGGCAGCTAGAAGAATAGCAAATTCAATGGTTAGAGAGCAATTTGAATGTTTGCTGCAAATAATGCAGCCTTTGTCCTTCTGATGACTACTGTTGCTGTCTGAGATTTTTAAGTAACTATTTTTCAGGTGCATGTTAGAGGAAAGAACAAAAATCAATAATATTTTAATGTCTACAGATCTGAAGCCATTTTAGAGCAATTAAGAAGAAAGTCATTGAGCAGAAAACTAGCAGCAGTATCACACAGCTGTGGAACGTTTTTAAAAGTGCTAGACAAATCTCATTCTTGTCTTTCATAAGAACCTCAAAGATTTTTTTAAAAACAGTAGTACAGAACAAAGCTTACAGTTTATGAGAATAATTGTCTTCAGTGTGCTACTAGAAGATGAGGTCAAATATAAACGACACCTTTGGTTTTATATAATGTGGCTTACTTACAACTTAGTAACTTTGGGATGAAAAGTAACTAGAATCAATGTGCTATTAGGTTAAGGAGTTAAAATATGATGGCATGAGTTCAATGATCTCATCGCTTGCCCTGATTTAGGATTTGCAGATCTAAGTGCAGAGGTGATAAAGGAGAACCTACTAGTGCCTTCGTTAAGTAATTGAAGAGATGCTTAATGTGGTAGATTTCTGATGCTGATTTGTTTCGAATGGTGAACAGCAATAGGGAACCACTGATATGCCCTATTATTCTTTAGACTACATAATACTTTTATTTGCTATTCCTTCCAAAGGTGCCATGCCTTCAGAGACCTGTCACAGTAATCTGTGCCAATGGAAAGTTGCCAGCCTAGGACAGAAGAGCCTTGGCTCTTGCACTGGCTCTTCCATTGTCCTCCTGGCCCTGGATAACTTTGCCAATGAAAGGAGGTAATGGTGGCTGCTCAGGGCTGGCCTGAAGATTGGTGTAATGGTTAGATGATGATTTGGGTGACTGTGCTCTGGAAAGTGTATAGTGCCCTGCAAAACCAAGGCATTCATTTTAACAAACAGCCACGGGACTGAGTTTAGCAGTTGAGAGGCTCTCTGTTTAAGCTCTACATACACTTATTTTGATCAGGATAAAAGTTTTTGCATCTCAGCCCAGGTGCTTATTAGAAAGACCAGTTCAAAAGTAGTTTCCTAAGAAATGGAAGTGGAGTGGAGGTGGCTTGTTGTCTCCCCAGCAACCACTGTAGTCTGGGTGGGAGTGACTCCATCCCCAGCATCAGCTAATCAGCACAATTCTATTCTGTCTGCCAGAGTGTTTGGCCAGGGTAGCCATATAGCCCAGGCGAGCTTCACCAAGAGGCACCTAGCATTCCACTGACCAAGTAAGTGGCTCAGTGGTTTAGGTTGGTACAACTGGTATGGAGCCCGTGCCCTGAGTTCAATGACTAGAGAAGAGGCAAACTTACTCTCCCACTGAACATAAATGAGCGAGTATGTAGCCCTGGTTGCTGTCATCTTATTTTTATGAGCTAAATCAATTTTGATGATTTCATAATGGACCAAGGCAGAGTAGAGATAATGGAAAAGAATTAGTCCTTGATTATATATAAAATTAACCTTCTAGATCAAGCTTTGCCTGAAAGCCAAAACATAATAGGATTTTTCAGTTATGCTTGCCAATAATTTTATTACTTAAGTCATTATAAGTTTTCTTTTCTTTGCATTGAAGCACGATAAGTGACATAATAGGTTATAATGGGAATGTATTTGCCCATTCATATTCTCTCAACTCTTACTGTTTCTTGTCTACATTAATCTTTGACTTCATCCTAAGGTTCATCCCTGAACTGGCCATTTTCCATTCTCCTAGCTAGGTGACGCAAAGGTGGCTCAAGACTTCTATCCTGATTCTCATTATATCTAATTTTTCATATAAATATTTTTTAATTGACTCTAGAATAGGCCAAGTAATTGATTCTAGAATAGGCAACAGACTCAAGAGGCCAAATAAGTTACACTATTGAATATAAATGACAATTAATTCAATTTAAAAATTAACTTACACCTGCCCTGCCTTCCCCATCCTTGTTCTTTTTTTTTTTTTTTTTTATAAACATATATTTTTATCCCCAGGGGTACAGGTCTGTGAATCACCAGGTTTACACACTTCACAGCACTCACCAAAGCACATCCCATCCTTGTTCTTCATGATAACAAAGTTTAAAAAAATTTTAATTGTTAAAAAAAAAACTCTTTAAGTTCATATAAGATTTCCTTTCTCAAGTTAATATAGTAGTTGTTTTGTGGCCATTCTAATATCTTTTTTTTTTTTTAAGATTTTATTTATTTGGGAGAGAGAGCATGTGTGTAGTGAGAGAGGGAGAGGGGGAAGGAGAAGCACAGGCAGACTCTGTGCTGAGCACAGAGCCCCACGCAGGGCTGGATCTCATGACTCTGAGTTTATGTCCTGAGCAGAAACCAGGAGTTGGCTGCTTAATGGATGGGATCACCCAGGTGTCCCACCACTCTAGTATCTTTAAATTATCCGGTTAATTGCTTCTACTTTCTCTTTAACTTCTGTATAAGGATTGTTGTCTTTTTGGCCTATGACTTTTTATTCAGTATATTCAATAAAAAACGAAATTTAGCCACAAGAGATTTTCAGTTTCTCCAGGCTCAATCATTTTCTCATTAACTTTGCTTTTGTACTCCCTTTCACCCTTGCCCAGCCATCTTTATGAAGTTTCTATGGTAAATATCTCCTTCCACACTTACTGATGTTTTATGGGTCGTTGAAAGATTTATTAGAGACAATTTAAGTATGTTTAACATTAGCCACCAACATGGAAATAATTGACAAACTATTTTTGACATTGTGTGCACCTGATGACCGAGGAAAAACAGTGATGGGGAGATAATTGTTAATGGTAGGTAGTGGCTGTCTGGCCAAGGAGAGCTGAAATTGAGTTGGTGCTGTGAGCATTGGGCCCTGGGACAGGGCCTGCATCAGCCTGGAGGAAGAGTCTTCTTTCTCTAATTGAACTCAGAGGAATTGCCTTTTAAAAATTATCACAAAGTCCTCAACAAAGTAGGCTTAAAGGGGACATACCTCAACATAATAAAAGCCTTATATGAAAAACCCACATCTCACCATACTCAATTGTGAATTACTGATAGCTTTCCTCCTAAGATCAGGAACAGCACAAGGATGTCCACTCTCACCAATTTTATTCAACATAGTACCAGAAGTGCTAGCCACAGCAATCAGAGAAGCAAAAGAAACAAAAGATATTCAAATTGGTAAGGAAGAAGTAAATTTTGACTACTTGCAGCTGACATGATACTACATATCAAAACCCTAAAAATCCTACCCCAAACTACTAGAACTGATAAATGAATTTAGTAAGGTCACAGGATACAAAATCAAATGTACAGAAATCCATTGTAATTCTATACACTAATTGGGAAGCTAAGGAAATAGAAACTACAAAGGCAATTCCTTTCACAATTGCACCCAAAATAATAAAATATCTGGGGATAAACTAATCAAGGAGGTGAAACACCTGCACTGGAAAGTATAAAACATTAAAAAGAAATTGAAGATGACAGAAACAAATGGAAAGATATTTCATGCTCAAAAATTGGAAGAAAAAATATTGTTGAATGTCTATACTACTTAGAGCAATCTACAGATCTAATGCAATCCCTATGAAAATACCAACCACATTTTTCATAGTACTAGAACAAAGAATCCTAAAATTTGTATAGAACCATGGAAGACCCCAAATAGCCAAAATAATCTTGAAAAAGGAAAACAAAGCTAGAGATACCATAAGTCTGTATTTCGAGTTATACTACAAATCTGTAGCAATCAAAACAGTATAGTACTAGCACAAAAATAGATGCATAGATCAATGGAACAGGACAGAAAGTCCAGAAACAAACCCCTGATTATATGGTCAATTAATTTTCAAAAGGAGACAAGAATATGCAATGGGGAAAAGAGGGTCTCTTCAACAAATGGTGTTGGGAAAACTGGGCAGCCACATGTAGAAGAATAAAGTGGGATCACTATCCTACATCACACACAAAAATAAACTCAAAATGGATTAAAGATGTAAATGTGAGATCTGAAACCATAAAAATCCTAGAAGAGAGCATAGACAGTAATTTCTCTGACATCAGCCACAACAACATTTTTCTATATCTCTTAAGGTAGGGAACATAAAAGCAAAAATAAACTATTGTAGTATATCAAAATGAAAAGTTTGTGCACAGTGAAGGAAACAATAAACAAAACTAGCAGGCAACCTACTGAAGAGAAGAAGATATTTGCAAATGACATATCTGATAAAGAGTTAGGATTGAAAAAAATATAAAGAACTTATATAACACAACCCAAAAAGCAAATTATCCAATTTACAGATGGGCAGAAGACATGAACATTTTTTCAAAGAAGACATAGAGATGGACACATGAAAAGATCCTCCACATCATTCATCATCAGGCAAACATAAATCAAAACTACAATGAGATATGACATCACACCTGTTGGAATGGCTAAAATCAAAAACACAAGAAACAGTGTGATGAAAATGTGGAGGAAAAGGAATCATTGTGAACTGTTGGTGGGAATGCAAACTGGCGCTGCTACTCTGGAAAATAGTATGGGGGTTCCTCAAAAAATTTAAGACTACCCTATGATCTAGTAATTTCACTACTGGGTATTTACCCAAAAGAATATAAACACACTAACTTGAAAGGGTATATGCATCCTTATGTTTATTGCAGCATTATTTGCAATGGCCAACTTATGCAAACAGCCCAAGTGTCCTTTGACTGATGAATATATATATATATATATATATATATATATATATATGCCACATCTTCTTTATCCATATATATATATATATATACACACACACTATATTATTCAGATATGTAATATATTATACATATACACAATATATGACTCAGCCATAAAAAAGAATGAAATCTCGTCATTTGCTGAAACATGGATGGTGCTAGAGAGTGTAATGCTATGTGAAATAAGCCAGTCAGAGAAAGACAAATAGCATATGATGTCACACCTATGTGGAATTTAAGAAACAAAACAATGGACAAAGGAAAATGAGAGAAAGAGAAATAAACTGAGAAACAGATTCTCAACTAGAGAGAACAACCTGATGGTTACCAGAGGAGAGGTGCGTGGGAGGATGGGTGAAATGCCTAAAGGGAATTAAGAGTACACTTGTGACCAGCGCCAAGTCACGTGTAGAATTGTTAAAGCACTATATTGTACACCTGAAACGAATATAACTTGGTTAAATATATGGGAATTAAAATAAAAAATTCAACAAAAAATTATCACAAAGCTACCAGATGTGCTACCAGTGGCCATCTGTGAGACTTACTGAGTGATCACTCCCTGTTTTAAAATAGGGTCGCCTTTATATATTTGAACATTGTTGCTGACACCAGATACGTGACTGTTTTACAAAGCAATACGGTGTCAGTTACCGTGGAGAGCTGAAGGGAGGGGAAGGGCCCTTCCAGCACCTCTGTTTTTGGTGGGATTTCGTCCTCATACCAGGGTACATTAACTGCAAAGATTCTTCTATTCCAGGAAAAATGGACCTTGTTTTTTTGCATCTTCCTCAAGACCTTAAACCATCAGAGAAAAAGATCTCCCAAATTGTGAAATCTAATTCATTTTTTTCCTGAGAAAGGGAACTAGATCTCTTCATTGCAGGATGATGAGGACATGGAAGAAACAGCACATTAAAATTGTGTCTAACAGCAAATTTAGATACCAGGACAAAAGCAAAAATGTCTGGTCCTTCGTTTTTTACTCATCTCCATAATGTTGGCTCCCTGAAGAGAGAAAAACATGGCACAAAGTTCAGGATTAGCAAAAGAAATTGTGTCTAGCCTCTGATGGGTCCCCAGACAATGGAAAGGCACTAATGGAAGAAGTACATGGACGTCCTTGGTGATAGGACAGATAGAACAGGTAAGTAGGGGGGGGAACCGTGGCAGCTGGGCAGAGACTAGCATGAAAGAAAGGGAAAGAAACTTGTGTTTCTTACAGAAAACCAGACTGATCTGTAAAGAGGCAAAGATATAGGAACAAACGAATCAGCAAGCACAGACAGTCCTTAACTGTTATTAAGAAAACAGCAGTGAGAAGGATTTGGATACAAAAAGTAGATGACGAATTTGCGCCGAGCACTGAGCCAGGGTTAATAGGAAATCTGAAGTCAGTAGGGGACACCGTGACTACCCTCTGGACAACAGAAAGTGGCCCTGTGATAAGAGAGCCCTGGTGGGCTCCGGCCTGTTGCAACGTGGCACACACAATCATTGTGCCTGCTGTGTTATGAAATAGAATGCATTTCCACCAATTAGAGACATAAGAGGAGCCTGTTTGATCACATCACTGCAAATGCCAAAGAGGCGATGACTTAGGAATTAAAATCCTCCAAATGAAATGTGGAAGACCACCAGAGATTACTACATGACAACCCAGTTCATAGCAGAATGTTCATTCCACTTACCAAGGAGTATTATAAACTCATCTCAATTTTTCTCAAGTATTTAAAACTGTAGAAATATAGGAATAGAAAGCATTAGTGGAATATACAGCGTGAAGAAATATTGCCTAGTGATAACCCAGGTGAGCTCTGTTGATTGTAGCTTTCTTATCACAATTAAGATGTTTTGTAAAAGCCATTTTGATGGACCCATGGCCTTGGAGGAATCATGAGTAGCCACAAATGATATGAAGTTCCAGGTTGTGAATGGTCAACAAGACTGTATCTTATTTTTTTTATAAAGATTTTAATTTATTTATTTGACAGACAGAGATCACAACTAGGCAGAGAGGCAGGCAGAGAGGGAGAGAGAGGCGGAAGCAGGCTCCCCGTGGAGCAGAGAGCTCGATGTGGGGCTCCATCCCAGGACCCTGAGATCATGTCCCAAGCCGAAGGCAGAGGCTTTAACCCACTGAACCACCCAGGCGCGCCAAGACTGTATCTTAGTATGGGTGATTTTCTGTTAGGTATTAAGCTCATATAGGATAACAATGAATGAAAAGAAGGGAAGAACAAGATTTGAGTGTGGAATTGCAGGCCATCAGGAGCTGCTGGAGGAAGGAGAAATGACAGTCAACAGAAGTGAGAACAGGTCCAACAGGCCAGTGAGAACCGGAGCTACACTCAGATCCTGGTGTCCCTTTGTATCCTCAATCTGGAAGGCCCACTTCACACCAAATCACATGTACTAAATCCTTTCCAGGTGCAACAGTAACTATGATTTTGGACTGTAAACAACAGAAAAATATTATAATTGGTAAGTTATCACTCTAAGCAGTTTATTTAGTATTGGCTCTAATTTCCAATCCATCTTCTTGCACCTCTGGGACTTCCTGGGAGGAGCTAATCTACAAGCTGTTTTCCAGTATCATGGACTTGACAAATTGAACGACTAACGGGCGTTAAAATGATATCATGATTTGAAGACACTTAAGCAATTATTTAAATTTCAGCATTTTAAAATTTTGGAGCCAATACATCTCCTTGGTAGGCTTCAGATAGTTTTAGAGGACCCCCAAAATTCCACGGCTCTAGGTGTTGGTTCCTTCATGCCTAAAAGTGAAAATGGCCATGGAGGGTCGGCTCTGTCATTGTGCCAGGAAGACTCAAGCAGTTTTGTTTCTAGCTTCTGTATCAGAGCTCCCCATCCAGGATGCATCACCAGTTATTTAAAAAAAAATTTTTTTAAAGATTTATTTGTTTATTTTAGAGGGAAGGGAAGGGCTGAGAGAGAGAGAGAGAGAGAGGGAGAATCTCAAGCAGACTCCCCACTGAGCATGAAGCCCAATGCAGGGCTCAATCTCATGTCCTTGAGATCATGACCTGAGCTGAAATCAAGAGTGGACACAGCTGTGCCACCCAGCTGCCCCATGAGTAACTTTAAAGAATGAAAACCTGCCCTGACTGCCCAGTCCAGACTAGTCTGAGCTTGTGCCTCCTGCTACTCTTGCCACCATAGAAACCACGAACATGAAGGGCAATCCTAAAATGCTAACTCACCTGTGTTTCAACAATTCTCCGCCTCAAGCTCGACTTTACCGCAAAATCATTTCCTTCCTTTATGATATATTTGATCACTCTGCATGGTTATTCCAAGTCCCTTTTTATTATATCTTATTAGGAGTTCACTACAGTCAATAGATAACATTTTTACTCTTTAATAGTCAGCACAAAGGAAAATGAGAGAGTACTGGGGGCAAACAATGGGTCTTGTTAAATGCGTCATACCTCTCTTTGTTTGGCTTAATGTTGATGTCACCAATGATATGGATATCTGCAAATTTGATCCTAAATTTGCTCAGAAGAGAAGCCATTCTGGAAATACAAGAGAGAAATACTTCATCATTGCATATGTAACTATTTTCAGGCAAAGAGTTGACGTCTTATTTCAGCTTCACAGTCAGACAAAGGCTGTGTTTAGTGTTTGATTTCCATCACTGTATATTAAATGCAGACCAAGCATATTCCACTAAAGGTAAAGATAGACTCATGTAAATTCAGATCCTAAATATAAATTATTATATATTATAGGAATAGCAAACCTAACTCTGCATTCACATTTCAGGTAAGATAATACAGAGCTGTACATGCTTCCTTACCATTTGGGAAAAAAGAGAACAAGTTTTAACATTGTTGACTATTATCTTGCTGATCATTTTTAGAGTTACTGACAATGTACTGACAAACTAATAATTATGATATGTCATTATATATTGGAGGTTCTTCCCCTGGCAACTGAAATTTTTGATACAATTGCAAAGGTACAGAAAAATTGCAAGGGTGGTGCAAAAAAATCCCCAAATCACCAGGTGTTTATTTGATTACCACCTTTTTCTCTTGCTAGACAGCCGCGTCTGTCTATCTACATCTTCCTTCTTTCTTGCTTGCTTTCTACTCACCCATCCACCTGCCCAGCTAGAGCTATTGCCCCTTGACCTATAAATCCCTCAGTATTTCTGAAGAATAAGAACATTCTCTTATACAAACAAGGTATACTTTTTGAAATTAGCAAATTTAAAATTGATGCCAGGCTGTTGTCTAATCCACCAACCATTTTTAAATTTCATCACTTGCCCCAGGAAGTTACTGGAGGCTTTAAGAAAATATAAATTATTATAGCCAACATGTTAGTTGCCATTATAATATGACTCTCTTTAAGGGGAATTAAATATATATGTATGCTTACTATATATAATTTATATTATATGTGGATATATAAAATATATTTTGTATATGTATATGCATATGTATATGTATATGTGTGTATGTATATAAAATCCTCCCAGCACAGGGGGAAAAACACAAAAAATGACTGAATAAAAGCCTGTCATTATTTTGTGATTTCTGGAAGGGCTCAGAACTTGGGCCTGCCACGAGGGATTCAGGGCTGCTGAAGGTCCCTCTCCAGATTTCCCCCAGAGATCTTTGGACGCACGGCGTTCCTAACATGCTTATTGCTCCCACAATGACTAAATCATGCTCTCCATGACTAAATCAATGACAAAGATGCAAATTTGCACTCGGGAGACTGATTTTTTTTTTTTTAATTACAAGACTTTTCAATAGTCATCCATTTAAACTCTTTTCAAGCTACAGATGAGAAACTGGGCACCCAGGTCTGGGTCCTGGTGACTGTTGCCAGGCCCCACAACTCATGGTGGGAAGGGCTGGGATGAGGACCAGGTTCAGTGTCTCGGTTCTATTTTTTAAGTGTGCGGTGCTGGAGTGGCCACCACAAACCAGCAGTTTCGACTGGCCCCAAAGAAAGTACTGGACGCAAATTTCTTTGGGCTTTTCCTTTCGTGGATACATTCGCTGGTCAACTCCAAGCAAACATTGTACAAGGTAATGACAGTCCCATTCAAGACTTGAGATGAGGCCTCTGTGTGAAATTCCTTTTTGAAAAGCATTTGTGGCAGGGGATCAAGGGACATGAAGACAGCGATTACAAGAAGTATGCAGAGGACTTAATGACCAGAAAACCAAGTAAACATGAGACCCATCATGGTGGTTTTGTCTTTAAATCTGCTGTGTCTCAAAAAAACACTTACAGTTCTTAGAATTAAAAGCATTAAAGTAACAGACCTCCAAAGGGCTCTAACGGCAGGAGTGATGAGTTACTTACGCGATTTTTTCTTCTTCGATGCGGTTGATCTTCCCTCCAACATAGATTCTTAATTTACAGTCTTTCCATTTTTTTCTGAGAGTCAAGATATAGGGGATAAGGAGTGTTAACCCTGAAAAAAGAATAAATTATGACAGAAAGAATGAATCTATCTTGCTGAAAGGAAATGAATAGCTTTACATCTTTATTCATTCCCACATTCATTGCTCCTAAATAATTTAAAATCTTGGGAAAACACTGAAATATCGTTCTCCAGCTGATAGCGTTTTCATATACCTCCCCGTGCAGTTAGTTAAATTGATCAACATGGTAATTCTGCTCCCTAGTGTATATTCTGGAATTGTTTTTACCTCCATCATCAAACAACCACCACACATCAATTGTGCCTTTTCCTTGCTTCTTTTTAAATTGGGTGCTGGCTTCTACCAGTTTCTGGTTGAACTCCCCCACGTGCATTGACTGGATGGTGTTCATGCTGCTGTCTGTAATGAAAGAAAAAGAAATAGACCTATTTGTCTTTTGAAGAAAGAAACAAAATAACTTGCCAATAAATCTATTCAGGAAAATAGAGGGAGGGTCATGAATTTGTAAGCTTTCTTATCCCTATGGGTAAACAGTGAGCTCGGAAAAGGCGAGATAAAGGTCAAGTCCCACAGTAATTTAGATCACCTTGAATAGTTCACAAGAATTTGGTATTGGTTTCATGATTACCGTTTTCGTTATAAAGCAGTAGATTATTTTCAGGTCTCTAGTAATGTGAGGGCAGAATTATTACTTAGGCAGGTAACGATGCTACATGATCTGGTACAATAGCCAAAATATCCCCATTTTTCAAAATTTCAGTTATAACTCTACTTAATCCTATTTTCAAATTTACTTGAAAGTAGAAAATGTGGTATTGATCTTCTAGAGATAAGCAATAGAATCAGAAGTGTTTCTTCATTAGAGCATTTATTTGAGTGCAGTTGGTGTCAATTCCACGAATGTCTGGATAACAAAGGTGGCTAGGGACCAGATGTATCTTGACTCTATGACCCTTTGGTCCTAATGTCAGCCTGGCTTCCTTTTCTGTTTCGGAGAAAAACTTGTGAAGTGCAGGGAAAGCCACTGAGCTATTTGAATTTCTGTGAATGAGATGGAGAAGCCAGGAAATATGGAGAGACAAAATTCTTTCACTTGAGGTAGAGATAAGGGTGCACAGAAAGTATTTAAATTTTTTTTTTAATGCACTTTCCGTTCTATCAAGGATCCAGTGACAGTGTCCTTGGGAAATAGGCCAGTGTTTGAGCAGGACCCTGGCTCCTGTTTGCCAGCAGAGGTTTTCATTGCTCCACTCTAGATATTATTTCTCATTTCCACATCTTTTAATGTTGTGACTTTTTTGCTCCATTTCAAAGAGTTGGTGTCAGCAAAGTGCTTAGAGTCGAGCTGACGGCTGCTTCAGAGCTTCCTCTCTGATCTGAGAGGTTCTGAAGATGCTTTGTTCTGTCCTTTGCCGTTTCCATGTTTAGGGCCTGTCAGTTCTGAAGCAATTATCTTACATGGCTTCTCTCTCCCTAGGACTACTGAGAGAGAAAGTAAATATCTTTACAAAATGGACCAAACTCGACCCCCACTTCCATGCAAATCAAAGCCCCCAGAGGACCCAGGCATTAGTGCCTGGAGGTAGGGTCTGTCCTGATCTAGAACTCCAAACAGTTGTCAACCAGTGAAAGCCCAGAGAGGTGAAGGGGCCTCCTTGAGGGCTGCATTTGAAATCTGAGGTGTGGGAAATATAATGTAACATCTTTTTGCTTTTCTGAGCAGACATGTTGACCTTCAGAGGAATGCATTTCTGCCGAGAGATGTGTGACGCAGAAACAGGCTTCCAGGTTAAATAAGAAGTCCCTTCTCATTAATAAGAACACGATGGGGGCGCCTGGGTGGCTCAGTGGGTTAAGCCGCTGCCTTCGGCTCAGGTCATGATCTCAGGGTCCTGGGATCGAGTCCCGCATCGGGCTCTCTGCTCAGCAGGGAGCCTGCTTCCCTCTCTCTCTCTCTCTCTCTGCCTGCCTCTCCGACTACTTGTGATTTCTCTCTGTCAAATAAATAAATAAAAATCTTTAAAAAAAAAAAAAATAAGAACACGATGCTTCCCTCTCCCATCAGCCAAAGAACAGTGTTGGGCTATGACTTCTGAATTTTCCACTGCTTTTCCACACTGTAACTAACATTGAATAACTGAATGGTAGAACAGATACAATGAATAGTTAACATTTCTCATGAATAAACCAAATAACTGAAAAGGAAAGAAAACAGTTAGCATCCAGATGGTCTTAGTCTAATATTTATACCCAAAGGTCCTGATGTACCTCCAACTCGAGACTCAAACGTATCATTTTTCTGGACAATGTCATGTTAAAGTGGACAATACTTAATAGGCTTTCCTATAGCCCGGTGAATATTCCAGAAACCCAAGGATATTTCTATTATTTGAAGAAGGGCGATGTTTACATTTCATGTTATTCTATGTAAATATTGTATTACAGGTGAAACTGTCCTTGGGCTATAGCAGGAAAACAAGCAAACAGAACCAAACCTTTCCTGGGGTATTAGAGGGGCTTATTGAAGGATCTCATTGAAAGGGTGGGTCCTGTCAAACTAGACCAGAAGCCTGCTAAGTCTCCATTTGGATCTTGCTATTTGACTTGAAAACCCTCCCCAGAGAAATGATGTTTTCTGGGACTCACACCAAGTGATTTCTGCTACGTGTAGGATTATTTGTGGATGTTAACATTCTAATTTTCTACCAGCAGAGGTCGCCGTGGACCTCATTAAACGCAAGCAGGCAATGTTTCTGCAAAGAAGACGATTGTCAATTTTCAAAAAAGTCAGATGTTTGAATCACCTGTTTATAAGTTTTATAAAAAGCTTTCATTCTGTAGTCTCCCATGCCTGGGGTGCATACTGGACATTCAGAGGTAAGTGTACCACTCAGCTGAAATCTACAGGTAATTAGTTTCCTAGTCCAAAAGTTCCAAGTCCAAAATTCTGGTTTGCGACAAAGATAGAAGCTTTTCAAAATTAGGGTTCTCATTTACTGTCCTAGTTAACTTTTAGTCTCCTGAAATGTCTGCAAGGGGAATATAAGGGGCGTGTGTGTGTGTGTGTGTGTGTGTGTGTGTGTGTGTATAGATAAATCCATTTGGGTATTGGTTCTTAAATTTCTATCCTCTTTCCATCCTAAGAAATGTCCATTTTATGGCACTCAAATCCACGTAGGCACCATGAGACTCCCAAACCAAATATTATTATTTTAAAATTAAGTTTTTACAATGAGATCGCACACAGGGCTTATTGTTACTGATAAATAACTTACATATTTCATCTGTACTAATGTCTTGAAAGAAGCGTCTTTCAGTCCTTTGCTGACTAAATGCCCCCAACATCTTAGATGCTGACTTCTGACCCCCAACAATACTCAAGCAGTGGCTCATTTCTGGATATTTCTTGTGAATTTTAAAGGTACTTACCTTTCTTAGGAACTGGCTTAGTAATGTTCAACTTGCTAGCTTTTTTAAACAAGCCTCGGATGCCTCCACTTCCTTCTTCACATTCGTTATCTTTGATAGTAGCTTCCAAAGCCAGCCTCTCCTGTTCCAATTTCTCTAATTCATCTAATGCAAAAAGACAAAAATCGTTTACTTAACTCAGAGTGATGAAGTTTCTAGGAGCAACTTATAAACTATTTTAATATAAAAAAAACGGTGTTCCATTTGCAACGATATGGATGGAGCTAGAGGGTATTGTGCTAAGTGGAAAAAGTAGAATATTCCACTCTATGTGGAACTTTTAGAAAGAAAACAGACAAACATATGGGGGGAGAGAGGGAAACAAACCATAAGAGGCTCTTTTTTAAAAATTTTTTTAAAAATATTTTATTTATTTATCAGATAGAGAGAGATCACAGAGATCACAGAGAGATCAGGCAGACAGAGAGGGGGAAGCAGGCTCCCCACTGAGCTAAAAGCCTGATGTGGGGCCCAATCCCAGGATCCTGAGATTATGACCCGAGCCGAAGGCAGAGGCTCAACCCACTGAGCCACCCAGGTGCCCCAAGAGACTCTTTAAAAATTTTTTTTTAAATTTCTTTATTTCACAGAGTGAGAGAGAGCACAAACAAGAGAGCAGCAGAGGGAAAGGGAGATGCAGACTCCTCACCGTCCAGGGATCCCAAATGTGGGACTCGATCCCAGGACCCTGAGATCATGACCTGAGCTGAAGGCAGCCGCTTAATGGACTGTGCCACACAGGTGTCCCCATAAGAGATTCTTAATGATACAGAACAAACTGAGGGTTGCTGGAGAGGAGGAGGGTGGGGGATGGGCTAGGTGGGGGATGGGTATTAAGGAGGGCAGTTGTGATGAGCACTGGGTGTTGTTTCTAGTTGATGAACCACTGAATTTTAAACCAATATTGCACTGTATGTTAACTTAGTGAAACTTAAATAAAAAGAAAACAAAAAATGAAAAACTGTGTCTATGCAATGAAATTATTATACATCATATGACTTTTTCCAAATGATTATTAAAAAGTAATATGTATCGACAAGTTATATTCAGAAAGTAATAACTAGCTTGGGAAAGCAGCTCTATGTGTTGTCATAACACATGAAGTCACTAGGTTTTTCTTTGTGAAGATAAGGCAGTCTATTTAATAACCTCTTCATTCGCTTCCAGCAAAACCCAAAAAGCCAGATCCACTGTACATAAAATCTTGTACACAGTGCACCACTGATTTCCTGACCTAAACGACTGGGTAGGATATTTGACAAGTGGATGCCCAAATTACCAAAGTATACCAGGTGTGTACCAGGCACACAACGATGCCTCCTGAATTGCGGCATAAAACTAGACAAGAATTAAGGAACGGTAACCAAACTTTATATAAAGCCTTGTATGGGCTCTGAATTGAAATTACAGTGAAAAATGCCCACTGAGAAATTTCTTTTAGAGAAGGAAGACACAGGAGGCAGGAAGAGGGCAGAGGGAGAGGGAGAGAACCTTAAGCACCTTCACACCCAGCACGGAGCCCCCAAGTCCCTGAGATCATGACCCGAGCTGACATCAAGAGTTAAACACTTGACCGACTGAGTCACTCAGGCACCCCAACAATTCTTTCTGAGAAGCAACATACTTTCTGGAATGAGTGACCGAAGTGAAAGAAAGAAAAGCTGAGGTTTCCGCATGCCTGTCAGAGTTCAATAGCTAAGAAACATCTCGTGACACTCAAGTCTGGAGCAAGAGTCAAGCCATGTCCTGGGCTGAGACCCACCCTCCAAGCTTTGATGTTGCCCCTGGCTGCCTTTTATCTTTTTTGGATTCTGATCGTGAAGACAAATTCTTCGCTGCTATGTAATGCCTTGCATTCCTCTCTGATGTCCGCTTGTGGTGGGTCAGGGGAAAACAAGGCTTCACAAGCAGTCAGGGGACAGGGCTAAAGAATTACAGGCATCCTTGCTTACACTGGCCAAGGTGGCCTCTTTTCAGATCCCCTCATCTTGCTTGCTTGCTGGGAACAGAGACTTAGAAAACGAGCAGTGTTCTGAGGAACAGAGTAGAAAACCTAGCCTCAGTGTTACAGAGCACTGGTAGGGCTTCTGTAAATGTCAACCCTTGGAGCCTGTTGCCTTATCTATCCGGGAAGCGAAGCTATACAAAGTCTAGATTTATCAATTATGTACTAACTAAATCTGTCAGGACAGTCACATCCCTAGACGGTGTTGTTATTCAGCTCCACAGAATTGTCTGGCCTCTTTCCAGGTCTTAGCAATTAATCTTTTGCCAGTGGCATGAGATTTAAGGTCAAATCACCCATGTGATTTCCCCAAAGCTTCAGAGGTTCTCAAGATCAGCAACTATAGAAAATCTGAGAAATTAGGCTGACGGTATTAAAGCTCAGACAGGAGTTGCTTACCCCTGACTTTCGGAAAGGTGAACAGGAGCCGCATTGCATGGGGGTGGTCATGACCGGCGACAGCTCTACGGAGGGCTTTATGCGACATGAAGCGAGTCATTTACTTTTCCTATGCCTCTGATTTCCTATCTGTGAAATGGAAAATTGTAACCCTTCCCCTTTCCAACTCTTTGTGAAAGAATAAACAACCGTTTCTGCAGGGTGCTTTGTGCCTCCTTAAAGAACAAAGCAACGAGTGTGTTCTTTCTATAGGTGGCGTATTTATGCAACCGCTGGAAATGGGCTTAGTCAAGCAAAGCAAATGGAGTATTTCAAGAAGCCCGGGAGTTATTTCAGCAGTTACTATTTTTTGCACACTCTTTGGGTGTCCAGCACTGTGCTGCATATGATTCCTTCTCAAATGACTCCGAGATGGTTACTATTATTACTCTCACTTTTGTAGATGAGGAAATTGAGGCTCAGAAAGGTTGAGTAAATCTGTCTGATGCCACCCAGAAAATAACAGGGTTCAAATGCAAAGAGGCCGGCTTGACTCCAATCCTGCCGGCTTCCCACTCTGAAGACCTTTGGCTTTTGGCTTGGTACTCTTATCTTAGAGTTGTTCCATTACCCTCCAACACATCATGGTCAGGCAAACCTCATCACTCTTGGGCGTGTGGTGTCATGTCAAGTTAGTCCACCCAAATGACGGTCCCTCCCATATGTCATTTTAAAGGCAGGACCCTGAAGACACAGGTACAAATGACAGGCTGGCCCCAGGGTAACAGGATGGGCAACATCACCCACTGGGGGATGGCCCCCTAACTGTTATCTCCTGTTTGGGGTGCTGCAGGGGTCCAGCTGTGGGGTAACCTCTTCTTTGGTGATGTCTGGAAGGTGCATATTTGCGAGTTTCTTTGGGGGGGCAATGGCAACAGCCACGCTGGAAAATGGTTTCTTTTGCTTTCCTTTTTTGGCAAGCTCCCGCACACCCCATGATGAGGAGCTAGTCACCACGTTCTTTGTCCTCGAGTTTGGACAAAGGAGGAGAAAAGATAAATCCTGCTTTGTCACAGAGTCAGCTGGCTGAGTGAGCCGGGAACTACTCCAACTATTTGCTCAAAGGTATGTACACAACCCATCCTGGACAGAGCAGACTGCAAAATCTCAGGCCCCAGAGACAAAACCAGACTTCACCGGAACGCATCAGATCGGCAGTCCCCTCCAAGACGGGAGATAGAGGCTGACACCGGCAGAGAAAGGTCTGTGCTATGGGCTAAGATCTGCCTGCTTGGCCCTCTTGGATTTTCCCATCCACCCAGTGGTCTGATCCCGTGCACCGTGATTTTACAAATTCCTATTAGAGCTAATTCTTAATCATTCCCTTTGTAGGTGATCTAAGGCCTCCCCCCATGCCATCCGTCCTTTCCTAATTTCAGCGCAAAGCAGAAGGGACGGTCTGATGATCTGTTCTGCACAACCTAGCTGGCGTCCTGCTCGCCTCTGTCCACACGTGAGTCCAGAGCACACTCTGTCAAAAGATTTCTTTCAACAAGAGCACAGGCTAGCCGACCTGCCAAAGTGTGCCATTGGCCACGAGGGGGTGAACCCAGGGAGTACAGTCGGAGAGGCAGGAATTGATTTCCACGAGGCTGAGGATAACAATCCCTCATTCCATCCCAGCTGCATCTGATTCTCCGGATTCACAAAGCCCTTTCCCCAGAGGATCTTATTTGATCCCAACGCCAGCGCTGGGATGCAGGCAGAGCTTGCAGGCATTCCCACCACTCTACTGGGAAGGAAAGGGGCTCAGCCCGTTCAAGGTTGCACAGCTGGGGATGTACGCTCCTGCTTCCAATTCTAGCATTCTCCCTCGTTCCCACCCTTCCTCGGCGATGCGCTCGGACTGCCAATATCCACCTGCTGAAGAAATACACGGTCTGCATTTTTTCTGAAGAAGCCGTTGCCCCCATTCCCCAACTGGACAAATTTTTATAATGCTTTACCTTTTCACAGTGCTCTGCTCCGAACTTTATTCCAGTAACTACACCTGTGTGACAGGGAATAGTTTTAAGACACATGTTTATTTTATGCTTTCTGGACTGCAGATTCCTGGAGGGTAGCTTATGTCGTATTTCGTCACCTACGTTTATTGAGAGTTTCTTTTGTGCTATGCACCATGCCAAACATTTTGGGGCCATAATATCCTTTCACACAAGACAGTAAATCTGTGAGATAGGAGCTATGATTATTTCCAACTGGAAATGTGAAAAGTGAAATGGAAAAGATGAGTAATTTGACTAAGGCTGCACAGTCCAAAAGCATTGAGCTGGACTTTGAACCCAGGTCTGACCGATTTCAAAGCCTATGCCTAGACTTTTCACATTATTCGTTGTGCCCGCGCCTCCCTACTCATGTCTACCACCATGATAAACACTCAAGAAGAGTCTATTGGAATAAAAGGACAAGTCAGTGCTATTCAACACAGTTCAAACCATTTGAAAGTATCTCCGGAAAGGAAGGGAAGCAAAAGGATGGTGGTCAGGCAGGGGTGAGTGAGTACAAAGTACTGTGGGGAGGGGCTACAGAAGACGGTGTGGAGAAGAAGCAGGGTTAATGCTGTATACAGAATTATAAAATGAGGACCCAATAGGGGCTGATGGTACAAACCAGGATGCAATGTGACAGAAGGTAGGACAGGCAGGACTGAGCAGAAGAATGAGAGGCAAGGAAAGGGATCCTTTTCCTATAAAGATCCACTACCTGAGCATCAGGTAGGAATTCGAAGCTTCTATACTAGGTAATTCTACAGGTCTATCATGATTTATAAAAACCAAATGCTAGGGGCACCTGGGTGGCTCAGTGGGTTAAAGCCTCTGCCTTCAGCTCAGGTCATGATCCCAGGGTCCTGGGATCGCGCCCCACATTGGGCTCTCTGCTCAGTGGGGATCCTGCTTCCTCCTCTCTCTCTGCCTGCCTCTCTGCCTACTTATGATCTGTCAAATAAATAAATACATAATCTTTTAAAATAAATTAAAAAAAAAACCCCACAAAGCTAGAGAGAAAGAGAGAGAGTTAGAGAGAGAGAGAGAGTAAAGTTCTGCCTGTCTCTCATTCCAAGAGTAAGGGAATCCCTGAGGTTCTAATGATGGAAGAAAAAGCTTAGGCCTTTCTTTTCTCTCAGTGGAGGGGGTTTCTAATCAGTTCTTCAGACATAACCCAAACAGTTCTCATAGTAAGAATCCTGAGCCCCTTCTTCATGCAAATGCCAAGACCACTTGAAGAACAGTTACCCCTTCTCAAGTGTTTCATAAATTGGCATTGTATGGTAACCAACTGGAGGCACTGTAGTTTGAAATTCAACTTACTCGTCATGATTGCCTCAAATGTTCTATCCCCAGTCTTTTTTTTTTTTTTTTTCTTTAAAGATGTTTTTAGAAACAGGCGGGAGTCTACACATTACGATTCACTTCGAATCTCAAGGATGGAGAACAGTCAATTATCTGACAGCAGAAGAGGGAGTGGGGAAACCCACTGAGGAATCTCATCCCCTCCCACTTCACAGCAACCTTTCTCTTTATTAATTATTAAATTATGATTCTTTCCTGGGTCCATCAGCTCCGAGCTGTAAACGCTCACATGAATCAACGTGACTTACCCCAGGTGAAGTCTCGCCGAATTGAAGGCAGGAAGCAATCCTGCAGTGGACGTCTTCCAATCAAATAATTATTTACTACACTGCCATCTGTCTTTATTTGGCTAAGCCACTCCAGCAGACACGGCAGAATCCCCGTGCTCTGAGATGGTCATAAATCGTGCAGTACTTACACGGAACACTTGACCGCAATAGACTGCGGATCACGTTTTGTCACTTTATTCCTACCAGGACAGTGTGCACGCTTTGTTGTAGTTGGCAAACTTGCTAAATACCTCTGGGAATCGAACAATATGAAATATCGCATTTTTTGATGTTGTCAGGCAATAAATTAATTTATTAAGAGAAACTATCAGCCATCGGTACTGGAAGATTTGCTGCGGTATACATGTTAGAATGTTATGAGCATCGATCTTATTTATATACAATAGTTATTCTCCTCACATAAGCCCGTGACACAGTATAGAAATAATTGCCATTAGCTGGTAAATTACCTATAAAGCTGATTTCTATTCACTGCTTTATTAACTACAGTATATGGGCACTCTGAATTGCTAATATTTCCTTTAAATTATAATCTGTGATGACACTGTGGTGCCTGTGTTGGAAAAGCTATGATGATAATCATTAACATAGTGTAATGCAATACTTAAGATTTATCAGGCTCTTATTAAGCCCTATATTACAGTATAATATAATGAAACGCAAGCTTATTTCTTCCAATTCAAAATCTAATATGAGGCTGGTGTTATAAATTACATAAACTTCAAAACAATGCATGGAAATGTGGCATAAAGTTAATTTCTATCATTATGCTGTTGTTTTTCTGCACGTTCTTCACGTAGTGATACAACACCGTTTTTTGTTTACCCTAGATAATCGGTACTTAGAATTATTTTATTAGCATCCAACTGTATTTTCCCTTTCCTGACTAAGAAGCAGAAAGATTTCAAACATCAAAGTTGATATAAATTGGATACATCCCATGGGAAATTAAAAGGGGATGCAGTTCACTGCCAGGATTCTTCCAGAAATACTACAGAATTTGCTTGCTGTGTCGACTTACAGGACTAAATTGGTGGGGCGCTTTGGCGGATGGAGCGGTAAAGGTGGGAACATTATTTTTCAGCTACAACACATCTTTCGGCTCGAAGAGGTCAACATAATGTACAAAGCAAATGTGTAATCTAAACACAAATTGAATTTTGTATTCTCATTTTTTAGATGGGAAAACATAGCACAAAAGACAGAAAAGAGCACAGTGTAGAAAGTTAGCAATCGAACAAGTCTCTTATTAGATTTTTGTAACTGTCCTTAATGTCATGTCTATCTTATCATAGATAGGCAGCTCCCCTCTCCCCCTTAAAGGATTTATTCCATTCCCATATCTCAGATTTCACCACTGGCTCTCTTTATCTTAGTCATTGTCCTCTCTAGATCTCCTTAAAAGTTAGAATAGTGGTTTTAAACAGTCATAGATTTGAATCTTACTTCTACCAATCGCTAACCTTATGAATCTTGGGGAAATATCTCAATTTATTAACTATAAAATGGGGACAAAGATAGTATTTTCTCTGTAGGGTAGTTGGGATGACAAGTGTTATATGTGAACAGGAAGCATACACATGGCACATAATAACTGCTCAAAAATGGTTAAGGGCACCTGGCTGGGTGCAGAGCATGTGACTCTTGATCCAGGAGTTGTGAGTTCAACCCCACTTTGGGCATGGAGCCTACTTTAAAAAAATGCTAACTGTTGTTGCTGCTAATGTATTAAGTTCTACTAGAAAGAACTATAAATTAATCATGAACACTGAGTGGGAATTAGTATATCCATCTGGAGATGTAAAATGTCCGTAAAAGAGAATAGGGGCATAAAAAAGAAGCCTGAAGGCTCCAGAGTATCGTCTTTGCTACAGTTTTGCACCGGATAGACTCTCAGTTTTACTTTTAAAGGTCTTCACGTGGGGCGCCTGGGTGGCTCAGTGGGTTAAAGCCTCTGCCTTCGGCTCAATCATGATCCCAGGGTCCTGGGATTGAGCCCCGCATCAGGCTCTCTGCTCAGCAGGGAGCCTGCTTCCTCCTCTCTCTCTTCCTGCCTCTCTGCCTTCTTGTGATCTCTGTCTGCCAAATAAGTGAATAAAATCTTTTAAAAAAATAAAGCTCTTCATACATAATCGTAGAGTATACATATCAGACAGTGGTTCTCTAGCCCATATAAACACTTGATCTCTAATTTTGTCTTTCTCTTCCTCCCTTACAACTCACCAGAACGGCTGCCTCAGAAAGTTCACCAAATCCTCTCACCCCACCTTCTGTTATGATGAAGACAATCCTACATGGCCAGATAGAATCTGGACCGTCAGGCACCAGCACTCCCAGATCTCTTACAGGCTGTTCCTTTCTGCTGAACCGATCCAGCAAAATCCCAAGTCTCCTCTACCTGGAGATCAAATGCCCTTAGACAAAACCTGGACAACCAGCGGGACTGCTGCACCTTCAAAAAGAACTGAGAGCAATTTTTTTTCTCCTGTTTCAGGCCCCTTCTTCCATCCACGCCCTTGCCTTGATTCATCCTGTTCCTCCAGAATCTTACTCCATGGGTCATCCTTCATTTTATTTCACTAATTGATCAATCAATTAATTAATTAATTAATTAACTTTTTACCTCCTCCTTCAATCTCCTGCATTTTCTTGAGCCCATTTCCTCAGTCTGAAAACATCCCCCTCTCTTCCATTCTCAGGTCGATGGGTCTTCCTATGGTCAACCTCCTCAATCTCATTCTTCTCCATTGCATACAGACTTCTCAAGGTGGTGGGCCACACCCATATTCTCTGCTTTGTCATCTCATATTTTGTGTTCAACCTACTGCAGTCTGGAGCCTGCCAACACCGCTCTGCAGATACTAGTATCACTAGTATCACTAAGATTATCTGTGCCTTGTTAACCGCATTTCATTCACCATCTTACGTGTGTTTCCTGCTCTGTTGGACAGTAATGGTGATTCTCATTCTGAGCACACTGCTCCCATGGCTTTGGTGACACCACAGGCTCCTGGTTCCTTTCGCTTTCTGAAAACTCCTTTCCTGTTCTTTCTTTGGGGTCTCTCTGTCTGTGTCTTGTGCATGTCTGACTACATGCACTCTTTGGATTATTTTTTCCAGCGCTGTTGTTTCAATTTTCACCTGAACTATGATGTCATCTGTATCAGTCTACTCGACTTGCCATAACACATACCCCAGACTGAGTGCTTAAACAACGGGCATTTATTCTCTCACAGCTCTGGAGGCTAGAAATCCAAGATCAAGGTGTTGGCAGGGTGGTTTCATTCTGAAGCTTCACTCCTTGGATTGTAGAGAGTTGTCTTCTTCCTTTCCTCTGTGCTTGTCTGTGTCTTAATCTCCTCTTTTCATAACAACGCCAGCCATACTGGGTTAACTCACTCTAGTGATCTTATTTTATCTGACTTACCTCTTAAAAGACTTTGTCTCCAAATACAGTCACATTCTAAGGTTAGGACTTCACCACAGAATTCACAGAAAATAGTTTGGTCCATAACATCTCCTAAATCTGCATCTCCAGCTCACACTTCTCCTTTAAAACCAGGACAGTCTAAATGCCTACTGGACATTTCTGGTAAAATTTCCCACAAGAGATTATTTAAGCCCACTCTTCCTCTGGGCTTCCCATTTCCACAGGCAGCACCACCCTTCATGTAGTCAGCCAAGGGATCTTTTTCATTCCTTCCTCTCCAGTATCCCACACATTCAACCAACCCCCAGATGTTGCTCTCTGGATCTCCGAAGTACTCCTGTCCTTTCCTCTCCTCTCCATCCCGGGCTCTAGTTCAGGCTGTCATCTTCTCTGCCTTTGATTATCGTACGAATCTTTTTTTTTTTTAATTTGCTTCCCTGTTTCCATTCTAGTCCCCTTTGAGTCCACGTCCCCTCAATTAAATCTCTTCAGTGGTTCCTCATTATCTGCAGAACATGGGTACACTTTTTAATATGGCAAATGAAGCTTTTAAAACGAGGATCTTATATCAGCAGCCTCAAATTTCACTATTGTCTGTTCATACTTTCTACTTCAGTAACATGAATCTGCTTTGGGTAGCCCACACATTCCATTCTTCCTTAAACTCGTGTATTTACACCTTTGCTGATTCTCTCCTCTTTGTCCGGAATGCTGTTCCTCAAACTCTCTCATTTCTCTCTCGCCTATCATTGTCTAGTTAACTCTACTCATCCCTAGAGTAATTTCTTCCAGAAAGACTTCTTGGAGTAAGAGGTCCCCCTCTCTTGATATGCTTATTAGCACAGTAGTGATAATGCCCATCCCCATTTCTAGGCTGTGTGTCTCTTGAAGATACAGACTTTTATTAGCCTTGGTTTACCTAGCACTGTCATTTACACCATGCCTGGTACACAAGAGACACCTAAAAAAAACCTCTTTGTTTTAGTCTCAGTCATTAGTGGACTCTATTTTGAAGTTCATCTAAAGAGGTAAGTCACGAGTGAGGGCCCTGTCCTAATATTTCAATGACTCTTTAGATGTGTCCTTTATTTCATACATAAGAGGTTATGTTTAAACTCTTAAGATTAAACAAGTATACTAAATCCTCTACAGGGAAAAGCAGAACCACTAATCTGAATTAGTGTTTCTGCCTTGGACTTAGATTAGTGATTCACAGCATGATACACTCAGGCTCATTTCCATGTTAGTTGCAAACCAGATCATAGTCTCTTAAAAACAAAATACATGGTTCTTCAAGGAAAGAATTAATCTTTATTTTCTCAAACATCTTGCAGAAATTAATTTGGCAGTTATTTTACCAAAGGTGTTTATTTTCAATGATGCTGGCTTTGTGGTTTTGTGATAAGAAGAATAATTTATGACTGCCCCGGATTACTCTATATTTCTATATATTTCTGTAGCAGGATAAAGGCCTTTTATGTTAGCAATGGGGAAAGCAGTGTGGAAATGGACACACTTCAGGTCAGCACAAGGATAAGGAAGCTCCATCATTGGGGGTTTTGTCTGTGTTGTACACTGCTCTATCCCCAACACCTAGGAAAAGGACAGGCATGGAGTAGGTGCTCAATAAATATCTGTTGTTTGAGTAAAGAAAGTACATACCTTGCACTTGAAGAACCTGAGAGATGTCAAACCCTTGGCTGATTCTGACTATGACCACACCAATCTCAAAGTCAAACGCATCACTGAAAGTAGAAGCAAAGTAGTTAGGGATTTGAAAGACTCCTTTAATCCTGAGGATTTGTACTAATAATAAGAGAGCCTAAGAGTCTCAATTCTAAGATTTAAATGTAACTAAACTATGAAAATTCACTTTAGAATATAGAGAAGAGCTGACGCCTCTTTTGTTAGTTAGTTTTTTTTTTTTTTTTTTCTTTCCCTTTCTGTCATTTAAAAAGGTATTCTGGATAAAGGTAATTCATTTACTCTGGAATCAAATTATTCAAATAATACTGTCACCTAGAATTTTGATTAAGAACTTGCCACATACTTTTAAAGTAATTGTTTCTTTTCTAATGTAAGTACATATTTAGAACAGAGAGTTTCCAGGCTGCAAAGACCCTTTGAAATTATCAGCCAAATCTCTACTTATTGAGAAAGTATCCTACAACATTGCTGATGTCAAGTTGCTTCTTAAAGATACATCCAGTTCCTCCAAAGAATGTTCACCATTGACTCTGAGCAGACCACTTGAAGCAATGCTTTTTCATGACAATCCTTTGCCATTAAGGTTGGCTGTTGCCTTCTCTACACTCAATCCAACAGAATTAGGTTATCTATAAGGTAAAGAAAAGCTCTCTTTCTTGTACGTCTATTCTTGTAGAATATTGTTTTCTCTGCTCCTAAATTGGGTTAAACAAATTAGTACTTTGAGTTTTATTTAAAATTTCCTCCTCGGAGGTTCCTTTGTTCACTCTTTACTGGATCTAAAGCCTTCCCACTGAATGTCGCCCTCTACCAGAAATAATGAAGTTTGTGATTGTCTCACCACAGGCAAACGAGTTTTGATTAGCCAAAGTGAACCTGAATTTTCAAATAACGATATAAGTAAATTCAGTGTAATGTGAACATTCATTCAAAATTTAAACCTTAAGTGATTGTCACTGAGCAACATGGACGCATTCGAGCAAAAGTTGCTACAAAATAAATTTCTGAGAAATCTTGTTTCTATTTGTCCTTGTGTATAAAAAGTGGACCACGTGTTCCACAAATAATATTTGGGTCCTGTGTCAGGCAGGATAATTTTAAACCCTCCAAAGACATCCACATTCTCATCCCTGGAACCTCTGAATATGTCACCTTCCATGGTGAAAGGAACTTTGCCCATGTGATTAAATTAGGGACCTTGAGATGAGGAGATTAACCTAGATTATCTGTCAGGGCTCTGTGTCTTTTACCACCAGGCTCCTTAAAGAACGTTTGGGAAGTAGGAGAGGAGGTCAGAATAATAATGAGAAGGATATGACCCATCAGAGCTTTGAAGATGAAGGAAGACGGCCAGGAGCAGTGGGCTGCCTCTAGAATTTAGGAAAGGCAAGGCTAAGGATTCTCTCCTAGAGTTTCCAGAAGAGAATAGCCCACAGTTTAGCCCACACCTCGATGTTAGCCTATTGAATTAGTATCAGACTTTTAGCCCATTCATCCATAGGCTATGAAATTTGTGTTGTTTTAAACCACCAAGTCTGAGGTAATTTTTTTACAGCTGTCAGTGAAAACTAACACAGATTCGAATTAAAATTAAACCATATCTAAGAATATTTATAAACATTTAAAATCTTTTATTCAAAGAAAAATGAGAAATACTATGCTATTGTAATAATACCCCTATGTTAACAATTATACCATGCTTTTAGTCATAAAACAAAACAAAACGAAACTAAATGGAAGGGAAATATAATACAATGTGGAGGTATGATGGTCTTCCTTCTATATTGACCTCACTGCTATGGTACTAAAGTCATTTAAATTTACTAAACCAGCTAAGCTTTATACTAGTACAAATTCAAGCCACCTTAACATTGAATTTTATTACCAAGAAGACCAATTATTAATTTGGTATAAAAGCCAGAAGTCTCCTTGGCCTAATATTACTGGGTTTGATTATTTTGGTCCCTTTTAATTTCTAGAATGTTTGGGACAGTGGAGGTTGGAAGATGACCCCAGATAATTTTGTTATCAACTATTGGACGTTTAATCACTGAAGGTTTACATTAGTCTTCCTGTTTGCTCCAATCCTTTTCTTCCCAAAGATGCAGAAGAAATTTCTTTCCTTTCCACGCCTCTCTGCCAGTGGTAAACATGAAATTTTACTGAACAATCTGGATTACAGAGAGCAGATCTGATCTATTTCCAAGAATGGTCAGTGACTGACTGTGATTATCAATATATCAAAATGCTGGTTGCTGAGCACAGTAAAATTCTGATCCTGATCACCTGCTTTGGTCTTAACCTGCTGAACTCAAGGTACATGGCTGCATGAGGCATCCAGGCTTCATACCTTTGGGGAACACGATTTGGGAGGATGCATTTAATACACAGGTTCTTTGTGTTAGGAAGATTTTTACGTGAATTTCTGTTTGGTCAGTAATGCATATAAATTTCAGAAGATGGAAATGGTCTTCTTCGACGTCTTTTCAGCAAACTCATACTAGAATGCTTTTGCAATGCTCCGCAAATCTCCCCTAGGTAATGATAAAAGGGACGCTCGTTCTAGCAGGGCCCAGCGACACAGGCTGGTGTAAGGAGCACCGTGTATGTACATGTTTGTTTTGAAGGGGTGAGGATTTCTTTCCTGTGTATTACAGATTTTTAAAGTACAGTCAGACTTCTCAGGGCACACTCTCTGCCCTGTGGTGTGGAATCAGAGCAAAGCCAGACTCCAGACTGGAAATGTTCCATTTTCAGAGCTGTTGACAAAAGAGGGCTGTTACCATAGCTAACATTGCCCCCCGTGAGACAAATTCGGTTAAACATGTTCAAGCCCGGAAGAAAGGCTCAGTTTTCTAGAATGGTCACTGAGGACACTCTGAGCCTTTTTGTATGTGAAGAATTTGTTTTCTCTTATTCAGAGAAACCGAGGAACCGAGCCAGATAATACTTCAGCTCTACATATACTTTCGGAGGCAGCAGAGCATTGTGGACATGAGTCTAAACTATCAATTCAGTAGCCCTGGGTGGGAATTCCAGCTCTGTCACAACACGGTCATTTTCTGCAGCCTAATTAATTTTTAACGTCTGTATCTCTACTTATAAAACCACAACAGTATTTGTACTACAAAGGCCTCTCGTGAGAATTCAATGGGCTAATTCATGTCAAGGACGCTAGCCTGCGACCTGCTTGTCTTTTGGGGACTATCATGATTGCTCTTGTCCCAAGACTTCCTTGATGTTTAGATATGAGATGTCACGTTCCACTGAAAACTCACTTTTTGTTCTTAAACCCACACAGAAGCATCTATACATGACAGCCTCAGATCAGCAGATGGGGAGCCGAGGAGGCTCTGGGGTAGTAAATTCCTGATCCAAGCCTCAGGAGAAGACAATGACACAGCAGGGTACACGGGCCAACCCAAGATTCTTGGTGTTTTGAATGACCATTTCCTTTCTCACCTAGCTGTCCTTTGCTCTTAATCTTGTGAATAGGTTTCAAGATTGTAATGCTTAATATTTACCTTTTCCTGTGACATCGAGTTTCCCCCCACGCTGTCTCCTCTGATGCTATGATCCCATGCAGCCCTACTTGTGGCAGTGTTTTTTCACTTTGGTAAAGAACTCAGGGTACCAGGGGATTGAATGCCCTCTTCTCAGGCAATTTCATTTACAAGAGCGTCTGTTATGTACTGCCCTGTTTAGTGCTTTGTAAACAAGAACACGTCTCAAAAGCCATCACTTACTGTATGATTCCCACATAGTTCTCAATCTCTGTCAAGGGAGCTTTCCTCCAGTTTTTTTTATATCCAATCACCAGAGTGTTTGGTTTCATTCTTCCTAAGCCCGAGGCCTAAACAGAGGAGATAAACACATGGGCAATCCTTTCCATACCAGGAAACTACCACAGCAAATGAAGAATAATGTCCACAAGAGCACCGAAGTAATGTCCGGAAGATTTCTGAAGATGAGATTACATTTTAGTGCATGTCCTTCATGCCCGTACCCAAGCATAAAATAGAAAGATTAGTTCTAAATCATCTCAGCCATAAATGGATTTTAGATGACAGAAATGTAGCTTTTCTAAATTAGCAGTCATTTGCATTTCTTCTGACACACTCATTAAAATGGTTCAATAATTTAAAATCAAGTGAGGGTCGGCTTAACCGTTGGCATGCATGTTGTAACTTAGTGGTTCAAAGCTCATTTCCACCTGTTTTACCCATAATGTCATTAGCAATAAAATCCATGTTTGGAAAAATGCTTAGATGCAAGCATCACTGAAACGTTAACTTCCATTATTTCGTGGAGAGTAAGTGAGCTATGTCTCCAGGACCTAATCCTCTCGCAGGACAGTATGGTGAATACTCATCTTCCACTGCAGTTTTTACTCCCCCCATTAGGTGATGGGATATGGCTTCTGGTTAATTAAACTTCACTCAGCAATATTATTGAGCACCTATTAATTGCAGAATGTTATGGTGGGTGCCGTGGAAGAGCAGTGAGGCATAGTCTTCGGCCCTAAAGAGATTAGAATACTGTGAAGGAGGCAAGATATACACAGATAATTATAATTCAAGTGTACAAGCAGTAGGAGCTCCTGTGGAAGCAAAAAGGAGGAAACCTTGAATTCCAGCTGTGGACTCAAGGCTGGCTTCAAGGGAGAGGTGGGATCTCATTATTACAAGTTGGTGAGAGGTTGACAGGCACAGAAAGGAGAGTGGAGGGAGTGAAGGAAGGACACTTTGGATCACAGGAAGAGTGAAACCAGTGACCAGAGTGGGACATGTGAAAGGGGGCAGTAGCAAGCAGGAGGAGATGGGAATCAATGGGAGGGTTCCTGCCGCCATATTTGTTGTGTTTCTCCCGGAATGGTAGAGGTAGCAGGACAGCTCCTTAGCGCTCTCATTTGGTGCTCAGCGGGATGGACTTGTCTTTTCTGTGACTGCAGTCTGGGGAATGTGATCATTTGTCCTGTCCTTTTTTTTTCTAAGATTTTATTTATTTGTTTGACAGAGATCACAAGTAGGCAGAGAAGCAGGCAGAGGGAGAGAGGAGGAAGCAGGCTCCCTGCTGAGCAGAGGAGCTCGATCCCAGGACTCCATCCCAGGACCCCGAGATCATGACCTGAGCAGAAGGCAGAGGCTTTAACCCACTGAGCCACCCAGGTGCCCCTTGTCCTATCTTTTTGTCACTTTTCTTTAAGCAAATCCAAGTGAACAAGCTTTCTGCATTGTTATTATTTTTTTTTTTTACAGTTTCTTCCAGAGTCGTGTAACAATTGTTTTCCAGACCCATCTTTTCTCTCCCTGTTTATTCCATGTTAGTCCACCCATTCCTCCCTGGAAATTTGATTTACCAATCTTTTGTGATAATTTTACCTGATATGTGTAACATTCTCAACATATTTCACCAAAGAGCTACTGAAAAGTAGTAACTCGCTACAAAAGAAATCAGCCTCTTAAAAGCGCATCTATTCCCATGGCTTAGCAAATTCATAACAGATGAAAAGATGCTCACTGGGGGTAATAGGTCTTTCAGAAATGGTTTCTCTGCATGTGCAGCTACTTTGCAAGAGTTCTTCAGGAATATTAGTGACAGGAATGCACCAAACACTCTTCATCTCCAAAATACGACAGTTTAACCAATTTTTTTCTTTCCAGCTTGCGTAAGCATCAGAGTTCCTGGACAACGCCCTGAATTTTGACACTCCTAGAAATGGTAACTCTGAAAGCGAGTACGTCACTTGGTATATGTAGAATCAGGGCTTTCCAACCATATTAAAGCCAAAATGTTTAGAAAGCCAAGCCTTACGGTCTCCTTGGATTGTTTTAAGGATACCTCACCATTCTAAGCTATGATCAGGCCTCGGAAAAGATTCTATGTACTTATTATGGAATCGAGGAAAAAGGAAAGAATAAGGGAGAAAAGATAAAGTTGTGGGTTTTAGCGTGCAACCACAGAGATTATTACATTTTATTCAACATTCTGGAAATAATTTAGGAGGATAGGGAGACTTTACTCCCAGATCACCACACGTTTATTCAGTGGAAGCTAGCAGCTTGCCCTCGTGCCATTTGCAGGAGAAAAAAGGAGCAGAATGCCTGACTTGAGCATTGCTACATGCAGTATAAAATGCAAAAATAGTTTGAAGTTTTAATAGGATCCTGAATGTCGTCAACCATCAGAACAAATTTGCATTTCAATAAGTGTGGGGACAGAATGTATGCTGGTGGCCAAAGGCAACCTCATTTTCCATTTCCAGCGTATCATCCATCGTTCATTGTAATAGAACCTCTCTGCTTTTGTTTCAGCTTTGTCTCTCCTCGGGAATTCCAAATGAATTCCTTAAGCATCTGCATTGATCTCTGGGCCTGCGCTGTCTAACTGGAGCCGTTCGCGATGGGAGCTTCATTAACGGGGGAGGGCTAATCGTCTTTTGCCTCCGTGCTCATTCCCTCAATGCCAGCCTTACCTGAAGGAGACTTCGGACACCATCTCGGAAACAGTCTGCCGCCACCGCAGCATAAAAAGCCTTGATTTTGTTCTTTATAAGCCAGGCCTGCTTTTTTGCCATGCCACTGTTCATCTCTTTAACACACAGCTTGCGCGGTCCCTGTACGACACGATGAAATATTGGTTAGAAGCCCTGCTGTTACCCGACGCGCTGCTGATGTTTTCTAAAGGACAAAAATAGCCAGCGATGCCCCATCGAGTTAAGAAATGGGAAAGAGGGGAAAACACCTCACTAAACAGGGTTCACGCAGATTGAACCTTGTGAAGTGGGTCTGTGCTGCTCCCATCACTCACTTGCCACGCAGAATGTCCAGATGCATGAACACCTGCTTAATTAACTGCCTCATGCCAATGGAAGAAAGAGCTGAGGGCATCATAGCGCAGGAAAATGAAAATGCGACGGAAGAAATTCAGGAAAAATAACACGATCAAACTTTGACTCAACAGTAAAAGGCATGTTTAGTTACACTAAGGGAATCTCAGCTAGAGCCCATGGACTGAGCTCCTGGGAGCAGAACATGGTGGGTTCTAAGTTCTACCATGAACTACCACATCTTGACAATTCTACTAGGCCCATCCATTGCTTTTTGTGTGTGGTAAAAACACCCTTGCGTCACTTTTCCTTATGTAATGTAGACTTATTCCTACCCAAATAAATTAAGATCTCCCTCCACTCAAAGAATTTGGTGAGAACAGAGGTTCACAAGTCTATAGCACAGGAAGAATAGTAGAGCTGAAGAGAGAAGGAGACAGGTGTTCTCGTGGCAGATGAAACGGCTTATAATTTTAAGATTTGAGTTTTGGAAACTCATTTTAACTAAAATTTTGATTCT
The DNA here is from genome assembly GCF_009829155.1 of Mustela erminea. Taxonomy (NCBI): domain Eukaryota; kingdom Metazoa; phylum Chordata; class Mammalia; order Carnivora; family Mustelidae; genus Mustela; species Mustela erminea. Next base: position 68,338,528 of record NC_045618.1, on the reverse strand, counting down.
TTTCCTTCTTCCCCAAAAGTCCAAGCTAGCTCTTTTCTTTGTAAGTTTCAAAGCAAACCCCAAAAGTGTTTCTGATGATCTATAATACGGCTGATAAGCTAAAGAATCTGCTACTATTTTCCTAGGAAAATTCTTTCAACTCATGGAGAGATTAGGTATGCTGTTGAATTGTCTTAGATTTCTTACAAGCCACTTGGGATCTTGATGAAATGCAGTGTGTAGGTCTGGAATGAGGCTTAAGATTGTGCATTCTAGGGATGCCTGGGTGGCTCAATGAGCTAAGCCTCTGCCTTCGGGTTGGGTCATGATCCCAGAGTCCTAGGATGGAGCCCCGCATCAGGCTCTCTGCTCAGCAGGGAACCCACTCCCCCCACCACTGCCCACCCCCACCCCCCGCCTGCCTCTCTGCCTACTTGTGATCTCTGTCAAATAAATAAATAAAATCTTTTTAAAAAATCTGCATTCTAACAAACCCACAGGCGACGGATGCTGCTGGTCCTCAGGCCATGCTTAGGGCCACAGTCTTAGAGGGTATTAGATTGGAAAGGGCTTGCAATGTATGAGAAAGATGCCAGGCTTCGTGGTCTGCAGAACTGGTTTCAAATCTAAGTGTGGCCACTTTGGAAGTATTATTTCTGTGTTTTGGTCGATTTTTCTCAAAACAGGGGTAAAATCTCTATTCTGCAAGGTTGTTTTGAATAGTAATGATAAAGTGCCTAGTCTGATGTCTCGAAGGTAGTAGGTACTTCTCCAAAGTTGAATGATTTTTATTACCGTAAATGAGTGCTTACGATCTCATGGAAGCCCCAGATTTATTTCCATCACTATGTTTGCTCTACGACAGAGTGCTAAACTGGAAGCCAGAGTGTTGGGTGTAGATCTAGCTCTCACACTGACTGGCAGGTACCCCGGTGCCATGCATCCTCTCTTGGTGTGAGTTTTACATCTATAAAAATAAGGAAATTGTCTAGTTCATCACTGCCGAGTATAGTAGGCCCTGCCCATCTGCTGCTGAGCGTATGAGATATGTCTGGTCCACACTGAGATGTACTGGAAATGGAAAATACACACTGGATTTTGCAACCTTAGAATGGAAAGAAAAATGTTAAACATCTCATTAAAGTTTTTATAGTGTGCATATTGAAATAATAACATTTAGGACACATGATATTAAATAAAATCTATTAAAATTAACTATTCTTGTCTCCTTAAATTTGCTTTTTCCAATGGCTACTAGAAAACTTTGAATTACATATGTTACACATATTATATTGCTATTCCATAATACTAGATGATCTCTGTGATCACTTCCTTTTTAACATTTTATTTGAATTGATCAGATTCTTTATGTACTTATTTTCACCAGTGTATTTTCTAGAACTTGCCAACTTTTCAAAAGATTTTTCAAAAACAGTTTGGATGACTTACATTAAATTTAAAAAACAAAAGACTTCAATGAAGATGGGCTAGGGACAGTAGTTATTAAACCAGAAGACCTAACCTAAAGAAACATATGTCATTATGGATCAAATTTTGCTCAGGGTTCTAGAACGTCAGTGCATTTTTGAACCATTAGTTCTTCTTGGGCTTTCTAGGCTCTGTCAGCAGCAAAGAAAGAAGAAATATTTTATTCAGGAAAATTCAATGGTAACCCTGAGACAGAAGAATAACCAACAGCTGGAAAGGGTATTGGGCCATCAGTATATTGAGTTGTACCACAATGACTATGAGCCCCTGGGGAAAGTGGCATTTATTTAAATAAATACAGTCTAATGTATGTCTATTACTGCCACAAAAATCCAGATTAAGCATTAATTGTGACAGAAAGATTTACATGAATGCCTAAATTTGCCATACTGAGAAGTCATAAAAATATTTCAGGCAGAATCTCTCTTTGCTAAAAGCGATTATAATATCTTTGTAGCACACTTATGAATGTGAGAGAAGGCGGCAACACAAATGGAATAGGGAAAAACTAACTAACAAAGAGAGAAGACATACTCGAATATAGTTATTCGACATTCAAATTTATCATAGTCACCAAAATGGATTTTACCACTCAATTAAAATATTGGAGAGATTAGCTCAGTGAGGCTCCAAAATATGAATGCATAAATTAATTTAGAATTTGAACAAAAAAGCTCCAAAAATCTTATATATATATTATAACTCTGACATCGCTCGAGAAAAGGGTAAACAAATTCTATTTAGTCTACAGAAGTAGTTGATGTGATGCTACTACAAAAAAATGAGAATTATGAAAAGAATTTGCAAAGGAGTTCCAATATCATTAGTATCAAATAGAGAAATTTGGGCTAAAAGCAACATTCTTCCAGCATTCATTTTTCAAGACACTGAGAGTCTTGCTGCTTTGGCTTTGTTTTCATTGTCACTCTGGTTGGAAGGGTGGGAGAGAGAATTTTTCCTTTCTGTTTTGGTCCATATTTTGTCTCGCCTTGTGCCTAGTGCCCATTCATAGGTCATTTCATTTCCCTGCGCTGGGCCATGTCACTATCTTATACACATTGTAACAGAGACTCGATGGCTAAAGAAGAATAGATGCATCTATAAACATGCATCGACTTGGTGGTTGTGAACATTAAAAAGAGGTTGAAGGGGCAGCTGGGTGGCTCAGTGGGTTAAGCCTGCTTTCGGCTCAGGTCATGATCTGAGGGTCCTAGGATCGAGCCCTGCATCGAGCCCCGCATCCAGCTCAGCATTCAGCCCCGCATCCAGCCCCACAATGGGCTCTCTGCTCAGCAGGGAGCCTGCTTCCCCTCTCTCTCTGCCTGCCTCTCTGCATACTTGTGATCTCTCTCTCTGTCAAATAAATAAATAAAATCTTAAAAAAAAAAAAAAAGGTTGAAGGGAGAAGAAAAAATGAGAATTGTAGTTTCCCCTGGTTTGTCTGTCCTTGAAATGCACAGGATTTGGTTGCATTCCCTGACTTTTCTGAAGAGCATCTTTGAATTCCAATAGAGCTTTAAGTTTTATTAAGATATTTTATAAATTTGGGGTGCCTGGATGGCTCAGTCATTAAGTGTCTGCCTTTGGCTCAGGTCCTGATCCCTGGGTCCTGGGATCAAGCTCTGCATTGGGCTCCCTGCTCAGCGGGAAGCCTGCTTTCCCTCTCCTAGTCCCCTGCTTGTGTTTCCTCTCTCACTGTGTCTCTCTCTGTCAAATAAATAAATAACATCTTTTAAAAAATAAGATATTTTATAAATTTTAAGGAAAAAAGAGAAAGGGAAACAGTAAGGGTGAAATTTTGTTAAAAGGAGATCTACATGAGGAAGCTAATCAAAAACTATCTGTTATCTCCTTTATCATGAAAGGAAAGAACAGGACAATCAAAGTTTAAAGGACGTGAAAGAGTAGGAAACATTAATCAAAATAGATCTACATCTTGGTACATTTAGGTGAACTGAGTAGAGGAATACCAGTAAACCTCAGATAACATTGCTTTGGAGAGGGAGAGAGCCATGAAGTGGTTTTAACAGGGACTTGAGTGATGATGGTTTATTTCATTCTAAAAGTGAGTAGGAACATCCATGACAAAAATGTTAACAGTCATTAATTAAAATGAGTAGGATATGGGTGTCCTTTAATTTTATATAGTTTACTCATATGAAATTGCCCATGTTCCACAGTTTTGACTGACAAAAGTGTAAATTTCATATGATTCAATCTACTATTTTTCTTAATGTTTCAAAATTTAATAAATAGAAGCAATCTTAAGAAAAATCTTTATTTTTCAGCCACCAGAGCGACCAAATGTACTTAAAAGATGCTACTGCACCCTTGAAAGCCTTTTGCACCTTTAAGACAAACCAAATCTAGTAAAGAGGTAAGTGTTACATTTGGGGCACAAAAAAGGCTTTATCTGATTTGCGTTCTAAATCCCAGATCAATTGGATCACGTTTCCATCTTTAAGTTTTGTCTTTGATTTGTTTTAATAAAAAAAAAATACCCTGCCTTTAAACTAAAACTGTGAAGTAGATGAGTGAGGGACTGTCGACGCCTGCAGGATGCCTGCCCACGTGGCGAAGAGAAATGTGAGCTGACACCTTACAATTTTTAGAACCAGAGTGTACCCAGAGAAAGAAGACTCCCTACGCCCAAACTAAGTTATTGCAATGATTGGTTTTATTGTCTTCCTAACACCTATAAATAAGTGAGGAAACTGATGGACAAAGAAAGAAAGTGTGTTTTTATGTCATGGTACACGGGGTACAATCGGTAGAGACTGCAACTCCTGACTTAATATTTGCCTGTTGCCAAACCCCCCCGATCTGGACAATGCTTGACAATATGAGAAGATGCGGGGCGCCTGGGTGGCTCAGTGGGTTAAGCCACTGCCTTCGGCTCAGGTCATGATCTCAGGATCCTGGGATCGAGGCCCGCATCGGGCTCTCTGCTCTGCGGGGAGCCTGCTTCCCCCTCTCTCTCTCTCTGCCTGCCTGTCTGCCTACTTGTGATCTCTGTCTGTCAACTAAATAAAATCTTTAAAAAAAAAAAATATGAGAAGATGCTAGAAGGGTGGAGTCCTCCTCCCTCTGATCTTTCTGTGACTATAGGAATGAAGCATAGAAGGAGAAGAAAATTACTTTTGTTCAATAAAGCTTCTTGGGAGATATATATGTCGATGATTTAGCACGTGTTAACTCCGAGGAGGAGTAGACAATATTGTGAGTTACCAAGCTGGATTCCTTAAAACAAAACAAAACAAAACAAAAGATGCTCCTGTCTGAAAGATGAAGGATACTTCTGAAATATTTAGGCTGGGTAGGAAAGAAGCAAGAAGGAGGAAGAGGCTCCGATGCGGGAGTGTTAAGAGTTGGAGAGTTGGAAGGACACGGTGGGGGGCTTGGGGTCCAGCAAAATGAATAACTCTTTCCATTTCACTTTCAGCAGCTCCAAGGGCTAGTCCTTTAAAAACACCTTTGCTGTAGAAAATGGCAGCTGTAGCCACATACTTCCCATCCACCCCCTGGCAACGAAACACCAGTGATCTCTGAGTCTTGCTCCTTCCTTGTAGCATAACCACATTTTAAGTCAGCACCAAGATAAGCAAAGACCACCAGAGGGATGGAGCCAGAGCCTGCTGTCTTATGTTTATTCAGCAGGAATATGTAGCTCATTGTTCTATCATGATCATGTTGGATGCCCACAAATAGTCCAAAATCCAGTACTGGGATCTGGTTTCCCTAAGAAAGGATGTTTTTGGTTTTGTTGAAAGGGATATATTTTTGGAGTGAAAATGGCAAGCAACTGTGCTATACCAAAAATAATGGTGATGAAAATAACAGTTCCAGCAATAACAAGTACAATTAGTTGTGTAATTACTGTTTGACAGGTGATGTGCCGAGCCCTGGTAAGCTCACCTGCTAGAACTCTCACAACAGCTCTACAACATAGGTGCTATTATTCTTATGATTCCCATTTTATAAGGAAAGAGAGAAAACTGAGGTTCAGAAAGACTAAATTCTGTACAAAAGGGACTCACAGCTAACAGGTGGCAAAGAGTGATGCAGAACTTGACCGTGTGTCTCAGAAGCCCATGAGCACCAGCCTCCCAGAGCTAAGAACTGCATTGTCACCTCTCAAGATCATCGTTCCTATTTAGCCTTCCAATAAGGATGGCCCAACTACCGACAACTGTGCTTTTGGAAAAAGTTTTCTAAGGGTATGCAGCGGACTTCTCCCGTACCCCATTCCATCTGTTTCTTTGCAAAGATGATTGACGACTGAGCCTAGAGTTGAAATGCTGATGGCATCTGCAGCCCCAGGGGCTCACAGACAGCAACTAACTGGAAAGTCATTAACTGATGCAGCAACTCTTTTCTGTCCCCAAGAGAACCTCAGCACCTGGGAGCATGACTCGCAGGCCTTACTCAGAGAGACCAGCACAGTGATATATAACGTGGTCCAAAAATACATGTCGAACACCAGGGCCATTGGAGGCACAGACACAGGTGCATACTTCATATGATATTCCACAATCACGCTCTTTTATTAGAGTGAAAGCAGCAAAGGGTCAATTAAAAGCTGTATCTCTCGGGGCGCCTGGGTGGCTCAGTGGGTTAAATCCTCTGCCTTCGGCTCGGGTCATGATCCCAGGTCCTGGGATCGAGCCCCACATCAGGCTCTCTGCTCAGCACCTACTTGCGATCTCTTTCTGTCAAATAAATAAATAAAATCTTAAAAAAAAAAAAAAAGCTGTATCTCTCATCTCTTTGAAAAGATCTATTCTTCTTTGCCAACATATGACTTTTTATACTCTCAGTTCATTTCTCCTGTCCTAAAAATATTTTATTGCCTGCTAAACTAAGTTTTCTCTAAATTGGGAGAAGAAAAACACCCCAAACTGCTTATTCCATCAAAACCGGCTCCTGTATTATCTTGGCCAAAATGAAATTCAGTAATCCAGGGCACCAAAGTTGATAATAGAGAGAAGGGTGCTTGATAAGATTTTTAAAAGTCCTCTGGCATCACAGTGGGTCATTACTTAACCTGTCAATCTTATGTAGTCAGTAGCGTTCCTTCCACTCCCTTCTGGATAATTATGTTGAGCTATATTGTCTCAGTTACTAGCATATAAGCACTAAGAGGAAGGAGAATATGACCAGTATGGCATCTAGAGCATTGCCAAGTGTACAAAATGCTTAAGTGCTGGTCATGATGATGTGTAGTAAATTTGTCCCTGCGTCGTGGCACGGCTTTCTGTCAGCCCTTCTCCCTGGCAGGTGTTGGAAGTTTGGGTAGCGGTGCCTGAGTCTATCGGCACTTCCAGGGACACAAGTCTGCTAAGATCTTCTCCTCATGAGGTAACCCAGAGCACAGCTGGGTGGCCTGGACTGACACCCTGCTTCTCTCACTTTCTTGTCACGTGACCCCGTGCAAGAATTTCATTTTCTTAAATCTCACTTTTCTAACCAGTAAAAACAAGAACAGAGATCCTTTCTCCTTTCTCCTCACTAGACTGTAATATAGGTCAAATAAGAAAAATTGTAGGAAAATGCTTTGAGGAATAGGTATGTCCTAAAAAAATTCATTGAAGTAGCTAAGGACTTTGAGTGGCATGTGCGTGTGTGTGAGAGAGACAGACAGAGATGGAGATAGAGAGAGCGAGATTGTTATGGGAACGAAGTGGAGATAGACTGGTCTGATAGACTTACTATTTTGTTATAATTTTAATGCTTTCTCCTCACTTTGGAGACCGGTGATTGGTCAATAATTATGGTTCAATTTTTAGAATTTGCTTTGCATTCCTCCCAGGATAACCACCAATAAGTTACCATTAGTCTACCACATACTTCCTGAACAAAAAGGAACTCATTCATCTCTGAATGTTTATCCAAAGCATGGGAAACTTGGTTTAATTCTCTAGATATTTGTAGGGTGATCAATTTTATCCAAATATTTAATCTAAATTCTATGTGCTGTCATTTCAGGACATTATGTCTGGTTTTCATCTCTTCGGTTAATCTACATAATAGCACTCTCTGGCTCATTCCATCCTTTTATATTTCTGTGGACAGTTACTACCCCAAATGCCTTCCTTTTATTTCTGAGCCAGTTCTCTTTTTCTTGTCTCAAAGGCCATAATTTGGAAATATTTATCGCTTTTAGTTGGTCTCCTATGAAATCTGAAACACTTTTTATCCACTCGTTTAAATTCGGGATCATGGCCCTTGCCAGTCCTTGCTCTGTGAATCAAGGAAAGGGGCTCTTGTCCAAACTGCCTTGCCGTTTTCCTGTCACGGCCTGTACCCACCTGACTCGCCTGAAACAATACAGGGTGAGCAGGGAGGGAGGCATCTTCCTGGGGTGAAGTAGCACTTACCACAAAGACTTCACAGCAGATGCAAAGGCCACTATTCTTAGTAAAGGCATGAGTAATGTCCAAGAGAGCAGGTCTTGTCATTGGTCCCCCCGTTAAGACAATGCACTGGGGCCTGGAAATGGAGAAAAGAAGATGTAAGAACTGGCCATTATAGGAAGCCTATGAGCCAGAACAATCTCAGTGGAAATGGCAGGAATGGAGTGTTTGACCAACTAGGACAACCTCCCCGCTAAATATTTCTTGGGTTCCTCGCCAGAATTCTTGAATCATCCTATCTATTCATCTTTCCATCTTTGTATCCTTAGTTTATTAGTGATGGCAAAAATGTGAAGTAAGGGGGCGTCTGGGTGGCTCAGTGGGTTAAGCCGCTGCCTTCGGCTCAGGTCATGATCTCAGGGTCCTGGGATCGAGTCCCACATCGGGCTCTCTGCTCAGCAGGGGGCCTGCTTCCCTTCCTCTCTCTCTGCCTGCCTCTCTGCCTGCTTGTGATCTCTCTGTCAAATAAATAAATAAAATCTTAAAAAAAAAAAAAAGTGAAGTAAGGAAAAGGTGGTCTTGTGTTCCCTTTTTCTCTCCAGGCACCACGCTTTCCTAAATCCCCAGTACAGCCTGTCCTGCTCCAGCACCTATCTCCAGGCCACTTTCCTTCCTCGTCCCTGCAAAGGGAGGGGTGGTCCATTCAAAATAAGATATAACTAGTGAAGAGTTTAAAATGTTGCTTTTGGGGGCACCCGGGTGGTGCAGATGGTTAGGCCTCTGCCTTCAGCTCAGGTCATGATCCCAGGGTCCTGGGATCGAGCCCCACATTGGGCTCCCTGCTCAGCAGAGAGTCTGCTTTCCCCTCTGCCTCTTTCCCCTGCTCATGTGCTCTCTCTCTCTCTCTCTCTCAAATGAATAAATAAAATAATAAAAGAATAAAATTCTACTTTTCCTAAGAGAATTCAGTAAGCCACAGAGCCTTAAGCTGAATGGAGACAGCACCAAGGATTAAGTTCCTTAGGGGGTGTCTCTCTGAAATCGCATCCTGAGATCACCTCTCTATCTCTGTGCGTGAAGGTGACACCCAGCATCACGAAAGTTTACAGCTGGGGGTAAGCTTAGCTCAGAGTGGAAGAGAAGAAGCAGTCATTCACAGAGATGTTGTTGTGAAAATGAGGCAGTTCTGTAGGACTCTCTAGACTTAGAATGTACCCATAAAGCGTATCACTACTCGAGTGCATCTGTCTCCGCTAAAGGAAAGCCACTTCTACTGTGGAGAGACACCAGGATGCCTGAGAAGCCGACTTTACCTGAAATTTTTCACGTGGTCTTCCACGGTAGTCAATTCCAGGGCATTGTCTAACGCACTGACATAGGAAAGAGCCTGTGTGGAGGAGCCCCAGTTCACATCTGCGGACAACAGAAGATTTTGGCATTAAAAGCATTGACCTTTCTCTCTGTATGCTGTGAATAATTTTTATAAGTCATTGCCTTCTATGATTTTCCTTGGCTAGGTCATCAGTGAGGAGTGCCCAAATTAGAGAAAACACAAAGTAGTATTTCCTAGAAAGAGCATTGTGTCTTTCTATGAATGCTTTATGAATTTTTAGAAGTGAGATGGCTCTTTCCAGCTAAGGATCAGACTTTAAAGCTGCAGCCCCAGCAATTTTGCCTGGTGGGAGAGGCTATGTGATAACCACATTGCAAATGGATAGACTTGGATAAATGGTTAACCCCTAAATAAATTCAAAACATCTTCACAAATTCTTGGATTAAAAAGAGGCATTTCTTTTTTTTTTTTTTTTAAGATTTTATTTATTTATTTGACAGACAAAGATCACAAGGAGGCAGAGAGGCAGACAGAGAGAGAGGAGGAAGCAGGCTTCATGTTGAGCAGAGAGTCCGATGCGGAGCTCGATCCCAGGACCCTGGGATCATGACCCGAGCCGAAGGCAGAGGCTTTAACCCACTGAGCCACCCAGGTGCCCCTGAAAAGAGGCATTTCTGTAGACACGGATCATGAGCTATTTTGAATAGCTCAGGAATTCTCATTTTTTGGGGTATCCATGAAGAGGTTTCAGCAAGCATTTTAATTTTTGATCTTTTAGGACCTAATCTTCGTCATGAGGGAGGTAAATACTACCATTTCCTACCCGCTTTTTTTCCCTACCTTTTTTTGAAGAAAAAAAAAAATTAGATGGACCCTTTCATCAGGAAGTCCCTGGTGGGAATGTACAGATTTACTCCAGAGGGCAGACAGAATCATTTCCCTAGTCTTACTTGGAAGAGTCAGGGAAATGGTGGGGAATGATCTGGAGATAAAAAGATTAATATTGCCTAAAGTGTTGACTATGAGCCAAGTATTTAACGTACCTTAGGTATGCTACTTAACTTACACTCTACTTAAAATATCAGCTCCATCATGTCCTGCTACCTTGGCAAGCGATCAAGTTTCTTCATCTGTAAAATGGGTCTAAAAATACCCAATATGGAGCCTTATTGTGAGGATTCAATGAGTGCATGGTCTATAAAAGATGCTCAACATAGTTAAATATTATGCTGTATTACATTATTAATATCCACTGTCCACATGGCACACCCAAGCACATAGGGGCTGCTCAATATACCTTTGTTGAAGGAATGGTTAGTCGAGGAGCGCTTTCAATGCCCCCCCCCCCCCATACAGTCCTTATCTTACCTGGCTTCTTGTAAGTCACATAGATATAGAGGAAGAACTCAATGACGTAGGTGATGACAGCTGCCCACCAGTTGATGACAAACATAACTGCACAGCACAAAATAGCTCCAAAAAGAGATACCCACATGTTGTAAATTCCATATGCAGGTCTCCATCCTGAAAAAAAAAAGTCTCAGTGCATAAAAAAAACTTTTACACTATTGCTTTATATCACCGCATATGATTAAAATGCAGGCAACAGTTTTTTTAGCATAAAAATCAGCATGTTTGGGTCAAGCTCCCAATTCTGTTATTAGTTTTCTGTGATCTTGGGTCCCTGGCTTAGGAAAGTATACCAAATGAGAACGCTGTGAAATACCGAAAAGGTGTCATTTATGGCTTCTTCCTATGTCCTGCACGCCCCAATTATCTTCCTCAACTATGAGACCTTAAGCCTCTCCTATCTCTACCATCAGGAGCTGAAAGGAGGCAGGAGAGATGAGAAGAGTGGGGTCTAGTGGGAAGGATGGGGAAAACGCCTTGGTGGCTCAAGAAAGAGGAAGTTAAGACAATGGGCTTATTGTTCCGATGAAAAAGGCAGAGCATCGTCAAAAGTCAAGCCATTAACTTCCTGCTAGTGCTGTCTTTACCTTAAGAGGATAGTACTTGGGGATGGGAGGTCGAGGTACCAGGTGGTCGGTATTATAGAGGGCATGGATTGCATGGAGCACTGGGTGTGGTGCAAAAATAATGAATACTGTCATGCTGAAAATAAAAAATAAAATAAAGGGAAAAAAGAGGATAGTACTCGCCCTTTCAGAAATAATAATCTATGGGAAAAGAGGGAGACATTTCTCAATTGGCTTCTTAAACCCAATGCGTTCATAAGATTTTGCATTTTACAGTGAAAATATTTCTCAGGGTTCGTATATGCATGGGAGAGTTCCCTGTTCTCTTAGTTCCCTGCCATGCAGAAGCTGGGGAAGCTCTGATTTGAAGGGCATGTGGACAATGGACATTTTAAATTTGGAGTTGCCAAAATACAGAGCTTTCCAAGTCTTCAGGAGCAATTTCTGAAGTGGCCACAAGATGGAAATAGCACTTTGAGGACATCACTGAAAATGCCCTTATTTCTAGGAGTCTGGCTGTGTGTGTGTGTCACAGGGGCACTGTGTGTGTCATTTCGGGATTTTGTGTATCCACTTGTCTCTATGTGGGCTGCTCTTTTTCCTCTCTCTCCTTTTCTCTCTTCCCCTTTCGCTCTTTCCTTTCCGGTCTTTCCCTTACCTACTCTATTATTTCACCTTGTTTTTCAAAGATGAACATAACGTGGTGCAGAGGCACCCATTACTATAACTTGTATTCACGAGCTAGGACTTCCGGTTCTCTGCTTAAAAGAAGACAACACAACAGAAATAAAAATTCCTCAGTTATCGTCTGGAGCCGAGTGACGTTGGATGGACAAAAGCTTCCCTTCCATCCATATTCTGTCTTATTGGCAGCAGGTTTTCCAAAGGAAGCTGGAGACCACAGCAGGCCCTAACGGAGTGGAAATGCGTTCATATCCCTGAGAAAGACCCTCCTGGGGAAGAACTTTCTGAAGGTCAACGGTGATGAGCGTCTATTCTGGTGGAAAGGCAGAAGGAATTCTAATAGCCAGTGAAAGTGAGGAAGAGGGGGAGGTGGTGAGGTAGGAAAGGTTGTTCGGTGTGAAATTCTGCACCTCTTTCAACCACAGTCTGCGGAGGGCAGGGATGTCACTGGCTTCAGCGCGAATCTGCATTGACTATACTCAGCAGGTAATTATGGGAACTACTCATCCTTCTCTTCCGCACCATGGGCAGGAAACAAATTGATAGTAAGGAAGTTTCAAATATATACATTTATTCCACTTCTGTGGTCACTTTCACCCTGGAAATAAATAGTGGTGTTTTTCTACTGCTGAAATAAATGTGGTTTCTCTTGCCATGAATAATTTATTGCCGCAGGAGAAAATTGACTTTACGGTTGGTCAAAAAGGCCATTGCTCAAATGATTCTTTTTCTATTTCAGAAGTCACCATCCCCCCTCCAACTCACCAAAATAAAGTAGATTACGCTGCCCACTAGGATATAAGGATACACACAAACACAGATTGATCACTTTTCACTGATTTCTTTCATCTTATTGAGACAAACTAACTGTCTGCTTAGGGTTCTTTTAGTTTTGAAGAGTCAACTTACCCGGAGATTTGGCATATGAGGCATGGAAGCAGGAGAAATTAATAAGTGCGTAGGAGGCCAGGAAGAAGTTGGAGATGATGGGAGCAATGGTGTTCAGTTCCGCTGTGAACGAAGCAGAAGCGAGCATGTCCGTGTGAGTTATGGGACCAGGGGCTGAACAGCTGTCAGAGCCTGGAAGCTTGACTTTATTTGGAAATTGAAAACATAGCTAGCATCTGTCAAAGTTTAAGAACTTAGTGATTTTTCTTTGGGATTGCATTCATTTAAAAATATATTCTCAGCCAGGGCTTCCATAAAGCAAGGAGCAAGAAAACCTCCCAACGAGAAAATAGACGACAGACAAGCCTTCTACCTAGCAAACATTCAGAGGGGCGTGGGTAGAGGGTTTGGCGACTGGGCAGATGATAAACTCCCCTGCTGCTCTTCCAGACGTACCAAATCCTGCAATCTTTCTCTGCTGTGGATCTAAGCAAAAAACTCTGCAGGGCAACAGATTAGTTCAATACAGGGGCGCCCGAAATGCCTACCTGGAAATTTCTATGCCTAACTTGCACTCCCTGACTCTCAGAACTCTTGCTAGTCCTTTGGCCTTTTCTTAACATTTCTAGAGAGTTCTACCTCTTTGCCAAAAAAAATGTTTACCCCAGTAGCTAAATATCAGCATAATTTAATCCTAGCCAAATGGTTTGCTGTATAAGAAATAATTTAGAAACATTCTCATTGACATTCTCAGTGACACAAATGCAGGTGGTAGCTGGGCGTGATTCTAGAGCCTAGATGCCAGCAAGGACATAGGCAAAAATAGCTGCCACGGAGCTTGTGCAATGAAGCTCATCTAGGTTGATCTGAGCAATTTTTAAAGGGTAACATTTAATTTACACAATTTTTTTTTAACACTTCGGCTATTTGATCACATCAATGCATTATAGAACAATGATTCGAGATCTTAAAGTTTAAAGTATGTAATGGGATATTTCTGTACATAATCACTTTTTGTTTAATTTCTTAAAAAATCTAACAAACATAGTCCTACCTTCCCCCTCTTCAACCCTGTACAAATCTTATAAGGATTTAGGAATTACAGCCACTCTCTGAGTTTATGTGATGATGAAGGGCTTTTACTATTTGGCACCACTGTGCTGAGGAAGGGTCTGCCCTGCTAGACCGAGTGGCGTCACACGTGGCCTTGCCTTTTGCTTCTTTTCCTCTGATATGCTCACCAATAAAGGTGGCACCTTCGGGAGGAACGAGGAATGCGCAGGCTCCAGCTGACGAACGTGCCTCTCCAAGATTATGCAGCTGTTTCTATAATGCTAAGGGAGAGGGAGTCGAGATGATGGTCTGGGCAAGTGGTTCTCAAACCTCAGTGGGCTACAGATCTCTTGAGGAGCCTGTATACATGCAGATTCTTTATCTCCAGAGACTGATTCTAACTCTGAGGTTGGGCCTGAAAAATCATTTTGTTAACAAACCCCAAGTAGTTGGTTCTGATATAGGTGGTCAGTGGGCCACATTTTGTAAATGACACTTTAATTCTCCCAGTAGCTGCCAGCCCGGGAGATGTAGAAACAGGTGGCAGTTGGGGAAGGCTCTGGAATTAGACGATATTGGGTGGCTTGGAGGAAGGATTTGGTTGCATTTGCTTGGATGGATTTCCAACATTCGGATTCAAAGAAGAGATTAAAGTCCAAAGTCTACCTCTAGTCCTCAAACGCTCTCTACACACAAGGATTCCTCATTACCTTCTTAGTCAGACTCCAATAGTCCCAGTTGGGAGATTAAACAGAAAACAGGTAATTCTGCAATCTAAAAGGAAAACCCTACGAGTAATCAGAAGAATGCTTTGGTTTTCAGTAAGACAAGAAAACTACGAACCAATAAGAATGAACGCCATGGCTATAACGAAAGTAAGAAAGTATCCTCTCAGGGGTTCGTTGTTTTTCCCATATCCCTTTGCAAAGAACTGCAAGGCTTTGTAGATGTTGTCCTTGCACAGAGCCTAATGGAAAAGAAGGGGAGAAATTCGTCATTTAGATCTATGCACAGTCATTTTCCCTAGGTGATTCAAACAAGAAGATTTGGAGAAAGATGAAGCGATACACAATACGGGCACAAGTTAACACTGCAGTTTATCATTCTTTATATTATTTGAATCGATCTTGACTATGTGGCAGACAGCATTTGAGCCAGATGCAAACGTTAAACTGTTTCAGAAAATGATGGAAAATGATGGCTGGTGAGAACGAGTATTTCAGCTTGATCCACGTTCAGTGGGAACAGACATAGGGGGCAGCATGTGCTCTTAGCCTCTATCACCTGGAACACTTTGGGCGCGCTGACGAGGGAGGCCAGGGCTGAGGAGAGCGTTGCAGAAAAGATGCCAGCTGTGATGAGGGGGCCGAACCCTGATACCATGCTCATGACCTTGAGAAAAGACACACCAGTAAGGAGACTCACCCAACACACAATTAAAAAACAGACAGACAAACCAAGCCAAAATCTTACGCAAACGCTTCCCCTTCCACTTTCTGTGATTTGGAATCTCCGTTATAAAAGCCAGTTGCTTCTAAACAGATTTCTACACCCCCGCCCCCAACGCTTCACTCTCCAGGACCATGGCAGGGGCTTTCCCAAAACTGAGATCCATGCACAAAGTATTAACTATCTAAGTCTCTCCTCCCCACCATGAAATCTTGCACCATTGATTGGAAGATGCCGTATATCAGGCAGCAATCTTCCCTGGTGATGCAATTCACGCAACTGCCTGCTATCTCCCCACCGTAGGTAATGCAACCACAGGATGTGCTGCCTCATGTCCACAGGGCTCCCCTCCCTCACACATGAATTGTTCTGTGCTGAATTCAAATGGACCAATAATCAATCCGTTGTAAACTCAGAAGTTTCATGATATTACATGTGACATTCTACAAATGAAAGCAATAGCAATAAACTTTTTTTTTTCTCTTCAAACCTGGAAATTGTTCATTAGCCCATATTGACATGGTTCATGTCGACATCTTGAGAAGTCGTAGCCCAACCCACAGGCTGCTGAACCATTGCAGTTCATCCCAGAAATGACGGTGTCATTCATGCTTCCAGTGGCATCTCGGACCACACAAGCCCCTGGGGAAACAAGTGTGGCTCGTCAGTTCTTTATAAGGGTTCTGCTCCCGTAGGATTTTCTCCTGAAAACATAGTTTAATTTGAGTTGGTGCAGGTTCACTGCCATCCTCTCTGGTCATCCTGGGGACATGGTACCTGGAGGTTCCCATTCTCAGAGACTGAAGAGCACTCCCCGACTCTGACTGTCTGCCACTTCTTTTTTTTTTTTTTTTTTAGATTTATTTATTTATTTATCAGAGAGAGAGGGGGGAGAGAGCGAGCACAGGCAGACAGAATGGCAGGCAGAGGCAGAGGGAGAAGCAGGCTCCCTGCCGAGCAAGGAGCCTGATGTGGGACTCGATCCCAGGACGCTGGGATCATGACCTGAGCCGAAGGCAGCTGCTTAACCAACTGAGCCACCCAGGCGTCCCCTGTCTGCCACTTCTACTGCCTTGGGGGGTTTAGGTCCAAGCTCTCACCTACACTTGCAAGATACTTAGGGTTTGAAACTCTCTTTCTTTCTGAAACACACATGGCAGTGCTTTGCACATAATATTAAATTCATATTTCTAGCTAGGTGCTACTGGCTAGGTGTTTTTCAGGTAGAACAATTTATTTCCTCATCTGCAAGAGAACTAAGGGATGGCATTTTTCAAATTCTGGTAATTAAGAGAACTGAGCCCTTATTTTCAACTGATGATAGTCAGTGCATAATTTTTTAAACTGTTAGAATTCTACTTTATATAGAATTTTAAAGGTTTAAATAATAAAAAAATGTTTGGGGATAAAATATTGAGATTTCCTTAGTAATATTAATGGTCAAAAAATATTCTATCAAGTGTCAGTTTAATCCATTACTTTTACCCATTTTGCTATTTTTGTTATTTACCATTATAAACATTCTACGATGAACATCTTTGTGCACAATTTTTTTCTTCTCTATTTCAAAATATTCCTCTAGGATAGATCCCTAGATCAAAAAGTTCAGAACTTTTGAAGATTCTTGATATATATTTTTTCACTAACCATCCATAGGAATTTTATAATGATAATCTCTGCCACTATGTATTTGATAGAATTATGGAAGTATATGAATATATGTGAGAAATATATAGAAACGTCTCTGAACTACCTGAACTAGGATAAATATTTTACAAACTAAATCCCAAACAGTAAAACTGTTTATTTTGCTCTTCAAACTCCAGCTGGTATGAGTTTTCATGCCTTGCTAATAACTTTAAGAGAGGTCCCAGTGACAGGTACTAATGGGAACCCTTAATTTTATCCATGGAATTCATATCCTGTGAATCTGTGAAAGACTTAGAAATGACAGGATCTTTGAGTTGAAATAATCAGTTTAGGAATCCTGTTTACATAGCTCTGAGGGGTGACCACCTAGCCTCTGCTTAAACAGTTGAAATTATGAATGTTGCTTACCAGGTAAAACCATCTGTTCCAGATTTTACCTTTTTACTTTGTTAATTTTTGTTGAGCTTTTTGTGTATCATACTTTTTGACTTCTGTATAGCACAACTCCCTAAATTTCCATGAAGCCATGCCATGAGCCAAAATTTGCACTAATGACAGGCCGAGGACCCCAAGACTATCCTCTTTTCCAGGGAAAAGTATAGAAATGGAATCTTCTCCCCCGCAAAAACTGGAAGAATCTCTGAAATGAGGTCTATAACTTTACTCATTTCTTCATTTTTACATTGTGTGAGCTAGGAAACCATTTGGGAAATTTAACTTAAGGTGATTTCAATGTCATTTAAAAATATGTCAATTTTATAAGTATTGGAATAAAATCTCTCTTCATGTAACTAAACTTGGAAGTGCCACAGCAACATACCTAACATTATCCAATTTCCTCAAATAAGAGACAGTGAGAGAAGTGAGGGTCTCAGTTGACTGTTTTGCTTTTCTCTCCAGAAACCAATGTAAGATAAATGCACTTCCCTGATTTCCTTTAAGCAGACAATTGGGATGTGCCCTTCAGTAAAATGGTCATTCGGGCTTCTGCAGTGGGGAGCTATATTCCCTAGTGTGCACAGAAAAGAGTTTTCTTCTCTGAATGTTCCACATTTCTTCCTCTCCTCCTACGGGATAAGCGTGAGGTGACCCCCAGCCAGGAGGAGGCGTGGCTGCAGCAGCAGGTGGAATGAAAGTCAGCCTAGAAACAGCAGGTGCATCCACATATTTTCTGCTTAGTGAGCAATGTGGGGGCTGACCACCCACACGCCTGGCAGCTGGATCTTGTTCTGATTTCCTGCCAACTGGTGACAGTGACATTTCCATATTAGGGACAGTAGTGCCAGGAGGAGATACAACGATCAATTCTATATCTTTCATACATTCCTCAGGCTTTTCTTTTTGTTTTTGTCTCGTTTTGTTCCTGGCTTCATTTCTCTTGCTCGTTTCTCACCTGCCTCCCAGGGCAAGGGAAGTGGATGCTGGGAGTGGTGGCTTCTTTGGTGGTGGGATTATCACCTAGAGTAGCTACATGGGATTCTCTTTGTGTTCAGGGAGAATAACAATCTGATTAACTCTACCCTAGCCCTGACCCAGAGGTGCCGGTATTACAGCTTAATTATATTCAAACTCCTAAAGCGCCCAGGAGGGGAATTAAAAATGTTGTCTTTTAGAAAAAAACTTTCTACTTATGATCCCCTGAAAGCCCACTGGACATGTATGACCAGACTCCTTGTAATTCCAGCATTTGGACACCAGAGACACACGACTTACCTACACAAATAGCAACTCCTATGTAGGCAACAGTGGTGATGAAAATGGCCAGCATGGTTCCTCTGGGGATGGCATCTTGGGGATCCTATGGAGAAATAATATGGTGGGATGAAGAGACGGGGTGAAGTAAGAAACAGAAATGACTTGGAGTTATTACGGTATTTCCAATGTTTAGGCTACCCTTCCTGAGGCAGGTTCCAAAGAAAAGATAAGCAAATGGCAAAGTGGTGAGCCTGAGCTCTTTTTCGACAAAGAACAGGTGTCGAGGTGAAAAAAGAAATGTCTAGAATTTTGTGCTGAATAGATCTCTAATTGTCCAGGACAGAGTTTTTATAGAAAAGTAGACCAGTTAGCTCACTCAATGCGTCTCCCTCCCCTTTATCTCCTGGGAATTTCATGCAGATATGTCAAACCTTAAAGTATTAGGGGAAAGACACAAACATACTCCGCACATTGATGCACCTTGACAGTATCTGTATATGGGTATTAGTTTTGTACTAAGCTTAGGCTTGCCTTAAAAAAAAAAAAAAAAGAAAACTTGAAGCAAAAAGGATGATCTGCTAAGCTCTCCAATCCCTCAAATTTCCCATTTGGAATCTAGTTCAGGAATGACTACAATGGGAGATATTTCATTTCCATAAGCAGGCATAAAGAAAGAGGCAAATTTAAGCTTATACCAGAAAATGGGCTTCTCTTTTGCTTATGCATGCATATAAATTTACTGGACTGAGCTCACATCATATATAACATACCATTTTATATCCTATTTTGGGAGCTAAATCATAGCATAATCAATTTCCAAGCAGCATAACTTCTAAATAATTGAATTCATCTTAACAGGGATTATTTTTTTAACAGGAATTATTAAATGGAGATTTCAGTGTATTCTCGGTTATAGAAGACAGTGTCTGGCATATAGTAGGAGTCAATACATATTGAATTGAGGGAGGCAATATCTCAGTAGATATTAGTTCCCCACCAGACAATCTGAGATGTAGTACTACAAATATGCAATAAATGCAGTCAAAGTTCGAGCTTTTCTGTTTTTGTTTTTAACTTAAATCTGCTGATCAAAATCCATCAGAGAGACCAATTCATGGTAAATTTCCAACCTGACACCTGGAAATAACTTTACCAGTGAATTTGCCCTTAATGAGACTAAGTCAGCTCTGTAGATCTGCTCTGAACATTGATTCCTTCCCACTCTTTTAGGAATATTTACACAGAGGCATGGTTCTGCTGCACATATACCTAGACTCCTCCTTCCAAACTGTTGTCTACAAAAGTGATTTTGGGCCAACAGGTGCAGGGGAACAGCATGTCAAAGGAAGAAGAAGGTAATTAATTGTGGCTGACATGAGCCCCACTCAATCTCCCAATTCATGCTGTGTTTCAAGTTTGGTTTTATTAACTATTTCTTGTGATCTGAGTGGAAGAGAAGATTAAATTAAATGGGAGGAAAGGAGACATAGATACAGATATAGATATATGAGGTGTGAAGGTGGAAGGCAGTCATGTACCTCAAACATGAAAACTTAGTCTTCATGTAGAACTACTTCATGCTACAAACTCCGAAGTTACTTACTTAGAATTTACCTAAGGGTCAGACTTGACCCAATATAAATTAGGATGTCAGTATCTCAATGTATGATCATATATTCACACTGCCTACTCTGGCTCCCTTTCCCCTAAACAGAGACCAGGACTTCAACAAATTCTTCGTTTTCACTCTAAATGTTAGTTTCCATCTCCCCAGCTGTAACCTAAAAAATCTAACCTTCCTTCGCCTTTCTTCATGAGATGTTACATTTTTTTCTTAAGACAGAATACATAAACAATCTACTAGATAACTGTTTCCTGAGGGTCAACCACTTCTTAAACTTATATTTTGCACATGATTCTGTTCTTGCTTCTCATGACTCAGAGTAAGTCTGTCTTCACCTTAGACCATGAACAGCTTGGAGGACTGAGTGCTTCTTTGCTTCCCTAGTGCCTAGCGACATGTTGGCTGAGCTGAACTGATGACTTGTTTCTAAGGAAAGTGTAATATTCTTTCATTTAAATGTGTGCTTAGGGGCACCTGAGTGGCTCAGTGGGTTGAGCCACTGCCTTCGGCTCAGGTCACGATCTCGGGGTTCTGGGATGGAGTCCTGCATCGGGCTTTCTGCTCAGCAGGGAGCCTGGTTCCCTCTCTCTCTCTTTCTCTCTGCCTGCTTCTCTGCCTACTTGTAATCTCTCTCTGTCAAATAAATAAATAAAATCTTAAATGTGTGCTTACAGTTTGCAGAATTTTATTTGTTTATTTATTATTTTTTAGAAAAGATTTTATTTATTTATTTGTCAGAGAGAGAGGCAGGCAGAGGGAGAAGCAGGCTCCCTGTTGAGCAAGGAGCCCAATGTGGGACCCAGTCCCAGGACTCTGGGATCATGACCCCAACCAAAGGCAAATGCTTAACGACTAAGCCACCCAGGAGTCCCTACAGAATTTTAGATCAGTGACCTCTGATACTTTTCCAAATCTGAGGACACAGCAGCTCCACATACATAGCTAAATTTCATTAAGCAGTGATATTTAACTACTAGAATCATTTTGAACAAGTTACTTACTTTTCTGAGCTTCTAATCTATTTTATGCCATATCTCAACTCAAGAATTTACCATAGCACTGTGGTCCCTAATATGACAAATAGAAATGCCTTTATTCATTCACTAAATAAATATTTACTGAAATCTTCCTAGCTCTGAAGAGGCAACAATGAGTATAACCAAAAGCAAGGTCCCCACCCTCATGGGCTTACATTCCAGGGTAAGCACCTCTTGCTCCGGTCCCACCAATGCCGATTTCCCCTTGTATTATAAGGTCATCCAGCCTCGTCAGGACTTCTCCAATTAAATTGTGAGGGATCCCTTACTGTTTCCCAAATCCCCATGCCTAAACTCTTCTTTAGTCTTCTCTACCTGGAATATGTTTATATTTTCTCACCAACAATCAGTATTGAGCCTTTGCTTTAAGTTCACACTTCAAAGTAACATTATTGAGGAAATCATCCCGGCTTTAACGATTACCTGTTTCTTATGTTTATCTCACAACTTATTTAAACAGTCTATATGATTTTCATTTATACATGTCTCTTCATGGCTCTTACAAATATTTCTTGTCTTCCAAAGTTGATTATAAGTGTATTGAGGTAAAACCGGTGTCTTCTTTTGTGTATATGGTAGGGACTATTTACTGTTCCCTAATAATCATTCTCACCTTCCTCCTTTTAACACAAGAACTCCCTAAAATTCTAGTCATATGGCTGCGCAGCTAGAGACTACATTTCCCAGCCTTCTTTGCAACTAGGCAAGGTCACAGAGATTAAATTCTGGCCAATGGAATGTTAGCAGAAGTAATATATGCAAGATTCAGGAATTGCTTGCCCTCTATTCCTTACTCCTCTTCCTGTGGGCTGAAACATGATCTTGGAATTGACCAGTCATCTTTGCAGGTGAGGGCAAACCATAAGGGAGTGGTCAATCAAGGGAGGTCATCTGGGATCCTGGTCTACTGTTTGGAACAGACTTTTCTTATTCGACTCCATGGCCTATGAGCTCAGATTTTGATCCACTAGAAAAATAAACTTCTATCTTGTTTAGGCCAGAACTACCAGTCTTTTATAAAACATTCAAACCAATATTCTAACAGTGCTCATTACAGTACTTAACATAAACTAATATGAATGCAGTGCTAAATAAATACCATTTAAATAAGTGAATATACCTCTGAATGTAATGTCATAAAAATTCACTAATAAAGTGATTTTGAAGGGGGAGTGGGGAGGGTGTTTTTGTTTTGTTTTGTTTTCCCTGAATGTTATGTGCTTTTGTTCCTTAGGTGTTTAAAAGAAAGAGGTTGGTTCTGATATTTTTTTCACTGGGATATATTCATTTTGTTGGAAATGTTACACACTTCCCAATTTTCTCTACCCTTCCGATATCACTGAATAAGTACATCCAAAAGGATGGACTATCAGAAATAGGATGGTCTGGCATTTAAAATTTTGGCATTAAAAGAGAGAACTTTTAAATTACTGGGGACCCTTAATGGAAATTTTGGTTTTAACATCGATAGAGAAGTATGGTCACTGTTGACTTCTATAGCTTGCGCTGCTCACCAATGGCACCACCACTTCCCAGGATTACAAAAGCAGAGGAAAACGACATACCTCCAAGTCTCCTGAGATATTGGCACCAGCAAGAATCCCAGTAGCTGCTGGGAAAAAAATGGCAAAGACAGAGAAGAAGCCTTCCCCTTTTGTGAAGCTTGGCCCAAAGTTTTCCGCAAATATTGACGCTGCAACACAAATAATGAGAACATTATCTTGTAGACTTTCTTTACAGAAAAGGAGATAGAGTTTCCTTTAGCTTCTATCAATGTATCATGCAAATGGGTCCCTATATTCTAAATGGGATGAATCTGAAGATGTTGCTATACTCCTGATGAACCTCATGTTAGTATTTGCTAAGAGTCAGTATATGTATCGCAGGGTTTTAGATTTCTAGGATATAACTCTGAAAAAGTTTTTGTGCCAACAGAGACCCAGGCCTCCAGATATTTTTGAATCTAAAAGACTGAAAAAGAGGCAAAAGGTGAATTTTTCTCATGACCATGCTGTCATATTCCCAAGTATACCACACATGTACACTGCCTTGTACGTACACAACTCATTTCTTACGTGCATTAATATTCTAACCAAACACAGCTTTTCTATGCTTTTTTTTTTTAATTGTACGGGGTGGGTGAAACTATCTTAAAATTTGGCTACTTATGTTCTAACCTTCCCACTCCTTGCTCCCAGAGATTAGATCTTAAATTCTATGTCAAATTGTCATACGTAGCAAGGAACTTTAGTCATAAAATAATACTATCCCATAGGGGTCTCAACAAATTACTTAAATGAGAAGGGAAAAATGCAGAAGAAAAACAGAAAAGAAGGGAAGAAAAACAACAAACAAAAGATCTAGGATGATGCAGAAACAAGGAAAAAAAATTAAGTCATGAGAAAAAGTACAGCAGGAGCTAGAAGGAGGGAAAAGAATAGAAAGGAAAAGGATGTTAATATGCAAAAAAAACCCAAGACAAACTTTATAAAGAAAAAGAATCAAGAAGAAAGAGGTGATCTGATACCAAAAGGAAACAGACACTAGTGACTGAATAAATGATGAACGGAAATCTATTTTAAATCTCAGCAGTGGATTCTTGAGCAAGCTAGAGTGGAAAGCTAGGAAGGTGTGCAGAGGTGGAGGAGAATTTCATGCTTTGTGACATTCCCTCAGGATGTTATGCCAACTCCTACAATATTTTGTGCTCGCAAACCTGACAGTGATGCTTAACTAGGTAATGCTATAGATAAGCAAGATGCAAAAAAGTTCAGCAGGGGGGGCACCTGGCTGGCTCAGTAGGTGGCGCGTACAACTCTTGATCTCGGGTTGTGAGTTCCAGCCCCACAATGGGTATAAAGATTGCTTAAAAATAAAGTCTTTTTTAAAAAAAGTCTAGCAGGAAAATGATTATGTTATTATTAGGGTTCTCAGGGGTTGAACAAACTGTCTGAACGATGTTCTCTTTCCTTGCATATACAATTCTATTTCTACTATTTGATGGCAACAACAATTTGTCCCATACTTGAAGGTTTTCAAAGCACTTTTGCATCCACTATCTTATTGACTTCTCAACAATCCCCTCAGGAAGTTGCTATCACTCACACTACCTCAGGCAAATTTGTTAGGTGGCCAGTCTCGCTGGCAAGCAGTAGGATTAAGACTCACTCTGGATCTCCTGAGTCTAACTAATCCCAGGCTCCTCCCTGGATCACACTGGGATTCTAATGGCTGATGCGGGGGTTATAAGGGTAGATGGATGGAGGCAGGCAGTGGAGAACCATTGATTGCAAAGCAACTCATTTGTAACACGTACCTTGGTAGTTAAAGAAACCTCTGGACTTCTTCTCATTGTTGGACGGAATAACGGTTCCAATGAAGAAGTTTGCAATAGCAATGAGGAGAATGACCAGGAGTATCACCTGAGCCTAGAATGGCAAAGTGAAAGGAGGCCAGCTTAGAATGAACAACTTTTTATACAGTTATAAAAGTCATGTCCGCAGAAAGTCCACTGGACCAAGACTACGTGGTTATTCTGATTAGAACTACTATCCAGAGTCGGTAATAGTGTTCTCTTACAGAATGGCATCTTAACAAGACTTATCTGACCTGAGTGTGGAAGTTACATTTTCAATGGCGGCATGTGCGTGGGCACGTGAAGGTGACATTTCAAAAACATTCCAAGTTCTATGTGAGTAACTTACTGCAGTGCCCTCAGGAATATAAATGGAGCCCAGAGTTTTATTGCTGATAGCGTATTTCTTTTCTAGGCAGAGTGCCTATGGATTCTTTCCTTTCCCAGTGCTAAATGCAACAGAAGTTGCATTAATAACACAAAATTCATAGAGTTCTGAGATGCCTTGTACACTTGATGTCGGACTGCCTGTGTGTGCCCAGCACAAGTGGTTTGCACGGTTGACCAACTGAATTGTCTGTCTTTGTCCCCCTTCTCTCCCTGCTGACGTTTCAAGGGTCTATTGGCTTGGCATTCCTATATGCCGTTCCCTCTGTAGGGAATACACTTCTCCCTATGCTTTGTGTAACTATTTCCTTCTTCTCATCCTTTAAGTCTTAGTTACTTCCTCTGAGAGGACTTTCTTGACCGCTGAATCTAAATAATAACAGCTAACATTCATGGAGGGCTTACAATAACAGACAGATTTCACTTTATCAATATTTTTTAGATAAATAGTACCACCAATAACTATACGAAGTAGGTAATATTGTTATCATCATTTAAAAGGTAAAGACCCTGAGGTACAGAGAGATTAGGCACCTTTCTCAAGGTCATACATTACAAGGTCATACAATATAAACCAGATTCAAATCTAGGTGCTGCGGCAACAAAGCCAGAGCTATAAACCTACCCTCTATCACCATGAAACTACATTGCCTCCCTCAGGGAACAAAGTCATTGTAAGTAGATGCCCCATATTTTGTATCTTAGTACCCTGTTTATTTCCTTTAAAGCATGTTCACAATTTACCGTTTTATATTTACTTGTTTATCTACTTGATCATTACTCATATCCCCACAGACCATATGTTCAACTAGGGCCAGGATTGTGCCTGTTTGGGTCACCACTGAATATCCAGTACCTAGCAGAATGCCCAGCACCTAATAATCACTGAATTAATTTTGGTTTGATGTGTGAATACATAATCCACAAACAAATGCTGTGTAGGAATGCTTCTCATTGTCTTATGAAGGTGGGTGGGTTTGGCCACTTTTCAATCTCTGGAAATCTCCTTAAGTCTAGGTACGGTATCTCCAGGGACTTAAGACCAGTTGCAATTATATCAGTAACTGGAGAGTTATAAATCAGACAAAAGACATGCTCCTATCATTCAGAAATTTACTGTATTACTACTAGTTAAATCCACCCAGTGTCTAGTTCCAGGACTTACTCCCAAAATACTGTATCTTGGAGGAGAATGATAGTTGCTGCCTCTATGCCCTTCTCCCATCACATGTGAGAGAAGCCCATTTCCGTTGGGCCTCAGCACCCAGGTCAGCTGGAAAATGAGACACCAGGGGTGGGACTGGGAGACACAGGTTTCCAGCATGGACTGTTGCTACGACCGTAAGGGGCCTGGGTGTGAAGATGGCAGCAACCATGGTGTCTCTGTCAAGGTGATGACAGCACAAAGAAGGAAAAAGTGCAGGCCTGATCACGTGACACAGGAGCGGGAAGTCATGACTGCCTGGACCTCGTGTGTTTGGAGGGCTTGGATTTCCCTCCAGTGCTAACCTGCAGCTTCTGCCAGAGCAAGTAATAATAACAATTCTTTTTGAATATGGGGTTTGTTCTATTCCCGCAATTTGGTCAAGACCTCAGCAGCAGTGGTTGATAACATCATTTTGAGAAAATCACCTTTGCTTCCCATTCCATTCCAGCTACTGAAATTCCTAAGAGAATCACCACTGTGATGGAGCCTATTATCCGGATGTCATTGGTGGGATCCACCATCATTGAATTGCTCTCCTGGAACAGAAACAAAATTCGTGAAAATGGTTAGAGATGGAGGTGTTTTTTTTTGTTTTGTTTTTTTTGCCTGTATGTTGTATTGTAGAATTGAATAGTAAGAAGAAATACTATGCACTAACGACCATATAGGATCATGGAAAAACAAGCTGTTCCTAAACCAGAGATTAACATTATTTTGTCCTATAATAATAGGCAATTGATAGCCAAGGTTGGAAGTTGGAAATTCTAGATGCTCATTCTAGTCACAGCTTCTAAAGCTATTGCAGCACTGAGATAAGTATGGGTACCTGTAAACATATGGTTTTGTTTCAGAAGAATGACTACTTTTGTGTCTCAAGGGGAATCTTAGAGAAATAAAAACGAGTGATTTTCAATGTGAATATTGGAAAATAAGCATTATTCAATTAAATAACAAACTCCATAAACCAGATAACACATTTCTTGAAGATCACGTAACTTATGAACTGTATAATCCACCCATTTTCTCATCTAATTTTCAAATAAAGGTACTGCTACTAATTGAATTCAATGAATGCTATCACTACCATGAAAGAACTAGAAGTTAGTTCACCTACCAGCTAGTTAACACTCTCAAAGACAGACCGACTAGATGGTGTACTTAAACTAGGAAATGCTTAGTTTTCTGCAGTGAGTTGTTCTAATGTTTGAACTGTCTTTCATTTGGAAATCAATACCCATGGTAGTAATATTGCTGCTGATAACAGCATCCATTATTTATCTTTTGTTTCATGTTTTACACAGTGTTTCATGTATATTATCTGTTCTGTACCACATTTCTATGAAATCTATAGAACAGTATTATTAACCCATATGATAGATTTGAGAAACAATGTTCAGATGAATGGAGGGACTGGCTGTTTCTCTGAGAAATCTCTCAGCTGATCAATATGAGAGCCAGGATTTCAAGTTCTGATGCCAAGCCTAAAGCTCCTTCAACTATATCCAACTTCTGCCTTCTACAGAATAAATCTATTTCCTCTCATTCTGCCATAATGATATCCCCTAGTGCCCTGAAAAGGCAACTTGAACTGAATTATCTTATGTGGCTGAAGTAAAGAGAAACTTTTAATTACCTTAAGAAGATCTACCACTGTTTCAGCAAATCCCACCACATACATGGCAACAGCCACGGCATTGGCAAAAGCAAAGATCAAGCCTATAGACCCACCGAACTCGGGCCCTAAGCTTCTGGAAATAAGATAGTAGGCCCCACCTAAAACAAAAAATGAACATGCTTTACTCTAAGGAAGTGCTAAGGGATTTAGTTTCTATGACCAAATAATTTTGAATAATTGTTTAAAGATTTTATTTATTTATTTGACAGACAGAGATCACAAGGAGGGGCGGTAAGCAGGCTCCCCACTGAGCAGAAAGCCCAATGCGGGGCTCGATCCCAGGACCCTGGGATCATGACCTGAGCCGAAGGCAGAGGCTTAACCCACTGAGCCACCCAGGTGCCCCAATTTTGAATAATTTTTATTCTGTTAAAAATATTGCAACTTCTCAATGATTTTGAGAATCTTGTATCACTTTAATGAATAAGCTAGCCATCCTTTCTTTGTACTCTGTGAACTATAATAGAACACAGTAGAATTATCCTGATTTAGTAAATTCTGATTTACCAAAAGCCAATTATATTCAAATTGTATACAAATAAGACTACAGCAAACTTTACTAAAACAAAATACCTTGCCTTCTAAAAAAAAATTCATTGGTGAGTTCAAATCAGTAATGTAACCAAAGTAAAGTTTTATATTTGAAATTTCCCGGAGCAGGCAGGCTTAGGCAGAAAATGAAGTAAGTGAAGTTTATCATTGCTATTCTAACTTCCTTACTGGTGTACTTTTCTTGTATGTATTTGCTGCATTAAAAGGTGTCTGTTTATAGGTCCCCTGGGTGGTACTGTTAGTTGAGCACCAACTCTTGGTTTTGGCTCAGGTCCTGGTCTCAGGGTGGTGGAATTAAACCCAATGTTGGGCTCTGCTCTCAGCTCAGAGTCTGCTAAAATTCCTCTCTCCCTCTGCTCCTCCACCATGAAATAAATAAATTAATCTTTTAAAAGGGGGGGGGTATCTGATTATCCACTCTATAAACTGGAATTGGTTCTCTATGTTTTTAGGTCAAGAAGGCATGATTATTGCCAAATACCCATATGAGTATGGGGGTGGCAAAAGGGAAGAAAGGTAGGTTTGGAACAATCACTTCTCCTTTGAACCTTGAAAAGATCATTAAATATGTGTCTATGAACTTCTTTCTGTACACATGAAAGACTGAGCTGCTCTGGTTACTCCTAGAGGGTAGTGAGAACAGGTAAAAAAAGACTAGGTGTAGAGAGGCCTAGGTAGCTAGAAGCTCTGACAGACTGTAGGAAACTAATGACTTCCTGTACTGAGCTAGTCTTGGAGGTGGGCAGAAGTGGTAGGGGAAAGACACTGAGGGGCGCCTGGCTGGCTCAGTCATCAGGCTCCCTGCTCCGAGGTAAACCTGCTTTCCCTCTCCTTGTCCTCTGCTTGTGTTCCCTCTCTCGCTGTGTCTCTCTCTGTCAAATAAACAAATAAAATCTTAAACAAGCAAAGAAAAAAAAAAAAAAGGAAATAAAGAAAGACACTGGACAAATATATCTTAAAACAAAACAAAAACCTATCTTTTTAACTTTTTTTAAATTTATTTGACAGAGATCACAAGTGTGCAGAGAGGTGGGGGGGGCGGTGAGCTGGGGAAGCAGGCTCCCTGCTGAGCAGAGAGCCGAATGCAGGGCTTGACCTGAGCCAAAGGCAGAGGCTTTAGCCCACTGAGCCACCCAGGCACCCCCAAAACCTATCTTTTAAGGAAAAGGAATTTCCTCCACTGTAGTAACTCCTCTGGGTTAAAGGGTCAAAGCTCTCTTTGGAAATGTAACCAATTATCTGGGTGGAGTGAATCACTTCCTTTGTCTAGAGGTCCTTTAAATAACTTGGCGAGCCAGTTACTTTGGCTTGGTCAAAAGGAGAGAGGGGCAGGGGAAGCTGTGAGTGGGGCTGTGTTTGTGGGAGGGAGGGTGCTCTTAAAAGGCCCTGGGTAGGGAAACCTGGATAAGGTCCCCAAGTTGCAGCCCCAGGAGCCAAATAGAATGGGAGGGGGAAGACAGGAATTAGAAGCAATGATAAACCTCGCCCTCTTCATTTTAGGCCTGCTTTTTCCTGGATGATTTAAAGGTAACTCTTTTTTCTGTTTAGTTGTTTCTGTTTTCTTCTGAAGGATCTTTTCAGGCCTGGGGCCACTGGGAATGTCCTGTTGGGCAGAACTCAGGGCTTACTAAACCGGAAGTGTCGGCTGGGGTGCTGAGTGGGCCTGGGAGAGGGCCAGCCGGGCCCAGCTAAGGCACCAAGAAACCATGTATTTTACTGTAATTATTTATGCCTTCTTTCTAGACACCTAGTCACTCTCTATAAACATGTTTAATCACAGGAAACGGGTCAAAGAAAACCTTCTGGAGATCTCTTAATTTTAGTTGAGAGAATTTTGCCTTGATGTTTACATTTGGGTTAGTTCGTTTTACTTTAAAACTTTGGGGACTAATTATGAATATGAAAAATTTCCTTCCAACATTAAACCAACTGTAGACTTTACTCCGTAAGCCAAGCTTGTCGTCATAAGTAAATGAATTGACTTACCTCCTCTTACTACTCCATTTGTGCAAATAGCGGACATAGAAATACCTGTGAGTGTTGTCACCACCACACTCAGGCCGATGATGATGACTCCGAGACCTGCAAAATCCCCCAAGAAAGGAGTTTGGCTCCAGTAGGTCAAGAGGTCACCAGCAACTGGAGGAGGCAGCAGTCTGCGTCCTGTCACAGTAGGGTCTGTCTCCCCATGAAATAACCTGAAATGTTCTAAAAGATCCCAGTCCGTGAAGGTCTCGGAAGCACCTGCAATGTACTAAACTTTAAAGCTGAAGCCACGTCCAGGAATCATTTCCCCAGAAACACCGGCAAGAGGCTTGCCGACTGGCCTGAAAAACAAAACATTCGTCGGAGGAATCTGAGCACCTGGAAACTATGAGTTGCAGATGGGCCCGCGAGGTCCATTAGAGGCAATCCCTCCGCTGAGTGGCAGGGACCAGGACTGAGCTCACGGTACCTTAGGTTTCCTTCTGCATCTGGCGTCAAGAACAGTGGGCTCCTTGCTTGCTCCAGTCAAAAAGAAATATATAAAAACTTTTCCTACCCGTGGCAAGCGATGAGGACATTAGGTATCTTAGAAATGTTACCTCCACGAACAAACCCGTTAGTCGCTATTGCAGAAGTTGACAACCCGGTAATAGAAGTTACCATGGTGGAAAGAAGAATTATGAGAACTCCAAGACCTGTTAGCAATGAAAGATAAAAGACAGTACATTTTACTTTCCTTACTTGGGTTCCCTATTGCTGCAAACTACACTGCCTCTGATGTAAGTTTTCAAGTCCACGCCTTGGGCCCCAGTGGAGTTGCTTTCTACTCGGGAGAAACAGGCTTGCCTGGCATAAAGATCAAGTCCGAGGCCTGCTCATTACGATGAAGGATGGCTTCCAAAAGTAAACACAATCTAAAAGGTGCCCTGGAAAGGAAAAGTTGACTTATGCTGGTGTCCTGGGAAAGAAACTACCCCGGCTGTGGAAAGAGAAAACATGACATTTGACTTTCTCTCTTGCTCTAGAGGAACCTGCGTGAGAGAGTTGGGGGTTTGACAAAGGTTAAATCCTTCCCCGTTTTTCTTGCATCTGTCTTGCCTGGAGGAGGAAAAAAAGGAGCCAACTTGGATTACCTTTGAAAACACTCCAGAAAGGTCAGTGGTGAACTATCTGAGCCTGTGTTGCCTTTACCTTACAAATGATCATGCAGGTCACAAGTCTAATTACCTCCTCTGACATATCCATTTGTGGCAATAGCAGAGGTGGATAAACCAGTGATACCAGTCACTGTCACGGCTAAGCCGATGATAATCACACCAAGACCTCAGTTGAGAGAGGAAAAATAAAGGCAATTAAACAGTGGAACAATCCATTAGATCGTTTACATAAAAGCCAGCACGTCTAGGGTAATCACCAAAGAACCACGTTGAAATGAACAAGTTGGCTGGAAATCACCAGAGTAAATGCTCAGCTTTGAAGTTCTCTGCCTGTAGCAGCACAGATCCTAGAAAAAGAAGAGCTAAGATGTGCAGCAAAAATTGCCCACAATTGAACAACGATGGCTGGTCAAAATTTGACAGAACCCCATTTTTTATGCTGTTCTAGATACCTACAAACATAACAATTGGTCCATCCAATTCCAAGCTGCTCATATAACTGAAGAGTAAATGTTCATCCTTCCAGGTGACTCTCTTTTCATGTCCGTTTGGTTTTGTGGGAGTGCAAAATTACATACAATATAACGAGTTGTTCATCTGGCAGATAAGTAAAGTGCAAAGAATCGAATGGAACTATATTCATTTGTTGGCTACACGACCTCTAGCAAGTTACTTATTTTCTGAGCCAAACATGGCAATAGAATTAGAAAGGAGACACGCGTAAAGTGTCCGACACACTGAGTGGCCCTGCTTTTTTGGCCCATGTCCACAATAGTTACAATAGCTATTGTTTATTGAAAGTCTACTATACATCCAGCCAGGTGTCAGGTAGCAAGAGAAATGCAAGGAACAAATAAAATGAAATGAAAAAAGCTGCCCTCAAGCAACTTACAGCACGGAAGGCCAATGATTCTAGGAGAGAGAAAGTGATAAACCAGGATTCAGAGAAAGGCAAGGCTACTTTCAGTTTCAGGAAGGACACAGTCAGGATGATACTGAAGGGTACCAGAATCTGCTACCCTGAAATGTACCCCTTTAGGAGAAAAATTAGTTTGAGCTAAAGGCAAAAAGAAAAAAGCAGATACTTCCCCCTATTTGCCTAAAAGCAAGACATAAGTTTGTAAAGTGGCTCCATTTTCTCTACAGCAGGAAGAAGTTAAACATCAGAGCCAATTCTAGACCCTTATTAGCTGGAGGAGCACCAGAGGAACCTGCATAACGAACTCTTCTGATTTTCCAGTAGTCCCCCCCACACGTCTGCCTTCCCACAATCTGCCACCACCCTAGAAACTCAGTCCTTGCCCTTTGTCTTGTGACTTCTCTAAGAAAATCTCATACTCTTGTTAAAATGCTATGTAAGCCCGCTCCTTTGAATTACTCATTGCTGAGTCTTTTGTGTGTACACACAATGTGGAACTTAATAAACTTGTGAATGTTTTTCTCTTGTTAGGCTGTCTTTTGCCAGTGTTGCAGAAAGAAGTTTGGGGGCACAGGCACTGAAATCCCCCTGGCTCTAGCCAGAATGCCGTCCCCCTGAGTCTGTTTGACATGCTCCGTAATTGTTGGTGGCAGACTCTCTTGCTCCCTCTTAGATGAGAGGCCGTGATCCCTCTGGCCATGAGAAGGGGGAAGTGGAGGAGAGGAAAGACAGACAGAAATGGAAACAGGGCACTGGAGGCTGCCTCTTTTGAAGCTCCCAGCTGTATCCTGGCTCTAAGAGAAGTCTCGAGGCTACTTCACAGTTTGAAGTGCAGTAGGAAGAGGCTAACTATAAGCCTGAGATGTAAACTTGGACCATATTGCTTTGGACCCTACAAAGTTTGGTGTTGTAAGAAAGAGTTGCACTAAATTCTTCGAATCTGTTGCAAGGGATCATCTCCACATCACCATGTGGTCTCAGTTCTTTGTACCCCTACAGATAATTTCCTCTTATCTTTTGCACACTATTTTGCTTCTGATTTTATTTTGGTGACTTTTGATGTCAAATGTTCAGCTGACCCCAGCAACTTTGCAGAACTATATAGTTCGCATTTCAGGACATTAAACCTACTCTGATTACTTCCTTACCCTTATTTTCCCTTTGCTTCTATTTTACTAACAATTCTTATTTATTCTCTTACATTGTATATATTTCTGTAAAACATTTGAAATCCCAGAACAAACTTTTATACATTTAAACGGCAAGAGATTTACTTTTCTCTCACAATCAAACATAAAATCCCAGGGTAAGAGGCAACTTCTGGAACATTCAGTTTGTAATTTCCTCCAAGAGAGTTGAACCATCTACTTCAGGAAAGACCTGAAGTGTTTATTAAAAATGCCCAGACCCACAGGGTACCTGGGTGGCTCAATCCATTAAGCATCTGCCTACAGGTCAGGTGGGGCCGAGCCCCACGTTGTGCTCACCCTGGAAACTACCTTTCCCTCTGCCTCTGCCTGCTCCTCCCCCTGCTTGTGCTCTCTCTCTCTCAAATAAATATATAAAAAGCTAAAAAAAAAAAAAAAAAAAAAAGTGCCTAGACCCACTGAATTTGAATCTTTCAAAGTGAATCCCAGGATTCTGTGGTTTTGTAACCCAGCTTTCCAGGTCATTCATAGGCACCCCACAGTCTGGAGACTATTGCACTACCCCAGCCTATCTCAATTTGTGTTGCTTAGACAGCAAGGTTCTTTAGCTTTATCTTCAAAGAATTGGTTGGCAAATAATTAATCCAGCTCCTTCATTTTGAGATGAGAAAATGAAACTCATGGAGTATAAATGACTTACTTCAGGTCATACCTGTTTCATGCCTTTCTTCCATGCCTGATGTTTATTAGAAACTATCTTGCCCCAGCCAAAGTCTCTGAGACAGAGAAGAACAATTCAATGGCATTAATGGCTTATTCTACTATTGGCTTTTGGGGAAGAGAGAGCCCAAACTCATGGCCTTAGAGCAGCTACCCAAGGGCTGTAGCTACTGTGACTCGTGGCTCCAGCTTCCTTCTGGCTTCGTTCCCAGGATCTCCTCTAGAAAGTGTATTCAGTCTTTTTCTCCAGACTATCCCCACAACATGGCGAAACTACTTGGATTTGCTTCTTTTCTTACCCAATAAAAGGACTCCACAGGGACCCAGAAGATGACTTAATCAACTCATTTAGCTTTAAGTTCACAGCAAAGGCCAGTAAAACTGAGTAAGGTTGGTGATAAATTTCTACAACTCACTAAAGTCTACTTTCTGAGAACTAAAACAATGACAGACAAACCTTCATTCAAAGGAAAACCCGCTGGACACCCACTTAAAGTAGGATATGACTACTTAAAGAAAAAGTCTTTATTAAAACAATGCTGATATCTGAAAGTAGAATACAGTTTAACAGAAGACAGGGTTCTCCATATTTTACAATTTTATAATAAGCGTGAAACTGAGAAGACTAATGTAAGATCTGATTAAAGTTCAGATTATGGCCCAAACTCGTGGATGTTAAATAAGTTGCATTAGAAAGAATTACTCTTGCCCTTGGCTACGCTCACACCTCCAAACAAAGTAATGTTGCTTGATGATCTCAATAAGTTACTAAACTGCCCTTAAAAAACTAATTTTGCATGAAACCCTGGAGCAAACACTTGGCAATGCTAAGATGCAGATTTTCCATGGAACAGCATACACTTACTTTGGGCCCTGCGGCTGTAAGCATTCATTTGATATGCATCATAAAGCTGGCAAGCAGCCCTTTGTCAGGAACCCAGCAGTTGCCAAACATGAAACGTGGAAACACTATGGGAACTGGTTCCAGTGTTTCAATTTACAGCTCAGCCCTTTCTTGTTGCGAGTTAGTCTGCCGGTGATGCTCAATATGCTTTGAGGGGCAAAGGCAATAAATAAGGACCAAGTACCTTTGAATGTGAATTGAGGTACATTCTGGAGCAGTTATCTAAAAGCGCATTTGAACCTCTATGGTCTTGATACTCATGATTTATAGGTGTTCTCCAAAAGGGATCTATAATGTATTTCCCAAAATATAGAGTAGAACATCATTAATTTTTATCACATTGAACCAGGAACTTTGATAAAACTCAATCAAATTTTTCATATAAATTTTACCAGTATATTCTAGATTTTAAAAAAGTTTGCCACAGGAAATGATATTTTATAAAAGACCATCTTTAAGAACATCAAATAATGGTGTGGAAAGTTGTCAGCATTTGGTGTCAGAAGTGAAGTGTTCTCTGAGTATACGTAGGTGTTTTTCCTTTTGGTAACACAGTGTTTGGCAATAATAGGCACTCAATTGATGTCAAAGGGATGGTGAATTATACATTAAAAAAATCAAATAATCACTCAAAATAATTTCAACATCATGCATTCTCCATTAGAAAAATTAGTAATAGTTATATATCATAGTCATTTTATTTATTATTTTTAAGCCTCTATCTGGCAACATTTTATTAATCTTTGTTTTCTTACCCCAGGTACCTGAAAGTAACACAGTTATTTTCTTTGGAAAATGTTCAACTAATTCAGCATTAACCTGGTCACACTGTTACCACTTTTCCCACAAGCTGTTTTCGATGAGTGAAATGTTGCCAGTAATCATAAGGGAGATACACAAATGTCAGTATGTCCCCAAATATGAATAGTACTACTTCAAATGTATATGTCTCTCTATATCTGTACACCTAAAACTCAAGGGAAAGGTAAAAATATTTGCCTGAGCATTTATCTGGCTAGTGAGCTGGAAAATTCCAGTCTCCCAGAAGTTAACGCTTCACCTTTCCTCTCTGACAAACATCGTCAAAGAGGCAAAGGGAAAGAGCTGGCGCACAGATTATTTCTGTGACCTTCATCTCACATTCAGCGTTCATGGTCAAAACAAGTTGTGTATGGAGTTTATCCCTGACATTGAAAACTATACGCGGGGCATGGGGAAACATGCTTACCAATTCCAGCTTCTCCAACGATCCAGGAGAGGCGAATGAAGAGCATCACACCCCAGATGTTCAGCATGCATCTTACCTGTGGGTTGAAGGAGCATCAAAAGGGATGTGAGACACGAGAGTGGGGCAAAACCCAGCCCTCTCCATAATTCTGGTGTCCAGGCTTTGCTAACCCTGAATCCCCAAGGACACTGAACAAACAGATTTTATTTGGAAACATAGGAGCTTTCTCACCAGCACACCTTTCACCCATCCAAACTTCACAGCACCGGCTTTATCCTCCCCTTCCTTGTTTTCGGCTTCTTCATCTCCAGGCATCCCATCCCCGTTAGCAACCCTGTCAGCGGAACCTGGCGCCACTGCGACGTTCTGCGTTTTTACAGGTAGCAAAAGCATAACATTTGGTCAACACAGGGACCCGTAAAACTTTCAAAAGCAAATCAGAACAACTGACACAAAATTTTAGACACACGCAAAAAAAAGAAACATATTCTAGCATTTGAATAAAATAATAATTTTTTTTTTTTTGCCCTGGGCGCTGATGGGTTTGTTTTGTGAGTGATTTCAGGCACAGCAAGGCTGCATGGGTGGTAAAGGAACTTGGGCAGTTCTACTGGTGAAAATATTACCTTAAAAAACCAGTTAGATTTGGGTACATTTAGAAGACAAAAAGAACAAAGGAGAAAAAAAGAAACTCAAGGCAGGGTGCAAAGCCTATCAAAGTGAATGAGGGTCTTTGAGGCATAGTAGGAAGTTAATCTCATTGACGCAGACACTCTGGACTTCTTTCCATTAACCTCCCTGGGCTTCACTTTATTCACTTAAAATAATGATAATAAAACTTCTCTAATCATCATCTTTAAGAAGATTGAATGAAAGAACACACAAAGCGTTTCTTTAAAAACAAGAAGAAAAGGGTTACAGTTCCAAAGAGATTTAAAGATGCTATCTGGTGACAAGAATGCTGTTCCTGTAGAGGAAGTTTCTTTTACATTTGATATGTCTTTGCCTGAAAATTGCTGGATGTGCTAGTAGTCTTGTACAAAGGGTAAGAAGTCTCGTGACTGACTGACTACTAAAAAGGTAGGTTGAGGGCGCCTGGGTGGCTCAGTGGGTTAAGCCGCTGCCTTCGGCTCAGGTCATGATCTCAGGGTCCTGGGATCGAGTCCCGCATCGGGCTCTCTCCTCAGCAGGGAGCCTGCTTCCCTCTCTCTCTCTGCCTGCCTCTCTGTCTACTTGTGATCTCTGTCAAGTAAATAAATAAAATCTTTAAAAAATAAAAAAATTAAAAAAAAAATAATAAAAAGGTAGGTTGAGTAGAAATAAGGAGTAAGTTGTATAAAAAATGTCAAAAGCTTATTTAGTGGTTTTTTGTGACCTGATTTTGAAGACATTCCTTGTCAGTAGGATAATCTGAATTTAATGGGGGAAGAAAATAGCCCTGTTTCTCTCAAGTAAAGAACAAATCTAATTTCTCTTTTAGATATGACTTTGAATACTTTCAGATGCAGTCACTTAATTTAGCCTATCTGGCACCTACCTGACTCTGGCACCTGAGTTACCCACTGAGTTCCCCAAAACAATCTTATCCAATAAGGGGTGGAAACCACTGGGGATGTCTTTTAGATTCAGCACTTAATTACCATTATTAAAGAACAAGCTTATTCTATTTAAGTGCTCTAAATTAGTTTAAAGCTGGGACAACGTGTTCCCGCATTACTAGTTAAGGAGTCTCAGACAAGGACAATTGTCTCCCCCTCTAAAATGGGACTGGTGTGAAATAAATATTCAGTATTTATTATAAGGACTTTATTTGAAGGTGATCAAAATTCTTGTCCTTACTATGCTCAAGGTTTATTGCTTCTTTGGGCTTTGATGTATCATTAACATACCCACTGTAAGCTGACTCTAATTTGGGCTATTTGCTCCAAGTGACTGACTTCTTGTCTCCATGTTCTTCTACTGCTCTATGTAAATAAGGATTTCCTCCAACTTTGTTTTCCCACAAGATTTTTTTCATACTAGTACGACACTTGGGTAACCAGTGCAATTCAGTTTGGTAAGTCATGGTATATTAACTGGGGGATGTGGGCTACTTCTCCTCAATGCCTGCCAAGAGCCAACCATATAGCAGGTCATCAAAACAGAGTATTGAATCCATAAAGTGGATTTGAAGACCACCTGACCTCTAACCATTTAAGAACAGATGACCTTGTTTCTTATTCATTTTTGCCTCCTATTTCTTTTCTCTTCCATCCCTATTGGGTATTACATTTCTCATGGTTTCCTCTATGTAACCTACATTTGCAAAAGGGAGGGGGAAGAGAATGAATCTCAAGGCCGACCATCTTACTGTTTTTCCAAAAGAACTGGGAGTAAAATTCAGTGAAATGAATAGTTAAAATTTAGTCTTGAATTACCTGAGGAATATCTTAATTTTAAGCATCCCCAGTCCCTATTTGCCCAGAAAATTGAAAACTGACATCATATGTTCACATCAGAGTAAGATACGGATAAAAAGAAGTCCACAGAAATCGAGGCTGAACGAGCAAGGCAGAAACTGATTATCTATACCAGCTAGAGATGCAAGTCATGTGTGTAATTCAAATATTTCCAGTAGCTCCTTCTAAAAAAGTAAAGGGAAATTAAAAAAATAACTTGGGTTCAGATTTGGACCCTCAAGTTTTAAAAATATACTTAACTTTTTTTTTTTTTTTTAGAGATTTTATTTATTTATCAGAGAGAGAGAGAGAGGGAGAGAGAGTGAGCACAGGCAGACAGAATGGCAGACAGAGGCAGAGGGAGAAGCAGGCTCCCTGCCGAGCAAGGATCCCGATGTGGGACTCGATCCCAGGATACTGGGATCATGACCTGAGCCGAAGGCAGCTGCTTAACCAACTGAGCCACCCAGGCGTCCCTATACTTAACTTTTGAACAATATATTCTTAATGTTTGCAATTAATTCATTAGCTATAGTGGCATCCCACCTTGGAGGAGGAACCTGAAAATGGACTGTTTTAATAATATATTTAATAATATATTTTACTTAATAGACTTCTATAAAACATTATCATTTTAACATGAAAGCAATAAAAAAATTGAGACATTTTGCATTGTTTTTCACACTACGCCTTTGAAATCTGGTCTGTAGTTTACACTGATGGCACATCTCAATTTGTACTAGCCACAGTTCAAGGGATCAAGGGCAGCAGGTGGCCAGGGTTATCCTATTGGAGCGCACCTGTCTGTACACTGCAGTCTATTACAGATGGATGAAGCATTTGAGGTTTCTCTCCAGGCAATTAAAAATTCTATTTTTTCTCTGAATGGATTCTATACTCATAAGGCAGCTGAGTGATTCATATGTAACTTTCATTTTCCATAACTAGAAAATCAATTAAAGCACAGAATTGAGGAATGTGTTAAGATGCCCACGAATGTTGAAGAGATTATTTCATTAAGAAATTCAGGGGCGCCTGGGTGGCTCAGTGGGTTAAGGCCTCTGCCTTTGGCTTAGGTCATGATCCCAGGGTCCTGGGATTGAACCCCACATTGGACTCTCTGCTCAGCAGAGAGCCTGCTTCCTCCTCTCTCTCTGCCTGCCTCTCTGCCTACTTGTGATCTCTGCCTGTCAAATAAATAAATAAAAATCTTAAAAAAAAAAAGAAAAGAAATTCATTTATTTGTGGGCGCCTGGGTGGCTCAGTGGGTTAAAACCCCTGCCTTCGGCTCGGGTCATGATCCCAGGGTGCTGGGATCCAGCCCTGCATCGGGCCTCTCTGCTCGGCGGGAGCCTGATTCCCTCCCTTCTCGCTGCCTGCTTCTCTGCCTACTTGTGATCTCTGTCTGTCAAATGAATAAATAAATAATCTTAAACAAAAAAAAAAAAAAAAAAAGAAAGAAAGAAATTCATTTATTTGACTTGGTTTGAGAAAAACTTTTAAAATTGTCAATATTCTAGTTAATCAAGATCTCATGGCCAGACCCTCAACAGCTACTCATTCAGGGAGAAGGCAATTTCCTTTCCCTCAGTTAATTGTAGATCCCATGAGACAGAGCCCCTGGCCACTTGCTTTTTAAAGGCAATCTTGGGAATAAAACCTATGTTTTCTGATTAAACCTAAACTTGAGGGTTTGGTGCAGGAAATTGCTTTGTTCCTGGCTGAACTCCGGAGGTAACTGTGCCCCTTACATCTGGATTAATGGGAATACCAATGATTGTTTAAAAAAAAAAAAAAAAAAACAACAACTTACAAAATAGGCTAAAGGATGAATAAGATATTTAAAATTTCTCCTTAAATGGGCATTTCTATCTGGCAGATGCCTTTCTGAGCACAGTTTAATAGTTCTTCAATTTGTCACTAGGACATCACAATATGAAGCAAAAGGACTATTCTATGAGGGCACATCAGGGAACTCATCATATATGGAAGTTAGTAAGGCCATAATTTTTAAAAACTTCAAAAATAGAGCCAGTGTAGGATGTTCTACTCTTTCTTAGGTGAATATTTTCCATCTCCTAGAGTTTCAAAGTTTTTAATATATTTATGCCATAGAGGGGGAAAACCTTTAAATGTATATTTCTTCTCTTGACTATAAAGGACTGTAGTGAATTTTTAAGTACAGAATCCATTTCCATTGCTTACTCTCTTACAGGAGCTGAAAAATCACTGCACCGTATAATCTAGGAGACTTGGAATCTGGTTTCAGCTATGCAATTAATTCAGGGTGTGTCCTCCAGCAAGTTACTTAACCTTTCCTGGATACTGCCAAAGAGAATAAATCCAAGGGGTTTTCTGAAAATTTTGCTTTGAAATAATTTACTCTAAGGCAAAATCATTTTTCTGTGTTTGTCATCTTCTCTTCTAACATGGCAAAGCAAAACTTGGTTTCACTCTTTAATAGATGTCTCCTTTGTAAGCCCATACAGCAATTATAAAGTCAACTTATCATCAAAGTACTGAAAAGACTGGGTCGAGGGTTTGTGGGCACTTGATGGCTGAGAGTTATAACCAACCAGTGGCTGGCAGGCTTCTGGCTGGTGCATGTTCTTGAGACCAAAGTCTCAAAGACTAAAAGTTTTATGATTGCTGCCTGAAACCAGTTTTTCCCTCATACTTTGGATTAATTTGTTTGTTCACACTCCATTACCATAAATGATGACCCACCACCTTTCGTAAATGTATTTTAAATTGCATAGCTTTAGGGAGTGATTATTTATTTATAGAAAGTTTTACCTGGGCATTAAGTTTTCGAGAAGGTAAAAGGAGATGCATTAGGAAGAAAGAAAGAAAGAGAGAGATAGAGAGAAAGAAAGAAAGATAAATAAATAAATAAATAAATAAAAG
The DNA here is from genome assembly GCF_009829155.1 of Mustela erminea. NCBI lineage: Eukaryota > Metazoa > Chordata > Mammalia > Carnivora > Mustelidae > Mustela > Mustela erminea. The sequence continues at coordinate 68,296,736 of NC_045618.1, read as the reverse complement.
CCATTTCTCCCCTCCAATACTGATAAACCAGTGAAGTTTCAATCACGTAAAATCTTTTACTTAATATAAAATGTGTGATTTTTCAGACCTCAGAAAAATGACTGTCATCGAAGAAGAAAGAAATAAATATATTTATTCTTTAAATTCTAACTAGATAATATTTGCTACTATGCATGTTTTTAGGTTTCACCTTTTAATTTCAGGATGGTAGAAATTTTATCCCATCATTGAGAAATAGCTCCATAGATGTTTAGGACTACATGATTCCCTCCCAATTGTTTTAAACTTTCTTTTATTATTGAAATATTTAAATATATGCAGTAGTAGGGAGAATAAATAGATCTCATGTGCCTATCACTCAACTTCAACAATTACCAACATATGGCCAGTATTATTCTACTTAAACCTCTTACAACGCTGGGATTTTTTTTTAAAACCAATCCCAGTAAGGATCAGATAATTCCCAAGGTTCATTTCAGAATGAAAAGCACAAGTCTAATCACATGTCTATATTTTATGATCAATGTTATTATGGTTATACATTACTAGCCCTTTATGATAAAGGGGAGTATTTTAAATTTGGAAAATGAAGGTTTTTTTTTTTTTTTCTTGTTTTAACAGTTACTATAAACCATGCCTCTCAATTACTGCCCATGGTCACAATTTGTAATCACAATATTTTTACTGTACCTGAAAACACATAGTTCACGCACGAATTGACATATTTTTAGTAACTTAGGCCAAAAGGTGGCTACTGTGTGTAATAAAGGGCATAAGAAAACAAAACCAAAAGATTCTTAATATTTTCCACATATACTTCAAAGAAACTTCTACTTTACTTACCATCTATTACTGAATGCTAGAGACTACAGCTAAAACTTCTAACAAATATTAGGATGAGTCTTTAGTTGCAGATTTTCACTCCAACAAATATTTTAGGCCACTGGTCCTTACTGACCTTCAAAGCATTTATTGCCTCAATTTTCATGTCTATTTTATTTGGCTTGGTGATATTTCTAATTTTGGATACCCCTAGTCTGAATGCTAAAGTTCCAAATTTGAACTTCAAAACACTTTAGAAAATATTATTTTCCAGAGAATGCATTTGTACACCTTTGTCTTTTTATAGACTATAAACACTTATACATCTACCCATAACAATGCCGTTTGACATATAAAATAAATTCTGGAGAGTAGATATCAAATCTCTTTAACTGACTTTATACAGCAGCTCTTATAAACAAAAGCTTAATAAATGCTTTTGATGATGACAATGGAAAGGATTGAGACCTACAATTAATTCTATAGGAGAAGCAACATGATCTTTTGTTACAGTCCCCAAGTAAGGAATCAGAATCTCCTGTTCTGCCCATCAGGACTGAAAAGCAATTTCTTCTTTGAGCTTGAATTCCACTATTTCCTATTTCCACTATTTCCTATTCTTCTTCTTCTTATTATTATTATTCCTATCACTATCCACTATTTCCTATTTCCTAATTCCACTATTTACTATTTCCAAAGTGCTATGGGAGAGCAGGCTGAGTATGAAAAGTTCTGAAAAAGAACATGGACTCTAGAGTCAGGCAGACACGGGTTCAACTTATTAGACACATGACCTTGGCTTCTTGACCTTGGAAGTATACTGACTTGAGTTTTTGTTTTCTCTTCTAAAGGATCCATAGGATTTTATAAAACCTTTGCTATCTATAAAATAGCAATAATAACATTAGCTACCCTGAAGTGTTGTTCTAAGGACTGAATGAGAATTTGCCATCTGATACATTAAAAAAGTGTGAGCATCCCATCTGATACATTAAAAAATGCTCAATAAAAAGTTTGTTTTTACACCAGAGCGTGTGTATTGGTTTTTATTCACAAATTACTTTTTCTAATGCTTTTTATTCACAAATTACTTTTTATCGATGATAGCCTAATGGCCCCAATGTGAAGTCACCCCATTGTTTTTATTTTGGAAGAGTTTGTAAATGGTTGGTTTCCCTTAAAATAATAGTTCTATCTTAATTTTTACAGTATTTTATACTTTTCATAGTTTATTTCAATAACATGAGAATGCTGACTTTGATTGAAAGGCTGGATATTTTCCTGTTTTCTATATAATTATATTTTTCTGAAATGCTGGCAACAATGGTGGTTAGTAAGGCTGAAAATGAATTTCATTTTGGTTAGCCCTGTAGTTAGGAACTGTGTACTAAAAGGTAGCCACAGGAGTATACTGGACACTAAAAGTGGAATTATTTTTACAAAGTAAAAATATGAGATTAAACTTGTCAGATGTCCAACGATCATTATACATGTTTTGATATGAAAAGACCTCCAATGTATATTACTTAGTGAAAACAGTAGCATGCAAGGCAATGTGTAAAGTATGTTTCAATATGTGTTTGAAAAAAAATTACAGACAGAAAATTAAATAGATAGGAATAGAGAGACATAGATATATTTGTATGTTTGTATAAGCATAGAAAATTTCTGGGAGGATTTATAAAAACTGCCAGTAATGATTGTCCTACAGAGAATAACTGAAGATCTATCTTAGATAAGAAACATTTATATATATTTTTAGTACTTGTTAAATATGTTATCAGTGCATATTTTACTTTTAAAATAAAAATCAGCTAATATGAAAATTACCATCATTATTATCAACAACCATTTATTGAGTTTCTAACAATTGTAGGCACTGTACTACACTTTGCATACATATAAACTCAAGTATTTACAAACATCCTACAATATCAGTTGAAATTATGTAGCTTGCATAGTATTGCAGAGAAAGTAAAGGATGGAGTCATTATTTTCCTGCTTTTGACTAGTTTTTGGAAATCCATAATTCATAGCCACCCGTATAGGCATTTAGCTCTTTACTACACAGAAAATGAAAAGATTTCTTCAACTCTGATCGCAAATCATCGGGATTACAAGTTTTGTCAATATGTATCACTCCTAGAGTTTCAGTTAAGGTAGAGACTTAAAATAATATCTTTCAAATCTATTTTTCATTTCAACTATAAGGAAAACCTTTCACATTTTTTTTTTCTGACTTGCAAGTTGTAACTGGGATTTGCACAAAATCCAAATAGTCTCTGTCTAAATATGTTCTGTCATGTAGTATGAATGTACGATTCTCATATGGCTTTTTAAAGCATTAGAATCATGGGTACAAAAAAATGTCACTCGGGTGCCTGGGTGGCTCAGTTGGTTAAATGACCTCCAGCTTAGATCATGATCCCGGAGTCCTGGGATCGAGTCCCGCATCGGGCTCCCAGCTCCACGGGGAGTCTGTGTCTCCCTCTGACCTTCTCCCCTCTCATGCTCTCTCTCACTTTCTCTCTCAAATAAATAAATAAAATCTTTAAAAAAAAAAAGTCACTTGTACTATGTCAATTGGTTCCCACTTTTAAATTGTTTAGGTAAACATTATCATTTATAATTTTTTGCATACAAAATCTGTGATGTGTCTGGATATTATTATACAGCATTTGCTCTATTGATCGTTGCTAGTTGTAGTCTGAGGGACCACCATAAAAATGTCAAGGGCCACCAGGAAGGAGCAGCAAGCATAGCTACATTCCACTACAGGTCCTCATCTATTATGCTGTGAAGCAGGGGAAAATAGAATCAAATTCACTAACAAAGAAGAAAGAGATGAATTGAAGAAGGCCTGGATGATTCACGTTTGATATCGAAGGAGAGCACAGAAGTAGAACATGTGGAGAGGTGAACGGGGCCCTACAATTTTAGAAACATTAGAATGTGTATTCCACTGTTGTATTTGAATTCTGCTCCTAGTTTAGCTATGTGGATATTTCCGTATGATTTAATCAAGATGAGTAAGATCTTGGTAAGTAAGGGTTGAATTCATAAAAAGAGTGACTTATTACTATACCTATTCATTGAGAATGATTATTCAGGGCATTGGGCCTAAACCTGATTTTTTTTTTTTTTAAGATTTTTATTTGTTTATTTGACAGAGACAGATCACAAGTAGGCAGAGAGGCAGGCAGAGAGGGGGAAGCAGGCTCCCCGCTGAGCAGAGAGCCCGATTCGGGGCTTGATTCCAGGACCCTGAGATCATGACCAGAGCCGAAGGCAGAGGCTTAACCACTGAGCCACCCAGGCGCCTGTAAACCTGATTTTTTTAAAAAAAGTTATAATTATTTTAGAGAGAGAGAGCACAAGCAAGAGGGGCAGAGAGAGAGGGAGAAAGAATCTCAAGCAGATTCTGCACCAAGAGCAAAAGCCACCACAGGGCTCAGTCTCATGATCCTGAGATTAGGACCTGAGCCTAAACAGAGTGGCATATTTAATGGACTGATATTTAATATTTAATGCCACCCAAGCACCCGGGCCGAAACCTAATTTTTAAACTATTTAATTTGCTACTCCTTTGTAGCTGAGAAAAAAGTGTTTGAGGTCAAGGTTCAGTCCTTTGTCTCATTACATCTTTCCAAAACGAATATGATATCCCAAACAGCTGTGCAATCTGTCAGATACAGCTACTTCATTTCGACCCCGGTCATTCAGATGGCTTTGGAACAACCAACCCGACTATTGTTCCCTGAGAGGTTTTCTCCCCTAACATAAAGATTGCCTTAAACTGTGGCTTTGGGAATTGTAAACAAGCTACATATCACGCTCAGTATCGGTCCAAAGAACAATGCGAGTTTGCTCCATTTCCTTTTTAATGGAATTAGAGTTTTATTTTGTTTTGTTGTAAATTAGGAGAGGAATGTGAGTGAGGATATTTAAATTTTGATGGCAGTTTTGTGAAAGATGCAGGTTTTAAAAATTATCCTGTGTAATGAGGTTGATTATGGTAGGAGAGAATTTCAGGTCTTTTAAAAGTCTCATTTTCCTTCTTCAGAATAAACTGAAACCTCTTTAGAAGGCCCTAAATTTCTTTTTCTGCCCTTTCCGTATCTTGAAAACTTCTCTCCTCTTGCAAACCACTTCTCATTCTTTGCCTTCTCCCCTTTCTCTCTTCTTTCCTCTCTCCTACATGACGCAAAGTGACACCTCAGTCTGATTTCGGGAGCTTCAAATCAACCTCCTTCTCAACATTCTTAATGGGGGCTGCCATTTTTTTCTCACATTGTCACCTTGCTAACATCTTTTGATGAAAATGTCAAATATCCCAGACAAATTCTAAATCTTCTATCTGTAAAGAAACCAGCCTTTCAGCCCAGTGTTTGCCAGTATGGTCCATGGGACAAGTAAGGCTTGGTGGGGAGAAGGGATAAGGGTACAGAGTTCACAGCATAGTCTCCCCTCAGGAAGTCTCTCAGTCTCTGGTAGTAGGATGCAGAGTCAGGGATGCTGGGAATAAGGGGAATAAGTTTTAAAGATGGGTGTCCTTGTGGAAAAAAGAATGAGCAGAAACTAAAGGGAAATCTTCAACTTTATCAGCATCTTTCTTGAGAGCAATATTCTAAGACTCCCCAGAGTGGGTGATCATTTGATTAGAAAAAAAAAATTGTTAAATGAATGAATATGAAAGGAATTGTTTCAGTCAATTTTTTCTTTTACCTCAAAAGCTGTGCAAAAGTAAACTACATTTGGCTATGTGACAGCTAATTATTCTTTTGAGCAAGTAGTTATATCCATAAAGAATGATATTCATTCCAAACCCTGTTCCAGAAGAGCAGAAAGATAAAGTGCTTCAACCTATTTTAGAGCAAGGTATAGAAGAAGAAATCTACTGAGTTTATAACTGATTGCTACAAGATTAGAAAAAGTGCTGCCTCATGCTTCTAGCAGATTTGGGAACTCTGGCTATATTCCTTAAATAATGAAAAGTTTAGCCATGTCTGTTGCTTCTGTACTTAAATTTAATTTAGTTACTTTTACATGCTTAAGAGCATTCAGGAGCCTTAGGCAAAGTTTTGAAGAAGAAGGGATAAAATGCTGAATCTTATAAATCTTTGCTCTCTCTTTAAAGAATATAAAATACCCATGTGCTCCAAAGGCTTGCATCACGGTATGAAGTACAGCAAGGGCCTGTGATTGTTTCTTTTTTTGCAACAGCTGTGGAGGCCTTAATACTAAGGTGAAACCAGCTTAGTATTTAGCTTGACATGTTTAACCAAGTGTGCATTGAGCAGACGATAACGGTAAACAAGATACGACACATTGCCTAACTTTCAGAGCTAATTTTTTCTTTCTCTGTGCTCAGTCCATGAGCATTCGTGAGTCACTTCTGTGCATTTTCTGGTTATCGGGAAGTAAAGGGGCGCTTGGGTGGCTCAGGGGAAGTAGGGACAATCATGTCAGGAAGAAGGGTGGTTCGGAATAGACCTCTCCACCAGACATGGTGACATTCAGTGCGTTCTTAGAGAGCAGGAGATCGCCTGAAGGAGCAAAGGAGGACACTTGCCTGTGCCCTGAAACTTACCTTTGCAAGTTGCTCATGAATCTCAAGCAGGCTGGGTCGGTTGACCTTGGGCCCACTGATGCTACCGGTGTTGCGATAGTACTCAATCTTGGGAACGGCATCCACCGTGTTGTGGCCAAAGGTTTGTAGGTAGTATGTGTTTGTGTGAGAATCATAAGCATGAAAACTGGCATCTGTTTTAGCGTTTTCTCCATTTTGGAGGAAATTGTCATAGCACTCCTGATTCCCAGGCCTAAAGCTGATTCTGAATCTGTTATGGGTTTCATCCCCAAAAGAGGTTTCCTCATAATGTGGAGGGTCGGCATTGTTATCCACAGCTGCGCTGCTTTCATGACTCTCGTTTATGACATTAACTTGAAAGCGATTGCTATTCCCTGGCACTGAATCCAGAAATACATTGGAAGTGTTGTTCAGAGACATCTTCCAAAGTGGATTTTTTGTTTTTGTTTTTGTTTTTTGGACTAGGCTGTCTACTTTGTGGTTGCTTTTTTTTTTTTTTTTTTTAATCTATGTCTTTTCTCCTCAAAATAAACTCTATGTGTTTACTTTAGGGAGTTCCTGGCTTTTGTTTTAGAAGGACTCAATAAATAGATTCTTGATGCATTGTCTCCTATACAGTCTTCAGAATGTTCTTCAAAGCTGTCATTGAAAAAGAAAAATAAACTTGTTTCAAGAAATATAAATACATTTAAGTAGGGATGGGGCTATGAGGAAACAGTTTTATGTCACAAGACATACAATTTTAAGTTCGTTTCATTAAAAACTACCTGTCCAGGAACTTTAGTCACCAGAACAATTAAATCCCATAGTAAATAACTGGGGAACTGTTTCAGCAAACATAATTTTCAATGCAGTCACCAAACTGTTATATGTGTTTGTAGTATTTGTTTAGACTCAGTGCAGTTGGATTTAACGTGATTTTAGAAAAGATATAACTCTACCAACTGAGTACAGTAAGAGCTGATGAGAATAGTCTCAGTTCTCAGTCTGAAACACAGTTCATTGACCGTACTAAATGTTGAAACTGCAATCTATTTTATTACTGCTATGAATACATATTATGTGATAGTGATAATTTTATTATATGATGATTACAAAATTTAAAAAATATTTTTAAAACTTCTAAGAAATACATGCTATTAGTTTATAAAAATACATCCTGTGAAGAAGATAGCTTTGTAAATTTCTGGATTTTTAAAAAATTTCTGGATCTTTTACTGGCCTTTTTTTTTGTTCATACATTTATATTTTACAAATGCTATCATGGAATCTTTAAAAAAATATGAATATTAGGATAAGGAAATAAATTTCAGTCCTTAATAAAGTTGTATGCTATATTTAGGTAAAAATCACACCCTATTGATTCCCTTTAATGAAATAGTCTCAAATACATAGGGAAGCTTATATTTAACCATGAGATAAATAGATTACATAATCACTTTACAATCCATGAGCCCATCTTAGAACATTCTTTAATTAGAATAATTTTTCTTTATTGATACCTTAAATTTTGGCTTTTTAGAAAAACAGACAAATACAAACAAAACCTGCCTCTCTCCTAAAGTTCTTAAGCTATCTATTTGAACTAAAAAAAAAAAAAAAAAAAAAGAAAGAAAGAAAGAGAGAAAGAAAATTTTAACTTTAACTTGCAAATAAACTTTTATGGGGGAAATTATAAGTGAAGTTGTCATCTCTTTAGTTTTTATAGAATATACCACTTCTTATTGTAGTCTTCAACATCTTTTACTTTTACTCCACTCCTCAGAATCTACTTTATGACATAATATTAAGTGTGATTTTTACCCCACCCAACAATGTTTAACTTACCACCAGAAGAAGGAGAGTTCTTCTCAGGAAATGTTACCTGTTTCAACATCACCCAGACATATATGGGGCACTCAGCTTTCAGCCCAGAATCGTAGGCTTCTTCTCATTGGTTGGAATCTTCCTTGAAAGAGATGATTGAGCAGTGATTGGTGTGGGATCAAACTGTGGGCGCTGCCCAGTCATTAGCCCTGAGGAAACTTAAGTAATGCCTCAGCTAGTAACCAGTAGTAAACCATTAATCCGTTTAGATAGGAAGTCATATAAAGTTTCTTTAATTCATAAGGGGAGTTGGATTGCTCAACAGTAATCATCCAATAAAATATAAGCAGTGCTTCAGTCGTTCGGTGCTAAGTAAATTGAATCCCATTGTCTTCACATGATTCCTGGTGACTTCTTATTGTTTAGCATGTATAGCAAAATCTAGGCTTCCAGAGATAATTTCTATACTTTGTAAATAGAATATGGTAGTTGAGGTCATTTCATCTTGCTTATAGTAGATATTAGCTTAATTCTTCTCTGCATGGGAAGTGAGCAGATTGAATGTAGACTCAGTTATTTACTGAAAATATTTCTGCTTAGTGGGAAAACCGTTTCAAGCAAGAATGAAACTATGTTAAGTTTCCCAGTGGCCTTTTTGTCTTTACCTGACAAAACATTTATTTCAAACCCGGTTTTTTAGTTTTGTTGAGGGAAAGGTTTTGTTCAAATCTGTGAGGTCCTGATTATTAAGAGAGCACAAACAATTCCTCTGTGCAAGATCTGTCACTGGTTTTCGATCGGGGTGACTGAATGAATCCTCCTTGTCTTTTATAGAAGAAGCTGTCCAAGTGATTTCCAGCTATCTGAGCAGCATGATTGTAGCTTGACGCAGTGGCTAGGAGCAAGACTCTGAAGTCTGTATACTCAACTCACATCCAGTTTTGCCACTTCCTGTGTGAGCTCTGGCAAATTGGTTGATCTCTCTGTGCCTTGACTTTCTCAACTGTAAAATGCAGTTGTGAATAATAATGATACCCACCTTGCTGTAAAGTTATCAAGGGGATAAAATGAGTTAATTTGTGTTGGATTTAGACCAGTCCTCGTTTGTACTTAAGCACTTTCACTGTTTTGGAAATATTTACAATTCACTGATGATTTTACTTAGTCACATCGGAGATTCCAGGGTGAATCATTAGAGATTGAGAGAGGTACTATGCCTATTAAAGTAGGAGAAAAGGTAGGTCAGTGAACCAATGCTGGATTGTAGAAAAGGGTCTGCAGATACCTAAGTAAAACCCCTTAGATGTTAGGCGAATGTCATGTGAATGTGTCCTACATTGGAATGATTGGGAATGTGTCCTACAGTGGTCAATTTCCTTTTTCCTTGCTGCTTGTCTGCCTGACTACAGTGTCGTGTGAGGTAGTTTTAGTCTTGGTCTTATATCAATCAGACATTTTCATTCTAAGCCTTTTATCTGTAACTGTGAAATGAAAGTATTTGTTCTCTATTAAGGGGATTCAGACGTTCTGGAGCAGATCGGAGATGGTTTGGGGGATATGGATGAAATTATACCATCCATAAAGCCAACCTTGAAAGGTAAACCCAACTTGGGCTTTTCAGACATGTGGGTAAAGTAACAGGAGGAAAATGTCTGGAGATATGCTCCTCTATTTTTTCTCTTGTCTTTTCTGATGGGGCTCTCAGGAAGGGGCAGCTAGGGGATCATCTGACTGTAACACTGGACATTCCTAGAAGAATTAGCATCTCATGAGTTTTCATGATGTATGCATACTGTAACCATTCTTCATATTTTTTATATTGTTTCTGGCTCTGAAAAAAAGACACTGATGATTCTTTCCCTGCTGCTACCCTCCAAAAGTCCAAGGTAAACAAAAGATCATGAATAAATGCTATGGATGAAGAGATGTTTGGTTAAAAGGGTTTTCATTTAGTGGGACTGAAAATCATACTTTGGTGGAATTGATGATATCTGAAAAGCTTTCGAGTGTTGAACTTTCAGAAACAAGGCTGATATGTCATAAACTTTTCTTGTGTTTTGGGTTTTATGGTCTTTCTTCTTTTCGAAGGAAAAATCTGTCCTTGTTATGTTCTAGTCACCAAAATGGAGGGTCTTGCTGGGTATCCTCCTTGGGGGACAAATGGTGCATCTCATACTTGGATGTATACCTTAATAAATACTTAAGAAGCCTGGGTCTCAAAGGAGATGCTTAGTGTCCTGGGCACACATAATTTTCACTACATCCAGCTGACTTGGCTCAATGAGATGTTCTTGGACAAAACTAACTGGCAATAAGGTGTCCCAGGCCCACACTCCTGTACCTACTGGGGTTCAAAGAGCTCCTTGAGGTGTGGATTTGGTCCAGAAGATTAACACCGATGTGTTCTAAGTCTACTGGGAGATAGAAAGTATCAGGAATGAGACAACTTGTTTTGGAATGTCATAGACTTGAGCAATAACCATACTTGTAAGGTGTACAGAAATACTCAGGATAGTGTCTTGGAGTACATCATGGTCTTTATAAACAAGGCATCTGACATTGGACTGCCCATGTTCAATTCCTTAATCCACTGAGCCACCCAGGTGCCTGCCCATGTTCAATTCCTAACACAACCACTCTCTCACTTGATGACCTTGGAAAGTTATTTAATCTCTCTCAGCTTTAGTTCCTCATCTGTGACATTAATATAATAAAATGGAAATAGTAGTATTGAACTCAGAGGATTCATAAGGGTATCAAATCACATAATAAGTGGAAAGCACTCAATTTAGTGCTAACTCATAGTAAATATTAGCCTTTTTTTTAGTGTGTTTGGCAGTTTTGTGTTCTGGTGACACAAATAGTTTTGTATTTATTTATCTCCTACTATATTCTTCCATTTGTTAATCAGAAAGAATTTCATAGTTCGAAAGAATTTTAGAATAATATAATTCTATCTTTTCATACATCAAATGAAGAGAATGAAGATTGAAGAGGAATAACTTACACTAAACCATTCCTTCTTGAGGTTTGAGAATCTCTATTTCTATTGCCAATGAGGGTAATAAATAATGATGGCATGGTATGTTCCAACAATATTTTATGATTTTCAAGTTGCTTTCACATTCATTACACATCACTTGGTCCTCTCAACATCCCTGTAAAATATGCAGGATAGGTTTCTTTATCCTTGTTTTGCAGATCTGGAAAAGTGTTCCTTAGTCATAAGGCTAGTTCTTGACTAAGTCAACATTAGAATTCAAATCACAAGAGATTAGACTCCTAAACTGAAAAACATCTAATGACATCTTAAGTCTTCATTCATCTCAGGTCTCTGGCTTCCAGATACATTCACTGGGTTCATAGGGCACTAGAATCGAAAGGGACCTTAAAAATGCTTTAATTAGCCTCTTCCTTGAAGTCCATACAGGTTAGATGACTTGTCCAACCACACGTGTTTATTGAATTTACTGAATGAAATGAGCTTCTTCCAGCATGCTCAAGGAAATTACAATTGTATCTTCCATGTGTCGTAGTGGCATAGCCCTAAAAGCCTTAATGGTGGAACTCTCACGCAAGTGCATATTCAAATGTCCCTTTATCAAACTCTTCAACTTCATCTTCCCATGTAGAGGAAGGCATGCTACTATACGGGTCTAAGAGGATTTTGAAGCATCTGATAATAAGAAGTCCCAAGAATATACACAAAATCCCAACAAAAGCAAAGCCAGTTTTTTGCTCCAGAGTCAATGAAAAAGCTGATACTTCGTTGACACTCATCTTAGTTGAAGAGTTGCCACAATAGGTACTACTCATTATTCACTGTCACAGCATTATGGCTCTTCAGAAGTGCTGAGGGAGTCACCTCTTGACCTAGACACAAAATTGGACTCAGTTTAGTGTTATTCGTGTATGGTATTGAGCAGGTAACCTTTCTAAAATCTGGCAGTTTTCAAACTCTCTTGACTTAGCTCACAAAAGACATGTGAAAACATCAGATATGGATCAGGATCAAATTGGCATTGGAGATGTTACTTCTATTGTACTCATTACGGAGTTGCCTTTGGGGACGCCTGAAACTACCCATACGCACTGAATATAAAATCAGGTATGAAAGTGAATATTCAAATAATTAACCCCAGAAGCTTTTGGTTCAGTGTAAGATGGTTAAGTCATGGCTTCCTTGACCTGAATTGTCACCTAATATTTACTTTGATTTTTTAAAAAAATTTTTTAAAGATTTTTATTTATTTATTTGACAGAGAGAGATCACAAGTAGGCAGAGAGGCAGGCAGAGAGAGAGAGGAGGAAGCAGGCTCCCCGCTGAGCAGAGAGCCCGATGCGGGACTCGATCCCAGGACCCTGAGATCATGACCTGAGCCGAAGGCAGCGGCTTAACCCATTGAGCCACCCAGGTGCCCCTTTACTTTGATTTTTGCATGTGTAGATAACATCATAAATAATCATAGGGTGTAGGCTGGTCACACCCAGGTCACCTGGTGACCCTGTAGGCTGGTCACACCATGTTTTAAGGTCTCTCTCCAGTGCCATTTTGTCTGATGTAGATTCTGATCCTTTTAAATAGGTGCAATGTCTTCTCTCTTTTTCATTCTCTTAGCTTTTAGACTTATATACCTGTGTTTTCTTTCCCACGACCGCTCCATATGCTAAATATTAATTTCTTAAAGAGATAGATTGTGTTTACAAAATTATTTTAATAAGAGCAGTATCCAATATAGCATCTTGTAAGTAGTGAGCAGCAGTAGCTGTGCATTAACCGTCTCCCCACCGGCCCCATTAGCTTTCAGCACCCTAAATAAACATAAAACCAAGTGAAACAGCATTATTTGCTATAAACATTCAGCTTCAAGATGAGCTCCCCAGTTCTCTTCCCAAACAGATTTCCAGTCCTAAGCTCCTTCTGTACTGAGATTTTAAAACTACAGCAAAAGTATTCACAAAGTATGTGTTGGATTGAAGCAAAACAGATTTTCCCATTTGATGTCTTAATGTTAATTAAATTAAGATTGTTTAATTAAATCAAATGGTTACTAACCCACAGCCACCCTTCTTGAGTGGACTTCTAGCAAGTAACTTGTCATCCAATAACAAAGAATAATAGATTTTTCTTGTTTGCATTTTTATTACTGCTTTTTCTTATAATTTTTAAGAATTACTTACTAAAATGGCTGACCAAATTTTTTTGGATTCGATTTTCAGAAAACGATGGATACAGAAGAGATACGGGATGTAAAGAGTAAAGAAAGGAAGTAACTAATAAGAACAAACTTGTAGCTTTCACAGTTATTCACTAATGAATAAGCCAGTTAATATTAAACAATATTTTACTTTATAATAGTTTGGATTACAAAACAGCTTTACCTTTAAACCTTAAGTGTCAGGAATATTTAATACATTGTGCAGTATGCAGTAACGGAAAAATATTGTTTCAAACTTCTCTGTTATACTTCATCCCATCAAATCATTTTTTCTTCCTTAATATGTATAGTACAGTGACTATACTTTAATTTTTTAAAAATTTAGTATCACTTAGATGGATCAGAGTGATTTTTCTGATTGAGCTCTTGTACTATTTATCCTGAAGAAGACATGAGACTGGACTGAATATCTAATGACCTTGGGACTTAACAAGAACTTTTTTCCCTGAGGAAATCTCCATTTTTATTGCTTTTATCAGTTAAAGGTCTTTTGCTGAGATCCATACAGTCTCTGGTTCATTTGTTTAACAAGTGAAGACACTGAAAAGCAGGATGTTTCTACATGGACATGCTGAACCAAACCTTTGTTGTGTAACTGATTCAGCCAAGTAGCTAGTTTGAACTATTTTTTTCATTAGAGTCATGACTTTGCTAGGCTGTATTATTTGACTATTTCAGAGGATATGCGGATAAGAGGAAGCAATAAACCTGCTTTACTGGTGGATGTGTGTGGTGTGTCTAACAGGCTCCCTTCAATGCAGGACTTCTTGCCCAGAAGCTGGGAGTGCTGCCACTAGATAATCTTCAGCTGTATGTAGCCCCTTTCGTGGGGAGCTGCCTGCCTCATGCAAGGTCACAGTCTGTTCCCAGGGCAGACCATTTCTAATGACTGATTGATGCAAAATTAAAAAGCCTGGTCATTTCGACTCAATAGAGCACAACTCTGAAAGACCATTCTAGGTCTAGAGTTGTATATACAGTAAACGAAGACTGTACTGGTTCTACATTATAGTTCAACTTCTGCACACTCCTGCCTATTCCCCACTCTTTCACAAGTGTTGGGCCCTAGGGCACCACTTAATAAATGTCCTCACACTGAACTCTGCCTCAGAGACCAGTTTCTGAGGAACACACTTGCAACAATTGCTAATGCAAAAGTTAAAACATCTGGGCAGTTTTAGTAATAATCTGTACATTTTTCAACTGGTCCATATTGACATTATGTAGAAAAACCTAAACTATGTATAATTATGATATTAGTTCAATTTATTTATGTTGTAAAAAATCATACTGCAGACAGAAACAAAGGGTTGTAGCTAAGCATTAAAAGAGTTGTCAGTTAGCTCCTAATGAATAATCCTCTAGTCTCTGTTATTTATATTAAAGCCCATCAATTGACCAAACAAACAAACAAAAAGAGGCATTTTCTAGCTGTAGCAATAAAACATTTATCTCATTTGTCACTATTAAAATTAAAACACAGTATCTTCCAAGTTTGAGATACAAGATCTCTTATTAAATTACCTAACACACCAGATAATGCCTCCTCCTGAGAGTCTCAGACAATCTGAATTACTTTCCTTTTTAATGCAAAAATAACTAGTTTTCAAGTACTAATTACAGTTCTCAGCTTCTATCATAGTTATCCAAAAAAGTATCTGAACTGAATCAAAATAAATGTATTGAAAAATCTAATTTTTGATGAATAAAGTTCTAGTTTCTGAAAATCTGATTTTTAGGCATCCAGAAAACATGTCAAAAAATATTTAACATTTAGTTGAAGTGAATAAGAAAACTTCTGTTTGATTTTAAAAAATTGGCCTCGGAGATAAATATCAAAATTCAGCAGCTCAGAGTTCAGTGTTTCTTATTTATTTTTATCAGATTGATTAATGATAGCATTCCTAGAAAGATTCACATGATTTGTACTCTAGGTGATTCCAACCCGTAAGGGCAAGGGTCCATGCACAAACAGGAAGAAAACAGCATAGGTTTCTACAAAGGCAATAGAAGGGAAGAGGGATGGGGCGCCTGGGTGGCTCAGTGGGTTAAAGCCTCTGCCTTCGGCTCAGGTCATGGTCCCAGGGTCCTGGGATCAAGCCCCACATCAGGCTCTCTGCTTGGCCGGGAGCCTGCTTCCTCCTCTCTCTCTCTCTGCCTACTCATGATCTCTCTGTCAAATAAATAAATAAAATCTTAAAAAAAAAAAAAAAAAAAGAAGGGAAGAGGGAATAAACTTGTATTTAGCATACACCATATACCAAACATTGCTTTACATCTATTATTTTTATTTAACCCCCATAATAACCATACAAGGTTAATATTATTATCTTTAATATCCTGACAACAGAAGAGATGCAAAGCCAACAAATTTAGAGGAAATAGAGATTTCACTCATTTAAGGATCAGGAAAGAGATTGTAAGAAATTGTATTTGAGCTTAGTCTTGAAAAACAGAAGATTTAGGTATGTGCAGAAGGAAACAGCATGACAATAAACACGAAGGTAGAAAAGTGCTGAATTTGTTCACAGTTTGGCACAAGTAAAGTGGAGTATGGGAAACAGTACATTAGAAAGGTAGGTTGAGCCAAGATGGGAAATTCTTTGACTGTCAGGCTGAGTTTGCAATTTATTTGCCTAAAGGTTGAGTTGCTTGATGATGAGGCCAAAATAGACAAAGATTTCAGGGAGCGAGCACCATGGGAAAGAAATGGTCCAGGTGAGAAGCAATGAGGGCTTGGACTAACAAAATAGATATGTGGGAGAGGAAATGGGTTTTGAAGATATTTGTAAAGATATTGGGGAAGTTCTGGCAAATGACGGAAGGTAGAGGGCCATGGAGAGAGCGGTATCAAAGATGACTCCACTCTATTAAGCCTGGACAAGTGTAAAGACAGTGCTTTCATTAACCAAAATTAAGAAAATATGTACAAAGTGTCAATTTAGAAAGTAAATGAAGAGTTTAGTTCTGTGCTTAGCGAACTTATGGTGTCCATACCTGGGACATAGTAGATACTCAATAGGCAGTTTTAAACAAATTAACCCAGATCATGTTGTTTAGCATAAAATTACTGGTGGGAAGAATATCTTAAGGATATTACTGACAAATAAAATTTGTGTGGAAGAATAGCTCCAGGATGAAGAGAGTTTAATACACAGAAGAATTTACAGATCAAAACTTAAGAGAAAGAAAGAGTTGCTGAGTTTTGCAGAAAAGGAAGACCAAGGAGGGTGCTAACTGCATTCAGATATTTGAAATGTTACTGTAGGAAGCCAGATCTACTTGTTCTGGATTGATCCAGAAAGCAATTTTTATGTCATCCCATTAAGGTTCTATTTGCAGTCACCAAAAAGGATTGAAGATGAAAGAAATCTAGCAATGAACCTCTGAGAATCCTTCTCTTACAAGAGGAAAGCAGGATCTGCTAGTGGAGTTGTATTAGGAATGATCAGAGTCATAAGTGACTCTGTAGTAGGAAGTTCACTTAGAACAAAGGAAGCTAGAGTTTCTAAAGGTATTGGTAAACAGTGTCAAATTCTGCAGCGGTGATAGAAACTACGTGCTGAAAACAGGGCCTTGGGTCTGGCCTTCAGAATATTTTCATTACTTTAAAAATTGTGGTGGAATGTCCAGGAGGGACACTAAATTGAAGAGGGTTTTGGAGTGATGGGTAATGAATAAATAAAGCCAAATGATAAAAGAAACTTGACAAAAAAGATGTTTTACTTGCACAAAAATTTAAGTGCAAAAGTTTAGATCTAAAAACCAATTATTTCTAATAATAAGGACATGATTATATATTCAAATTTTAAAAGTAGAACCAAATAAATTCAGTTGGGGTTCAAAGAACTGGGGAATTTCTATTTTTAGCCAGAAATTGGGGAGATAAAGAACAGAGGTTTTATTAATATCTTAAAAGAATTTGGACTTTTAAATTCATTTTAAAATTCTATCTATACTAAAGATGAAAACAAGATACAAGTCAAGGTAAACAATTTAAGGGTAGTATTTAAGATGGGAAAAAAAGTCTGACCATTGCTGCAGGCTGTCTCCATAAGCAAATAAATAAAAAGTTAAGCAATTGCCTAACAATATGTTCAGCAAATAGATGCCCTTGGTAATTTAAGCCATAGGTGTAGCAAATGAAATACCAATATTTTCAAGCCTATTTTTTTTCAAACATTTGCCCAAACTTTCCATTTTACTTGCTGTGTGAAATGAACAACTTGTCTCATTTCAACAGCAAGTTCTAAAGTTTTTGAGAATATATTGTAAGTGCAATGAGCTTTGTACTTTTCTATTGATATAGAGCATAATTTGATGAAAGAAAGTATTGCTAGTAACAAAATACTGTTAAAAATAAATAGAACTCTCCACTTATAATACTGACTTCTTCATAATCAATAAGATATCTGAAATTACTCGATGAATGTGGATAAAAGATACATTTTCACTTTCTCTAGTCTGTGACAGAGATGGAAAAGCAAAATAAATCATTAGTTTCTGTAAAACAGACATTTTAATGCCT
This sequence comes from Mustela erminea, assembly GCF_009829155.1. Lineage (NCBI taxonomy): Eukaryota > Metazoa > Chordata > Mammalia > Carnivora > Mustelidae > Mustela > Mustela erminea. Next base: position 68,278,771 of record NC_045618.1, on the reverse strand, counting down.
ACCTCAGAAGGAAAACATCATCTTAATATCTTGTTTACTGGGAAATAGAAAAATGAGAGACATTTAGACCATGAAGTTATAAAACCAGGATAAATAAACCCTGTTGAGAAAAAAGAAATGAATTTTCAAAAAAAGAGTAGATATAAAATTGTGTAGTAGAAGTTATTTTAAATATGCTACACCACAAAAAATGAACAAGATCAACATATAGGTACTTTAGAAATGAGCAATTGAGTTGAAAGTACATCACTTCCTTCATGACAACTGTCAGGAACTAAGATTTTTAGGTCCTGATGAATCATAGGATTGGGCCAACAGTATAGCTGTAGACCAAAAGGCCAAAATCTCACTTAATAGCTTTGTAATTAATAACCAATAAACAAAGTCTTTTTATGATCATACAAATCATACCATTGTGAGTAGTCAAAGATACCAGTATTTTTATACCATATATATGTGTGTGTATGTATATAATATGTATAATATGTATATAATATGCATATACATACACACACATATATATATATAACCACATATGACATGGATGTTGTATGTGATTTTTTTCTTCTGTGAATAAGTTACTGATTAGAAATATAAAATTTCACTTTTCAGAAACCTATAGTTTGTTTGCATGCCACAATGTTGCAACCGTAGAAACCAATATTGAAAAGTATATGCCCATTTAAAAAAAAAAGAGAGAAAACCTCTTGTATTTTATTTTAATCAACAGGTTTTTTTCCCTCTGGTATATTTATCTAGTAATGATAGTCCAAACAGTATATCTGAAATGACAACTATTATAGTGGAATATGGTATTCTCGGTGAAAAGTATTTTGATATATCAGATATAGTGATCTTTAATGCTAATAATATGAACACACATGATTTCATAAAATGAGACATGTAAGAAAACCTAGGCTAAAAAAAAATGACTCCTCCCATATACACATATATACATCCCCCACCAAATATCAAGGTTATTAAATCCCATTCAAAGTAAACAGGGAAATGAAGCATTGTTCAGACCATTTCTGCACAGACTAGTTAATCATTAGGAATGGAATGTGTTGGAATTAAAGAAAAACCTTAAATTACAAACCCAGATGTCGTCATAATGGTGAAGTACATACATTTCAGGCCTTGCCAGAGATCCAAAACCCTGGGATCTGCCAAAACCAATACCCTCCCCTCAACCTTTCAGATTTCAACCTTTAGAGAATCTTCGTATGACTCCCCAAGGACTCTGACATTGGATCTTTTCAAATACTGGATATCTGGTCTGAAATTTTTCAAAATGTCTCACTAGAGAAACCTGGACTGTCATTATCGTTCTGCTTTGTTTGTCTCCAGTTCTCTTTGGACATAGTAAACTAAAGAAGCGTAGAAACCTCCTACAAAACATGGGAGAAGCATCAGAAAGCTAACTGCAAACACAAAACACATTTTATTTTTTCTTTTTGAAACAGCAGCAGCAGCAGCAGCAGCAACATCAGGGCTCTTTTCTCCTTTAGAATTTGAACTGACCAGACCTGCAGGCTGTATCCCCCACCCCCCTCCCCTTTCCGGCTCCCTAGCTTCAGAAATACAAGAGAATGAGAACAGGCTTCTCCTCTGGACCTTCACTGAAACCCTGTCAGTCAATGCGGAGGGTAAGGGGAGAAAGTTACTTCGCAGGCAGCGATGTCTCACCTTCCATGCTTGTTGCCATGGAGATGAAATCCAGCGAGTAGACTTAAGTGTTGGCAGGTTTGTCTGTGTTCGCTGATCGGTTCAGTAACAGTGTAAAAGGCGTGTCCTGGGAAACTGCGTGGAGTCACAGGACCGTGGTTAGCGCTCTCCTGGCCTAGGTGTGTAAATGTCTGTATCTGTCAGGGAGAGACAGAGGACGTGGGCGCCCGCGAAGTACGTGTGCGCGCGCTAGTGTATTTGCAGGAAAATGTGCCTGGATTTATTCGATGTGGCAGAGTGTAAATATTTGCGCGCGCGCGCGTGTATGTGAAGACGTCTGTGTTTGTGAGACAGAGGAGTTGGGAAATGAGAGGGGGGCGGGGAATGGGCCACCGCAGCAACAGGCTCTATTCCTCAGTTTTTCTAAAAAGAAAAGAAAAAAAAAAAGGTGCTCATTTTCACTATCACACTGCAGGGTAGCAGTCGGAGTTCATCATTCATCTGGCTTCCCAAGGCAGTGGAGGTTTAATTAATTTATTCTTAAAATCCGTGTTTTCCTCTCCTCTGCATCCGTAGCTGTGCCGCGGGCATTTTGTTGTACTGGTTGACCGCAGTCTCAGCAGAGGAGTTGACGCTAAATACGTCTTCCTTCTCGTCTGATAAGAGGAAGAGGAGAGTGAAAGTGTGTTGGTTTAACTGGGGACCGCATGCGTCATTTGGAGTTATTTTTTTCCTATTCTTCACCTTTTCTTTTCTGCGCAAACCCAACCGGATCCTGCCCTCCCTGCCCGCCCCTGCTTTTTAGGGATTGGCGTCTAGGCGCTGTCCGTAGTGCTGAAAAATTGCGTAGTAAGACCTACCAATGAGCTAGAATACACCAAGACAGGAATGTTCCATAAAAGCCCATATGTGATTGCATGGCACGTTTTCTAAACACTGTTCAGTACATAGACTCTAAACTTAAACGGTATTGAAAGCAAAACAAAAATAAAACAAAACAAAACAACAACAATACAATCTCTTCCTGCATTCTTACTTGGGGGTCTTGTCCAACTCAGTTATAAGGGTCCAATTCTATTTATGTTTGGATACTATATTCAGAACCTTCAAATTGCAAACACCTGTAGATTCTCTAAAAACTTAATTATTAGTCCTGTATGTTATTAAATTGTCAGCAATTGGGGGAAATGTTGATGCAGAATTGGGTCATTGTTAGTGTAAAAAATGCTGAAAGCCCATGATGTAAAGATGAGTTAGAATTCAACAATAAAGTGAAGATAATGTATTTAGAGTATTTACTAATTTAGGAAATTTCATGGTCTTACAAGAAATGGGCAATGTATAAATGGGAGTTCATACAAGACTATACTGAAAAATACTTATTCTTTTTCATTTAAAACTTTTAAACACCCTTGGGATACACAGGTGGTTCAATTGTTTAAGTGCCCAACTCTTGATTTCTGCTCAGGTCATGATCTCAGGTTGGTGAGATTGAGCCCCACAGTAGGCTCAGCACTTAGCCTGGAGCCTGCTTGGAAATCTCTCTCACCTATTCCTCTCTCTCAAATAAATAAATAAATATAAATCTTAAAAACAAAACAAAACAAAACACCAAAACTATTAAACACTCTATAATATAGGTGGACTGCCCACCAATGAAGAAAGTGGAAGAAGTTCTTCTAGTAACATGTTCCTAGCCATGTCTTTATCGACTTTTTTTTTTAAAACTTGCTAAGGGGGGCGCCCAGGTGGCTCAGTGGGTTAAAGCCTCTGCCTTTGGCTCAGTCATGATCCCAGGGTCCTGGGATGGAGCCCCACATCGGGCTCTCTGCTCAGTGGGGAACCTGCTTCTTCCTCTCACTCCCTCTGTCTGCCTCTCTGCCTACTTGTGATCTCACTTTCCATGTCAAATCAATAAATAAAATCTTAAAAATAAAATAAAATAAAATAAAACTTGCTAAGGGCTCCCATCCTATTTTGGTAGTATATGCTAGAGCAGTGCCTCCTGAAATTTAATGTGCATATGAAACCCCTTGGGATCTTGAAAAAAATGCAGGTTTTCATTCAGCAAGAATGAGTTTGTGTCTCAGATTCTGCATTTCTAATATCCCACATGATGTCAGAGGTTGCTAGTTCAGGACCACACTTCAAGCAACAAGTTCCAGAAATATTGTATTCTGGCAATACAGTCACTCATAGAGTATGGGAAAGGAGGTCATTTTCTTCCATCTATTATTCTATGAATGTTTCTAGACTGTTGCAAGAATGTTCTATTCAAATAAGTTCAGAGGTTAACCATTTAATTTACACAATATTAACCAACTGTTTGTACCTCAAACTGCTTTTAAATTTGTTCATTTGGTTTTGATTTTGACACTGTCTAGACACATACCGCAGTTTACATCACCCTATATTTTCATACTATAACTGGCAATTACTCATTCTCTTTGCATTCCAAACTCAAGGAAAAAAAAAAACCTAAGTAACTGATTTTACTGCTCATGTATGGGCCCCACACCAAGGATTTATTCTCATGATTTTGACTTGTCATTTTATGACTTTTAGTATGGCTTCATGCTAAATGCTCATTATACTGACTTTACAAATCTGAATGTTACAATCTAATTCTCATCCAACTTAGAAAGTGAGATAGGGCTATTGTTTCATAGATCATTTGAGTAAATTCTGATCTGTCACTGACATAGCCTAAGTATAGTTAGATTTTGAAGATTCTTCTGGATGGTTTCCTCCTCCTCCTTCTTATGTATAAATTCATACATATATCAGTTGATACTCTGTTTTTAGTCAATATTTTTGAATTGATGTGAAAGATAAGTTTTGACTATATATTAAGTTCCTTGGTGTTAGTTTATGCGTGATCTTGACCTTTCTCAAGCTATATGAAAGGTGATGATGTTCTGGAAAGTCTGCAAAGTGGCTCACTTAGGAAAATACAATGAATTAAAATCCATTATGTTCTACTTCCTTTGCTAGTGGCTGGGATACAAAGATAGATGATCTTTGGTCTCTGACCTTGATGAGATACATTGCAAAACAACATGGCAAGTCTACTAAGTTTTATAGAAGTGCAGAGATTAGTAATTTATATTCTATTCTCCATTGCCAAAGAAGTGATGAAGAATAGCAAAATAGACAAAACCCAGAATACCTGCATTTCAGGTCCTTGTCAATGCCTGCTGCTTAATTTTTATTTTAAAAAATTATTTACAGATAAGAAACATATAAATGCTTTTCTAAAGCACACATGATTAATCCATACTTCTGGATAGTCTATTATGTATTTTCAGACAATACAAATTATTGGAAAGGTAAATATATAGGTAGCATTGTTTAGACCTCCTCCAAACTGAATTGCCTTTCCTATGCTTCAACATTCTACTTTCAGCTTATATGCAAATATTCTGTATAAAACAATCCTCAGTTTACATGCCCTGCTCTATATGTACTATAGTGTTGTTACTACAGACTCGGATTTGCCCAACACATCACTTAATATTCCTTATATTAAATCTCTTCAAAAACATTTTTTTCATTGACAGTTTCCTGAATTGAACTCTCATACTCCTCCTCACTTAAACCATCCAAAGTTAAGTGGGATGCTCTCTTATACACAATGTGCATCATAAAATTGATCCCCTTTGCTTTTTCTTTTAGTCATAGGGATGTCCAAGTAAAATTAATATCTAGAAATTAATAACTGTGTAAAACATTAAGGCCTTTATGGTTTTTTTTCTCTATTGCCTTGACTACTGCAATTTTGTTTTCTCATGTATTGGTATATTACTTTTTTTTCATTATCTGTTTTAATGTGTGTCCTATATAAATGTCCTCACAAAAATCAGAAATGAAGTAAAGAAATTAGAAGTAAGTAAATACATTTATTTTTCTACATTTATTTTTCTGCTTTTTGGCCAAAAATGTTGACTACTGTGTGGGTATATATAGTTAGTTGTTCTATAAGTTTATTTTTAATAAGACACTAAAATATAGAAAAAAATCATATAATTAGCTATGAAGATAAACATATAATTTATTATGACTACATAAATGTTAAGCTAGTGGAAGAAATTTTAACTTAGATGACTATAGATCAGGTTTATTTCAAAACACTTTGTTTCTCTGTCTATATGCTAAATAGTATCCTTTGTATGAGTAGGACTTTTTTTATGTCAGAGAGCAGAAGTGTTGATTATCCAACTTACTAGAAGATGTGGCAACTATAGAAATTTAAAGAACATGACAGCCCCACTTTTATGAACATACATTAGAATAATAGTGCAACAAAGGAACTAAAATCAAGAATTTCTTCTAACAAGCTGGCTCAGGATACTTTTCAGAGGGAAATTTTCCTTGCTGTGAATTATTGCTTCCCTTGCTCCAGCTAAATTCTTGCGCTCATGTTTTCTATGGTGAGATCATCTCTTGAACTTATTAGGCCAACATGTTACCTTCAGCTTTTTGTGGAAACCTACATCTTGTCTGGTTGAAGTTTGATTATTCTTTCTAAACTAAAATGTCTTAATATAGCTGGGTCTTTTTATTTGAAGTATTGCTATTTTCTCAACTACTGAACTCTAAAAAATATATTAAAGACAAATATAAATTATTTTTGCTATAAACACTAAAAAATTAATCCAATGCTTATTTGGCTTTAGATGGTAGGCAATAATTAGCTATATCCAAAAGTCCCCTTTATCTTTAAAAGTACATTCTTACCTATTCTGGTGTCGTTTTTATCTAGCCATGCCCTTTTCTCATGTGAGTGGTTTTAATTTTTTTTGAGTGTTAAGATTGATTGAAAATACCATAAGAAATACATGCCCTCTACCTAAAAAAAATTCTGCTCACAGCTTAGAGCATTCAGGGGGGTTGGAAGTCCATTTCTATTATCCCAAAGTAATTCAAGGAACAATCTAAAAATCTCAGCAAAAATGAATGGTCCATGGTCTTGTTCTCAGTCTTGTAACTTAGGGTTGACTGGCTTAAAGTCCCGTACTTTTTTTGTTCTAATCATCCTATTAGTTTTCTATTTTCTTTCCTTGGAGTTCTTCTTCTAGGTCATTTTACCATCTGATCTCTAGAGAATAGCCAATGCTGAATATGCTGACATAAGATTAGAGAGTACAGGGGCGCCTAGGTGGCTCAGTGGGTTAAGCCTCTGCCTTCGGCTCAGGTCATGATCTCAGGGTCCTGGGATCAAGCCCTGCATCAGGCTCTCTGCTCAGCAGGGAGCCTGCTTCCTCCTCTCTCTCTGCTTGCCTCTCTGCCTACTTGTGATCTCTGTCTGTCAAATAAATAAATAAAATAAAATAAAAATTAGGTAGTCCTCTCCTGATTTTACATACATTAAAAAAAAAAAAGATTAAAGAGTACAATAATAGGATGATTAGATTTGATTAGAAAATGACTGTGGGATTTTTGTCAACAGTGAAGAAATTATCTAAAGTAACTGGACTCATAAGTGAATTGAGCATGATGACACTTCAGTGTGGATAATGATCTAATGCTGCTCTGTTTGATGAGCACCCTTGGAAATGAGATGTTATGTTTTGCTGGTGAACTTTTCTGCAAAGAAAAAAATGTGCTAAATGCTTCAGTTCAGAGTGATCTATTTGAATGAAGTTTCATTTAATTGGCTTTAATTTATAGCCCATAAGCCTTAAATTGTTTCATTTAAAGTATATTTGAAGCCCTCTACTATATTTACTGTTGAATCTAATGAGTATGAAAGGATACCTTGGGCACAATCTCCATAAATGTGTGAGCAATAACCATGGTATAATATATTAAATTGGTTTATTTTACTGGGTTAAAGAAACAAAGAAACAGAAGGAGTTTATTTTGCTGCAGTGCATGTGTCAGTACTATGAATCAGTTAATACATAATTGGCAAATAAGTATGTCAATAGCATGTGGAAATCAATTGATTTATTTACAGTTTTCCTCCAAATGTTAGGGCTTGACTATCAAGTGAAAGTGGCTTAAACCCAAGTCTACATTAACACAGCTGAATGCAGTGAACTGTGGAGGAAAGCAGTCCTATACACATGCCCATTTCACTCCTTCTTACTCTTGGCTCAGTCTGGCCATGTGCTCTGTCTTGTAAATGCATACTTATCAGTTTTTCCTGGTCTTTGTGCATTGGTCCCTATATTCATAATTCAACCTTTCTTTACACTTTTTCTATCATTCTTTCCTAACTAAAAATTTTCTTGTGAGGTTCTAGTTATATTGTAATGTATATTTTTACCTATGTTAGATTTTCATTTTTTGTAAATGTTTTTTTGTGGTGTTCAGGCTGTGAAGATGAATGGGTTTTACATTTTCCCCCCCAATGTGATTTTTTTCTCCTAAATATTTTCAGTTTTTTTTAATTGAGTGGGCTTTATTTTTAATTTTAATTTTTTTTCTGGGAAGGGGGGAGAGGGAGAGAAAGAATCTTAAGCAGGCTCCACACCCAGCACAGCCTGGGTGCGGCTCAATCTCACAACCCTGAGATCATAACCTGAGCCAAAATGAAGTCCAATGCTTAACTGACTGAGCCACCCAGGCATCCCAAGTGGGCTTTATTTTTTAGAGAAGTTTTAGTATTACAGAAAAATGGATCAGAAAGTATAGCAAGTTCCCAAATGCCTCTTCTCCCCTTGCCCTACAATTTCATCTACTATTAACATATTGCATTAGTGTGGTGCATTTGGTACAATTGGTAAACCAATATCGATACATTATTATTAACTAAAGTCCATAGTTTAGAGTTCCTCTTTGTGTTGTTCAGTTCTATGGGTTTTGACAAATGTTTAATGTTATCCATCCATCATTATAGTATTATAATAGTTTTACTTCTTTAAATATCTTACTTATTTTCTCCCCTCCCTTCCACCCACCTGCAGCATGAACCCCTGGAAACTATTGATCTTTCTACTGTTTCTATAGTTTTTCTTTTCCAGAATTGTATATACGGAGTTATATAAACAGTTACTTTTTCAGGACAGCTTTTTTCACTTAGCAGTATGCATTTAAGTTTCCCTCGTGACTTTGCATGACTTGATCCCTCATTTCTTTTTTAAAAAATATTATTTATTTGAGAGAGAAGGACAGATTAAGCACGAGAGAGCACAAGCTGGGGGAGAAACAGAGGGAGAGGGAAAAGCAGACTCCCTGCTGAGCAAGGAGCCTGATGCAGGACTCGATTCCTGGACCCTGGGATCATGACCTGAGCTGAAGGCAGATGCTTAACCGACTGAGCCACCCAGACACCCTCATTTCTTTTTATTGCCTAACAACGTTTCACTGCATGGTTATACCACAGTTCAGCCATTCACTTATTGAAGGACAGCTTGGTTGCTTCCAATTTTTGAAAATTATGAATAAAGATGCTATAAATGTTCATGTACATGTGTGGACATAAATTCATTTTGGTAAATAACCCAAGAGTTCAATTGCTGGGTTGAATGCTAAGACTATGTTTAGCTTTGTAAGAAACCGCCATACTGTCCTTCCAAGTGACTATACCATTTTGCATTCTTACCAGCAATGAATGAGAGCTCCTGTTGCTTTACGTTCATGACCAGCATTTGGTATTGTCAATGTTTGGATTCTAACCATTTTAATGGTTAATCATCATATCTCATTGTTTTAATTTTCAATTCTCTAATGATATAAGATTTGGAACATCTTATACTTATTTTCCATCTTTGTATCTTCTTGATGAGGTGTCTGTTCAGATCTTTTTTTAGTTTTTAATTGGGTTGTTGCTTTCTTATCATTGAGTTTTGAATATTTTGGATAAATGTTCTTTATCATATATGTGTTTTGCAAAGATCTTATCCCAGTCTGTCTTTTTACTTTTTTAAGTGGCTAGTTATTATTATTATTATTTAAAGATTTTATTTATTTATTTGACAGACAGAGATCACAAGTAGGCAGAGAGGCAGGCAGAGAGAGAGGAGGAAGCAGGCTCCCTGCTGAGCAGAGAGCCCGATGCGGGGCTCGATCCCAGGACCCTGAGATCACGACCCGAGCCGAAGGCAGCGGCTCAACCCACTGAGCCACCCAGGTGCCCCAAGTGGCTAGTTATTTTCAGGAGATAATTTTTTAGAACAGGAATTGTTCCCCCCAACCCCCTCCAGGAATGTGTGCATTGTTAAAGAAGAAACACTTGTATAATTGATATCAGATTTCTACAACTAAGCTAGACAAGTAAAATTCACACTTCTCATATTCTAAGTAAAACTAAACTGTATGAGTGTTTAATCACTTTAGGCAACTATAGAAGTTAACTAGAAAGGCCTACATAGGGACCCTATCTTTCAATACTACCTAAAAATCAGTAAAATAAGTTCAAGTTAGTGAGTAGTGCATAAAGGGATACTTGAAAGTATGAAAATTCTAAGGAGAAAATATAAACCTAATGTTATGAGGACTGATTAATTTTATAATTTTTATATAATCTATATAGTAGTTCTTATTTAACTGTTCTTAGATGATACTCAAAGCAATAAACAGTTGGGAAGAATGAGGTATGATTTTTCAGAAATATTTTTGACACTGGCTTCCAGAAATATTAAGAGTCTATACGTAGAAATCTAGGTTGAAGTAAATGGAAATTTATGTACACCTAAATTTCCTCAATGACTTTGGGACTATCAGAACAATGACCTTAACAGTACTACCATGCAGTTTCCTTAAAAATCTGAAGGATAGCTCAAAGCACTCACAATTGAGATTTGTTGATGTAGTCAAAAGAGTAACATTGCTGGGGCGCCTGGGTGGCTCAGTGGGTTAAGCCGCTGCCTTTGGCTCAGGTCTTGATCCCAGGACCTTGGGATGTAGCCCTGCATGGGGTTCTCTGCTCAGCAGGGAGCCTGCTTCCCCCCTACTCCGCCCCCCCGCCCCCACCTATCTGCCTGCTTGTGATCCGTGTCTGTCAAATAAATAAATAAAATCTTAAAAAAAAAAAGTTAAAAAAAACAGTAACATTGTTCTAAGTATTTTTACATATTTAACCTTATTTAGAGGCACAGACATTCCTAAATTTAACAGATACAATGAATGAACTGATGAATGAAAAAATGGACATCGTAATTCTCTCTTTTGTTTTGGCGTACCTCAGAATATATACTAAATGGCCTAGACACTGTGCCAAATATGATCAACTGATACCCAGCCCCATCTCCTTTATGAGACATCTCAGATTCTGTAGCCAGCAGTAGTTCAACATAAATTCTACCAATGAGAGGCACTGGTTTAAAATTTAAGACGGGGGGTAAAGAAAAATAAATCTTTAATCTCACTAAACTTATAGTTATTAGCAAGTTGCAGGTGAGGTGTTACACCAGCAGTTTTGGGGTGTTAGTAAGCTCTGAGACTTAACTTTCTCCTATAGGCATAGGGTTCACTGGTGATAGATTCTCCATGATTCCTGCTCTTCCCAATTGTTCAAATTCTAGCAGTAGCTCCTAGACCTTTTTTTTCACCAGCCCTAATTATTGTGTAAATCTCAGTCTTTCTGCATTAAAACTTACATGAACTATCTACCATGTTTCGTTGGATATTGGTTAATATTTTTAGCATGTTTAGTTTGTAAATAGAAATGTAATGACATGAAATCACTCCAGCCTACCATTCTGTAATACACTATGAAAAAATGTACCACATTTGTATACTACCGAAAACCATTGCTTCCGATGAACTAGGCTCATAAGCAGCCATCAGGAATGGTGTGTCCTTTGTTACAAAAGGTAGTAAGAGGGTAGGATTTTTGAATTCTGTTCAGTTTCATGAAACTGAGGTAACAGAAATCCAACAGCAATGTCTAAGGTAAAGGAAGTTATTTTTCTCCCCAAATAAGAAGTTTGAGTATAGGCAGGCTGGGAGTTTTACAATGGCTCTGTAAGATCCTAAGTGTTTCAGTCCCCTGTTTTTCTGATCTGTCATCCTTAGCTGTGGGTTTTGTTCTCATTCCTATTCTCTCATGGTTTCCAAAGGGATATTCTACCCTCTAGCCTCACAGGAAAGAAAGAAGGCAAATAACTTGTTAAGAAAGACCCCCTGGGATCCCCAGTGTATTTCTCCTTACAGCTTCTTAGGTAGAGTTGTGTTCCAAAGCCACTCCCAGGATTTTAGCTGGGCACATTGCTAGTTTAACCAAAACCGTGGTTCTGTCAGTAAGGAAAAAAGGGAGAATGAATACCAGATAGGTAATTTATAGTGTTCTAAACCATAAAGCAAAGGAGCAAACAAAAACCAATGTAAATGATGTCTTCAGAAAAAAACATTTTTAAAAGTAGTGTTGTGTGACCGCAGTGTAGAAGAAACTATTAAAGTAACTCAGTCATTTCTATAAAAATACTGATCATCAGGATTAAGTTTAGCTGTATAGAAGAAGAAGACTCCAAATAGTAGCAATTTAATTAGGATAGAAATTTATTTCCTCCTCTTGACAACAGTTTTGGGTGAGAATGTGAAGGTTGTTACTGTGGCTATCTAATGATGGGCTGATTAATCTATTAGTCTATTTTCTTTCTTTTTTTTTTTTCTTCTTATTAGTCTATTTTCAAGTTCCATCATCCTTAGCACTTAGTTTCCAATCACAAAATTACTTTATGGTCAAGCATGGTTGCTACTGCTACAGACATCATTTTTTCATTTAAAGCCAGCCAGCAGCAGGCAGCAAGGGAGGACAAAAAAGTCCATTCTTCCAATTAAGTCAGTTCTTTCTAAGGAACCTCCTGTTTGGTCCTCACAACCTTTCTGCTTATATTTTCCTAGTCAGAACAGAGTTACTTGGTCATGGAGAGCTATAAGTGAGACTTGGGAATAGGGACTTTTATCAATTTTCATAGTCACCTTAAATAAATTTCTATTATCAAACAAGAAGAGGAATATGGATTATGTTAGTTATTATCTCTATCACCACGATTTATAGGATTATCTTCAAATATGTGGGGAAACATATGAATTGAATCTTATTCATCACTGTAAGAAATCTATTTTCTCTTCCAAATGTAGTAGTTGAAAATTGAGAATAATAGTTCTAAAAAAAGGAATTATTTAAATGAAAAACAATATTTGTTATAATCATTTTCATTAGTATTCTTTAGATTAGGACTAAACCTAGAATAATTAAAAATATTACCATACAATACTCATTGCCTTGGACAGAGGAAGCCCAGTTCATTGGATTATTAAAGAAGAGGGAGCAGGGCGCCTGGGTGGCTCAGTGGGTTAAGCCGCTGCTCAGGTCATGATCTCAGGGTCCTGGGATCGAGTCCCGCATCGGGCTCTCTGCTTAGCGGGGAGCCTGCTTCCTCCTCTCTTTCTCTGCCTGCCTCTCTGCCTACTTGTGATCTCTCTCTGTCAAATAAATAAAATCTTAAAAAAAAAAAAAAAAGAAGAGGGAGCAACTAAGCCTATAGGCAGAAAAGCAGGGCAGAAACCTTAGAAATTGGCTCTTCTGAGCTACCTTTTAGTGGAGTTACTGGGGTGAGATTCAGGAAAAAGCAGAATGATTTAAGAAATTAGAAAGTGGACAAAAATTGAGACAAGTAAATGTATAGGAGTTATAGGAGTCTTTAGTCTTCAAGGAAAAAAATGTCCAAATATTGCTTATAAAAATCAAAAGTAAGTTTGTGATTGGGTGATGACCCTGGCATTGTAAAGTTGAAAAATGAAACAGTTACCCAAGGAATTCAAGCAAAACCCTTTGTATTATCTGAGTTATTTGAATAATTGAGGTGAATGTGGGATTTCTGCCTGGATTATTCAGATAATTGCCTTAATTCCAAGATTCATTTAGTTGGTGGAGACCTTTCCTTAGGATGTATTTTTAGAATGCTAAATGTGAAAAATTAGATTCCTAAATTAAGCAGAGCAATAGAATGAGGGAATGTGGGAGGAGAGAGAGAGAAACATTGAGAGAGAGGGGAGAGAAGAGAGAGAGAAATATAACCAGTTCATTGTCAGAATAAACCATACTTTTCCCCACACTTTTTCTAATGACAATAACTGGCATCCACTTTTTCATCATACAATGAACTTCCATGATGAGAAAAGGAACTATATATGGAGCTCCGATACAACCCATGGTATTTCCTGAAGTTATAAATTCCTTTTTGGGTTTCAATTCTTTAAAAGTGTGGAAACTTAGTGGCTCCAAATTCAGCCATTTAATTTTACAAAGCCAAGTAAATTGACTTAAAAATCATACTGTACTGGGGTGCCTGGGTGGCTCAGTAGGTTAAAGCCTCTGCCTTCGGCTCAGGTCATGGTCTCAGGGTCATGGGATGGAGCCCTGCATCAGGCTCTCTGCTCAGCGGGAAGCCTGCTCCACGGGAAGCCTGCTTCCCTTCCTCTCTCTCTGCCTGCTCCTCTGCCTGCTTGTGATCTGTCTGTCAAATAAATAAATAAAATCTTAAAAAAAAAATCATGCTGTACTGTTTGTACTGTTAAAACAAATTAAAAGGATTATCATATCTAAATTGATACTCCATTCTCTTCTTTGGAAACACAACCCTGGGCAGTGAGCCCAACTGGGAAATTATTTGCTCACCTCCCTTATAGCTGAGTGTGTCATATTACTAAGTTTTGACCCATGATGGAAGTGTTGTTTGATGTAAGGACCTACTTAGCAAGAGGCTTTCATTAAAGTTAAACTGTCCCGCTCCCCTTCCCCCAGGGAACAAGGCCCGGAAACCAGCTCCAGGTAACAAAGCCCAGATACAAGGGTGGGTCAGGCCAGGTGGAGACATCCAGTCAGTGGGGGGGATGCTTACTGTCTCCCTGGTTACCAAGGAGTATGGGTCCCGCCCTTTGGGAGCCTTTTGGGTGCCAATCCCAAACAAGGTGATAGGCTGGGTCAAATGTCTACTAGGGTAAATTGTAACTCAATTGGTCACCTAGCATCACTGTGGAGTTTCCTGTGTGTGTTACAATCTCATTGGTCACCTGTGCGCGGCTAGACCTGACCACATGGCCTTTGCCCTTAAAAGCTAGGCTGTGAAACAGAGAAGGGTCGCATCTCTTGTAAGAGGTGCGTCCCCGAACGTTCGGTTAGATTCTTGATGCTTGGCGTGAAATAAAGCTTTGCTTGACCTTCACTTTCTATCAGTCTTGCTCCTTTAATCATGGACCCATTATTGGGGCATAACATTTGAGACTTCTAGATAGGATCCCCCTTTTCTGAACTACTTCTGGCCTCCAGTGAGTTCAAGATGCCTAGATCTCCAGTAGCCATTTTGGGCCATAACATTGGAAGCCACACACAAGGATGGTGCAAGATTTAGAAGGAACCTTCGCCCATGATGACCATACCTGCTCTGTGATGCCTACTTCTGCACCACTTTAACTTAAGAAAGTAGTAACTTCTATTTTTTTGAAGACACAATTATTTCTAGTCTTTATTACTAGCAGGTGAACACAATTCATAAATAACACACACATTAAAGTATTGATTGAAAATATTTTGGAATTTTAGGCTTAAATTCCAGATATGTATAATGGCCTCTTTCAATCTACCCCTCCCTTCACACACACACACACACACACACACACACACCCCAACTAAGTGGTTATGTGATGTTGTACCAGTTATACATTTTCTGCAATTGCAAATAATAACATTTGCAGTGGGAATTGTGAGAAGATAAAAACTAAAGCATTACTCAAGAATTTTTCAGTATGTATACATAGACTTAAAAAAAAAACAGTGGAGGGAAGGAAGGACAATAGAGAAATAGAATGTAGTAATAGAATGTTAATAACGATTTTTTATTTTTGCAGATTTAGCTAAGGTAATTATAATATTGATAACATGAGAGGAAGGAAACATCATAGAGCAATCTAATGCAGTAATATTAATTATTTTCTCTTTAGAAGCTGCCCCAATTCTCTTCATCTTTTAAAGATCCAGCTCTTCCATGAAATGCTCACCAATCCCTCTTCAGAAAGTAGCCTCTCCCCTTTGTTGCATTTATTAGGGCCAGGACTAAGTTACAGTAAGGGAAATATTTGTTTTAGGCACAACATTTTAAGGGGTACCAAAAAAGCTCAGCAGTCAACAAAAATATTTTAATGGAATATTTTAATTAACACACTACACCAAGCAGATCAGTCTCTTGGTAAATAAAATTTTTTATAAATAAATTTTTAATTATGCTTCACATTTATCTCTGCTTTAGCACTCAAATAATACTTTTTATAAATGTTCTCCCCAACAGTGTTATATGCATTTTCATATTCCTCATGTGCTTACTACTCTGTTTTAAGCATAAAGTTCTCTTAAAAATATTCAATTCCATCTATTGAAAGATTTTGCAAGAATATCCTGTATTAGGGACAGCTGGATTATGTTTTCAACATTAAAATCAACTATAGCAAAAGAATAATAGAGGGTGATCAATGTTTGAAATTACTTATAGTTCAGTTCTATGGAAAAATCACCTGACTTCTCTTTGACTAAAACCCTGCTCAGCCTGGAGAGATAGGGAATTCTAATACTACTTTATATTCGTATAGCATTTTGCCCTACATAAAGTGTTTTCTTTTAATTCTCACCTTAATCCTCCTTATTTATTACAGAAAGATTGAGAAGTTAAGTGACCTGCCCAAGGAGTAACAGGCAGAAGTGGCAGAGCTGGGGTTCAAACCCAGGTTTTCTGTATCAGAATTCAATGCCTTTCTGCTATTCCAAATGCTGAGTTTTGGGATTGACTGAAGATAAGGAATTGATGAAGCAACTACAACAGCATGTGTTGTGTTTATGAAATAATGTCAATAGCACCCAAAACAGTAGTATTTTACCAAGTGTATTCCTCAGGACTAAGACTGTTCCGATTTTTTAATGTGTGTATGTTTGATGAAGTAGTTCAACTCTTCTGTTCCAAGGTATTTTTTTGGTTAAGGGCAGAAATCTACATAATTAAAATGCCAAAGAACGGGGGAAAATGAGGAAATTATGTATTTCTTGAATATTAGTTTCTAACTACCACTTTACCACTAATCTGTGTGTGATATTCTGCAAAGCATGTAAACCATGTGTTAGCTTCTTCATTAAAAGAAGCTTTTGGGAAAGTCTTTAAACTTTTCGGCTGACAAAGGTTATTTAAATGTGAAATATTATTACAGTACTCAGGAGTTAGGAGTTGATTAAGTTTAACGGGTTACTTTTTCATATTTAGGGGAAAAAATCTGACTATATTTTAAAACTCCACATGGTAATTAAATTTGTTTGAAAACCTATTAACTGCTTCAAATATAATTTTCATCAACATAAAATAAACAGTACTCCAAACCAAAATGTCCATTATCAGCCATTCTAGAAGATTTCTTATTAAAATTATAGATTCTCCTCATTGGTGGCTGCCCAGAGAATTCAAAAACTTCAGTCTTTTTGTAAGCTGATAGCCGAGTTCTAAAGGAAAGCCTCCTTCTTAAGAACAACCGGAATTCAAAGAAATTCAAAGCTATTCATTTTGGTGAATTGCAACCTGTCATCAATAACTATTTATTGAATGTCCACAGGGTGCCTAGGCATTCAAGTGGCAAGTGATTTATTTGCATTATTCAAAGGATTTCTAAGGAGAGTCTGAAGATTTGCAGATGTCTTTAAAGATGCAAAGTGGTATGTGCCTCTTTAATTTAAACTGCCCCTACCAGGGATGAATTGCATAGTCTGGGTTTCAGAGCTCTAGGGATTTCTAGCACTCAGAGCCGACTTCTGTAAGCGAAGACCCCATTGGGTGCCAAGCGACAGGCAGGCTGGTGGTCAGAACATGGCCCCACCGGGGGCTTCTGGACAAGTCAAGACCTTCCTGGGCTCAGGCAGGGCGGACCGCAGCAATGGCGGCCCTGACCCGCCGCCACCCCATCCCTCCCCCCTACCCCTCCACTCCCACCCCCCACATCAGGCTCACACCCTCTCCCAGTCTCCCAGCTCCGACCGGTTCTCGCGAGATCCGGGCAACTGAGCGCTCGGGGCCTTTTCAAATCGGGATCCGTTACCGCTTTCGCGGCCGCCGCCATTGTAGCGCTCGGAGCCCCTCAGCGCAGGCGGCTGAGGGGGAGGCGGAGGCAGCGGTAGCGGGATGGCGGACGCCGACAAGCCCGAGGTGCTTCGGGCCGCTGGCGACGACAGTCCGCATCAGCAGCCCGTGGAGCAGCCGGGCGAGCCGCGGCGAGAACCGCACCCGCCGGAGCCGGAGAAGCAGCCGCCGCAACACAGCAGCAGCTCCAATGGCGTTAAAATGTATTGTCTTTTTCTCCGGGGACCGGGGCGAAGTGGGGAGTGGGGAGTCGGCCTGTGGCGGGCGGGCGTGTGTGGGGGGGGTCGAAGCCGGCCTGGGCCTCGGTGAAGGATAACCGCCCCAGGGCCGTGGGCGGCGGGAGGAGCAGGTGCAAGCCGGGCCGCTCCCAGGCCTTACCCTCCCGCACGGTGCGGGAGGAGCCGGGGTGCGAGCCCGGGGCCGACGCCCCTCCCCTGTTGATCCTCCCGAGACTGCGGGTCACCCCTTCTTCCCAGACTTCAGCTGGAGAACCTTTGAGCAAAGCTCCGCGGCCACCACGGTCTGCAGGAAAATGGTCCCCCTTTCAAAGCCCAGTACTGTAGTTAGTGTTCATCACTAGGGAGTATCTAGGGATGACATCATCGGACATTTCCTCTTAACTACGGAGAACGTATTTCAAAGGAATATTGCCCCTTCTCCTGGCCTTATTCTGAGCTTTAGAAGTTCAGTGTTTATTGTGGCTTTCCAAAGGATATATTAATTTCTGAACTGATACATACCAAGAGGAAGTTGAATAGTGTGCTGTTAGACTGAATCCATTGTGTTATTCTTGAATTGGTAAGGGTTATTCTGAAAGGGAAAAGGCGCGTGGTGTCTTGCTCCCCTCCCACTCCCGACCTCGCAAATGTTTGTAAGTCATGCAGGTTCTTTTTTAAGAACTCATCGTGTGATGGTTTATTCTTAATTTTGGTAAGTTGGTAAAATAAGATTTTGTTTTTTAATTGAAGAAAACCCACTACTTCTAAGATTGCCCCAGCCATCAGGGCTTATAAAGAATTTAGTTAGCTCGAATCCATAAATTCTAGTTATAAGAAAATACCATGCTTCCCATTGTTCTTGTTATGTAGGGGATATGAATCAGGCATTCCTTTGCATGTGCTCAGCTCTTTAAACTTGAAGTTGAAAGTATGTTAATAATTTAGCCCAAACATCCTTTTCCTTCTCTCAGTTATGCTTCAGAGTAGAAGGCAGTGAACATATGGTCACACTAAAATAGGGAAGAGAAATGTTCTTTTCTTTTGTATAAAATGTTTGAAGCGATAGGGTAAGACCTGGACTAGTTTGTGTAGGGGTTGAGTGCAGATGAGGTAGCTCTCCCAGCTCAGTTATGACACTCTTGTTCTTAGTTGGGTTTGAATAGCACAAGTGGCATCTTCTAGGTAGAATAGAGATGTAGGTATAAGAGATTCAACCTCAGTGGAATTTGTTGCTAGGTGCAAAGTGGCGCACCTCAGTAACTGGGCTGAGGGAAAGTGATCACTTTATACTATGCCTGCCAAAATTGTTGGCTGTCTGGAATTTGGCATCAAAAATTCGAATAAAAAGCATTGGAATGCTAAATATAAAATATGTGCTTTTTGTTTATATCTAAACATGGGCTTGCCTGCTGAACAAAAGGTACAGCCTTGAATTACAGAAAGAAGCCCTACTATACTTGGGTATGATTAGTATAATAGTGTCAGTACAGATAAAGCTGGTATCTAAACCTCCCAAGTCTTTAATCTCTTTTAATGTCTCATTTTGGTTTACCTGGATAGGAGAGGACAGAGGTAGGAAAGAATCTCACTTCTAACTGAAGATGAGGAGACTATAAAGTGAAGAAATTAGGGAATGTTACTAGTAAATACAAATGAAGATTTTTTCATATTGCTTATAATTCATCTCTCGCCCTTCCTCTTTTCTCAAAAGTTGAATAAAGATGCAAATTTATTCTCAAGGGTTTCTTGTACTGTCAGTTCCATAAGAACCGTATAGTGGTCCAGCATGGGTCACTCACACTGAATAACTAGGGACATTTACCTGCGTCAACCTAAAAAAAACTTTTTTTTTTTTTTTTTCTTTAACTCTAAGAACCAACTGGAGTAGTTAATAATCCAACACAAAACCCTTGAGTTGATTACTGTATGTGTACTTAACAATCCAACCCACAATCCTGGAGTTGATTACCATACATTTTTAAGGATAAGGATTCACAGATTATAAAAATTACCAAATATTGCCTTACTTAGAAGTGAACAGAGTGCCACTTACCAAGATTGAAATGACTTTTCTGAGGTTAATCCATAGTCATTGAGGATGGAAACCCGTGTGTTTTATTCATCTTTGTATCCCCAAGGCCTTACGCTTTACTTACTTATTTTTTGAAAGAGTTAATTTATTTACTTGACAGAGAGATCACAAGTAGGCAGAGAGACAAGGGGAAGCAAGCTCCTTGCTGAGCAGAGAACCAGACATGGGGCTCCATTCCAGAGCCCTGAGGTCATGACCTGAGCCACCCAGGCGCCCCTAGGCCTTATGCTTTAAAAGGCCTAGTATATTTGTTTAAGAAATGCAGATGTGAACTTTTATGATCATGAAACATATGCACAAGGACTTTATGGGCATATTCACATCTTTTGACAAGAAATTAAAGATGTTTTCCTAGGTTTAGTCTTTTTGTTTATGTCAAAATGGTATACCAGTTCTCCTTTTCTTATGTGACTAGGAGGTAAAATAGCAGTATTGTTACAACTCTTTATTATTTCTGTGTGCTTAGGTAAAACCGTATATAGAGATTGAGAGTTATATTAGGGTATAAAATATTGTATGAAATATTAAGCATTGAAGCAAGGTGAAGTGTTTGAAGTGTAATATATTTTTTTAACCATATTGGTAGTAAAGAATGGAACTGTGCTTAATTTTATTTGTATTTGTATTTTTTATTTTATTTTATTTTATTTATTTATTTGACAGAGATCACAAGTAGGCAGAGAGGCAGGCAGAGAGAGAGGAGGAACTAGGCTCCCTGCTGAGCAGAGAGCCTGATATGGGGCTCCATTCCAGGACCCTGGGATCATGACCTGAGCTGAAGGTAGAGGCCTTAACCCACTGAGCCACCCAGGTGCCCCTGTGCTTAATTTTAGATTGCATACTATAGCACTGTTTTTAAAATTAAAACTATTTTCCTTGTTTGGTGTTGAATATTGATTTTTCAGATATTTATATTATAATTTGGGTAGGCATAATTCCATCTTAAGAGTAGATAACCTGTTAGTGATTTAAAATAGTCACAGTCTTTATCTCAAGTACATTAAGAAGAGAGTTTGTTTAAATGAATAGTCTGAGCTTTATTACATGGAATTCAGGATCTAGTGCCAATATTTGATACTATGTAGTGTCGTTTCTCTGAGAGTTTTCACATGTATCTTAATTGTCTATTCCATGGTGTATTTATGGCATAAAAAGAGTTTAGGAATTGAATAATTATATCTTAGTTTCTTTTTTTTTTAAGATTTTAGTTATTTATTTGACAGACAGAGATCACAAGCAGGCAGAGAGGCAGGCAGAGAGAGGGAGGAGGAAGCAGGTTCCCTGCTGAGCAGAGATCCCAGGATCCTGAAATCATGACCTGAGCTGAAGGCAGAGGCTTAACCCACTGAGCCACCCAGGCGCCCCTATATCTTAGTTTCTTAATAATCAGACCATACCTCTAGCCACTAAACTGATCTGCATTCCATAGATAATTTATGCATTATAGATGAGCAGTGTAACAGTATCTTTAATATGCTGCTAATTGTTGAAAACTTGAAGAAATTGCTCTGTCTTATCATTGTTGGAATAAATATTTTAGAGAAGATATCCTACCCTATACATTAATTGCTTTTTTTAAAAAAAGATATGGGGCGCCTGGGTGGCTCAGTGGGTTAAGCCGCTGCCTTCGGCTCAGGTCATGATCTCAGGGTCCTGGGATCGAGTCCCGCATCGGGTTCTCTGCTCCGCGGGGAGCCTGCTTCCTCCTCTCTCTCTCTCTGCCTGCCTCTCTGCCTACTTGTGATCTCTCTGTGTCAAATGAATAAATAAAATCTTTAAAAAAAAAAAAAGATATGATTTATTTATTTGAAAGAGAGATGGTGAGAGAGAGCATGAAAGGGGAGAAGGTCAGAGGGAGAAGCAGACTCCTGTGGAGCTGGGAGCCAGATGTAGGGCTCAATCCTGGGACTCTGGGAACGTGACCTGAGCCAAAGGCAGTTGCTTAGACAACTGAGCCACCCAGGTGTCCCTCTAATACTGCTTTTTAATGGAATTATCAGATTGTTGTCAGCAAACACAACATTCATGTAAGAATAGAAGAACATAGTATTTTAGAACTTTGTGCCATTTTCATAATTGGTTCCATCCAGGAAGAAAATGGGTAGGAGAAGGCGCATTGAGCTAGCGACTATATAGATGTCGGGTTACCTGAACAGACTTATTTTAAAGCCATTCACTGAATTCAGCCTACTATGTAAATGGGTTCCTTGGGGAATTAAAAAAGAAGAGTTCTTGTATCTGTTGTACTCAGAAACCAGAGAAAAGGCCTCTGTACCTTTTGGCTGCTTCCTGCCATTTTCAGAAGTGGCACACTATTCAGACAGATAGGTACTTGGTGGAGTTGGACAGTTGTAAGACCACTTACAGGCTCTGCCATTTCGGGGGAGAGATGTTTGACCGGAAAGGTGCCCCTGTCGAGGTCTGAAAAGGCTGGCAGAGCAAGTTTGGCCCTTAATGTCTCTTCCTTGATTTTAGCAGTTTTTCTGGCAGACAGCAGCACCATCTGTGCTCATATTAGGATGGGTTCTTAATTGACTGTTCATGCATTCAAAAATTAATATTTATTGAGTGACATATTATGTGCAGTCACAGTGCTAGATGCTGCTCATACCAATGCAGAGAGTTTTTGTTCTTACAGTTTTACATAATTTATTTATGGCTGTGCTCTTACCTGCTCAGGAAAGTAGTACCTAAAAAGCTTAGTATAGTAAGGAACAAATGACCACATTAGGTGTGTGTGGAGCACTGCAGTGTATAGATTCCCACAGTTACTTGGCTTAGAAGATAAATTAGAGCCTGCATTATGAATCCTGGTTGGTTGTTGGACTAAGCGAAGAAGCTTTAAAAGATTTGGATTTTGAATGTCATTCCCAGAGATTTTTATTAGTATGTGTTTGTGGAAAATTATTTATCTGTTTGTTTATATTTTTTTAGAGAGGGGAGAGAGATAACGGGGGGGGGTGGTGGAGGGGTGGCATGTATGGGGAGGTGCAGACGGAGAGGCAAAGAAAGATTCTTAAGTGGGTTCCATGCCCAATATAGAGCCAGATGCGGGGCTTTGAGATCATGACCTGAGCCGAACTCGAGAGTTGGATGCTTAACCAACTGAGCCATCCAGGCACCTCATGGAAAATTACTTTAAATTGAAGTTTTACTAAATAGTTTTAGATTCACTAGAGTAATTAGTGATTTAAAAGAAACCTATTGTTATTTCTTCTGTAAAAAAAAGATTACTTTTGAAAAGTAAATTATATTTTTATAATATATACCCAGATTTTTATCTATAAGGTTTTCTTTAAGCATATATTTACATGTTATAGATGGTTGGTGGGTACCATCATATAGTTGCATTGTGATTGCAGTCTTTTTTTAATAATTTTTTATTTTTTAATTAACATATAATGTTTTATTAGCCCCAGGGGTACAGGTCTGTGAGTTGCCAGGTTTACACACTTCACAGGACTCAGCATATCACATACCTTCCCTAGTGTCCATAACCCCACCACCTTCTCCCTGCCCTGCAACCCTCCGTTTGTTTTGTGAGATTAAGAGTCTCCTAATGGTTTGTCTCCCTCTGGATCCCATCTTGTTTCATTTATTCTTTTCCTACCTCCCAAACCCCCCACTTGTGATTGCAGTCTTAGAAATTAAAGATTTTTCCAGTTAGGTTCTCATTAAAAAGTAGATTTATAAAATTCTTATTTGTGTTGCCTCTATGTACTGCTTCCCATCTCCACTCATACTCCATCCCACCTTCTAGGTAACAACTACCAATAAAAGTTACATGATTCTATGAAGTGCCCTATCCTACTTTATAGGTTAATACACAGGAAATACTGAGTATGAAAATATTAGAATACCTGACCAATTAATTACATTGATCAAAATTGAGAATAGAAAAAATTTACAAGAAATGTAGGAGTGTATGCATATATAGATAGTAAAACTATGTATTTTAGTTATGTTTTTAAACAAGGAGGAGAAAAGTTATGTGAAGAAACTGTTAATCTTGAAGAGATAAACTTTTTTCAGGGTATCCTTTTGCAGATTAATTCTTTATAGAGTTTTGATTGAAGCTCGGAAAGTTAGGACTTCTTTAAAGAGGGCTGTTACATATATTCTAGGAATAAAATCACCCATTTTCCCCTCTTGTTAGGTTCTAATAATATTTATTAAGTAGTATAATGGGAGAAGCTGGGAGACTGGATGCTGCAGCTATTTAATATGCGAAAAAAGAGGATTATTAAATGAGAAGTTTGGTAAGATGCCCAAATCCTTGCTTTGAAATGGCACTGGGTAATTTCAAAGCAAGCGAGCTGACTCTCCAGCTGCTTTGCTAAGGTCTTATTGGAGAGTTTTGTGAAGTGAAGTGATAAATATAAAATATTTGTGTAATGTAGGCTTCTATTATTAGAAACATGACTGAGGTTTTCTTCTTGTTTTGTTTTTAATTCATAGGGAGAATGATGAATCAGTCAAAGAAGATAAATCTGAATTAAAAGAAAAATCTTCAGGAAATAAGAAGGCTAATAGATTTCATCCTTATTCAAAAGACAAGAATTCAGGCACTGGAGAAAAGAAGGGTCCAAATCGAAACAGAGTTTTCATTAGCAACATTCCATATGATATGAAATGGCAAGCTATTAAAGATCTAATGAGAGAAAAAGGTAACCATCCCTGATAAACCCACTGTTGGATAATCTTCACATAGAAAGGGGAGGGAACTAAGCAAACGTTTTTTATTCCCCTGAGCCACACAGACTCAAAAAATTGAATTTTGTTTATTTCTTGACATGAATTCTTTTCCTCCTCTTTCACTTGACATGATTTCATTACAAAGTCTTATGGATAAATGAAGTTCTTTTTTTTTTTTTTCCCATTTTAGTGGTATAGTAGTGAGCCAGCATATGCATGCCACCAAGAATTTTGTTAAAGTGATTGCTTTGTCTAGTTGAAGTTTTTATAGATTTTTTAAAGGACTATTGCATTAGTTAAGCAATACATTTAGCGTGTTAAAGTATGAATAATAAGGTCTGATTATTTTTTTCCAAAAGCTGTCTTGTTATTATCTTGGTGGAGTCTGGAATCTGGCTGTGGAGTTCATTTTGTTTGCATTGTCATGAATGCCATGATGCTGTCTCTGCAGTTCTATATTAAAATTGCGTTACTGCTGTTGCAGTTTTGTTTCTAGAAAAACCTGAAAACCTTCATTTTATATACATGGTTGGTTTTGGGGAAAAATAATTTTAATATTTGATCTTGTAAAAGTTAGCTTTGTTATCTCTTGAAAAATTGAGTTTCAACAGTCCTGCAAATTATGTACTTGGCTTTGAGGCTGATCTCTTCTAATAAATAAAAAAAAATTTGCATTGGTGTATCTGTTGTAAGGTGACAACTATTTGATTGGTTTTATTCATTGACTTTTTTTAGAAAGTGTGTGGCTTGCTGTGAAGCATGACTTGTAAATTTAGTTTACTGATGGCAAATATGATTGAAGACATTCAGGTAGAAAGTCACCTTAAAACAGCTGTTGTGTGTAGGCGACCAAAGTTATTTGAAAAGTGTTAATGTTGATGTTTTTAATATGATAGGCTAAGGGACCATTTGTATGTATATGTGCATTTGTTCACCAACTATATCATGCTGGCCAAAATATGATCTGTAGTATGAATTAGGTTAATATGGTTGTTAGCTTTTTTTAGAGAACGTGGATGATGTACATTTCAGAAAATTAGTTAAATTTATATAGCCATTGATAGGAGGTATGTTGGTCTGGTTTTGATTGTTGGTGAATAATAGGTGCTTTTCTGTAGAGTTGTGCACAGGTGTGCAGTAAAGCAAGATATTGGTGTTTAAATGTATTGTTTCTTGGTATCTTCCTTTTGTATGTCTTATGTAGTTGGTGAGGTTACATACGTGGAGCTCTTTAAGGATGCGGAAGGAAAATCAAGGGTAAGTGCTGTGGGCAATAATCTGCTTGAGGTTTAAAAGTTCCTCAGCAGTTTACTTTTTTGTATAATATTTGTACCAGTTTTTGGAAACTTAAGTTTCATTTTGTTTTACTTTATTATGCAAGATTTGAGGCTTTATACGAGCAACTCTGACACTTATCCAGACCAAACTAGCTGCCTGGAAGGGCTGGGTTTCATAAAGGGCATTCACTTTTCTAATGCTCTAAGGTAATGCTTTTTCTTAGCCAACAGATTTTAATATAGGATTTTTTTTGTTGTGTTTTGATGTCTTCAAGGATATTTTAAAAGTTACTGAATTGATAATTTTCCCTAAGAGTTCTATGAGAAGCCCATAGCTTAAAGGTGTTAATTCAGAATGTATGTTTGAAACTTATATTGAAGAACTTAATTTGGTCGCCTGCAAGACTACGTTAATAGGCAGGGCTCTGACCAATTGGTATGAATGACTTTGATGATTAAATTGACATAGAAGGAATTGGTTGATAGTCGTACTATTTTGATTTTTAGCAACAAGATTTTAGCAACAAGATTTTAGCAACAAGAAAGCAATACACAGAAGAATACAATGGAAAGCTTTTAAAAGTGTTAAATTATATTGCAAAAACTAGTTGGTGCATGAGAAAAGCTTTGTCATCACATACAAATGGCACTTCAAACAGTATAATGACAAATAATTATTTTAAAATGATTCTATGAATTTGTTTCTTTAGCATAGGTGATTTTCTTTTACATACTTAAACTGGATGCTGTTAAATTGTATGCAGCCAGTTTTCTGTCATAGAGAACTTAGTTAAAAATGCAGTTATTTCCTATTTTGATTTTAATTGAAAGGTATACATGAAATTTGTACATCATACATCTTTTGAAAATATTCTTAACAGTATAAGAATAGGTATGTTGAAACCTTCAGTTATTTCCTTCAGTTACTTTTGATTAAATTTGTGCAATGACATTACTTAGTTTTAATTTAAAGAAGAGGCCTCTAAAAATAAATATTTGCTTTAAGATTGTTAAATGCTAGATTTTATCGTCTTAAATATAGATTTAAACATTGACAGGAAATTTGTGGTACTTGCCTATTATGTTCTGGAAGTGTAAAAGACAAAATGTAATAATTGATTGCTTTTAATGGACTTAAATATTAGAGTCTGCCATTAACTTCATCTACTGATCTAAAACTTTTTTTTCTTTTGCATATATTGACCAATCTACCTGGATATAGGGTTGTGGGTAAGAATTTTTTTTTTAAAGTATCTTAAGTCAAATTTAAACTTCTGATTGGAAGGAAGTAAACTTAGTAAATAAACATTTCCTATAAATTTTTCCTCCTTAAGTGTGGTTGAATTCAAAGATGAAGAATTCGTAAAGAAAGCACTAGAAACTATGAACAAATATGATCTTAGTGGAAGACCCCTGAATATTAAAGAGGTAAGATTTCTTATATTTGGAATAATTTAAACTTTTGAATATAAGGACACGTTTTCTTTGATTTTTGTCTTTGGGGATGTATTTCTCTGACTACAACTTTTTTTTTTAGCATAGATGCTTATCAAAGCATTATATATTTGATGATAGTTTTGCCTGTGCATGGTTTCCTATTTGTCTTTAAGCACTTTTATGTATTTGATTTGTTGTAAGTTATTATAAATAACTAAATGAAAAAAAAACTTTCAGATATTTCAAGATGGCGAACTTTAGGTGCTGACTTAATTTGGTATAGACATTTTCAATTTTTAGATTGTGTTGCTTAATTTGAGAAATGTAACAGATATTTTTTACAGTTAATAATAAAAGGTTGCTTAATAATGCAAATACCTAATGGCTTTGAGTAAGATTAATACTCACTTTTAATTAAAATTACCCTGAAACTGTACCAGATTAAAATTTAAGAAAACTTATGAATCTATTAGTGAAATTTGTAACTGGAACTTGGAAACCTCTAAAGTGGAGGTATTCCCTTTGTACTAAAGGAACTGTAGTAGCATGAATCTCTTGAAAAAAGAATGATCAGAAGATACATAAAAAACTATTTACACTTAGGTTTAATTGACCTTGGTAATGATTAGCTTGAATAGAAGTCATTCTCATATCTTCCTTTAGTTCATATTGTTACTCTTATCTGAATAGTTTGATCACAGATGATTTATTTTTACTAAAATCTGTATTATAAATAATTGAGAATGTACTTTAGGACCCTGAATAGTCTCTACCTACAAGGTTGCAAGTCATTGGAGTAGAGCATTACTGTTGGTCACAGTTTAATTTGGTTTAGTATACCATATAAACTATATGGTATTACCATATAGACTATGGTATAGTCCCAACTCTTATCACTTTCTAACTCTGTGACTAGGCATGTTACTTATACTCTAAACCTCAGTAATTATAATAGCACTACTGATAGTATTCACCTAATAGGGTTTTTATGAGGATTAAATGAGATAACATGGTAAAGAAGTCAGGCTTTTGTATCAGATAATCTGTGATTTAGGGCAAATTACTTACTTTAATTACTTAACAAATTCCCCAACTTTAATTACTCTCTATTTCTTTGTTTCCTTATCACTAAAATGGGAATAATATTAGAAGCTATGTGATGATTTTACAAGGATTCAGTTAATATATGTAAAGCATTTGATAAATGTTAGCTACTATGATAGTGATGTTATTATATAAAGCACTTAGCATGGTAGTCAAAATATGAAATAACTACATAGTAAATGTTAGCTGTAATAATAATTGTTACTCCTGCCTGAGGTGAGAATGTTACTAGTTGTTGATTTCTTGATCCTAAGTATGAGGTGTTAATAGCTTAAGATGAAAGGCTGTGCCACCAAAAAATACAGGTATCCCAAGTCCCTTTATTGGAGTCAGCTTCAGAATTCTTCTACTTCTGTTTGAGTCTGGGGGTTATTTCATTCTTTATTTCTTTATTTTTCTTTTTTTATTAAGATTTTATTTATTTGAGAGGAAGAGAGAATGAGAGAGAGAACGATAGAGAGAAAGCATGAGAAGGGGGAGGGTCAGAGGGAGAAGCAGACTCCCTGCCCAGCAGGGACTCCAGGGACTCCTGGGACTCCAGGCTCATCACCAGAGCTGAAGGCAGTCACCTAACCAACTGAGCCACCCAGGGCCCTCTTTCTTTTTTAACATTTTGACTGGGAAGTGGAGAATTAGTAGGGAAACTACTATTGTAGTCTATGCCAGCCATTTATGTGGTGGTTTTTATGCTAAAGGCCAAGTCTGTGTTTGTGTTACCTTTTTAGCATGTCGTAGATCCTTAGTAATATATCAGAGACCCTAGTATAGAGTTAATGTGATCCAAATTGATGTAGGATACTTGCATTTTAAACTTTTTTAAGAGAGAAAAATAACCGAGTTTGGCCTAGCTAAGTGAAGAGGTATTCTTCATTCAGCTAGCTTTTTCAGATTAGTATTATAAAGGTTTGTTTCCCAGGAATATCTAATTTATAGATGGGTGGCTGAGCTCAGGAAGGAAAAATAAATTGCCGGTATTCCTTCCCAGATATTGGAATTGTGTTTTTTTCATTATATTAAATGGGACTTAGTAGCAGTTATAAGCTTATAGGCCCTCTAATAGCAATAGCTGGTAGTGACGGGCAGGCTCTCATCCAAGGGGAAAGAGGCATAAAAACCATGTTATATAGTGGTTAATTTGTTTTAGATAAATTGTATTTTTTTTTTTTTTTTAAGATTTTACTTATTTGACACAGAGAGAGAGATTGCAAGTAGGCAGAGAGGCAGAGAGAGAGGGGAAAGCAGGCTCCCCACTGCACAGAGAGCCCGATGCAGGGCTCGATCCCAGGACCCTGAGATCATGACCTGAGCCAAAGGCAGAGGCTTAACCCACTGAGCCACCCAGGCGCCCTGATAAATTGTATTTTATATATGTTTTATGTATTTTTATGTGTATGTATATATTTTTGTGTGTACACATTTATATACATGTTAAATATAAAAAGACATATAGGAATATGCTTTATTATTGTTAAGATGTTAAGGACAATCAGCCTATCTTAATGGTTTATGAAGCACCTCTCCTACCCCTCCTCTTCTCCCCATAGGTAACCACTATCCTAAATTTTGCATTTGTACAGGTTTTTGAAGCTTTAGTTAGATGTGAAGCATTATTAACTTAAAAATTTTATAGCGTTTTCCAAAACATTTATTTCTTTATGTTTGTATTTTTATTTCTTCCTGGTGAAGAAATACTTTGGAAGCTGATATACCTTTATACTTGCATTTACTTTTCCACCTTCTATTCTTCCAGCCTTCCTAGAGAATTTCTTAAGGTTATCCAATTTTCTTTTTATTAGTGTCCCCAAAATGAGACCAGCAGAGTAGCATTGATTGGTTACATTTATCATTATCATTTGGTATTGGAGATGATAGTGTACAGTGTGTTAACGTGGATTTGTTTTTTGCATTCTACCTAGTGAGATACGAGTGAGAAGTACATTGAAACTCGCTTTTTTAGTTTTGTTTAAAGGTAGACTATCTCGGGGCGACAGGGTGGCTTAGTTGGTTAAAGCCTCTGCCTTTGGCTCAGGTCATGATCCCAGGGTCCTGGGATCGAGCCTGCTTCCTCCTCTCTCCCTGCCTGCCTCTCTGACTACTTGTGCTCTATCAAATAAATAAATAAAATCTTTAAAAAAAAAAAAAAGGGTAGACTATTTCTTTTATAAAGTTAATGAACTTATTAATAAAAAGCAATGTTTAGCATCATTCTTTACTTGGACACTTAGCCATTCTTTATCACTCCCTGGCCCCCTTCATCTCTGGTAAAATTGTCAGGTCATACACATTGTTGAGGAAAGAAGAAGGTTGGAAATTAGGTAATTATATTTTGTTTAGGAATGAAATTTATACATTATAATAGTTCCCCTTTACTCCAATATTCCTGGGTTTTATAACAGTCTGTTCCGCTGTTGAAAAGCTTTCAATTAGTCTCATTTGGCATTGCCTTGGGCATCTATCTGGTGGTGAGAATTCACCATTACTGCATTTTGGAAAGAAAAGAGTCAACAGTAAGTATTTTGTTCCTCTTTGAGTTATGTGTATTTGTGTTTTCTGTCATATATTTGCACACTAATATAAGGGCAAAATTAAACTAATTTCAAGTTCTTAAGTGACTTTAGTGATTGGAAAGAGGTATTTAATTGACATCCCTGGAGACTGAAATCTTTTGTCTGTCCACAGGTTTTTATGGGACTGAATTCCCTGGATAAGAAAAACTCACTCTTCAAGAGGGCCAATAATTTGAGCCAGTTGGGATAGCTACTGTAGAATTTGAAGTTGTTATTTTAATGATACAGATTTACTGATGTATCTAGTGGTATTTAACATTCAATGTGTGTTATAGGATCCTGATGGAGAAAATGCTCGTAGGGCATTGCAACGAACAGGAGGATCATTTCCAGGAGGACATGTACCCGATATGGGATCGGGGTTGATGAATTTACCACCTTCCATTCTCAATAATCCAAACATTCCTCCTGAGGTTATCAGTAATTTGCAGGCTGGTAGACTTGGTTCCACAATTTTTGTTGCTAATGTAAGTTTAAGTTTTAGTCTAAAATTTTGTCATTCCGGTGTTTAATTCTAATCATGAGATTTTTAAATTAGATGAATGGGTTGTAGGTTTATAGAACATTTTGCTTATTTTTAACTAAAGTAAGCGAAACAGTAATGGTAAACTCGAACCCAATTTAAGTCTATATATATAAGATTAGGGTATAAGTATGAGTAGGATTCTTTTAAAAGAGAACTGTGGAATTTATAAATACCTAAGCAGTTCTTGAAAATGTTTACTTGCATTACATTGTGATTTTGTTCATATTGGGAAATGGATTTCTTTCTTTAGCTTTGTTACTTGATATTTGTGAATGTGCACGTTGTAGTTGGTTTGTCATTTGTTTGAAGCTTTTGAAAGTCAGTGATATCAACAATACTTTCCAAAGACTGAATTTCTCAGTAAAAATAGATGTGCAAGTTTTAAATGTATAAAACAGAGTTGGACAGTTGAGAGACCATTTTGGCAATAAAAAAATATTAAGGATAAGGAACAATGTGGATGTAGCTTAACTGATTTTAAACAACTTAAGATGTTTTTATTTGAATATTCTTGATGTACTGTCTAATAAGAAGTATACTTCTTTGTAGTTTTGACAGTTTAGAAAAGATATGTTTGTATTATTTGTAAATGGGAAGAAGGGTTTATTAGGTATGTAACTTTATATAATTTTATGTTAAGCTTGACTTCAAAGTTGGTTGGAAGAAGCTAAAGGAGGTGTTCAGCATAGCTGGAACTGTAAAGCGGGCAGATATTAAAGAAGACAAAGATGGCAAGAGCAGAGGAATGGGCACAGTCACTTTTGAACAAGCAATTGAAGCAGTTCAAGCAATTTGTATCCTGATTTACACTTTAGCATTATTTAATAAGGTTGAAGAAGTTTGATACTATTTTGTGGGGTTGTGGAATTTAAGGTTGCTTGGCTTAGAAATGTGTATTAGACTTTAGTCTCCAGCACATAAAACCTTTACTATGTCCAAGTACTAAAGTCACTCTTAAAACTTGAATTAGCCATATTGTATAAGTCTGGTAATGAACTTTTTTCTGCTTTCTCTTCCTACCACAACTAATTGTATATATATCTGCTGCTGACAGTTAATGTAATCCATTATATATTAATGCAGTTGCTTTAAATGAAGCCTTGTTAATTTTCTTTTTTCAGTGGTTGGATTAGATTGTATTTTATTTATAAAGTAAAACTGTAAAGGAAAGAATTCAAGATTTTTCTTTGAGTATATGGAAGGGACTAATACAGATAAGTACAATAGTGAAGATGATTAAAATTTTAGGGTTAGTCTGACTCTTAACTCTAAGATTATTAAAAATGTATGTTCAGGTATAACTTTATAGTCTTAACTGAGTTTCCTTGACTGAACCAACAGCTATGTTCAATGGGCAGTTTTTGTTTGATAGACCTATGCATGTGAAAATGGTGAGTTCCTATATATCACTTCAACCTTCCAATCTCTTCAAATCTTTATCTGCTTTCCTCTGCATTATAGATCCTTTCAGTTATGAATTAACCGTACAATAAACTTTTTTTGCAATTAGGATGACAAGTCTGTCCCTCATGAAGACTACCGTTCACATGATAGTAAAACACCACAGTTACCACGTAAGTAAAAGTTATTATTAGAAACAGTGCAGACTATTTTGTTTTTCAATTTTATTATATGCTAAACAAAACTCTTTATACAGACAAAATAAAATTACTCCTGTTGTTATCACAGGTCATATTGTTTTAGATGAGTTTTCTTTAAAGTAAAATTTTACAGATAAAATTGAGACTCCCCCTCTTTCCTGACCACCAGATACCATATCAAGAGGAAACAACTTAAGGAATATAGTGTTTATCATTTAGGCTTTAGTCATTTGGCTACGCATTTATACATCCATAAACACTCCATGAAATTGTTTTGCTGGATAAAAATTTGGGGTGAGTGATATCATATTGTATATATTATTCTGAAACTTGCTGTTTTAGGTTTAATATTGTTTTGAGATGCATTTATATTGATAGATGTCGCTCTAATTCCTTCATTTTAATTTGCCAATACCGCATTTTATATGTATTTTGTTTTTTAGGTTATTTCCGTTTTTGGCCATTAGAAACAGTACTAAGTTGGGGAGTATTTATTCTTTTTCTGTTAGAATAATCTGTTCTCGCACTGTTTTATGAGAAATTACTTGAATATACTGTCTGGCCTTCCTCTTTTATTTGGGGGAAGACTTGAACTAATGATTGTTCATATTTCCTATTGCTTCTTGAGTCAGTATTGGTCATTTCAATTTTTCTAAGATTTTTATAATTTTTGTTCATTTTCACATTTATTGGCATGAAATAATCTCTTAAATTTCTGCTACATCTATAGTTCTTCGCTCTGATAAATTCCAAAGGTTTGCAATTTCCCCTTTTTTCTTGGTCAGTTTTGCTTAGATTTTTCAGTTTTATTATAATAAGTGCTTTCAAAGAAGTGAATTTCATTTTTGTATCTTAATTTCTGTTCTTTGCTTTAATATTTTCTTCTATCTCTTTGGGTTTAGTCTCTTATTTTGTCCAAATTCCTTAAGTTGAATGTTTACTTCACTAATTTTACAGCCTCTCTCTTCTAATAAAAGTAGTTACAACTATTAAATTCAGCTGTTGTATGCAGGTTTTGGTATGGAGTATTTTTATTGTGATTTAGTTTTTATTAAATTACTATTATGATTTTTTCTTAAGCCATACTTTTTTGAGTTTCTAAATGTAAGGGGCTTTTTCTTATTAATTTTTAACTTAACAGTATGGCCAAAGAAGATATGATTGTGATTCTTGGAATTGATTTGGACATTGCATATGGTAGCTTAATATATGGCACTTTTTAATATATATTCCAGGTGTGCTTGGTGAGTGCAGTGTTTTGTATATGTCCATTAAACAAGTTTATTAATCATTTACATTTTCTTATGTCTCTACTAATAGTAATGTCTGTGCTGTCAGTTACTAAGAGTTGTATGTGGTAAAATTTCCCACTAGAATGTTGGATTTGTCTTCTTTTTTCTTGTTTTACTTTAAATATTTTGAAACTAAATTAGTAACTATATCCAAGTTTAGAACTGATATAGTTTCCCAATAATCAAAATTCTATCATTTTATTTTTTAATTTAATTTTTTTCAGTGTAAAATTTTATCATTTTAAACTGATTTTTATCTTTACTAGCTAAGTCTTATCTAATATTAATGTAGATACAAGAGCTTTGTTTTATTTATTCACATTTATTGATTTATTTGGATTAATGCCCATTATCTTATTTTGTATTCTGTTTTTCTGGTTTTTTTTTTTTTACAAATATTTTTCTCCCATCTTGCTTTCTCATCTAGTGATTATCCTGGATTTTTAATATAGCAATACAAAGTCTGAAGTTAATGTAATTATTTGTTTACTCAATAATAGAGTGCCCTTTGAATGTTTTAGTTCTGATCACTCTTCTACTGAATTATGTGTTGTTATTGCTCATTGTCTAGTTGTATATATATATTTTTCAGTCCCACATATTAGACATTACTATTACTTACCTTTTTTTTTAACCTTACCTTTTTCTGCTTTTACCCTGGCACTAATTTTTTTTCCCCTGAAAGATATATTTTAAAATCTCTTTCAATGAGGATCTGTTGTTAGTAAATTCTCTTAATTTTGGATACTCCATAAATATCTTCAAAGATAGTTTTATTGGTTTGCAGTTTAAGATTTATAGTTATTTTGTCTCAGCACTTTGAAAATATCCGAGTCTTTGGGCTTCCGTTGTTGTTATTTTAAGCCAGCTATCAGTTGAAATGTCCTTTCTTTTTTGTTAATCTTTGTTCTTCATGTAGCTGATTTTAAGATATTTGTCTTTGGTGTATAGTTTTCTACAGTGTGGGTATGAATTACTTTTTATTGAGCTTTCACAATATGAGAATTCAAGGTTTTTTTGGTAATTTCTGGAAAATTCTCAGCTCATGTGTCTTTGAATATCGTCTTTTCTCTCTTTATAAGATAAGGGCAGTCTTTTCCTGCCTCAACCAAATTTATCACTTAGTACTTTTCGTCTTCCAAGATCCTGCCTGGCTTTCTGCAGGGGACTTCTGGTTTACTTTCCACTATTAGTACTCTTCTATTTATTTATATTAAAAAAAAAATCCTCTGTTGTATTCAGACTTCTTCTTTATCTGTTTTTTTGAGATTTACATTTTTATATATTCTTCTTTCTTGAGATATAATATGAATTCATAGACTTTATTTTTTTTTAAAGATCTTATTTATTTATTTGACAGACAGATCACAAGTTGGCAGAGAGTCAGGCAGAGCAAGAGGGGGAAGCAGGCTCCCTGCTGAGCAGAAAGCCTGATGTGGGGCTTGATCCCAAGACCCTGAGACCATGACCTGAGCTGAAGGCAGAGGCTTTAACCAACTGAGCCACCCAGGCGCCCTGAATTCATAGACTTTAACAGAATCAGTTTGTTGTTCGAGTTAATCATTACTAATGTCCTTTTTCCCTTCTCTTCTTTTGCTCAAATTATTGTAACTTTGTCAGGTGGGAGCCTTCTCATTTCCTGTGCTGCTGATACTCTTACTTTTGGTAAAAGCATGATTTCCCAGATCTGGGAAGGTTTTGTTTTTTGGTGTTTTTTTTTTTTTTTTTTTTTTTTTTTTGTCCCAGAGACATGGAATTGGCCTAGTTTCAAGGAGTCCTGGTTCCTTTTAATAAAGAATAATATCAAATGAAAGTATGAGTTTTAGGTATAGACATGAGCATTACTGATAGTCAAATGTGCTATTGCTTTCAGTTAGACCATTTTTGGGAACTGAGTTGAAAAATATTTCTCTTACCAGATCACATTAATCTTTCCAACTTAACACAACATGCTTCTGTATGTATTGAAAAATATGTATTGGAAAACTATATATGGTATATAATTTTCTCAGCCTCTACCATTTAATTGCTACATTGCTAGCAAGAACTTTAAAGTCATACTCAGATTTAGTAGAATAAAATAGTTCCCACTCAAATATTAAGTCTTTAAGGTCATCAAATTAACTTCTTAAAGTCTATTTTCAACAAATTTAGTTTAAGAGAGGTAGTAAAAAGAATATTGGATTTAGGGGCGCCTGGGTGGCTCAGTGGGTAAAGCCGCTGCCTTCGGCTCAGGTCATGATCTCAGGGTCCTGGGATCGAGTCCCGCATCAGGCTCTCTGCTCAGCAGGGAGCCTGCTTCCTCCTCTCTCTCTCTCTCTCTGCCTGCCTCTCTGCCTACTTGTGATCTATCTCTGTCAAATAAATAAAATCTTTAAAAAAAAAAAAAAGAATATTGGATTTAGAGACAAAACTTAAATTCTAGTCCTAGCTCAATTACATAGCTAAAATGGCATTATACAAGTAACTTAAGGTTTCAGACATTTCCTCCTCTATGGAAAATAGATGTGAAAACACATAAGGTTGCCATATAAATGTCAATAAATATGTCATGGACAAACCAAGTAATGTAATGTTTGTTTTATTCAGTATTATGTTATCATTGTTGTTGTCTTTAGTTTGATTTAATGCATCTTAAACGTAATTCTTGTATTTTAAGTGGTTCTATAAAATTGAGCAACTTCTCATTTTCAGATATATATACCATTTTTAAGGTATATAATGTTATTCAAAATCCTCTTGGTATTTCATTAGTCCTTTTTAATATTCCTTGAACCTAGGATATAAGATGGGGCTGCTTCATAAAACACTTCTCATTAATAAATGGTATTATAGTGACGCTTCAGTGTGCTGCATTCTGATAAAAAGAAGAACCAGTGCTCTTATTTGCAAATTTGCAAAGTTTTGGAAGTATTACTACAGGCATCTAGCTTTAAAACATTTACTTAGTGCCAGTTAGTTAATTATATATGGGTGAGTACTATTCTTATTTATGTTTTAGGTGGTCTTGGAGGCATTGGAATGGGACTTGGTCCAGGTGGACAGCCTATTAGTGCCAGCCAGTTGAACATAGGTGGTGTAATGGGAAATTTAGGTCCAAGTGGTGAGTATTCTCACATTTTTATTTCTTTTTAAATGGTACATTTGCTGGATTACAAAGCCTACATTTACTAGTTTGTAATAATGTTCAAAGGACTCTGTTTTATAGTTGAGCATTTAGGATGTCATTCAGTCTGATAAAAGAATGAAACCTTGAGAGCAGAGAACATGAAAAAGGCTGAGCAGAGGTCAGTCAGGTTCCTCTGGGGCCAGTTGTGTTGTAGCTAGCCTTTTAGCACTTTGGATTTTAAAATGTCTGTAAGGCAGAAGGAGAATATTTAAATGTAGTGCTCTGTGTATGTATCATGGTTATACAATATTTGTATATGACTGAAATGCTTCCCTCTTATAAGCAGGTTAAATTGAAAGATATAGCTGGGACGGTAGCTCTTCAAATAGCTGTTTGGCTCTTCACCTGGACTAATTTATAGTTTGTCTTTGAAGATTAGTTTTTATACTTTGTGGTTTCAGAATTCTTTTACTCTCAAAATTTGTTGAGGATCCCAAAGTGCTTTTGTTTTATGTATTACGTTTTGTTTTGTTTATGTAGTTATGTAGTTATGTTTGTCGGTATTTACTGATTAGAAATTAAAACTTAGAAATTTAAAACTACTTTTGTATTTAAGATAACAGTAATAAACTTGTGTTAACATAAATATAATTTTAAAGAAGCTAAGTTGTCTTTTCCAATACAAAAACATAGAAGAGTGGCATTGTTTTACCTTTTTGTACATCTCTTTAATGTTTGGCTTAATGCAAGACAGCCATGTTCTTGTGTCTCCTTCTGCATTTAGTTTGTTACAGTATCAAACATCATGTAGTTTCTGGGAAATTGGATTTTATATTCATGAGAGAATGAGGGTAAAACAGTCAAATATTATCTTAATGTTATGCTTGAATGAAATAATTTTGACTTATTAGACCCAGACCATACTTTGAGAACTGTGTCTTAATTGATGGACTAATAAATGCTATCAGATTCCTGTTTTTGCTGAGATGCTATAGTTAAACTTTTAAATTATTAGGGTAGCTACAGAAATCATTCTGACCCAAAGAGATAGAAACTTGTTCCTTACTCTTAGGCCCTCTGCCCTCCTAAATACATGCTTTTTTATTCTTAGTTTTTTATTGCTCCCTTAGCTGCCATGTAAAGAGTCCTTACTTTCTAATGTGATCTTTAAATCTGTTGGTGGTGTGTTTGTATTTGTGTGTGTTGAAAAAAAAGGGAGAGCGATTACCTGGTCCTAGATATTCTCTGCTTGAATATGAGTGTGACCAGTGAATTTTGTTTTCTCATTCAATAAATATTCGTAGAGGCCTTTTTGAAGACTCATGATTAGATAGCTGATGTGGCATAGCACACATGCCACCTGCGTTCCACTGCTTCTCTAGCATTCCGTCATGACTAGACCAGTGGTATCTTTTGCTGTATTGCGTTATGTCATTCTTTAGTCATAAAAATAAGATTGACTGAACGTACATACTGTGTATTTTATTTGAGGTATGGGAATGGATGGTCCAGGTTTTGGAGGAATGAATAGAATTGGAGGAGGTATGTATAAGCATTTGTTTTTTGTATGTACCCATCACCATTTTTAGTAAATTAGAAGCTGTGTTGAGAATTCCAAGGAAAAAAAGTCATGGTTTATTGTTGGCTCACACCTAAAGACTGCTAGCAGAGATTGAGCCTGGTACATACTTAAGGGATATGGAAATGGATGTGTTAAGAAGCCCCTTGGACAAGGTAGGGTGGATGAAGAGTTTACTGATGAAACCAACATTTACAAAATGTACCTTTCAGCTCTCTAACTGACAGTCGGATCTCAAAATTAATCTTTATTCCATAGGAATTGGGTTTGGTGGTCTGGAAGCAATGAATAGCATGGGAGGATTTGGAGGAGTTGGCCGAATGGGAGGTAGGTAAATGTAGGAATGGGTACTGTAGAGGTCTTCGGAGGGCATATGGGCAGAGAGAATAGGACAGGCATGACGGGACTGGGATATTATATGGCATGTGAGGTAAGTTGGTAAATCACAGACTTTTTTGTTTTTGTGACTTTTGCTGTCTTTTCAGTTTAGTTTCAAAATTTTTCTAAATAGATTACCGTGTACTGATGCATTTGAAAAAGGGTTAATTTGTTGCATAATCGTTTCAGAGCTATACCGTGGTGCGATGACTAGTAGCATGGAGAGAGATTTTGGACGTGGTGATATTGGAATAAATCGAGGCTTTGGAGATTCCTTTGGTAGACTTGGTAGGGTTGGCTGCATATTTCTCCTTTTCGTTTTGTAGGTCATATTTTTCAAAGTCTGTTTCCCTTTTTTTGTGAACAGTTGGAAATTTATAATGTTTCACGTAATTTATTACTTGATGAAAAACACATTAGGTATTTTAATGTACTTGCTTGCTACTTCAGTATGTTATGTATTTGAATCCTATTTCTAGAAGACATATAGTTTTTTGGTTACTGTACATCTGAAAGCATAGTACTTTGGGAATTTTAAAATATGATTATTCAAATTAATTAGTATATTATCTTTCCATCCTTGTTTAGGCAGTGCAATGATTGCAGGAAGAATAGGAGCTTCTAACATGGGTCCAGTAGGATCTGGAATAAGTAGGTTTAAATTTTACTAGAATTTATTCAGTAATATTTGAGTGCTTGCAAAAGATTTTGCAAGAGTAGTTATTGTAGTATAGTAATACTTTGTTCTTATGTGTTACTGTGTCTTGTCATAATTTAGAGAAATTTTAATATTTACTGAGCTTTTCTGTTTGATCACTGTTTGAAATTTGTAAACTAACTTTGAATTTTACTTTGACATTTCTAAACTAACACCAGAGTATGTGTTAATTGTCAGCTAATCCAAGAAGCTCTATTCCAACTAAGGAATCTGGGGATTTCTGTGATCACATGTCAGGAGCAACTTTTGCTTTAGCACCAACTTTGTTTCCTTGCCTATTGTCTACAGTTGCTGGTTGGTGACTAGCTTATTTCATCTGTGAACATTTTGTGTCTTTTGGTAGATGCAGGTGAATCGCCCTAGTTATACCACCTTTAGAGACTTCCTGAGGTTGAAGGCTAAGGTTGAAAGAGATGCTTATTTCCTCTCCTCTTAAACTTTTCCTGTGATAGAATCAAGAGTAGTTGCAACACTGGGCAATGCCCCATGTCTTCCATCTGTTTCCACTACTACATTTGAGGCCTTATATTAAGTCTTAAGACATTGCTCAGTTTTTGATCTCTGTTGCTTACTGAGCCATGTCTTTGTGAGTTCTCCATACTTAACTGAATTCCTTTAATTGATTGAAATCTCACAAATAGGAAATATAGCCTACTTGAACTTTTGTAAAATCCTGTTAGCTAAAGATATTTACTTCCCTTGTACCTTGCTTCTCATTCCCTTTCATCATTTTTTTTAGCCTTGGTCGTCTTCCCATTAATCGTAATAACTTCCCTACCTTCGTTTTTTACCTCAATGTTCATACTTCTGTTTCCCGAGCTTTATATTTGTTATTCATAGAAAGTCAATTTGAAGGTGATGTTAATTTTTAGAATTTCTGTGTATGAGGATATTAAGTACAAGAAAAAAAGATGAATTTTGAGGATGAATAGGATTGGAATTAATTAAAGGGGACTCAGTGCATAAGAATGAATTAGGTATGCACTGTGAGTTAAATTCTCAAGCTCTGGCCAAAGGCATATGATTCCATTTTTTGTTATCTCCTTAAGATCTATATAATATTGAGATTAAAAGTTAGGTTTTTCTGTGGTTATTGCATATTGAATTGATATGAAAGAGAAATTGTAAAACAGAAGATACTGAGGTGAAAAGAATATTATATGGGAGAGTATGATGAGATCAACAGTTAATGCGTTGGAGTTGTAATAGCAGGGCGAGGCAGATGGGGGGAAAAGGGGGTCGGAAATTTGAATTCATTTCATATATCTTTATTCTTGCATTTATTAAACATGATATTATTAAAGAAAAATGATAAAAACTCACATTCCATTAATGGATCAAATATTTGGCAGAGAATTTGTATAACTTATATGATGTATTTTATGATCAGAATATAATTTTATAGAAGTATATAGGTATGATGTATTTGTGTAGTGGCTAGAATGAGATTCAGTTAGCCATTAACAGTCAACTAACTGAATGTACATCAAATTATATTGTTTCTTGGAAGATTTTTCTGTTGTGTATAAGAAAATGATTTTATGTTTATATATGATCTAATTATATAAATGAATTAATTTTTCTCTTTCTTTCTTTCTCAAAAATGATTCTCTCCCTCCTCTTTTTCCTCTTCTTTCTCCTTTTTCTTCTGTTTTTAAAACAAAAACACCCAAATTCCCAAATCCCCCCACTTCCCTTCTTGAAATCTAGGTGGTGGCATGGGTGGCATGAACAGTGTGACTGGAGGAATGGGGATGGGACTGGACCGGATGAGCTCCAGCTTTGATAGAATGGGACCAGGTATAGGA
This sequence comes from Mustela erminea, assembly GCF_009829155.1. Classification (NCBI taxonomy): domain Eukaryota; kingdom Metazoa; phylum Chordata; class Mammalia; order Carnivora; family Mustelidae; genus Mustela; species Mustela erminea. The sequence goes on along the minus strand of NC_045618.1, from coordinate 68,236,641 downwards.
GCCATACTGGAAAGGAGCATCGATATGGATCGAGGATTTCTATCTGGTCCAATGGGAAGCGGAATAAGAGAAAGAATAGGCTCCAAAGGCAACCAGATATTTGTCAGAAATGTAAGCAACTAAATGTAAAGGATACTTAAAATTTTTTTTTTCTTTGTATATCTGTTACTAATACCTTTTTTCATTCTAGCTGCCTTTTGACTTGACTTGGCAGAAACTAAAAGAGAAATTCAGTCAGTGTGGTAAGTATGCTAATGACTGCAGACATGTTAATATTGATTATGGAGGGAAAACTGATTATAAACTTTTAAACGTTGTATTTAGACCTTACCTGTCCAGATGTTTGTTCCTGGATAGTACGACAGGTCTACTTCTACTTAAAATAAATTACTCTGTTGTCCTCTGACATAGAGCAGGGCAAATTACTACTAAATAACAAGATTTAGAGTAGAGCCTGTTTTTGTCTTCTGTGGATAAAGAAAGGGCTTGTTTTATTACCTGATTTTTAAAAGGTTAGTATATCATCATTGCTTGCATTTAAAAACCTTTTTTTTTCTCTGTGGGAAATATTAATGAAGGGTGTATTTATTTCCTTGTTTGTAGTGTAGTGCAGTACGTTGTCAACATGACCCTAAAATGCTGACATCCAAATGATGTGGAGTTAATAGATGACACCTATTCTGCCTACTCTATTACCTATAGGACACAGGAAACTTAGTTGATAGCTAAGGAATTCCTTAGACAGGTACATTCTGGTGGCCCTTCTAGTTTTTTCATAAACTGTTCTTGGCTGTGATGATGCTGTCTATACAACCTTACTGTGTTCATTAGTCCTGTAGGTCTTCTTACTTTAGAAGAGGGCTTTTTTTTTTTAAGCTTTTGTTTATTTATTTTACAGAGAGATACGCAGTGAGAGAGAGAACACAAGCAGGGGGAGTGGGAGAGGCAGAAACAGGCTTCCTGTTGAGCAGGAAGCCCGATGAGGGGCTCGATCGCAGAAACCTGGGATCCTGACCTGAGCCAAAGGCAGACACTTAATGACTAAGGCACCTAAGCGTCCCAAGGCCTTTTTTTTTTTAGATGATGAGAGAATTAGTGTGAGTGGAACAACATAAGCAGATTTTCTGCCAGTACTTTCCTGCTATTGCATTGTATCCCAGAGACTATAATCATAATGGTAAGTTATAAAGATGGCATATAGTGATGAAAAGGGACATTCAGTTTCTGAGAGTTGATGGAAAGTTAGGTGTATTTGGAATATATCTTTAATTTTTTGAGATCTTGAGGGGAATAACTTTAGTTGTGATCAAAGTGATCACATGGCTGTCATCTGCTCTGTACTCAGATTACTTTATATATACCTGACTCTGTGATAATAATGTGCTCACATGTTTTCTTCCCTCCTAGATGGAGGCTCTTGATGGAAGAACTGTCATTTTTAGTCTAACATTTTTCACCCCCTTGGTATATGTAGTAAGAGTTTGTTGAGGGTTTATGAGTGAGTTAAACACTCTGAGCAAATCTTATTCATTTATTCAGTTTTTAATCATTGAATAAATCTACAAATACTGTATTTTTGACAGTTGATTATCATTAGAATTAGAAATGTGAACAAACAAAGACATTATCCCTCTTGCCCACAAAGGACATACAGTGTAAATCTGTTTAGGATGTTCGTGGGACTCCATTTGTGGATTTTTTTTTTTTTTTTTTTGTATTTCATTTATATTTTATTCAAAGAAGAGAAACTTGATTTTTTTTTTATTGTAAAAAAGTTGTTGAAAATGAGTTAACTACTAAATAGGTACAACTAAGAGAAAGTAGAATTGTAACAGTTTTGCACAGTGGAAATATTTGTAGAAGTAAGAAGTCTGCCAGAACGAGTAAGTGGCATTTGGCAATGAATCACATAGACTGCAGAGGAATGAATATATTAGGGCCTTGTGAAATATGTCAAATGAGGAGCAGTGGCAGCAGGTATGGATGATCTCTGTGATAGTTTCGGTAGGAAAAAAAATCTCCAAATGAGATATATGTCATTTTTCAATCCCAGAACCCTGGCATCATGCCCTGAGCCAAAGGCAGATGCTTAACGACTGAGCCACCCAGGCGCCCCGTTTTTCTCAATTCTATTGTAAGAGCTTCTGACTTTTAGATTTATATTAAGGTAATACCATATTTAAATAATTCCTTGGGGCACCTGGGTGGCTCACTGGGTTGAGCCTCTGCCTTCGGCTTGGGTCATGATCCCAGGGTCCTGGGATCAAGTACGCATTGGGCTTTCTGCTCGGCAGGGAGCCTGCTTCCTCCTCTCTCTCTCTCTCTTTCTCTCTGCCTACTTATGATCTCTGTCAAATAAATAAATAAAATCTTTAAAAAAAAAAATTCCTTGCCTTCTTCCTGTTTTTAACCTTGAACTACATTGATGGGAAAGAAAATAAGTTACGGTAATATGGAATTTAGTGTTCAGCTATTGACAGCTATGGAAAGTATCTGGCTTGTGTGAACTGAACCATCTTTATTTTTCTGCCACATTCTTTTATTTATTTATTTTCAAATCTTGGAAAGGTTTTTCTTTGTTAGTATGGGGAGTTTGTTTTTAACCTGCTGCAGTCAGTAATGATCTCTTTAACAGCAAAAGGCAGGTTTTTGTTGTTTTTTTTTTTCCTCCCTTGAGCCCAAAGTGAGTAAGTGTATATGCTTGATTGCTTCTTAGTAAGAGTCTTGTGGTAGTCCAAGCAGCCTTCCTAGGCAATATCTGCCTACAGGTGGCTCACCAGCAAGCAGTTTGCTTATTAAATGTCTATATAGATCTTCCACGACTTAACAATGGAGCTATGCTTAACCTACTGAGCATCATAGCCTCACCTAGCCTACCTTAAACATGCTCAGAACACTTAGTATTAGCCTACAGTTGGGCAAAATCCTCTAACACAAAGCTTATTTTATGTGTTGAGTATCTCACGTAATTGATTATATACTTAAAGTGAAAGGGAAAAACAGACTGGTTAGGTGGGTACACAATGGTTATAAATGTATGCATTGTTTATCCTTGTGATCGCCTGGCTTACTGAGGGCTGCTGTTCAATGTCTTCTGCCCTGTATCATATATCACATATCATCAGCTTGGAAAAAGAAAAAATTCAAAGTACAGTTTCTATTGTGTATCGCTGTTGTACCATCATGATGTCAAAACATTGTAAGTTGAACCATTATAATTTGGGACCATCTATATAGTGGTTAAATGTCCTTGATAGGGCAAATACAAAGGCCCTAGAAAAGGCACTTTAGGTTATACTACCTTCAGTACATTTCCTCAGCCTTTATAATTTAGGGGAAAATGTGTTCAGATATCCCAATATGTAACAATATGAGAAATAAGTGACTGTAATAAAAATAGATCCTATCTACCCTATCCTATGTGATTCTTCAATGACATGCATTTTTTAGAAGGCTGAGTATAAATAAATTAACTGACTCATTCAGAATTAGACACCACATTAGTTTAAGTTGTGCTAATGGAGTCAAATAGATAGTCTTTCAAACTTGCTCCCATATTTATTGTCCACTTTAGCTGTACTTTGACCTTCTAGCTCAGTATGATGATGTACCATAACATTTTAGAACTGCAGTGCAAGGAAAGCACATTTAATTATTCTCCTATAAACCATGTAAACAAATATAGCTTTGTTTCACACATTTCCATTATGGAGTTTTCTAGATCAGTATGCTTGTTAACCGGCTAGAAAGTAGAGACTTGTGGTAGATTTTATTTACTAAAGCACATGCTGCTTCAAGCATGACTAGTGGATTTTAACTCTGGAATAATTTAATAGTAAAAATAATGCATGGAGAACATTCATTGATAGCATTAAATCTTTGTTTTTTGTCCTTTATATCATAATTATGGCTTTTTGTAGAACCTGATTTTGCTTTTTTTCTCGTTTCTATATTACACTTCACTTTGGTAGTAGATTTTATTGAACCACTTGTTTCTGCTTTTAATTTGGTGTATTTTTAGATATGCTTTTATATCAGCATTTCCCAGATCATACCACAGGATAATATTAATAGGCTGGATTGAATAAAGTGAAAAGTTTTCTTTTCAGGATGAGTCATTTTTATAACTAGTACATGAAACAGCAACATGTTTGATTATTCTGTGGTACTGATTTCTCATTGCATACTATTTTGTCCTATACTGTTGTTAAAATAGCAATTCTATTTTTGCTTTTTGTGGAATCATACAAGATCAGTAGATATTTAAGTCATTTAAGAAAATCCTCAAGAGCATGTAAAAATAGCCAGGGAAGTCAGATTTTAACTTTTTGAAACAAAATTTTTTTTCTCCTCGATTATTGCTTTAGAAAAGTAAGTTATCTCAATCAGTGTTTTTATGGGATTAGGAAGAAACTTAGAAAACACACAGCTCTTTCTGGTTCTATGCCTAGTGGGGATTTTTGGACAGCCTAACCATGAAACATAAGTATCTATAGGACATTTTCTATAGTGTAAGTGTCCCAACTGTAAGCATTTTGAAGCATCTTGGCTGATAGACCTTGTCAAATTGAAATGCTGTGAGGTCATTGTGAGTTTAGGAATTTAGGGGTCTGAGTATTGATTCCTAAATTGAGAGATACAGTTTAAGAGAAGAAAAAAAGAGAGAGAAGCTTATCTTGAAAGATTGAGACAGATTTTGCACGAGGTAATTACGTATTTTCCTTTGAAGTTCTGAAGGTTTCTTGCTTGAGTGACTCTTAGTATTATTGCTAATAAATCTATGATGGGATGCTTACATTAAGAAAAGCCCTAAATTTTTATAAAAGGTAAATGTAGAATAAGGAGGAACCTCTAACCTTAAAAGCCCTTAAAAATTCTCCGCAATCTCCTTTGGAATCACTGTACAATGCTGCCATTGACCAAGGTATGCTTCTTTAATTAAACTTCTTTATTTCAGGTCCCAGCATTCAAGATATTAAGAGGATTCTGGAAATTGCTCTGCATCTATCTTTAAAGCTTTTTAAAGTTTCATTTTATGTTATTAGAAAATGTGATTTCTGTGTTTTTTGTTTTATTTTGTTTTAAACAGTTGTAGGTTGTAGATCCAAACAATATATAGTTTTTGGGGGGGTGGGAATTAGTCTGTTTTATAACTTTTAGAAACAGTTAAAGGCTGCCCAGCCTGGGTTACAAGATCATGGTTTTGGTTCGCTATGACATTTATTAACTTGGACCATTTAATTAGTATTGAGTGGGTGAGCAGTTGACCAGCAGTTGCTTTAAAAAAATATAGTAATGGTGGGATGGGAAATGGATGAAAAAATAAAAGTAGAAAAGTGGTCCAGGATGTTGTACATAAGAAAGCATTCAGATCAAGATTTAAACAAAACAAATTTTTCTACTCATGCATTGAGATTAAAGTTGATCTTATCACCTGGAAAAAGGCTTAAGCAATTTTTTTGATAAGCCTTTTGCTTTCATTGTCCCCCTCTTCCTTTATAGTCCCTTTATAGAACTAAATATAGTTGGCTTTCTATGTTGGTTGCTAGGCTAAAATTAGCCCATGGTAATTTGGCAACTATATAATAATCAAGGAAAAGAAATATTATGGTAAGTAGGCACACAACTTACCTGTTGTGGATCAGGTGATTATATATCCCAGTTTGCCTGGGGCTAGTCTCCCTTTGCATCTGTTATTTAGTGTATAATTACTAATAACTCAATTTAACTCTCTAAAGTGTTCTAGTTTGGATGGTCGATTTTTATGGACATTTACAATTTGATGAATGATACTGTTTTACTCAAATATCAGTCTCTAGAGTCAGCAATGATACTAACTACATATGGAACAGTTGTCTGGTTTTCTTCCTCCTCTTCGAAGCTTCTCTGAGGTTCTTTTTGTTCTGACCATCACTGTTTCTACTTTTATTGATTTAAATCTGATACCTCTTCCATGCCTATTTCCCTAGCCCATTTGGTACCACTCTTAACACTGGAGTTCAAATTGTGATGTTGAATAAATAGATGATTTTGCACTGTGGTTGATAAGCAGAATTACGGGGGCCCTTTGTGGCCTAGTAAAAATTAAAATTCTGGGCAGTTGCTACTATTTGAAGTTATAAAGGAATGAAAAGGAGGATAAAAGAGAAAGAGATTAAGGAGATTGGGCAGAAAGTGACAGTGTTTTTCTAAAACTAATTTTGTTTAAATTTATAAGTTTGTTATTGGGCATGGTGACTTGGTGGCATTTTTGTGCTAGTTTGCCATATTGCTATAAAATTCACTTGAGAAACTAATAATTTTTTTTTTTAAGTCTTTATTCATTTGAGAGAGTGTGTATTTGCATGCATGTGTGCACAAGCTGGGGGGAGGGGCAGAAGAAGAGGGAGAAGCAGGGAGCCTGAGCAGAGAGCCTGACACGGGGCTTGATCCCAGGACCCTGGGATCATGACCTGAGCCAAAGGCAGTCACTTAACCAACTGAGCCACCCAGGCACCCCCAGAAGCTAAGAATTTAACATAAGAAAGAAATTATTTGTTTTTTTATTTTGATAAAATATTAAATACTAAGTAAGTTTAATTCTTGTTTTGTATATTTTAATGTGTATATTTATTACTTTATGTGAATTGCCTTATAATCAGAATATGAAATGATGAGAATAATGTTTATATGATGTTATTTAATCATTAATGTTTTTAGTCAGTTATTTATCATTTCATTGGCTGTGAGGAATTTCAGACCTGTGCAGTCAAATGAAACCCACTTAAACTGAGTAATAATTCTGTAATTTTTCTTTTACAGGTCATGTAATGTTTGCAGAAATAAAAATGGAGAACGGAAAGTCAAAAGGCTGTGGAACGGTCAGATTTGACTCCCCAGAATCAGCTGAAAAAGCCTGCAGAATAATGAATGGCATAAAAATCAGTGGCAGAGAAATCGATGTTCGCTTGGATCGTAATGCATAATTTCAAACCACGGTTGGAACATTCTTACATCTGTTTTGCTGAATCTCCTAGTAAAAAGTCATTTTTTTAGTAATACTGTATGCTTACAAAAGCTGTAAAAATGAACTTTTAAAACTCCCACCAGCTTTTAACAGTATAGTGTTAAATATACTGTGATTTTTGTTAATCTCAAGTTTGGGTTTTTAAAGACAGCAAGTCAGTCATTCAGTTTAAATGAATGGTTATACTGTTTTTAATGAAATAAGCCATTTTCTTGTTGTTACTTTCAGTACTACATAGTGGGATTTGTTTGTTCAAGTTTCCTCAGCTTTTATCAACTTATTGTAAGGTAAAACATAGATGATTTTTTTCAAAACTTCTGTTTTATATATGTAATTGTCCTTGAAAGAAAGGGCTCAGACAAATTAGGATGTGATTTTGGTTGGCTTTAAATTACTTTTCTTTGGTGATAAAGAATTACTGTAAGTAAGTTTTAGTTCAGGATATTTTTTATTTCACTTAAATGAAGAAATGGGAGTTTTCTTTCTCTTCCCTCTCCCATCATTCACATTTTCCACATAACACTATTAATGTTAACCTCCACAGCCCCTTATTTTATTATTTCCAATGATTCCAAGTTCATATAGAACTGATAATGTGGTAAGTCCCAAGTATAATAACAGGCAGACTGCTCCCAACTTCCTGTCTAGTTTCCAGCCATTGAAGTGAACTGCTGAAAAAAGAAAAATAATTGATATGTTGAGAGCGATGGTTATGTAAGTTAGTCCTCTGCTGTTCACTTCTACAGGAGCTGATGCATTCATAAATGCAGTTTTAATAAACCATGGAACACCTAGGCACAGCATATCAAACACGTTGGATCCCATGATGTTAGACATAGCCATATCTCCTTTGCCTGCAAAAAAAGCATATTGTTAAAATGTGCACACCAATACTGTATTTTATTAATAAGCTTCATAAAAAAAACACTGGAAATTCTTTTTTGTTTGTTGGTTTTGGAAAATTGTTATATTAGAGCAAAAGTCTTACTGAATTTGTATTTTTTAATTTGGGGGTTAGTATTTAAAGTCTTAACATTTATTTAATAATAATTATCTTTATTTATTAAATCATTTTTCAATAAGGTCTGTAGATTACTTGTTGCTTTTCATTCTGATTTAATATGGTTAATTACAATTTGATGCACATTTCAGATGAATATTATTTGGGGGATTAGATTTAGTGAAGTTACTCTGCTATTAAATAGTAAACCCTTCTTTTTGAGTCACTCTTTTTTTTTCTTCAAAGTATGTTAACTGAGGAAATAAATATTTTTAAAGGTACCTTTGCTCAGTATTTCAGCCAGCTTGTAGAATAGGCATTGCAGCTTGAGGGACCTAGCTCTTACCTTTTCTTGCAACCAATACACTTGCAATCGTGTCTGGCAGACTTGTTCCTGCTGCTAATAAAGTAAGGCCCATTACTGTATCTGGAATTTCTAATGTTTCCCCTGTAATTAACAGAGATATACTACAAGTTGCAAATCTTACAAATTCAATAACCATTCTCTGCAGTTACTTCAGATATTTCCTTCCTGAACAAAAAGAAAATAGGCACATTTAGATTTCACAACCAATATGTATTTAAATTTTACCTAGCAAAATATTTGAATAAGATTGGTAAATTGGGTAGCCCAGGTAGCACAAATTTTTAAAAGCAGATATCTAAAGATATTTAATAGAATTCTACTAAGGAGTAATTCCCCTACCTGATATACTTACTGAAGGTTTAGATGTTCACTGTTATCTCATCAAGGCCATTGCTTAATATATGCTAATGCGATTGGTCATTTTCTGCTTTTCAAACTATTTTCTTAAAGTGATCAGAATTAAGCAAATTGTTTATAGCTATTTTTAACCTGTAAATGTGTTACATGGTATACATTTTTTAAGTTGTACGTACTTTGGTGATCTACCTTAAACAAAGGAAAACAAAATAGGGTTCTACTCGGAGTCTTACTAACATTATGGTCCTGTTCTGGTAAATTCAGTATCAGTTCAACATTTTTCAGATATGTGTTCATTTTGGGAAGCAAGCAGAGGGAAGTTAAAAAAAGGTACATGTAACTGCTCTTCTAATGTTGTGATTGAAAGCTTACTTTAGAATCCTTTTTTTTCTTAAATTGTCAATTGAGAGAACTTTAGCTGTTTATTGCATGCTTTATATATTGATATTGGAATTGTAATTGGTTGTTAATTTTTGTTACTGGTTTGCCGGAGTTCATATGTACATAAATAACAGTAATATTTATCATCTTGGGGGCTGTTTTATGATCTATTACTTGATTTTGTTCTTTTCCTGATTTCCTATTGTGAAATATATTCTGGCTGAGAAAATTTGAAGAGATTTAATATGCAAGCTGATTGGACTTTTTGATCTTTCTCATTAAAAAAAACAGTGCTTTCTTGCTAGCATGCTATTCTAAGTCATATATTAATTTGTGAAAAGTCAGAGATCAGCTTTTTTTTGTAAAGGGCCACGTAGTGATTACTTTAGGCTATGCAGGCTATATGGTTTCTGTTGCAGCTATTCACCTTGGCCACTGTAGTGTGAAAGCATCCGTAGATAAGGTATAAAAGAATTAAATGAGTGGGCATGATAATGTTTAGTAAAACTTCATTAGCAAAAACAGGAGACCTGGTCACTTGGTCACATAGGCTGTAGTTTGCTCACCTCTGATATGTCCATTCGGGCTAAACTTTTTGGGAGAAATTTCTTGATTTTTTTTTTTTTTTCCATGTTTATATTCAGTTTTTTCTTCTGGAGTCCTGTGGGACTAGAATGGATTATGGCCAAGCAGTAATATTTAAATTCTAGTCATGAAGATAGTAGAAACCTAAATTGAAATTTTACTTTATATGCTTTTCACCCATTTCATAGTTTGTTTATATGTCCATATTAAAAAGCAAAATAAAGTGCATTTCAGTTAAACAGTGAGCATATATCGTTTTCTCAAAATGCTGGCCTCTTGCTATATTTTTCATTATGGAATGGAATTCAATATAAAGAGTATATTGTGGACCCCATATCATGTGCTGTAATTATTAGCACAGTAGAAAGCTATCCTGTGTATTTGATTTCATTTATAAGAAGATCCTGTGGCTTGTAACTCTGGACTGTATAATATTGGGAATATAGTTGATATGTAATATGCAACTTACAAACCCTGAATGATCTTGTTGGTATCTTAATATTTAATCTTTTTGTGAGTAGCACATCTCTTTAGTCTTTTGCTGAGAGAGAAATTTCCTCTGTAGCTAGATTACTTTTTGTGAGTATATGCAGTTTGTTCTTCTATAAAACTGATTATTTTCTTTTTAAACTCTGCTCTTATGCTAAAGATACATACCAGTTATTGTGACCATCCAAACCAGGATATATGTAAATGCAGATATCCATAGTGCTGACATGAAAAATGTTATTACAAAGTAATTTTTCCAAAACTTTCTTCTACAGTCTGGAATGGTTAGAAAAAGTAAGGTAGTAATAGGAAGGGATAGTACCCAAAAAATTCTTTTTAAGTCGGCTTCAGGCATGTTGAAAACACTTGGTGGATCTGTTGAGCGAAAAACAAATGATTTTGAGTTTTTTCTAATGGCCACTTAAGTTGGAAATGTCCATTTAGAAAGCTATATTGAAATAAATTAGCTGTATCAGTTTTTAAGAGGCTATTTAAAACATTTGAATACCTCATTACTGATACTGCTGGCAAAAAGAAACTAACTGAGACTTTAGGGCAGATAGTATAAAATGTAATACTCAGTGTTTCTTGATTTGGGGCCTTGAATCCATCAAAATAATCTTGGATCATTCACTAAATATATTAGCCATAATGTTTATGAAGTATCAGTTGGACTTCTCTGGTTTTCTTCAGTGTGGATGGTCTTTAGTAACTTTTTTTTGCTTATGGGATTAACCTGGCTTCTACCTATTATAGCTATTATAGTTGTTTCTATTCCCCAGTATTGTTGATGTCTCTAGCCTGCCCTGTGTGTCAGATAATGCATACTTAGGAGGTATAAAATAATTACAGCATAATCTTTTTTATTAAGTTTTGAATATTCCATCCTAATTCTCATTGTAAGTGAGTTTTGGAGGCTTGCTTCATTTTTCTTTCTTCCATTAGTTTACCAAATTTGGAATTCACTACCATTCTTAAGAAGAACCTTGAAGAAAATAGGAACTAGCCTGGAATCTACAATATAACTTAAAAAACTCGAGTATGTTCCTTTATACAATTTGTTTTATTAAATTAATGGAAGACAATAATAGATTGGATAAAAATAAGCATTCACTTTAAAATTATTTAAAATTTGCATAGCATTTACAAAAGAATGTACCCATATATTAGATCAAATTACATTACAACTAATGCTGGTAAAATAACTCGTGAAAAAAATTTGCCAAGCCCCAGCCAATAGGCTACTAGGTAAATTTTAGATGTAATCTCAGTGTAATGAAAAAATTTAGAGTGGTTCTTTTATAAAATTTAACTTGGCAATATATACCACTTGCACTTGAAAGGCTAAAAACTATAATTATTGTAAAAAGGGGAAAAGTCTTTATTTTTTTTTAAGGTAGTAAAAGAATAACTTCCCTTCCTAATGTACTTAGATAAATTTAGAATCTGTTTCATAGAATCACTTTGTAAAAAACTAACACAAAAATTTTTATTTCTGGCCATGGATGAATTTGACTTCTATTAAATATCTAAATGTGTTGCTGCTGCTTCAGATGGCATGTTTAAAACTCAACTATTTATGTTTTCCCACACCAGCCCTTTTTTCTAAATTCCAAGTTTCTATAAGTGGTATTTCTTTTTTCTCAATGATGAACAAAGCCTCAGAATTTTCTCCTCCCTTTTCTTGTCCCATGTAGTCCTTCCATTGCCTAGTCTTGGTGATGCTTCCTTTGCGTTGTCTTTTTTATTCCTACTTTCCTTTCGTCTAGGCATCTACCAAACATCAGCTTTTTTAGTAGCCTCTTACAGACCTTCATTTTTTTTGTCCTCAAATTTCCCTGCTTCATAAACCTACAAAGCATTTAGGACTCTTACTATCCTGTTCTTTCTTATCTACCTTTTCTCTGCTTCCTTACTGTGTACATTCTGTGCTCTAGGTATGCTAGTACTTGAATAGGCCTCTTGCTCATATTAATTCCTTGGCATCAAATACAGACTATACTCTTACTTCTACATCATTTACATAATAGACTTCTATAGCTGTTACTATACACATTACATATTTATTTATGTAGCTTTGTTCATAAATCAGGTCATCAGCTGAAATCTGATCAGTTCTAGAAGGCTCAGTTTAAATACTCCCTTCTCTGTGATAATCTTTTCTATGTAGCCATCAAATTTTATACAATCTGTCCCATTTAGGAACTACACTTACACTTTTTTCTTTTATAGTACTAAAACCTTCATATTTTAGCTATTGTCTTTTTTCTCTACAGCGTTGGAAGCTTCTTAAAGATAGGGACCACCTTCGTCATTTCTGAATCTCCACAGTATCTTTTACATAAGTATATATAGTAATTGCTGAATTGAAATGAGATTTTTAAGTTTTTCTAGTGAATAGACTCAATAGTGGGCATGATGTGCTTATTACCTTCAGAAACCTGACTAAGATCCTGTAAACTTAAAGGAAGCTGAGAGTAGCCAGACTCTTCATGAAATATCCCACTGTCAGTTCTTGATTGCCGACGGATGAATGGCTGACCCTCATCTTCCCATCCCATCAGTGGCTGTTGTTCACTGCTCTCCTCCATAGCTTGGGCAAGACAGGTGCACCAAGGACTGAATTTCTTTATAATATATTGGTTAATTTTAATGTTAAAACACAGCACCAAAACATATAATCCATATATCAAAAGCAGCAAAGTTCCTTCATACCTATAAATCAGAGAAATTTGTGTGTTTTAAAATTAAAAACACTTAAAAAAAAAAAAGTTAATAGCTTTGGGCATATCTGCTTAATAATTTTATAGCATAGCAATAGAACAAGCAAAGAACATTTCTAGGTGTATATTGGTTTTATGGATACATTCTCGCTTGGTTACAGCATTACTATAAATTGATAAAAGCTTAAGAGTCCTTTCTATATTTCAAATAAAACCAAGAATTATAAATTCATTGTCTTCATTTACAGATTCTTTATAAATGGTAGGCATAAACAATGCTTTGAAAATGATAATTGTAGATTTTCAGAATAAAAGTTAATGAATAGTGATGGCCATTCTCCATCTCCGTTCATTGGCAGCAAATATTCCCCAAAATGTATGGTAATTACAAAAGAATATAGTATCAGTTCATTTCAACTGAGTCTGTTCAAATCCCATATAAGAATTTTGTGTAAAATATTCAGAATATATGAGTCTTTGACTGGGACTTCTCAGTTTACAGAGTTTTTTTATTTTGATGTAATTAAATTTGGCATGTATTCACAAGAAGACGAGGATAGTCTTAAAAATAAAATTATACCTTAGGCCCTGAGAACTGTTACTCTGTGCTCTGATTTCCTAAAGAGTTATGATTGGCTAATATCATATTTGCACCCGTCATTTACCTTTTATTTGATAGCCAGTGAATTTCTGCTACAGCTGGAAGCACAGAGTTCTTGATTTCCCTAATGGAGGGAACATAAGCTTGGATACTATCCTTGTCAGTATCCCCTTAGAGAGGACTGCTGGGTCCCAGAAGGATCCCTACTATATCCATTGGTTTCTTTGGGAAACAGACCAGATTTTAGGATGATTCATTTAGAAATTTTTCTCCCTGCTAGATTTAAGTTTCTTGTTAGCAGGTATTTTGCAGGGTTGCTAAGTTGTAGTATTCCAGAAAGGTGCCATTTACATTGTTTTTTCTTCTTTTCTGGTATCCTCTGGCATTGAGCAATGCACAACCTCTTTGGTTGTGATAACCAAAGAGGTTGTGCATTATATATTCCTCTCCATCCCTTATGATTCCTAGCGTAGTGTTAAACACCTACTAAACACTTGGTTCTTATTAGTTGAAAAAGTTATTAGCTGTCCACTGATTCACCCTTTTTTTTCATTTTCTTGCAACAGCAAGATACTGGGAGTTTACAAAGAAGGCAAACAATTATTAATACCTAAATATTGTTGATTCTTAGAGGAAGAAGGCTGTAATTCCTCTGCTAAATGAACATCAGAGAGAAAGTTGGAAGAACCTGAAGATTTTAAAATTTACTTCCTCCATCATTTCTCTCCAGTCTTGTGACCATGACCACTTCTAACCAAGGCAAGGTAAACAACCCAGTAGTTGAAAAACCCAACTGTTGGGGCTTTAATAGACAACAAAAGGGGAGACTTTCTGAACAGGTAGTGCAAAGAAGGAAGGTTGGTAATATCCAGTGATTGTGAGACAAGGAGATTGACATGATTATAGAAATTTTAAAGATGGGAAAGCCCAACCAGCAGCTGTGATGAGGAAGTTAGCTCAGAGGCATCCAGGAAAATGGTGCAGAAGTGGCAGATAATTGAGATCTCAGTTAAAAAAAAAAATTGCTAAAGCATTGGAATTTCATAAAATACTCTCTGAAGTTGTGTTTTACATAAGAGTAACAATTATTTCAAGCTTACCAGTAAACTTGGTTGTCGAATATTATGCCAAGAACTGCGGCTACACTAATTGCATATGCTGCACAGTCTCTGAATAGGGGCCAACACGATAGCGTTGAGACCTGTAAAATGATAATTTACTGTTTCTGTTACACTGTAACTTTAAGTACATGCTTAGTGTGATAATGAAATTGTATGTTTGTAGCCAAATATTGTTATCTTTTGCATTTTGCTTAGAGAAAGGAATTTTAAGAAAAATTGTGTTTTAAAGCCTACTCTGGTTTTCATAAATTTGACCAAGAGCTATTTGTGGGTAAACTTTAACGGAATACATGTTTTTCTACTGATTAATAAATTTGATTGAACACATTACTAGTGCCTTCTTTGTTCTAGATTATAAATAGTTTTAAGAGTTTGTCAAAACAATAAACATGTTGAGTGATGTTTTCTTACATACCACATTAGATAGCAAGCCACAAGCTGCACAGATGCCCAAGAGGTTATACATTGCAGATCCAAGGATGGTGCTAATGCCGATATCTCCCTTTGTGATAAATACACCTATGAGCAAGGTAATTGCTAAGTAAGTGTTACTAGACTTGAAGATGAGAAAA
The DNA here is from genome assembly GCF_009829155.1 of Mustela erminea. Lineage (NCBI taxonomy): Eukaryota > Metazoa > Chordata > Mammalia > Carnivora > Mustelidae > Mustela > Mustela erminea. The sequence goes on along the minus strand of NC_045618.1, from coordinate 68,221,439 downwards.
TCACATTGAGTAAGCAGAAAATATAAGGAGCAATATTTACCCAGGAAAGCAGTAACTAATTCAGGAGCTGAACTACCGGCTGCCATAAAAGTTGCACCTGCAACATCCTGAGACAATCCAAGGGCTGAAGACAAATGAAATTATGTTAAAGTGGCAAATGAAAGTATGTCTCTATATCTAAATATTCAAATCTATAGCTTCATAGAAAAGCACTGACAGTGACTTAAACTGGAAAAATAAAATAGGTTAAAAAAGAGGAATCCAGTGCCTTACTTTATCTGTGAATTCATTACTTAATGGTTCTGTAGGAAGGGAGAGAAGACCAGGGGCTTGTGGAGCTATGCTGAGACTTGGTATTGTGAATGCCAAGATACAGGGTTTTTTAGGACCCAGAAAAGATTCTTTTCTAGCTGTATGGCTTGTAGGTGTATAGTGACAGCATAAATTCTTTAAAATAACACTGTCAACAGTGCTCCAATAGGTGTTGGGAAAGTAAAGTATTTCAGGAGTCTTAATCCAATTTGAAACAGGAGGAAGAAGTAAATATTGGTCGTTTTTAAGATCTGCAAGTGAACCTGAATTAAGGAGCTTATTCACAAATTGGCAATTTCAACCTTGTCATTACAAATGAGAGGAAACTGGTTAACTAGGAACCAAAAAGATTTACTATTGTATAATTAGAATCTATTGATTCAAGACATAAAACCATTAAGACGGCTCTAGAGTAGGAAATATGAGAAAACACTACTATTCAAATAGTTTGTGTATATCCCTCAGACTTAACAAGTGTGGAAATTCCTTATCTTTGGTGATTGCTGGGATGAGAGTCTTTTTTTAAAAATTAATTAATTAATTAATTTTTTAAACATTTAATGTATTTTTATCCCCAGGGGTACACATTTCACAGCACTCATCATAGCACATACCCTCCCCAATGTCCATATCCCCACCACCCTCTCCCGTCCCCTGTCCCCCTAGCAGCCCTGGGATGAGAGTCTTAAGAAACTTTTGGCTCTTTCAATTTTAGAGTTAAGGGATCTACTGTTGGAAGGAAAAGAGAAAGCCATGTTGAAAACTTGCTTTAGGGAGGCCAAAACAGGTTGCATCAGAAATGCCCAACTGGGCTTTGCTGGTACACTAGAAAGTAGCCCATAGAAATAGCATGCTTTTTTATTCTTGGTGTGGCAGATTGTATTTTACAAAGATGGCTGCAATATTTGCATCTGTGAATTTTGAGAACCTTTCCATTTCCTGCCCTCCCCCCAACCAAAAAAAGGTAGAGTTTATATGTCCTGTAACTGCTTTGAGTAACAGAACATGGCAGGGCCATAATATCTCTGAGGCTGGGACATAAAAGGTGACAAAACTTTATCATGATTCTCTCTAGGGACCTTTACTTTAGGGCCCCGAGCCACCACATAAAACTCCGACTTCCACGGAACTTCTGTACTGGAGATGCCTCATGAAGAAACCATACAGAAGCAGAGATGCCTGACGTACCCTTAACTATTTCAGCCCACAAAATTTGAATTTCCCCATCTCAGACACCAGACATGTGAAAGGGAGGAAGGTTTAAGATAATTCCAGCCTTCTGTCATTGCATGAGCGACCTCAAGCTGGTACTGCCAGCTGAGCCCAGTAAACCCTCAAAGCTGTGAGAGGTAATTGTTGTTTTAAGCCACTAGTTTTGGGGTGATTGGTTAAGCAGCCATTGATAACTGAACACCTGGCTATTGTTCACTTAATTTGTTACACTTTCTGAGTACCTACTATGCCAGATGCTTTTTTAAGTGCTAGGAATAGGACAGAAAAAAATAGACAAAAGTTTCTGCTCTTGTGGAACTTTCATTCTAGTGTAAAGAAACACAAGTGAAATATGTGTTGTGTTAGATTTTTGATGTTATTACTGGAATTGTTTGGGGTTGCCATACTCAACTTCACTCATACAAGACAGTGAATTTAGCTGATAAATATTGTATGTGTTCAGACTGCTCTACCAACTGGCTATTCTGCTATTTCTCGCCCTCTCCTCAGGCCTCCCTAGTCCCAGAGACACAAAAATATTGAAATTAGGCCAGTGAAAAAACCTACCATGGCCTTCAAATGTTCAAGTGAAAGGAAGAGTTGCGCATCTCTCACTTGAAATCAAAAGCTGGAAATGATTAAGCTTAGTGAGAAAAGCATGTTGAAAGCAGGGATATGCCAAAAGGCAGGCCTCTTGTGGTCAAATAGCTAGCCAAGTTGCAAATGCAAAGGAAAGTTCTTGAAGGAAATTACAAGTGCTACTCTAGTGAACACACAGAAGGTAAGAATGTGAAAACCGTCTAAATGCTGATATGGAGGAAATTTCAATAGTCTGGCTAGAAGATCGAACCAGACGCTACATTCCCTTAAGTCAAAACCTAATCCACAAAGCGCCAACTCTCCTTAATTCTATGAAGGCTGAGAGAGATGAGGAAGCTGTAGAAGAGTTTGAGGCTACCAGAGGTGGTTCATGTGATTTAAGGAAAAGCCATCTCCATGACATAAAAGTGCAAGGTGAAGCAGCACATACTGATGTGGAAGCTGCAACAAGGTATCCCGAAGATTGAGCTAATTAATGAAGGTGGCTACACTAAACAGATTTCCAGTGTAGACAAAACTGTTCTGTTGGAGGAAGATGCCATCTAAGACTTTCTTCATAACTAGAGAGGAGAAGTCAAAGCCTGGCTTCAAGGCTTCAAGAACAGGTTGACTTTTGTTAAGAGCTCATGCAGATGGTGACTTGAAGTTGAAGCCAATGCTCATTGACCATTCTGAAAATCCTAGGGCCCTTAAGAATGATGCTAAATCTACTTGGCCTGTGTTCACAGTTTACTGAATATTTTATGCCCACTGTTAAGACCTGCTGCTCAGAAGAAAAGATTCCTTTCAAAATACAACTGCTCATTGACAATGCACCTGGTCACTCAAGAGCTCTGATGGAGATGTACAAGATGACTGTTGTTTTCATGCTAACACAGCATCTGTTCTGCAGCCCATGGATCAGGAAGTAATTTCAACTCTCAAGTCTTATTATTTAAGAAATACATTTTTTAAGACTATAGCTGCCATAGATAATGATTCCTCTGATGGATTTCAGGAAAGTTAATTGAAAACCTGGAAAGGATTCACCATTCTAGATGCCATTGAGAACATTCATGATTCATGGGACGAGATCAAAATATCAACAGAACAGGAATTTGGAAGAAGTTGATTCCAACCCTTGTGGATGACTTTGATGATTTCTTCAGTGGAAGAAGTAACTGCACATGTGGTAAGAATAGCAAGAGAACTAGAACGAGAAGTGGAGCCTGAAGATGCGATTGAATTGTGGCAATCTCATGACAAGACTCTGATGGATGAGGAGTTCTTATGGATGAGGAAAGAAAGTGGTTTCTTGAGATGGCATCTACTCCCTGTGAAGATGCTCTGAAGACGGTTAAACGACAACAGAGGATTTAGAATATTACATACACTTGGTTGATAAAGAAACAGCAGGGTTTGAGAGTATGGACTCCAATTTTGAAAGAGGTTCTAGTGTGGGTAAACTGCTATCAAATAGCATTGCATGCTACAGAGAAGTTGGTCATGAAAGAAAGAGTCCATCATTGTGGCTAAAGTCATTGTCTTATTTTATGAAATTGCCACAGCCACCCCAGCATTCAGCAACCACCATCCCAATCAGTCAGCAGCCATCAACACTGAGGCAGGACCTTCTACCAGCAAAAAGATGATGCTCTGAAAGCTCAGATGATGGTTAGCTTTTTTTTAACAAAGCATTTTAAAATGAAGGTATGAACATTTTAGTCATAATGCTGCTGCACACTTAATGTAAACATAACTTTTTTATATGCATGGGGGAAACCAAAATACTGATTTCACTCACTAATTTATTGTAGTATTTGCTCTGTTGTGGTGGTCTGGAACCAAACCTCCACCATCTGAGGTGTGCCTGTACCTGGGCTAAGAGTGCTCAAGGCAGGAGTGAGTGTAAAGATTGGATGCTAGAGGCTAGCCTGTGTGTTGAAAAAACAGAAAAAGGCTGGCATGTATGGAATAAAGAGTGTAAAGGGATAGCAGTAGGAGATAATGTAAGTGGCTAGATCAGGCAAGACTTGTAAATCTTAGCAAGGATTTTGGCTTTTATTTTGAAAGATACAGGAAGTGCTTGGAAAGTCATCCACATACTGCCTGTCAGTGATAAACCAGCCCTGGTCATCATTTCTCTCATGGGGTATATTTGGTCTGAGAGACTAACTGGAGGCTGAGCCATTTTGTGAAAAGACCTCTTAGAAGAGCTGGAATGATTCCTCACTATTTGCCTTTGGTCATGTTGCTTGATGAACATGTTGCAGTGATGAATGAAGGGAGTGAAGTAATGTTTCGTGGAACAGATTTCATAACATTTCTTTTGCTGTTTAGAGTATCTACCTATCCATCAACTGATCAATCTATCCATCTATTCATCCCTGTGATCTGTAGTAAGACCAATTGGCCATAAAATTTAAAATAGGACATGATAAGGCATATTGCTCTGTGTTAAGTTTTTTTCATTTTAGGAGTGAAGTAAATGTTATCTTACATTCATGGTATACAATTCACTTTCATGTACATAATTTAATCATCTCAGTTATCCTCAGATATGAGTACTGGTATTTCTTTTTTACAGATGAAGACACAGGTCCAGGGACCTCAGTTACATGGATAGTGAGGATCTTCAGTGTGAGGAGTTTGGGCATACACCCTGAATCTATTGTTTCTAAATCCAATGCTATGTCTGTTTTATCACAGAAACCTAGTATAAAAATGGCACTCAGACAAGCCAATTATAACATGATGGGTAACTGAGTTATTTTCTTCCGTGATTCTTGGCATGGGTGTATTACTGTCTCCATTCTAGTCTTTCCTAGGGGAAATAATAGTTACTAGGACTCAGGGGTACTTAGGAAGTTTTCCAGAATATTCCAGAAGATGTATCAATTGAGTGATACTGGATATTGGATTATCATGAGTTCTCTAATAAAATCAGGGCCTGATAATATGTGGATGAAGTTGAAAAAGAAAGATGCATTATTTTGAACTAGATGTCCAAACTCAGTACACCTGAAGAGTGAATGACCAGAAGAATCTTCAGCCGCTTAACACTAGCTGAAGAATGCTTCGTTAGAAAAATTCAGTCTCAGGAGGAAAAGGTGATCTATTGAGTTGTTTGTTGCAAGGTGGAAAAATAAGTAACTCTTCTGAACACTTCCACTATCAAAAGACAGTAACAATAAAGCTGGTTGCTATTCACTGGACTCTAATTGAGTTATGAAAGGAAAGATTCTGTAAAGATGGATATATAAAGCTTCAAAGATATTTTAACAAGTTATATCTTAAGGTTCTAAGAATATTTTGTAAAATGGTTTATACTTTTGAACTTTAGAATAGACTGACTTTGTCTTCACTGACCTTTGGGTAGCATTTCTCTCTGCTATAGTTTATTATTGAAGATAAATTGTTCTGGTTTTTTCTCCCCTAGAGCTATTACTTTTTTCCTCTTTATTACTTTAAAGGAATAATCACATTTCCTTCAGGATATAGGAAGATTGTTCAAGGTGAGTTTTCTTTATAGGTTTAGATATCATTACATTGTTTAAATAAAGTGCACCTTTATTTATGATAATGAACTGTGGTCCATGGGTACCACGACTTAGACCAAAACTCATCAGACTTTCTCTTAAGCATATTGTCTTCTCTGGTGCCATGTTAAAAAGCTTATAACAGTTTTTGAAAACTCTCTTCTGGAAATATAATTCAGTAGGAAAAGTTTTAAACTAGAATGAAGATCTGTATTCTGGCCCTGCCCTAATATGAGACTTCAGACAAGTCATTCAGATAAGACTTGTGTTTTGCTGTCTGTACAATGGAGCATTGGATGACATGATCTTTGAGGTATCTTCTAATTTTATCATTTTTATCAAAACGTAGAATATGGATTCTATTCTTTTAGACTCTATACCACTTTTTATTGTTAAATAAATTTCTTTTAATAAAAAACCCCTACATTATTGAAAATTTAGGAGATAGAGTGGAAATATAGAAGGGGAAGAGTCACATGTTTGCATTGTGTTTTAACCACTGCTATAATTTTAAGATATTTACAGCTGTTTTCATGATGCATATATTTTTTAAAGATTTTATTTATTTATTTGACAGAGATTACAAGTAGGCAGAGGGGCAGGCAGAGAGAGAGAAGGAAGCAGGCTTCCTGCCGAGCAGAGAGCCTGATGCGGGGCTTGATCCCAGGACCCTGAGATCATGACCTGAGTCAAAGTCAGAAGCTTTAACCCACTGAGCCACCCAGGCACCCCCTCATGATTCATGTCTTGATAAGAGTTATAAGCATAAGCTATATATATATGTGTGTGTAATTTGGTACCCTCTGGCTCAATTTTAGAAGGTCCCCAGTGATAGCAAATTTTTATGCTTTGTGAATAGATTAGAGTTTTGGAACCAATCAAAGGTCATTCATACCCAAATCTAGTGATTGGGATGGTAGTCATCCTGTCTAGTTTTATTTTGGGTCCAATATGAAGTGTGACAACAAGCTGATATATTTTTTTGTGATTTGCAAAACTGCTTCTGACATTAATTTCAAATGTATTTTTAGAAAAATTTTGAGTAAAACTTTAGATTTTTGGAATAAATGTCTAGCTTCTCAATGCGCTACGTATATATGTGTACATATATATATATTCTGTGATTTTTTAACAATAAATACAAGCATTTTGAGTTCTTTATAGTTACCCATAAATTTTGAAACCCTGTATAATATGTAATTTATATGCAATATATAATATAATATAATATAATATAATATAATATAATATAATATAATGCTTTGAAGGTAATTCCACTTAAGAGGACTCCCACAAACCCCCAGTCTGAGGCCTATAATATTATAATTAATTTCCAACTTTCCTAAGCTTATCATATAACACATGCATAAGACATAACCTCACAGTTACCTCAGTTTTGGCTCCATAACTTGCCCACGGTCACATAGATAGTAATTGGAGAGATGGGATAGGCACCTAGCTCTTTTTTACTCCCAAGAAGCTACTCTTTCGTTATCCATGTAGGTAAAGTGAAGATATGAATGCATAGCTTTATTTTTGTTGTTGTTTTTGTTACTGTATGTTTCTGCTATTGCAGACTACTCAGGTAATACCCAGATGACTGGGTACTTATCTAGATCCATACACCTGGGGTAGATTTAGATGCAAATCCAGGGGAACCACAACTTAGGTCAGAGGGAAAAGAAAAAGAGGATGGAAATGCTCTTGAGAGAAGGATGAGTGCCCTTGAGTCAGGGAGGAAGCACTATTCTTAGACTCTCTGTTCTTTGGGAAGGCTTTGCCTCTGTAAATTTCATGAGGATTAAGAATCCAACAATCCCATGAAACTGTAGGCTATCCAAATGCCACACTCATGGAATTATTAAACTCCCTTTCAATTTTATCAAGTTAGAACCAATTCTATGTGGATTTAAAACTTGCATTTCTTTCTTACTCTTTCTGAGACATAACATTGAAATTGAACATGGGCAAACATTAGTTCAAAGCAAAATGAACAAAATAAGTTTTTAATACAAAATTAAATATTTTATTTAAGTACGTTTCCCCAACACCTTAGTAAGATAATTTTCACTTAAGACATGTTATACCTCAAAGGATCAGCACAATGGAGGGATTAGCGTTTCTGAGTAGTATATTAGTGTAACATTTAAAAAGAAAAGTGTCTTAGCGAGCTTACGGTAGTCTTTGGGCTGTATCAAGTGACCAGTCATAAAGCATTCTCAGTTTTCTGTGTAGTTAGCTTGGAAAAAGGTAAAGAAATCTGCTTTAAACTGTGGTTAAATAAGTCCCCATTACCTATCTAAAGGGCACATAAAAAGGATTTATTTTGGCTTTATACTGAACTTTTGTTGTTTCTAAAATTGGACTGCTTATAGAGATGAGAGATAGTAGTCCTCTTTGGGCTAACAGTTAATATGGTTTGTATTTTTAATTTATATCATATATGAAATATTAATTTATATTTAAATTAAATATACTTTAAAGATATCATTTTTTAAACAAGGAAAGATTGCTAGAGATAGAATAAAATCATACGAATTTTAATGTAAAAGAAGTAAAAGGAACCCTAAACAGAATATCCCAAAGAAGTATCATTTATAAGTTGCCGCATGGATTATTAGATCAAAGAGTGGATTTCATAAATTTACCTCCTAGCTTGTGAAGGTAGTACTTGCTTTTATTTGCCTTGAACTTGGTGTTCAGGCTCTAGCAGATGCTCCCTAGATTTGGTGTTTGCCCCAAATATATTCATATTGACTTCGATCACTCACCTTCTGCACTTCCATCTTTGCTGAGTAAAGGATTATAGTCTTTGTAGTCTATTCTTATGTAATAATGAATAACTTGTGAATGTTTACTATGTTCTAGGTTTTTGTGTAAGCAGTTTAGTTATATTACCTCCTGTACGTGACACACAGCTCTATGAGCTGTCTCTGTCTCCATTTTTCTGTCACCCACACACCTCAGTGTGTCCACCACTTATGGGTCTAGGGTCTAGAGGAGCACGGCTGGCAGGGATGAGGGAGCTCCCTTAAGTATGTTCTTTACCCCGTTGCCTCTAGCTTCTTTGATCTCAGATAATATTCCACCTCTGATGACACCTTTTAACCCCTTCCCTGAATCCTCATCCTATTTCTCAATTCAGAAACCAGATCTTATCTCTAAGGTAAAATGCTCTGGACAGCTAGAGTGTGATTTTTTATTTAAGCAATTCAGCAGATTCTCTTTATTTTGTACTATAGTTCCTCCATTGTAACAATGGGTATTTGATGTATTTTTTGTTTTGGTCAAAATTCCATTCCTTTGGGAGGAAAATGCCACTTAAGACTGTTTACATAGAATGCTACTTCCGAAATAACCATATTATGGCAGTTAACCTTAAACAAGAATGTGTAAAATTGAGAACATTCTTGGATTTTGGCATTAGAGAGAACAGTCTCTGCAGGGTCCAAGCTGTGTAGTTTTTTTTTTTTTTTTTTAATGATTTAGAGAGAGAGCACTGGTGGGGTTGGGGGTGGGGGTGGGGGGGGGGAGGGCAGAGGGAGAGAATCTTTCAAGCAGATCCCCCTGCCCGCTAATTGAGGACCCTGACTTGTGGTTCAATCCCACAACTCATGAAATCGTGACCTGACCTGAAACCAAGAGTCTGACACTTAACCGACTGAGCCACCCTGGTGCCCCCAGGCTGTATAATCTTAAGTAATTAGTTATCATCTGAGCCTCAGTTTTCTCATCAGTAAAACCAATCTATAGTCCTGATTTGGTAGGGTTTTTGTGAAGACTAAATGAAACTATCTCTGTTTAGTTTAGAACCATGCTTGGTCTTCTATAATTGTTTTATGATAAATAGCTAAAAAATAAATATATAAATAAAACCCCTCCATCACACTGTGGAATGCTTCAGTAAACTGTTTTCAGGATTATATTAATCCTTATTAGTTGACAAAATGGGTGGAATTATTACAACTCAGTGCTCATCAAAGAACTTGGGGAAATATAAAGCATTTGCAGACTTCTCTGAAGCCAGTTTCTGTGTCTGTAAGCAAATTTCAGGGAAATTGTTTTTTATTGCTGATGTCCTAATTTGGATGAGAGTATGCTAGACCTTGAACAGAGAAATGACAGAATTAATCTATAGGCACTTAAAAAATGAATCTAGCCAGCACTATTTCTATCTCATTTTGTTGCCAGGTATTTTCAGTACTCAAGACCAGGGTCAATTCCTAGCAGCTGAAGAAGATTTAGCAGCAGTGTGGGCATCCATCACTCATACATGCGATATTGTGATCTATAAGAAATATATATTTGGTCATTCAGATGAAAATATATGAACAAAATGTATTTTTTATATATATTTGGTCTTGAGCCATAGTTACTGACTCAGGCTCCCCAAACCCTTGGAATTTCCTAAGTATTGAGAGCGATGAAGGCATCTTTCATTATGTTAACAAGGTGACTTGTGGGCTCCACCTAAGAGGCAACACTGTAATTAGAGGGTTAGAACTTTCAGTCCCACCTCTGACCTCTAGGAAGGAGAGGGACTGGAAGCTGGATCCAGTGTCAATGGTTAATTATTTATTCAATCATGCCTATTTAATGAAGCTTCCATAAAACTCAAAAGAAGTTTTCTGGAGAGCTCCCAGGTTGGTGAACATGTGGAGGTTCAAGGAGGGTGGAAACTCCATGCCCTTTCCTTATACCTTGCCCCATGTATCTCTTCCATCTGGCTATTATGTCATTTTATAATACAAGTATATAACAAATATATAATTATACATAATGTATTTATTATATTTATATTTATTTTATATATAGTTATATATGTATATTATTTTTCATAAACCAGTAATCTAGTAAGTAAAATGTTTCTGTGTTCTGTGAGCCACTCTAGCAAATTAATTGAACCCAAGAAGGAAGTTGTGGGAATCTGTGATAGATAGCCTGTTGGCCAGAAGTAGGGGTAACAACCTGGGCTTATGACTGGTGTCTGAAACCCAGGGAGGGGTCAGTTGGAATCCCCAATCTATAGCTAGTTTTCAGAAGCACAAGTTTGCAATGGCATCTGAGTTGGGGGGTGGGAGAGAAGTCTTGTAGGCTTGAGCCCTTAACCCATGAAATTTGATGCTATTTCCAGGCAAATACTGTCAGAATTGAATTGATATCTTGGACACCGTGCTAGTGTCTGAGCATTGCTTTTGCTGGTGTGGGAACCCTCCCCCACCCCCATGCATATACATTGGAATTGGGTTCAGAACCTATTTAGTTTGGCGTCAGTGAAGTGGGGTTTGCTAGAATGACCCTGGCTCACAGAAGCATTTGGTTTGGAAAGAGAAAAGGTGAAAGGACAGGGAATGAGGAACCTTTGATTTCTGGGTGGCTATGTGGTCACCCACGGTATGGAGCCGCAGCTGTGCTGTGGTCAGTTACTAAGAGTAAAAGTTAACTAAAGATAAGTTACCAGGAATTTAGAGATGGATCCAACTCCTGTGGTTGATTCACTTAATATATAAGGAAATGTGAAGTATGAGAAAAGGCAAAATATTCTACCCTTTAGTTATTGTTATCTGTAATAGCTAAACTAAAAGAGGATGCCTGACCAGATCTTGATGCTAAATCAAGCTCCGATTTCAGTGAGTCTGAGCATAGGCTACTAGCCTCAGAGCCTCCCAGGAAGGGGAGAATTACACAGGGGTATCAGAAAGTACTTTTAAGACCTCTGGTTGCCAAGAAAGTGGTCAATAGAGAAAAACAGCAAAAACGAGAAACCATTGAAACCAGAGGGTATAGTGTGAAGGAACTGTTTCGTTTTGTGTATTGGTATCAGTAGCTTCCTGAGGAACCTTTCCTAAGGGCATTGTAAGGGTGGTTTGGGGGCTGTGTCTGGTTTTGGACACTGCAGAGTGAAAGAGCATGTTCGGGTTGTTAATGGGACATAGAGCTAGCTCACTGTGAAAAAATTACAGATGGCTATATGTGATCCATACACATAGGAAGTTATTCCAGAGAGAGAAGGACTGGATAAAAGACATGGAATGGTCTGTTTACCCTGAGAATGCAGACTGCCCAGTTTTCCCTATGAATATCAAGTGGGACATCCCAGATAAAGCTGTTGATAATGCTTTGTATGTACGCCATGTGGGACTGGCTTTATGAAGATTAGGGTATTCACCCACTGAATATGTCCATTACCCATGTCATGACAGATGCTGTGGTTAAGGGAGCCTTCATGAGCACCCCATATCACCTTATTGTTGCAAAACGGAAAAATAGGGAATCTATATCAAATCTGCTGAGCTTCCTCGCATGGGTCTTACAGATGCTAATGAAAACATTAGGTTAATTAATAAGAAAATGGGAAGAGGCCAAGGGGAATGCCAAGGGACTGTTTCCAAGAAGGTGAATGAAAATTTCTAGAAGGTTATTAAGAAATACATTAATAAACCAAATATTGAAAGGGAAAAGCAAAGGAATCAGAAAGGAGAAAGTGGTAGGACTTGTCCCAGCAGGGTGGAAGTCTTTAGATGATTATTAGTAAATGGGATGAATAGGGATGCCTGGGTGGCTCAGTCAGTTAAGCATCTACCTTCGGCTCGGGTCATGATCCCAGGGTTCTGGGATCGAGTCACAAATTGGGCTCCCTCCTCAGCAGGGAGATTGCTTCTCCCTCTGCCTGTTCTGCCTGCTGCTCCCCCTGCTTGTGCTTGCTCTCTGACAAACAAATAAAATCTTAAAAAAAAAAAAAAAAAAAAAAGGAAATGGGATGAATAAAGCAGACATTGACTGGGTTAAAACAAAGGTTTTAATGAGTGTTACCTAAGGTTGGTGGGCCCATGGGACCCCCTATTGGTCACCCATCATTAAAGGACCCCAAACACATGTGTTCTATTTACCTTGTCTGGAGAAATTATAAAAACTGGAATGTAGCGGTTACTATGAGAAAATGGACCAGCAACCACTTGAGGCAGTAGTTAGGCAGATGAATCAAATTAAAGGTTGATGAAGGGGCCAGGGTCCCTTGGGTTGACCCCTCACTGAGGACCTTATGTGCAAGTGTGGATAAATTGGGCAGTGATGGAGAAGAGTAGTTTTCAAGGCAGTGCCCAATGGCCTGACCATATGGTCAGATTAGAAAGGCAATAGGAACCTGGGTATAAATATATGTCTACATAAGACATAACCCTGTGGAAATCACTATGAAAATTTGAAAGGTGCGTAAAGTAGGAGCCTATAAGAAGAATGCCCTAAGTCTGGAGGGTGATTGAAATAGATAAGTAGATATCCCAGTGTGCTCCCTTGAGATGGCTGCCTGGGGGTCCATGAAATGACTAGACAGGAGGGTCTGCAGCAGTGCAAAGATAGGCTGAAGCCAGCCAACAAGAGAGACAGAGACAGCTATGTGTCAGATTCCCTGGTGGGAAGGTCCTGAACATAGCTGGCAAGTGAGATTGATGCTGGTAAACTTCGAGGGCTACAAATGGGTCCTGCCTGACAGGAGTATTTACCGCTTCCAGACTGGGTGTTGCTTCCTTGGTAGTAGATGCAAATGCTCAAAATACTATAAAACAATAGCAGCAGAAGATAATTGCATGGTTCCTTCAGGCCAAGAACACATTTTGCAACCTCTAACAGCCAACAATGGGCAGAGAGATAAGTTTGATGGAGAATTGGAATGGGCGATTGAAACACTGGTTATCGAAAACGGGGGAAGAAAGAGGTATGGAGGACTGGCTCACCAGTCATCACCAGAGTGTGCTTACCCTAAAAGTGCGGAGTCCTGAAGGGGTGGCCCTGCTTGATAACTTCCTGGTTTCTGGTGGGTCTGGGCAAGAGCGGGAAAGGGAGATGTTGGAATTCTTTCTTCCGCACGTTGCCACAACTTATGTTTTGTTTGTTTTGTCCCCCTGCTAGGTGCAGGGGGTCCCAGGACCAGGACTGCAGCTACAAGGGCTGGAAGCAGGGAGGATGAAAAGCCAGAAACTGTGACCATGTCTTTAACACTTCTGTTATGATTGCTGAGAGCCTGGTGGGATAGGGTGTACCTTCACCCCCTTTGCCAAATTGGGGTTAATAGTGAATTCAGCTTTATTGCTTGTAGTAAAAATAGCTCACTAGTTGTGCACCATGTGGCCTTACACTGTGTGATGAGGAATGGGCTGAGGGAGAGGCTCTTGCTAGTGTTGCTATCCGTGATCGAGACCAGCACAGTGGGCTGGGTAGTTACCAATGAGAGTCTGGTAATAGGCCAGTATCTTTGGACTGCCATGATTGTTTTGCCATAAGGGGAATATGTGTGTAAAGACCAGGAAGTGGGCTGTGATATTGTGATGTATTAAAAAAAAAGAAAAAAAAAATATATATATATATTTTTTTCATCCATAGTTTCTGGCTTCCAGCTCCCAAAAGCCCTGGAAATTCTTAAGTGTAGAGAGTGATAAAGGTGCCTTATGTTATGTTAATGAGGCATATTTTGGACACTATCTAGCATGGCTGTTGGTTGCCAAGGAAGCAAACCACGTGATTAGAGGATGGGAACTTTTAGTCCCAACCTCTGGCCTCCAGAGGAAGGAGAAGGGAGAAGGGCTGGAGGCTGAATTAGTTGTCAGTGGTCAATGCTTATGTGATGGAACCTCCCTAAGCAAAAAACAAAAAGATGGGATTTGAAGAGCTGGGGGAGTGACATGTCTGGAAAGGACATAGAAGCTCTGCTCCCCTTCCTTGTACCTTGCTGCATGATCTTTTCCCTCTGGCTGTTTCTGAGTATATATCCTCTTACAATAAACTAGTAATCTGGTAAGTAGAATGTTTCTCTGAGTTCTGTGAGTCACTCTAGCAAATTAATTGAACCTAAGGAGGAGGTCATGGGAACCTCTGATTGATAGCCCATTGGCCAGAAGTATAGGTAAGAACCTAGCCTTATGCCTGGTATCCAAAACCCAAGAAGGGGATTGTTGGAACTCCCAATCAATAGCCAGTCAGTCAGAAGCATAGGTAATACTTGGGCTTGCAGACGCCATCTGAAGGCAGTGAGGGCCAAGTGTGGGGGCATTCTGGAATCAGACGCTATCTTTGGGTAGATAGTGTCAGAATTACTTTCTGTTGGGGGAACTGCACCCCTACCCTACCTCCCACATGTTGGAATTGTGGACCAGTTCTGGACTGAATACCAATTTACACATTTGTAATATCTACTGTTATCATATTTCAGAGCAAAGAGTGATTCACTTGTCTGCTGATGATGTTTCAGAGTAATTCCACAAGTGGCCTGGTGGAACTCATTATTATAAATCGTCTGTGAAGTCACTTAATGAAGATTATTTTGAAGTAGCAATCTAAATTTTAATGCAGTTTCTGCTGCAGGCCTAGAAAAGTTATTTATTTATTTACTGCTCCCAAGACAATTTTTCTATAAACAAAATTCTTGATGAATTTATTCTTTTAGTCAAGTCATTGTTTAGAAATGTGAAAAAAAAAAAAAAAAAAACCAACCACACTTTTTGACTTTCTATTTTCCAGGAAGAGAAATTTTCAGGGTGGGACAAAGTACCTTGAATTTAGAATTTCCTAGTTTCTGTTTTTATTTTTAAAGATTTATTTAATTATTTTAGAGAAAGACAATGTGTGAGCCTGGGGTCGGGAGTAGGGGGGTGAGAGGCAGAGGAAGAGGTAGAGAGAAACTTAAGCAGACTCTGTGTTGAACTTAGAGCTTGATGAGGGGTGCGATCTCACCACCCTGAGATCATGACCTGAGGCAAAACCAAGAGTCACGCTTAACTGACTGAATCATCTAGGCAGTCCAGGCGTCCAGGTCATGGTCCTCAGGGTCATGAGATTAAGCCTTGAGTCAGGCTCTCAGCTCAGTATGGGGTCTTCTTGGGGTTCTCTCTCTCCTTCTCCCTCTACTCTTCTCCTGCTTGAACACTTTTTCTCTCTCTACCATAAATAAATAAATCTTTAAAAAAATAAGATAAATAAAAATGAAAAAATTCTTATTTTAATATAATTAGCATGATCTATTTAGATTTTCTAACTAAAGGTTCAGTCCTGGCAAAAGGGAGATTATTACAACAGTTAAGAGTATAGAAGCGGAGAGACTATGGACTCTGAAAAACAATCTGAGGGGTTTGAAGTGGCGGGGGAATGGGAGGTTGGGGTACCAGGTGGTGGGTATTATAGAGGGCACGGATTGCATGGAGCACTGGGTGTGGTGAAAAAATAATGAATACTGTTTTTCTGAAAATAAATAAATTGAAAAATTAAAAAAAAAAGGTATAGAAGCAGATGTACATACATCTATATGTAAGAATTTAGTATGTGAAAATGGGTCAACTTTCTGAAGATAACATTGCACCTATAGTAAAATTCTTAGTGAAAGAAAGAAATAAATGTAAAAAAAAGAGAGAGAGAAACTACATGTAAAAGAAAATTTGACAATTTTTCTGACCTGGGGATAAATGTCTTTCGAAGTATAAAACCAAAAGGAGAGGGGCACCTGGGTGGCTCAGTGGGTTAAAGCCTCTGCCTTCACCCCAGGTCATGATCTCAGGGTCTTGGGATCGAGCCCCACATCGGGCTCTCTGCTCAGCAGGGAGCCTGCTTCCCTTCCTCTCTCTCTGCCTGCCTCTCTGCCTACTTGTGATCTCTGTCTGTCAAATAAATAAATAAAATTAAAAAAAAAAAAACAAAACCAAAAGGAGAATCAGAAAATATTTATAAATTCAAAATATATAAACTTCCACGTGAGAAACACACAAAATACAAAAGCAAACAGCAGAATATGAAAAGCATATGATATAAAATTATATTAGAAAAAGTGTTAACATCCTTATATGAAAAAAAAGTCTTGGGAATCAATAATAAAAAGACAAATACCCTCCTGTTAGAACATGGGCAAAAAAGCAAAAAGCAAAAACCACAAATTTCCATAAACATGAAATTTTCAGCCTCACAAAGAATAGGATAAATCCAAATTTTATAAAATGAAGTTCCATTTTTAAAGCAATTAACAAAAACATTTATTATATTATTATTCATGGTTTTCTAGAGTAGAAGCTATCCCACACTCTGGAGTTTTAAGTTAGCATACCCTATGTGAAGTGTTTTTGGCATTGTATAAAATAAAGCTCAAAATACACATAGCTCTGTATCTTTATCAGAAAATGATCAGAGGGGCGCCTGGGTGGCTCAGTGGGTTAAAGCCTCTGCCTTCAGCTCAGGTCATGTTCCCAGGTTCCTGGGATCGAGCCCCACATCGGCCTCTCTGCTCAGCAGGGAGCCTGCTTCCTCCTGTCTTTGCCTGCCTCTCTGTCTACTTGTGATCTCTATCTGTCAAATAAATAAATAAAATTAAAAAAAATGATCAGAGAACTTTGCAAAGATTTTATACAAGTACAGGCTTTTATTGCATGAAATTAAAAAAAAAAACAAACCTCCAAATGTCCAAAGAAAATAATTTTAAAAACTATACATTTATACTGGGTACCTACTGTATATAAAACCCAGTGTTAGATACTTTCATTATTTACAAAATCATGCTACCATTAAAAATCATGTTTTTGAACAGTAATAATATGGGAAAGTGTGAGGAATAAAATATGACGAAAAGAAAAAAACCTCAAACTGTATTTATATCAAGACCTAAAAGCCTGAAAGAAAATACATCAGATGCTGACTGTGGGGATCTCTGGGTGATTTTACTTTTTTCCTTGCATTTTATCAGTCTAGGTAAAAATACTATGTTAAAGTAATTTAATCTGTTTTATAGAAAAATATCAAGGTCGTCATAAAATGGAATGCCAATGTAAAAATGATGATATTTAGACCTACTTGAGTTAAATCATAATAATTATAACAAACTTAAACTGACCTGTTCTATGGATTTTTTTTTTTCTTAAAACAAATATGTGTTGAGAGCCTCTGGTCTTGTCAGGTCCTGTTGTAGGTCTTAAGGATACTGCCTGCAGTGGTACAGTGAACAGGAGAGAAAATCAGGAGCATTTCAGCAGAGCCAGGGGGCTGGTGCATTGGGAAAAGGGAGAGTTAATGTTCTAGCTTTCTCTGGGAAGAAATGTTAGCAGAGTGTGTGTGGGGGTGGGGATGGGGGTGCTGGGGGTGGATGCTATTTCTGTACAATCCTGTAAGCATGCAGCTGGACACCTAACCCTTAACTTTGACATTCTCTGAGGTAAGCATGCTCCGTCAACTAAACCAACCAAGCTGGAGACAGACTGGAAATTTCTGCTGGCACTTCTGTTGCACAGGGCATGACTCATCATTGACATCCTGATTTAAGGGACGAGGATTCCAAGGAAAGGTCTATGCTCAGAATTCTTGTGTGATACATGGCTGAGGGGACAGAAGAAAGAGGCTTGGCCTGGCAGATCTTATTTTCAGAAACCTGACTGAGCTTAAAGTTTAATAACTGAATTTACAATTATCTGATACCTGAAGTCATTTTACATAAGATGCAGGACTTATTACTTATTTATTGGTTCATAAACACCAGTTAGTCTCCTTACTAGCATAAGGCTGAAATGAAAAATGTCATTTGTTTACCACCCATTTATCTTAAAAAAAAAAAAATTGAAACAATTTTAGAGTAAAACAGCAGGTTTTTTAAAGTATAAAATGAGCATTAGGAAGGCCTTATCTTACGGGTACACATCAAGGGCACAAATGTGCAAACTTGGAACAGTTTACTAACAAATGGCCAGGATTATAGGAGACAAAGAGTTTCTGGAGAGACCCATTGTAATAATAAGTGCTGGGTACTCATTTAAAGATGCCACGCTGCACATGAACTACCAAGAAAAACCACGCACAGGCCCGTTCCTTGAGGTAGGACCCCTCAACACAGAAGTCCGTGCTCTGTTACCAGCTGAGACGGACAAAATTGTTGCTGAGCTGTTTTAAAGACAACCATGCGCATGTGGCACCACATTTCGGAAGCTTATGGGGGAGATTTCCAACCACTTACCTTCACTGATGATTTCCAGGGAGGGTAGGAAGTACTCGTCACAGACAATAGACACGGCCATGAACATGTAAAGGATAATTAGGAAGTAGATGACAATGCCTCCATCTGTGCGCTCCTGTTTTGTGAAAAACCCTTCGGGAAAGTCCAGTGATGGAGACATAACACACTGGGTGCTATTTCCTGGTAAGAAAAAGAAGGTGAAAATTTGAAGTATGCTGGTGTCGCTAGTTCCAAGCCCACAAAGAGAGATTTCTTAAGAAAACTAAGTGTGTGGTCACGAGATGGAATTTTAAGAACCCTAGTGGAAATGTATAAGGCATTTTGAATATGATGTAGAGCTTTTGAAAAAAATAATTATTGGGGCCCAAAAGAGGAGCTTTAATGAAGTAAGCTGATGATAGTGAAAGAATTAAAAAAAAAAATCACGAAATCACTCTTCCTTGTCTGCTTTATTTCTTAAAAGGGAATTCTGAACCCTTCCTCCTCCTCAAAGAGAAACTGTATCTCTGGTGAGAAAGATTCCTAATATCTGTACAATTTCATTTTCCCATTTCAGAGCCCAAGCTGCCCACGGGCCTGTGAAGAGTCCTCCACTGTTGCAGAGAGAATTTCTAAGATGAAAGAAGATTTTTTTTTTCATGATGAAGTCTCCAACAATAAAAACTGGAGACTCGCCTGCTTCATGAAGCCTGTGAATTCTTTCTGAGCTATCTTTGAGAACTCATCCGAGGGATCAAAAGCATTTGATATTCTTCCAAATGCTAAAAATCAGAGGAGGAAGCATGAGCCGAAGTAAGTCAAGTGAGTATTTTCCTCTCTTTGTCCCTCCATCTGTACATGGCAGCTGCGGCAGGGGCCGCTGACCCCAGTGTCCACCTACCTGTGGCCCTTGGGAGACGCTGGGGCAGGGAGGCACTCGGGGGAGGCAAGCGTGCAGTAGCCCCGAAGATGCCGAGGAGCAGAGCCCTTCTTGCCCATCGTGGGCCCCCTTCGGTCGGCATTCCTGCTGTGCTCTTACTGCAGAGTGCTGCTTTGGGAAGGGGGAAAGGGTGGAATAAGCTGGGTCATGTGAGGAGTCTCCTTCCTGCTCACTGCCCTGCCCAGGACACATCTCAGCCAGGCCTGTGCAGGAGGGAGGGTGAAAGGAGCCAGGCAGTCTCCTCTGATCAGGAGCCCCAAGCTCCAGAGAGGCTGGGGGAGGTGAGGAGGAGAGCAGATGATTCCTGTGTACAGCTGTAGTTGTCCCTGAGGCAGATCCAGGCGGCTTGTTCTTTATGGCATGGTTTGATTTACTGGTCTTCATAGTGGCTGTGATTTTGACTTTCTCTAGATTTGGAATGACCTGAGTTTGCAACTGCTTTGTCTCCAGCCCTCATTTCTAGAAGTTGCTGGGACAGGTGTATGTGAATTCTTTGGCTAGGTATGCATGTTTTTATCTTTCTTTTGGGCCTCTCCTCCTCCTCTCCCATTAGGACTAGAGACAGAAAGGTAATTTTGGAGGTTGTTGCAATAATCTAGTGGAGAAATGATGGGAGCTTGAACCAGAGCTGTAGCAATGGGGGTGGGGAGAAGCGGACAGCTTCAAGAACTGTATGGAGACATGGTGGATGCTATTTGATCATTGATTAGCTGTGCTCTCTGCCAGAGATTTTGAAATGCAAATTCGACAGGCCAGGGGGTTTCAAACACAAACTACTAACTCCCCTACCCTAGCATTTGTTGCACTTGCTAAGGCATTAAGAACTTGGGGCAATGAAGTAACTTGTGCCTAATAGCACAGACCACATAGTTTGGGTCGTAGCACTGCTACTTCCTAGCTCTGTGTCCTTGGGCACGTTATTTAACTTCTCTGCTTCTCAGTTCTACTCTCTGTTAAAAGGGAATGGTAGGCCACCTCACCTGTGGTGAGGATGACATAAATGAATGCATGTAATCTGCTTAAAAACAGCCTCTGCCACATGGTCAGTGTTACCTATTTATCTATCATCTGTCTTTATTATTATTAATGTGTTACTTTTGATTACAATAAAAGCCTCTTGGGGTGCCTGGGTGGCTCAGTGGGTTAAGCCTCTGCCTTCAGCTCAGGTCATGATCCCAGGGTCCTGAGATCGAGCCCCCCGCATCGGGCTCTCTGCTTAGCGGGGAGCTTGCTTTCTCCTCTCTCTCTCTGCCTGCCTCTCTGCCTACTTATGATTTCTGTCTGTCAAATAAATCAATAAAAATCTTAAAAAAACAAAACAAAACAATAAAAGCTTCTTGGCCAAAGGATTTCTTTTTTTTTTTTTTAAGTTTCGCAATTCTCGTGGTTCCTTTGCTTTGCAGAAAAAGCATAAAAATTGATGTGTTTGTTAAGTTTTAGATTTAGAAACTGGGTTTTTCTGATGGAAAAGAGTAAGTTGTTTCCGGATGCTTATTATGATTCTGGGTTGGTAAAAATTCTCAAACGCCCTTTTGTTTTGCTGGGAATTGGTAGCCATTATAAACCTCTCTGAAACGGTCATTTCTAGGAACTGTCTATCCAGATGTGTGGTGTGGTTGTGAGGTTGGGACAATGAGTCACCAAAGTGTAGCTCAGAACAGAGCAGATTCTCAGCAAACAGTGTCTGGGCTGCTGACCCCCACAGAAGGCGGTGCCCTGGACCACGAGACCGTGACCTCAGCGCCAGCAGTGGCCGAGGCCAGGGTAGAGGCCACTTAATTTTGTGCTGAGTGGATATGTTGCATGAGCCTTTCCTCTCCAAAATGCAGTAGTTCCACCAACTGATAAAACTAAACATTACAAACAAACAAAGTAGCACAAACATTCAAACCATAGTATTTCCAGTGCCCAATATCAATCTGGGAACTAGTACATATCTCAGGATACCAGCCAATTACAATGGAATAGAGTGCTTCACATAGTAGTTACTTTAAAAATGTTCGTTGATTGATTACATTGTAATTTTTTTTTAATTTTTAAAATTTTTATTTATTTATTTAACAGAGAGAGAGAGCACAAGTAGGCAGAGCAGCAGGCAGAGAGAGTGGGAGAAGCAGGCTCTCTGCTAAGCAGAGAATCTGATGTGGAGCTGGATCCCAGGACCCTGGGATCATGACCTGAGCTGAAGGCAGACACCCAACCGACTGAGCCACCAAGGCATCCCCATTGTAACGATTCTTCAAAATACATTTCCCAGAGCACATACGTACTTGCTCTGAACAAATAATAAAATCAAATAGGAGTTTATTGAGGAAAGAGAATTTAGGAGGCTAATTATACATACCTTATACGTTTATTGCTCATTTTACAAAAGGACATTAAAAAGTTTTTTATTGTAAAATAAAGCATAGATAAAGCCCAATGAAATAAATGTGTAGCTTATTGTTATATTATTATTATTATTTTATAAGATAGAGTCTCTTGTAAACACTGTAGATCAAGAACTAGAACTTTGCCAGCCACCCTAGAAACCCCTTCATGTGCCTCAATCCCACCTCCTCCTTTTCTTGGAAAGTAAACAGCCATGGACTTCCGGAGTAATCACTTCAGAGTCTGTGTATTTTTAATTGTTTATCACCCATTCCTAAATGGGAGCATCTTTAGGACACTATAGCTTAGCCTTACAAAAAAAGACCTTTAAGTTTCTTTTAGTTTACAGATTTCCCCTCCTTCTTTTTCTTTTCTTTATAATTTATCTATTGGGAAACCCCAGGGCACTTGATCTACAGAGTTTCCCACAGTCCTAATTTTGTTGGGTGTGTCCTATGGTATAGCTCAACATATACCTCCATTTCTTCTGTTTTTGGTAACTGGCAGCTGGATGTAGAGATTTGATCAGACTGGGTTCTGTCCCACTGGCAAGACCATAGTGGGTGGGCAGTGTGGCCTTTCCTTAGAAAGCACATGAGGTCAGTTTGTCTTTTCTTTTGTGATGTTAGCAGCCTTTCCTTCTCTAGAGGTCACAAAAAGGTCATGTTCTAATTCTATAATTTTTTTTCACTTATTACTTGGAATATTTTATAGTGAGATGATTTCTATCATCTACTCTTGGGGTACACAGGGGTACCCAGTTTATATGGAAAAGTTAAGATATGTGCTTGATCCTTTTCCTCTACTGATCATTTCTCAAGTTAATTAGTTTTCAATTTTCTTCCAAAAATAACCAGCTAGATTTTAAAAATGATTATGAATCTATGTATTTAAATATATTTGATGGCTTCCAATTGCCATGATTATCCTTTTTAAATTTCAAATCATCTCATCTTTAGCCTTATCTTTGGGTTGACTTCTGAGAGCCTTTGACATGACCTTAATAGGTTTTAATTGCTTTCTTATTACGTGATGTAAAAGAAATATTCCAGCCTCATCCTACACACAAAACCAATCATTTGTTCAAAATGACCCTTTATTTTGTTTAAGTGGAAAGTATATCCATATCATGATCTAAGAATCTGGGTTACTAGCAATGCTTATTGCTACTGGATTGCTCATTATTTGTAATCCCCTCTGCCCCACCCCTCACCATATCTCTTTATAAAATATCTCATGAGTTCATACTCATACTTCCTATTCAAGGGTCCTGGATGATAGAATTGGCATATCTAGAATTTCACAATTATTTATTTCCTGGTCCTATGTTAGATATATGAGTTTCAAAATGATGACATTGATTCTACCACCACTAATAGAATCACTAAGAAAAGTCCAAAAGTTTTGCTTATGCTCTTTCCATTCTCCTTCTATTCCAAGAGCTATAGCCTATCTGCATTGCTCCCTTTAATCCTCATTTAGTTTTGGTAGTACAAGTAACTACACTTCTAATGTTTGCCACTGTTCTAAGGTTGATGTTTCTCTAGACATTTTGATGCCTGAAACATAGTTTCTAATAGATCCCTTGGAAGAACTCATAGGAACTGTGTTCTTCGAGTTCTTTCCTGTCTGTAATGGTTTCTCAATAGTCTTTATACTTGAAAGTCAGCTGTGCTGGATATAAAATCACTGGCTCACATTTTTTTCCCTGAAGTATCTTCTGTTGCTCTGTTTTCTTATGACATAAAGCATTACTGTTGACAAGCTGATAATTATATATATAATTTTACTCCCCTTAGATGTCTCTTGCTCTTTTTTCCTAGATACCCAGAAGATTTTTTTTTTTAAAGATTGTATTTATTTATTTGGCAGACAGAGATCACATGTAGGCAGAGAGGCAGGCAGAGAGAGAGAGAGGAGGAAGCAGGCTCCCTGCTGAGCAGGAGCCTGATGTGGGGCTCGATCCCAGGACCCTGGGATCATGACCTGAGCCAAAGGCAGAGGCTTTAACCCACTGAGCCACCCAGGCGCCCCACCCAGAAGATTTTTTATTCTCTTTCTTTAAAGTTCAGTAATTTTATGAGAATATCATAATGTTGGTCACTTTAAGTCACTATTCTTAGATATAGAAAGTGCTCTCTCAGTGTGTAGTTTCAAATTTCTTGATTTCAGGAAAGTTTTAGAGAATTATAGTTTTCAGTATTTGTTCTGTTTCCTTTCTTTGGATTTATTCTCTCAGGGACTTCCACTATTTTTATGTTGGATAGTCTTTGGGTATCATCAGTATTGTTACTTGGTCATGTATCTCTTTTTATCTTTTTTTAAAATTTCTTTTTGATTTTAAATTTTTTCATTTTCCCTTTCTGTTTCTTTTAAGATATTATCTGTTGTGTTTATTGCTCCTATGTTCTTTCTAGTTTCATACTCATTTTTTCAAAAATTGTTCTTTTATATCTAATATCTCCTGATGACTAACACCTCATTTCTGAGTTTTTTCTTTCTAAATCTGATTTGTGTTGTTCTTATCTCGTGTGATTTTCTTCATGTCTTTTAGATTCTAGTTACAATTTAATCTGTTGTGTGGCCATGTCTTCCTACCGTGCCCCGTGTCTGAAGCAAGGCTCTTCTCCCCCCTTATTCTCTTTTTTTCTTATGGTAATTTTGTGTGGGATTTCACCTTCACATCTTTCTTTTCCTCATTTTTATGTGAAACAAATTTTTCCTGAACTTTAAGAAGAAGGTGTTGTTTAGTGTAACTTCTTTCAATTTGCAGAGATGGCTCTTCTATTGTTTTCTTGTAGTGTAAAAAAAAATCATGACTTGCTCTCTGAAATTTATTGGCTCTGTCCTCCGTGCCTACTTTTATTGGGACTTCCTCTTTCCTTTCTTCCCTACTATCACTATTCTGGTTAGCTTTTATTCCATGACTAGAAGTTTCAAATGTCTGTGTGTCAGCCCCATCCTGGAAGGGAGTTCTGCTTGATTAGTTTTGAGACTTCATGTGTTTCAGACCCTATTGCGATCCCTTGTACTCAACCAATGTTAGGCTGAGCCAAAACTTTTGTTTGTTTGTTTGTTTGTTTTTGTTTTTGACTGGTGTTTGCAAATAGTCCTATTTCATCAAATTTTTGTTGTTATTTTGGGGTGTCCTGTTCTCAGTTTGGTCAGATTGCCTGTGCTTTGCCTGTACTTTCTCCCACATAGAAGCTGATACCATGTATATTTGGTATCATGAGGGTGCTTCATCCCCACTCATTTGTGTTTGGGGCTGCTGGTGGTAGCTCCAAACAGCTTTCTGTTAAATGCTGTTAATGGGTCTTTGCTATCTAGTTGCTTTGTCTGTTTCTATTGGAGATTTGGAAAGATTGGAAAGCCATGCCACTCCTGCCTCCATGCTGAAAAACCTTTTCATCTTTTTTTTTTTTTAAAGATTTTATTTATTAATTTGACAGAGAGAAATTACAAGTAGATGGAGAGGCAGGCAGAGAGAGAGAGATAGGGAAGCAGGCTCCCTGCTGAGCAGAGAGCCTGACGCGGGACTCGATTCCAGGACCCTGAGATCATGACCTGAGCTGAAGGCAGCGGCTTAACCCACTGAGCCACCCAGGCGCCCCCAAACCTTTTCATCTTTAAGCAAAGGAATCCATAGTTGTATTTTTTTAACCAGAACTTTTTTTTAGTCCATTGAACATATGGTTTACTTGATAAAGATTCTATTTACATACAACCAGTAGGAAACTCATCTATTATGTAAAGTCGCATACAGCCAAAATGTTAGTGAGGTTCCTGCTGTGCAAACAAAACAAAACCATGAAGCTATTGGATGTTTGATCTTGGGATGATGACTTTACTTCCTAGGGCTTCCTCGTGCCCATTTGTAAAATGAAAGGGCTGGGCTAGATATGTTCTTAATTCTTTTTATTAGCATTTGCTAGTAGTCAACATTATCAGACTCTTTTTTTTTTAAGATTTTATTTATTTGACAGATATCACAATTAGGCAGAGAGGCAGGTAGAGAGAGAGAGGAAGGGAAGCAGGCTCCCCGCTGAGCGGAGACCCTCCCCCCCCAATGCGGACCTCGATCCCCGGACCCTAAGATCATGACCTGAGCCGAAGACAGAGGCTTTAATCCACTGAGCCACCCAGGCGCCCCAACATTATCAGACTCTTGAGTGTGGTTTGTATTGAAATGGAAATTAAAATAAACAAAAAATAGAGAATCTCCAGAAGAAGCCATCTCTTGAAGTGGCCAAGGAACTAACCCATTCAGATTGGTACAGAGATGGTTATTGAGCTGTGGTCAAATTATAGACTGGTAGTGATCCTTTCTTTTAAGATGTAAAACTCTCGGAATTACCTTCAGCTCTTCCTTACTCACTGAACGACTTCAGTTTAACAGTCTTCTCTGGAATACCTGGGCCTCTGCTGAGTAAGATGTCACCCGTTGTGCTTAGGAATCAAAGCCAACAGTCCGTGTTTACTAAACCTGAGATCTCCTTGTGTATCATGCAGTATAAATTTCCTACCAGCCCTAAAGGACAGAATCGGAGTTCTCACTGGTTTCTCAGTAGAAGTACCTGGTGGCTTTTAAAATTACTAATGATCTGGCACTTACCCAGATGAATTGAACCAAGATTTCTGGGCATGACTCAAGCATGGATATTAAAAAAAAAATTCCCAGCTGGTACCAGGAGTGTTGAGAACTACCAGGATGGATATTGCAATATCCTTGCTTTAAAAAGGATAGATTGAATTGATTGCCTAAGATCTAAGGTTACATAGCACCCACCTAAGTGGCAGAGCCAGGATGTAGGGAAAGGTCTGTCTAAGGCCAAAGTACGTGGCATCCTCACTTGCAGCCTGAGCCAGGTCCTCGGTAAGTGAGTTTCATGAGGGCAAACCCATGCCTATCTAATTTCCTATTGCATTGCCAGTGTTTAGCCAGTGCCAGGCACATGGTGTGGGTACCTAATATAACTATTGGGGAAGGCATGAATGAATGAAGTACATAGGGAATTTCACAATGACTGTTCCTTGACAACATCCCTGGGACCCTACAAGAATGTGCAGGGTCTTTTGTCCCATTCCAATGCCACTGGCTGCATTGTCTGAGCATTTGTCTGAGTGTCCCCTAACAGAGCAGCTCAGTTAGCTCTCCAGCTCCACCTGCTGATGCTTCAAACACAGTTGGGCTCTCCAACTTCCCGTTGGAGGAAATATGGAAAAATCTACTCTAAGAAGCCCTGTGAAATCAATCATTTGAAAAGACATTTTGATTCTTCTCCATAGAATCAGACCTAGGGATGTTTGCTACTCCCTGCCTTTGAGTATCTGCTCCCTTAAATGAAAGCTTTCACAGTCTGCGCTCTTCTTCTGAGGACAGAGGAGGAGAAAGAATCAAATGACTAAGGCTGTCCCTGTGCTCTGACTCTAGCATCTTGATAGAACTTTTTTATTTTTTAACTTTTCATTGTATATTATGTAGTGTATATACACATATTACACATGGATATGACACAGTGTGTGTATTTTGCCATTGCCTTTTGCAGTTTAGACATGCAACATCAAGCCCCATAGGTGATCCTTAATAAGGTGAGCAATTACGTGTCCCTACGTGTGTTCAGCACAGCCTGGGAAGGGAGTGTTGAGTGGGAATGCATTGTTACAGGGAGGCTTCAGTGTCTCAGTTGCTGCTGTCCTATGAGTGGCTGCTCATTTAAGAGAGTAGCCTGGGAATCCTCAGGACAAGGAAATTTTAGCTCAGGCTACCAAGAACCTTCCTGTTTTGTCTCCAGCCATCGCAAGAGTTGTCAGCTTGAGCCACAGCCATGGCCGTGAGCTGAGTGGCATTCTGCTTATGGTTCACATATTCACAGGGTGACTGCCATCTTTCCTGCACTCCCATCCTCAGGGAGTTTATAAGCCAAATATCAGGGTTGAGCACTGGTTTAGGATATGACTGAGTATGTTCAATTTTCAACCCAGGACAGGTTGGTCTCATTCACTGATGTGTGTGTCCAACTCCATGAAAATTATTCAAAAACATTTTCAATTCCTAGAAGGCCTTCACAGTTTTCTCAGAATTTCTCCCTTTCCCCCTTTTTATGGGAGGGTATATTCCAGTTCTCTGAGTCCTGAAGGGGAGTTCAAGTTTTTCAGATCAAATATTATTTAAAAAACATTTTGGAGTGGAAATAATTTAATTTTTATTAACATATAATTTATTATTTGTTTCCGGAGTATAGGTCTGTGATTCATCAGTCTTACACAATTCATAGCACTCACCATAGCACAGAAATAATTTTAGAATTAATTAAACCTCAGTTAAATCTCCCCTTCTTGATTATTTCTGAAACTTAGTAAGTGGGGATAATACCACTTGTTTTTAGGCTGTGTAATTATAGACCTAGAATATAAATACTCGTCCCCCTTTCTTCTGTGTTGCATCTCCATGAGAGCACATTTTATGTTATTAGAACTTGGCAGAGTGCTTAGCTCTCAATGAAATTGAATACATCAGGCAGGCCATCATCTGGGAACAAAATGATAAGGGATTTTTATTAGCTATATTTACAAAAATTTGAAATTTTGCTTTTAGCCTGCTTTTTGATACTTGTTACTGTCACTTAATTTGTGGTAGCCTTTCTTTGTCTTTGCTCTCTGAGTGCAAATAAAAGCCTTCCCTGAGTGATTCAGTACCTGGTGGTTGAATGAGTAATCCGGAAGAGGGCCTGCCTTAGCCTGACTTTGCATTTTCTCTTCCAGCTCTATTTCATTGAGGTGCTGTGAAGGGGTGGCAAGTGAGACAAGTGGAGGGCCCCTGACTAAAATATGTTGGAGTGTGGAGATTTATTTTCTTCACTTTAATGTAATAAACCCCCTCAGGGCCTGAGTTAGCATCATCATTTTTCCTTAGTCTGCTCTCTGAAGGCTGCCAACCCTACGTGAAGAGATTGATGCCTCCTTTACTATAAATAATCGGGATGAAGGCATTTATCAGGGATTCTTCAAAATTTGCTGGCCTTAGAACTTCTCCCCCCTAGGCTTGGAACTCAAAAGCCCTAGAGCTCATAAAGACTGAATATAAGAGAATCTGGTCCTGAAGCGAGAAAGACAGTAAGTGCTCTGTAACGTCTCTCTGTGCTGGGATTGGCTGTACAGATTATATTATGTGATTTGAAGTCCTTGCTTAGCTAACAGAGAAGGGAGTTGCTATGAGGGGGTGGTGGAGTATGGAGCTAGAGGAGAAGTAGGGAGGTGGACAAAAAAAGATGGGCCACTGTAATAGGAGCAGCTTAGTACACCATACCCATGCAGTCCAGGACAGCTGGTGGGACTGTGACCGTGGTCGGTTTTTGTAAATCAATCTCTCGAGGCATGGTCTGCACAAGTCTCTGTGAAAAAAGCCCTCGCCTTCCAGAATGCTGGGCTACTTGTACTTCTCTGTCTTTGGCTAGATATTCCCTAAGAACTAGAGCAATATTACTCCCCCTTACCACGCCCCACCCGGAACCTAAGGACGCCCGTTTCTCACTCTTTCCTCTTCTCTGCCTCTCTTCTCAGTTCTTCTCCAACTGGAAGGTCACTGTGGGAGACATGAACTTGTGTCTCCCAGATCCCCTTTGAGGGAAGATTGCTGCCCCAGCCCTGAGGGTGCTGTCAGTGGATGGCCTCTACCTCTCAGATCCTTGAGTGGAAGCCTGAGCTGCAGAGAGCCGCCTCATCTGCCATCATGCTGTTCCCAGGGCAGACCACATCGAAATAAAGGAGGGCTGTAGAAGCCCAGACATTTTGTTCTGACATAGACAACTCTGTTGGGAACTACTCATTTCAGAGCTTCTCACTGGTTTGGCTACAGCTTCGTTCATCTGCTCCCAAGTTCAAATTCTTCCTCCCCCAAATCCTACTTCTTCCTTTTCCTCTTACAGATGCTGAGCCCCAGTAAACATCTTGTATCCCAACTCCATCTCAGTGACAACTTCAGAGAAGCCCACATGTGAGGGGCTCTAACCTGCCTGATAGTTCTATGCTCAGAACTCCAAACTTTATTCTAGGTGTATAAACAAGTGAGTTTTAGATTTTATTTTATTTTATTTTATTTTTTTGAAGATTTTATTTATATCTGACAGAGATCACAAGTAGGCAGAGAGCAGGCAGAGAGAGAGAGGAGGAAGCAGGCTCCCTGCTAAGCAGAGAGCCTTATGCTGTGCTCGATCCCAGGACCCTGGGATCATGACCTGAGCCAAAGGCAGAGGCTTTAACCCACTGAGCCACCCAGGCGCCCCGAGTTTTAGATTTTAGAAAATGCTTTTTTTCTTTCAACATATCTTGGGTTTCAAAAATGTTGTCTCTGGACAAAAAACAAAAAAACAGAATGAGCTTGAAACTCAATGTTGAGGAATGACTCCTTATGAATGCCATCAATTCCATGGATGGGTAGTCGGTCACAGGGCAAGAAGAAATGGGGGAAAAGAAAGAATTGGAAAGTATCATTATATCCCTATTACATGACTTTGTAAACTGTAGAGCACTGGATAAAACTTGATGGTTGTGGCTCTTTTCATGGATGAGGGCTATCCCTTTCACCATGTTGCAGTCCACTGAATAACTGGGCTGGCCTCAGCCAATCTGGTTGTTCTCAGATACTTCAGAAGGTGATTTAGACAGGAGGAAACAGTGGTTATGATGGCAGAAATGGCTTTAATCAAGTTAGGATATTTTAATTTCAGCTGCTGTGTCTATTGTCTATCACGCTTTTTACTCTCCTTTTGCTCATGTGCTTATTTTGTGCTCTGGCTGATCCCTCTAATCTGGAGATTTTCAGACTTTCCTCCTAGATACATAGGGAGTGAGAGGTTCATTGTTGGAGGGCTGTCTCTCCTGCGCCTTGTGTGCTTAAACTTTTGAATGTGACTTGTGCAGCCGTCCATTTGTCCTGCATGTGGACTCATGTCCGTGGGAGGTATGACCTGGGAGAACCCCAAAGAACAGCAGCCTTGGATTCCCTTCACAAGGAATTTCACTGCAACATTTAAGATTCACTCAGCACCCACTTAGGAGACTTGGCTTTCTTTGAGGCAAGGTCACAGAGAGAAACAGAAATAGGGCTGCCCTGCAGGTAAAGTCTCTTTTTTTGTGCCTGAGAGACTAAAATAGAGCTCAGAATTTCTAACCAAGTCTCAGGATTCTTCTTCTCTTTCTTTAAGACTCATGGTTTTCTTTAAAAAAAAAAAAAAAAAATCATAGGGGCACCTGGGTGGCTCAGTAGGTTAAGCCTCTGCCTTCGGCTCAGGTCACGATCTCAGGGTCCTAGGATCAAGCCCCGCATTAGGCTCTCTGCTCAGCAGGGAGTCTGCTTCCCCTTCTCTCTCTGCCTGCCTCTCTGTCTACTTGTGATCTCTCTTTCTCTGTGTCAAATAAATAAATAAAATCTTTTTAAAAAATCATAAAAGTCATTTGGTACTTCCTCATGGCCAAGTAGAGGTTGTGTTAAAAAAAAAATTGATGACAAAAATAGCTTTTATTGAGCATCTACTATGATCCATGCACTGTTCTAAGCTTTTCTAGTTATTACTATATTCTTCCAATAACTGTAAAAGAAAGTTGATACTATATTTCCATTTTGTCATGAAGAAAGAGAGACAAAGGAAAAAGGCATCCATCCATTCTGGTTCATTTCTTAATTGTTCATAAGAAGTTGCTAGCTATGTTTTCTTTTCTTTCTTTTTTTTTTTGTGGGGAAGGGTGCAGGTAATCTCCTTATTCTATACACAACTATGTTTTCTTTTCAGTTACTCAATAACTATTCACTGAGCACCTGTTGTGGGTCAGGTGCAATGCCAGCACTGGAGGATAGAGTGCTGGATAAAGCGGACAGGGTCTCTGCACTGTTGGAAGTCAGAGACGGTCAGATCATCTGGTTTTTCAGGGGCAATACCTGCATATCAAGGTTTTTGGCTGGGGAATCCACCTCTAACCCTCTGCTTGTTGTCCAGTTTTTCTTAAAGGCTAAGCTGAGAAAAAGCAGGTTTCTGGAAAATTTCTAAAGAATGTATTATATGCAGCCCATTTTCCTCCCAAATTCCCAGTCTTAGTGAATGAGATCACCCTTTTGGCATCCTTGACTACTTGTCCTACTTTTCCCACCCCCTACCATATCTCTCAGTCTGTGGGTCCAGCTATTTCTTTCTCCTAAACATCTTTGGGTCACCATGCTTCTCTCCATGTCCACTGTTCCATCATTTGTTCCCCAGAATTCTTCTGACAGGGTGTCATGTCTCTTGCCCCCCTAAGCCCACTGTCCTTGTGAGTCAAGCAGACAGTTGAATACAGGAGTATGAACTCAGAGGTGCATCCTGATAGAAGAGGAGGAGCCAGCAAACGAGTTTCAGCAAGTAGGTTGCTGAGTGGGAAGAAAGCCAAAGAGTGGTGGTATTGCTAGAGTGGAAGATGGGTGGGTTTCACGGAGGGACTGGTTAGAGGTTAAGGTGAAATACAGAACAGTCCAGTATATTTGGCAGCACAGAGATCAAAGATGACCTTAACAGAAAAGTTTCATTAGAGTCCTATGGGTAAATAAAATGGGAGTAACCTTGAGAAGGAAAGAAGTAGGGTTTATTTTTTTAAAACCTTATTTATTTATTTACTTATTTATTGTTAATCTATGTGAAACAGAAATTGAGGAGAATATTGGGTAGGGGATTCGTGTTTTTGTTTATTGTTTGTTTGTTTTGTTTTTTTTACCATGGGAAATTCTTTTTTTTTTTTTTTTTAAAGATTTTATTTATTTATTTGACAGACAGAAATCACATGTAGACGGAGAGGCAGGCAGAGAGAGAGGAGGAAGCAGGCTCCCCGCTGAGCAGAGAGCCGGATGTGGGACTCGATCCCAGGACACTGGGATCATGACCTGAGCCAAAGGCAGCGGCTTAACCCACTGAGCCACCCAGGCGCCCCTTACCATGGGAAATTCTATAGCATGCTTACGCATTGGTGGAATGATCCAGTAACAAGCAAGAGTGAAAGTACAGCAAACATAAGGGAATCCTTGAGAAGGTGCTGAGGATGAGGGCCCCAGACCTCCAGAGGTTGCAGACGGGCCATTGTTGGAGGAGATTTGCTTCCTCCCGTGAAACAAGAGAAATGGGGTAGAAACAGGTAGAGGTGAGGCAGATTCACAGATATAGCAGAGAGGAAAAGTAGGAATTCTTCCCTGATGGTGTCTATCTTTTAATCAGAGCATTAAAAAAATCATGTTTAATTCATATTTAAAGAAGGTTTGAGAAAAGAGACTGTAGAAGGTATAAACTAATCATAACAAGATTAGAAAAGCTAATTTACTGAGGAAACAGAAGAGGAGTGTTGAGGGTTTTATTTAGGTTTCTGGTCATGAATTTAGAGTGAACCTGGTTTGCTGTATTTCATGCATGTGTTTTTCCTCCAGGAGTATTACGTCATTTAAGTATAGGCGTGGATAAACTGGAGTCCACCAGGCTTGGCTTTATTCCAGGCAAGTGTGACAGAAGAGAGAGGTTTAAAGGAGGAGAGGAAACTTTCTTTCAAGGAGGCGATAATAATTATAGAGCCCGTAATGTAAATGATTCAGAAGGATAATAGAAAGAGGGGACTGACTGACTGATGGATAATGGGAAGGTGGCTGATGGTTTGTAGATAGCAGAGAGGTTAAAGAATCATGTTGGTGAGGACAAGCTAGGGGAGGAGGTGTGGGTTAGAGACTGGCTTTCGTGAAACAAAGTTGGAGGTGGTGTGCTGCAGCAGTAACACAGGAGTGGGTGACAGTGAGACTAGCTTAACAGTAATAGGGTGGAGGGAAATGCAATTGGAGATGAGAACATTAGGGAGCTAAAATTCAGTGGTTTATATTTTATCTCATTTTGAACACATCTTAATGTTTTGTGGTGGTTGGTCTATCTTTCCAACAGGTATGTTGTTCTCTGAAGGAAGGAACTACATTTGTCTTGTCACTGCTTTCTCCCTCATGCCCAGCACAGTACCTGACCCATAAAATACTCAATAAATATTTACTGAATGGGCAAAGAGTTCTATTCTTTTAAAAATTCTAGAAGTTGTTTCTGAATTGAGAGCTGCACCCTAGGACAATTGTGTTGACTCCTTATGGACCTCTTTCTGTGAGCTGCCTTGTCAGTAATGACGTTTACTGCTTCTATGGAAGCCCTCCTGTCTAATTCTCCCTGGTGTTTAATATAGGGCTTGCTGAGGAAGTAATTCACTCCCTTACACAGTATTCCCTTCATTAGGACCCACGAGGGAAACTTTTCTAAGATTTCATTGCTTGGAAGACCTGTGGCTCTCTTAAGTGAACTGACACTTTGTGTGCCTTGTAAGCAAATATGTACTCCTCTTTGCTTTGCCCATTACAGTCAGATTTGTGGCTCAGGCTCAACTTAGCAATTATGCAGAAAAATATGGTATCAATTTCTTAGGACTAATTTTACCCTTTGCTTTATCTGGTTCTCTTTTCCTGGTTTCCTCAAGTCGGTGATTTCTTCTCATGTTTCATTTCTATTCTAGAATATTTCTTGAATATGTAAAGCTAAAGTGTATTTCCCCAAGGTTCAGCTGGATGGATTTTATCTTGACCACTTCGACTGGTACATGCTTCTGGTGATCAGGTTAAAAGTGAGCCTGTTATTTCATAACCTATAATAGTAAAGATTTAACTTACAACGATTTATAAACAATACACATTTCTCAGAATTTATTGACCTTATCTTTTTGAGTTAAGTTCAGAATTTCTACATAAAATGTTAAACATGTCACCTATTTGGGGCTTAATAACAAGCACAAAATTGCTTACAAAGAGTAAACACATTTTTGAGCATTTATCAATTAAATCAAAAGCTCCTATCTGAGCCTTTATTAATTTAATTAAAGAATCTTATGAATTTTTTGAGCATATATTTGCTTAATCAAATAATTGAAGAAGTGCAAAAAGAACTAAGTCATGACTAAGGACTTTGGGAATCTTATTAGAAATGCAAATGCAATAATAAGGCAGAGATCAAGATGACAAATATGGACGAAGGCCACTGAAGACCGAGAAGGATAACTGGAAATAAGAGCACATAAGAAACTCTATAGGACCAGCCACAGAGGAATACTGGACACAAAAATCTACACATGAAAGAAAATGAAAAGGAAAAACAGGAAACATGTCACAGCTGTGAGCTTTGCAATACACGATATTGGAGAGTCATTAAATACACTGAGAGAATACATAAATACTGTCATTATGGGAAAGTTTATTCCAGAACACAAGCTGAGATACCTACTATATTTTACAAGAGTTGCTTTCTGCAGATGGAAATGTGGAACCCACAGGGTAGAGAAGGATACACAAGTACAGCTCAGCAATGGTGCCTATACCAGTGAGGCCAAGACCAGACCACCATTTGTAATTTGGTTGGAGACGACTGTAACCTTCTTCCTGTAAAGTTTGATCAGTGGTTTCATTAAGTATTGTATCTGAGAAGAATGAGATTGTTGATTGTGTTGGCCGTGAAATAGATGCATAGGAAAATAAAATACATCAATATTTTATCAACAAGTGTAAAAACATTCCAGAATGGTATAAGTTATGTTGGGATAGCAACTTTTACATATTTTTGTAAGCTACTTTGCATCCTTTCTTGGGAGAAGCAGGGCTGTTCATTAAAGAATGTAAAACCAGACTATATAAAGTTATATTTTCAGTATTGAATTTAAAAAATGACTCTGGGAGTAGAATGTTTATTACTAATATTATTAGATCTATTAACTATCATACATGGTGTGCTTCTATGTGCTAAGCAAAGGCTAAACATTTTTTTTTGTCTTACTCATTTAATCCTGATTTTAATCTGTATTACAGATTACAGGAATGTAATCTGATTGTAATCTGATTACAGGAATGATCAGGATTCTCATTTATGCATACAGCAAATATGTATTGAGTTCCTACTATGTGCTGGCAACTTTTCTCATAAGTCAGACAAAAACCTTCCTTTCATGTGTTTCCTTACCAAAAGAAGACAATAAATACAGAATCTAACAGAATACCAATAGTAATAAATATCTAAATGTTGGGAGAAATGTAAAGCTAGACAAGGAGATGGAGAGGGACAAGGGGTACATTTTCAAAGAGTGGTCAGGGAAGGCCCCTCTGCTGAGGTGACATTTGGGAAGAAACCTGCATATGGTGAGAAAGTCAGTCATTTCATAAACACCAAATTCTGGGCTAATTCTACCAGAGCCTCAAGGATAGTTTTGAAAGTAAAATCTCAACTCCTGGAATTCTATCTTCCAAAGTCAGGGCTTCCACTGCTGTTTGGTGGCAGCCCTGCTGTGGTCACAGCAGTGGGGCTTGGCTTCAGTTTCATGGCAAAAAGATAAACATGTCTTTGATGAAAACAGATTTGAAAACCAGCTGGGATCTGTCCTGCCATGTGAAAATAGTGAGAGGGGAGTGTCTTTGGGAGCTGTGTTGTGTTGTGTCGGCACTTCTAAAGCATTACTTGATGAGGTACCTGCAGAATGTTCACATTGCTTGAGGGTAATTCCTGTTGTGTCCTGCACCCAAGTCCTACAGGATCAAGTTGATAGAGTGAAAACACATTTGCTTCTTTTAACCTCCTCTCACTAGTTTCCCCTGCCATATTATAGTGGCTGCTAGAAGGGGATGCAAAGACTGTCCTATTTACACTTCACAACCCACCTTTGTTCATCTAGAATTCCTGTCACCAATTCTTCTCTTCCTGATCCCCTCAATACAGAGAATGGACAGTCCCTGGCTGGTCCCATGGTACTGTGTATATTGACTGTGTTTAATCACCTTCTTTCCCAGGGTAGGAATGAGCCCTGGTGGTAGTGTTTGTTCATGAGAAGGAGGGGAGAGCATACTGTTGGTGGGAGCCTGGGCTGAGGTAAGTCCCCAAGGAAAGCCTGGTCCCTAAATATGCAAAATAACAGTCTTTGAGTTGATGTAGATTTGAATAAACCTCTGAAGTTGTTGGAGAGGTCATAGAAGGGCTCAGTAGAATTCTAGACTGCTTGTTCATTTGCTCACATGTACATTTTCCACGTACTTATTAGGCACCTTCCATAACCACAGCACTGTTCTTATCCTGGAAGGTGGTCTCATGGGATGGACAGATTTGAACAAGACCATTGCATTTAGTATTACAAGTGGTGCAAAAGAGGTACACATGGGGTGATGTCAGAAACACAAAAAGTGACTGCTGGGAAGTTCAGAGTAGCTTCAGAGGATGTGTTCTTGGGGGTGGACCTTAGTGGAGAAGGAGAATTTGCCAGAGAAGGAAAGAAAGAAGATAGAGGGGATAGATAGATAGATCTTTCTAAGATAGAGGAGATGGCATGGCCAAAGGCAGAATTCAGAAGTGGCCTGGCTGAATCAGGAAACAACAATGGGACATGAGATGCCTCTGCAGGGAACCAGAGGAGGGATGGCTGGAGGGGAAGCTGGCTGGCCCAGATGCAGGGCCTTCTCTTCCCAGCCAGGGAGCTTAGGCCTTTTTCTCTCCCTCTGTGGAGTGGAACCGTAAGTTTTGGGAACATTTTATGGATAAAAACCTTGATGCCCAGAGGGCTAATGATGTTGAACATCTTTTCCTGTGTCTGTCAGCCATTTATATGTCTTCTTTGGAGAAGTGTCTGTTCATGTCTTTTGCCCATTTTCAAACCACATTGAGACAACACCTTACACCAGTTAGAATGACAAAAATTAACAAGGCTGGAAACAACAAATATTGGAGAGGATGTGGAGAAAGGGGAACTGGAACTCTCTTACACTCTTGGGAATGCAAACTGGCACAGCCACTCTGGAAAACAGTATGGAATTTCCTCAAAAAGTTAAAAATAGAGCTACCCTATGACCCAGCAATTGTACTACTGGGTATTTACCCCAAAGATACAGATGTAGTGAAAAGAAGGGGCACTTGCACCCCAGTGTTCATAGCAGCAATGTCCACAATATCCCAACTGTGGAAGGAGCCAAGATGCCCTTCAACACACGAATGGATAAGGAAGATGTGGTTGATATATACAATAGACTATTATTCAGCCATCAAAAACGATGATTACCCATGCATCGACATGGATGGAACTGGACGGGATTATGCTAAGTGAAATAAGTCAAGCAGAGAAACACAATTATCATATGGTTTCACTCATATGTGGTTCCACATATGGTATATGTATATATAGTATAAGGAATAGCACGGAGGACATGAGGGGAAAACTGAAGTGGGAGGAGTTGGACGGGGAGACGAACCATGAGAGACTCTGGATTCTGGGAAACAATCTGAGGGTTTCAGAGGGAAGGGGGGTCGTGGGATGGGGTATCCTGGTGTTGGATTTTAAGGAGGGCATATATTGTAATAAGCACTGGGTATTATATGCAAATAATCAATCATGGAACACTACATCAAAAACTAATGATGTACTGTTTCGTGACTAGCATAACATTAAAAAAAAAAAGAACCTGACACTCAGCTGGTGACTTGATTAAACTAGATATTTAAAAATAGAATATGTTTAGGAGTTATTGCTAAATGAGAAATTCCTGAAGATTTTTGTTTTGTTTGCACATGTATGTATCATTTATGCATGATTTCTCTCCCTTAGCTATGCTTGTGTGCAAGTGATGGACAATGTGTCATAAGGGCTGTGGATTCTTACAGTCATGAAAAGTTGGTTCTGTCAATGAGTTTACTGCACAGCATGAAGACTGATGCTTTGGACGCTCACCCACACCATGCAGGTGGGAGTATAAATTGGAACAGCATTTCTGAAGGGCAATTTGGCAGTGTGCATCAAAACAACCTATGCAATCTACACAGCATTGACCTCAAACTCCTTTTTAAAGAATTTATCCTAGAGGAATGACCAGAGATGCATCTAGAGTATTTATTCTTGGTAGCATTTTTTATGATGTCAAAAAATGAGATCACCTACATTTTCTAATAAAATAATTACAGTATAATGGAGAGCACTGTTGATGTTAAAGGGATTAAACAGAAGTTTATTTGTTTTTATGGAAATGTGTTCCTAAGTGAAAAATACAGTTTGTAAAATAATATGTACAATGACTCCAATCTTGTAAAAATTAGATGTATAGTCTACTTATGTGTATGTATAAAAAAAGTCCAAAAAATTATATACAAAGATGTTAATAGTGGTAGTAGGATAATAAGTAATTCTCAAGTCTTACTACTGGTTTATCTATATGATTTCTAGGGTTTTTTGTTTGTTTAACAATAGACATGTATTACTCTATAGCTTGTGCAATATAATTAATTTCCCCACGTGTGTGCACACTGGCTGGTTGACTGTTTACCACACCTTTTAAAAATTCTTCTGTTATTCCATCCAGGACTGTTTGGCCAACAACTCAGGAACATGAAAAAAAAAAAAAGTCTGGGGATCATATATTATGTTTGGAAAACTTCTGCCTTGTGTAGGCCATGTCTGTGATCAGAAAGATAAGCTAGGCTTATCTCCATTCCTTTCTGGAAAGGATATATCTTTAGATTAAACATTGCTGGCAAACTTCCAGAATTTCCATTTCCTTAGTAACTGAGCAGGGTAATAAATTGGATAAAAGCATCTGCTATTTTTCAAGTCATCTGTATTGTACAAAAGTCTCACCTAGACACCTGGATTCTTTTTAAAAAACCATGACTTTCTTTTTTCTTTAAATGAACATATAATGTATTATTTGTTTCAGGGGTACAGGTCTGTGATTCATCAGTCTTACACAACTCACAGCACTCACCATAGCACATACCCTTCCCAATGTCCATCACTCAGCCAACCCATCCCTCCCATCCCCCTCCCCTCCAGCAACCCTATTTGTTTCCTGAGATTAAGAGTATCGTATGGTTTGTCACCCTGTCTGGTTTCATTTTGTTTCATTTTTCCCTCCCTTCCCCTATGACCCTCTGTCTTGTTTCTCAAATTCCTCATAGCAGTGAGATCATATGATAATTATCTTTCTCTGATTGACTTATTTTGCTTAGCATAATACCCTCTAGTTCCATCCACATTGTTGCAAATGGCAAGATTTCAGTTTTTTGATGGCTGCATAGTATTGCATTGTATGTATATACCACATCTTCTTCTTTTTTTTTTTAAAGAGAGCATGAGAGGGGAAGAAGTCAGAGGGAGAAGCAGACTCTCCAAGGAGCAGGGAGCCTGATGTGGGACTCGATCCCAGGACTCTGGGATCATGACCTGAGCTGAAGGCAGTCGCTTAACCAACTGAGCCACCCAGGCGCCCTATACCACATCTTCTTTATCCATTCATCTGTTGATGGACATCTAGGTCCTTTCCATAGTTTGACTATTGTGGACATTGGTGCTATAAACACTGGGGTGCACGTGCCCCTTCAGATCACTACATTTGTATCTTTGGGGTAAATACCCAGTAGTGCAATTGCTGAATTGTAGGGTAGCTCTATTTTCAACTTTTTGAGGAACCTCCATACTATTTTCCAGAGTGGCTGCACCAGCGTGCATTCCCACCACCAGTGAAACAGGATTCCCCTTTCTCCGCATCCTCACCAACACCTGTTGTTTCCTGACTTGTTCATTTTAGCCATTCTGACTGGTGTGAGTTGGTATCTCATGGTGGTTTTGATTTGTATTTCCCTGATGCCAAGTGATGTTGAGCACTTTTTCGTGTGTCTGTTGGCCATTTGGATGTCTTCTTTGCAGAAGTGTCCATTAATGTCTTCTGCCCATTTCTTGATTGGATTTTCTGCCATTTCTTGATTGGATTCTTCATTGGGTGTTGAATTGGGTAAGTACTTTATAGATTTTTGACACTATCCCTTTATCTGATATGTCATTTGCAAATATCTTTTCCCATTTTTTCGGGTGTCTTTTGGTTTTGTTGACTTTCCTTTGCTGTGCAACAGCTTTTGATCTTGATAAAGTCCCAATAGTTCATTTTTGCCCTTGCTTCCTTTACCTTTGGTGATGTTTCTAGGAAGAAGTTGCTGTGGCTGAGGTTGAAGAGGTTGCTGCCTGTGTTCTCCTCAAGGATTTTGATGGATTCCTGTCTCACAATGAGGTCTTTCATCCATTTGAGTCTATTTTGGGGTGTAAGAAAATGGTCCAGTTTTATTCTTCTGCCTGTGGCTGTCCAATTTTCCCAACACTATTTGTTGAAAAGACTGTCTTTTTTTCCCATTGGACATTCTTTCCTGCTTTGTCAAAGATTACTTGTCCATAGAATTAGTCCATTCCTGGGCTCTCTGTTCTGTTCCATTGATTTGTGTGTCTGTTTTGTGCCAGTGCCATACTGTCTTGATGATTATAGCTTTATATTAGAGCTTGAAGTCTGGAATTGTAATGCTACCAACTTTGGTTTTCTGTTTTCAACATTCCTCCAGCTTATGGGGTCTTTTCTGGTTCCATATAAATTTTAGGAGTATTTGTTCCATTTCTTTGAAAAAAGTTGATGGTATTTTGATAGGGATTGTATTAAATGTATAGATTGCTCTAGGAAACACATTTTCACAATACTTGTAAAATATTTGTGAAATATCCATGAACATGGAATGTTTTTTCCATTTCTTTGTGTCTTCCTCAATTTCTTTCATGAGTACTCTATAGTTTTCTGAGTACAGATTCTTTGTCTCTTTGGTTAGATTTATTCCTAGGTATCTTATGGTTTTGGGTGCAATTGTAAATGGGATCGACTCCTTAATTTCTCTTTTTAATTTCTCTTTCTTCTGTCTTGCTGGTGTATAGCAATGCACCTGCTTTCTGTGCATTGATTTTATATCCTGACACTTAATTGAATTCCTGTTAAGTTCTAGCAGTTTTGGTATGGAGTCTTTTGGGTTTTCCACAAAAAGTATCATATCATCTGCAAAGAGTGAGAGTTTGACTCCTTCTTTGCTGATTCAGATGCCTTTTATTTCTTTTTGTTGTCTGATTGCTGAGGCTAGAACTTCTAGTACTATGTAGAATAGCAGTGGTGATAGTGAACATCCCTGCCACGTTCCTGACTTTAGGGGAAAAGCTCTCAGTTTTTCCCCATTGAGAATGATATGTGCTGTGGGTTTTTCATAGATGGTTTTGATGATATTCAGGTATGTACCCTCTGTGCCTACCCTGTAAAGAGTTTTGATGAAGAAAGGATGCTGTACTTTGTCAAATGCTTTTTCAGCGTCTATTGAGAGTATCGTATGGTTCTTGTTCTTTTATTAATGCATTGTATCACATTGATTGATTTATGGATGTTGAACCAACCTTGCAGCCCAGGAATAAATCCCACTTGATCGTGGTGAATAATCCTTTTAGTGTACCTTGGAATCCTATTGACTAGAATTTTGGTCAGAATTTGTGCATCCATGTTCATCAGGGATATTGGTCTGTAATTCTCCTTTTTGATGGTGTCTTTGTCTGGTTTTGGGATCAAAGTCATGCTGCCCTCAAAAAATGAGTTTGGAAGTTTTCCTTCCATTTCTATTTTTTGGAGCAGATTCAGGAGAATAGGTAAAATCTAATTAGTCTGATACAAGAATTGCTACCCCAGCTTTCTTTTTATGTCCATTGACATGGTAAATTGTTCTCTACTCCATCACTTTAAATCTGAAGGTGTCTTTGGGTCTAAAATGAGTTTCGGGCAGTCAGCATATCAATGGGTCTTGTGTTTTTTTTTTTTTTTTTTCTTTAATCCATTCTGATACCCTGTGTCTTTTGATTGGGGTATTTAGCCCATTTACATTCAGGGTAACTACTGAAAGGTGTGAATTTAGTGTCACTGTATTGCCTGTAAGGTGATTGTTATTGTATATTGTCTCTTTTCTTTCTGGTCTGTTACTTTTAGGCTCTCTCTTTGCTTAGAGCACCCCTTTCAATATTTCCTGTAGGGCTGGTTTGGTGTTTGCAAATTCTTTTAGTTTTTGTTTGTCCCGGAAGCTTTTTATCTCTCCTATTTTCAATGCCAGCCTAACTGGATGTAGTATTCTTGGCTGCATTTTTTTTTTTTTTCTCTCATTTAGTGCTCTGAATATATCATGCCAGTCCTTTCTGGCCTGCCAGGTCTCTGTGGATAGGTCTCCTGCCAGTCTAATATTTCTGTCATTGTATATTACAGATTTCTTGTCCTGAGCTGCTTTCCAGATTTTCTTGTTGTCTCTGAGACTTGTAAGTTTTACTATTAGATTACAGGGTGTTGACCTATTTTTATTGATTTTATTTTATTGATTTTTTTGATATTGATATTTATTTTATTGATTTTTATTGATTTCTGTGCCTCCTGGATTTTGATGCCTGTTTCCTTCCCCAAATTAGGGAAGTTCTCTACTATAATTTGCTCTAGTATACCTTTTGCCCCCGCTTCTTCTCCTGGGATCCCAGTTATTCTTACATTTCTTCATCTTACGGTATCTCTTATCTCTTGAATTCTCTCCTTGTGATCCAGTAGTTGTTTATCTCTCTTTCTCAGCTTCTTTATTCTCCATCATTTGGTCTTATATATCACTAATTCTCTCTTCTCCCTCATTTCTTCTAGCAGTAAGGGACTCCATTTTTTATTGCATCTTATTAATAGCTTTTTTTATTTCAACTTGATTAGATTTTAGTTCTTTTACTTCTCCAGAAAGGGATTTTATTTATCCAGAAAAGAATTCTCTAGTATCATCCATGCTTTTTTCAAGTGCAGTTAGCATCATTATAATTGTCATTCTGAACTCTAGTTCTGATATTTTACTAATGTCCGTATTGATTAGGTCCCAGCAGTCGGTACTGACTCTTGTTCTTTTTCTTGAGGTGAGTTTTTCCTCCTCGCCATTTTGTCCAGAGAAGAACAGATGAATGAGAGAAGAAAATGCGAAAAGGGTAACAACGGTTCCAGAAAAATATACACTAACCAAATCAGAAGAGACACAAAACTGGGGGAAGAAAGAAAAAAAAAAATGAATAGGCCGGTGAATAGAACAGAGCCACACATTTGATTTGGGGTGTATTTTGGTCTGTTAGAAGAAACTGCCTCCCAAAATTTTAAAGAAAGAAAAACTTATATATATACAAAAATAAGGGTAAACATGATGAAGTGATGGACTATGACTGTAAAGATGAAATTAAAAAAAAATTTTAAAAAAGAATAAAAGGAAAAAACAAAAAAGGAGAGAATGTGATCAGTCTGGAGACTAGAAAAAAACCATATGCTAGGTTTAGGATATATTTTGTTCTGTTAGAAGAAACTGTATCCAAAAATTTTAAAGAAAAACTTGTATGTATGCAAAAAAT
Organism: Mustela erminea; assembly: GCF_009829155.1. NCBI lineage: Eukaryota > Metazoa > Chordata > Mammalia > Carnivora > Mustelidae > Mustela > Mustela erminea. The sequence goes on along the minus strand of NC_045618.1, from coordinate 68,177,233 downwards.
AAGGTTAAATAAAATTAAGGGATAAAATATGACTATAAAAATGAAAATTAAAAAAGATTTTCTTTATTTATTTACAGACAGAGATTGCAAGTAGGGAGGCAGGTGGGGGGGTGGTGGTGGAAGCAGGCTCCCCCTGCTGAGCTGAGCAGAGAGCCCTATATGGGGCTTGATCCCAGGACCCTGAGAGCATGACCTGAGCTGAAGGCAGAGGCTTTAACCCACTGAGCCACACAGGCACCCCAAAAGAAGATTAAAAAAAAAAAAAAAACTGTATTGATAAGATAAAATAGTTAAAATAGGGAAGAGGAAAGATTCAAAAAAATAGAAAAAGAAAAAAAAAACAAAAACTTTAAAACTTCAACTTTGAAAGCCTAAAGAATTGTAGGAAAAAGCCATGAATTCTATGTGCTATATTTCCCTAGAACTGGTATTTCGTAATTCTCATTCATCAGCAAACTTTTTTCATGGCTGGTTGTTCTTGCTGCTTTTCTGCGGGAAGGGACTGTTGCAGTGACTCTCAAATGTCTTTGCTGGAGGCTGAATTGTACCGCCCTTGCCAGGGGCTGCTTTGGGAGCTTTTGTTTCCTGAATGCTACCGTAGAGTTCGGAGGCAGGAATGAAAATGGCGGCCTCCTAATCTCTGGCCCAGAGGAGCCAAGAGCTTGGGGCCTCGCTCCTTGGTGTGTCCTCGGAGAAAAGCTGTCAGTCTTTCCCATGGCCCTGACCTCCGGCTGAGCTCCAAGCTCACCCGGCCTGTAACCGAGCATTTCTATCTCTGGCGCAGGGCCCTGTTTGGAGTCTCCAAACCCAGCAGATTACTGTCGCACACTCTCCCACACCCTCCTCCCAGGGAGAAAGTGGGGAGTTTCCCCAGATCTACCACTTGTGGTGTCCCTGCTCGAAGGGCAGTAGCCAGGGTGTTCTAGGAATCACGGTTTATGACACCCTGAACTGAAAGCCCACTCTATGGCTCCGTCTCTGAAGCCAGCATCCCTGCTCTGATACTTGGAAGCTCTGTCACATTCAGGCAGTCTCATTCTTTGTGTCCCTGAGGGACCTGGGACCACACTTTCCCAACAACGGTTCCACCTCCCCCCTCCCTTAGCCACTGGAGCGACGTCCCTCACCAGAGCATGCATCTGGAAGTTCTGATTTTGTGCTCTGCTGTTCTATGGCTTGCTGGTAAGCCGTAGACAGAGGCTTGACAGAGGTTCCCTCCCCCTGCCATCTATCTTCCCAAATATAGCCTCGGATTTACTTTTCCCCAGGTCCTACCTTCCAGAAAGTGGTTGCTTTTCTGTTCATAGAATTGCTGCTATTCTTCTCTTTGATCTCCTGTTGAGTTTGTAGGTGTTTAGAATGGTTTGATAACTATCTAGCTGAATTCCTTGGGCCAGATGAAATTTAGGTGGTCTACTCTTCCACTATCTTGCTCCTCCTCCAAAAAACATGATTTTCATCTTGTGAACATACAGATGGAAATGCTCTGGGTTTAACCAGTCCTCATAGAAAGAGCTGCTTATTTGTTTTTTGCCTACTGTCATGACTCTAGTGTTCAAGTGTGCATCACCTAAATCTTGCATTTATTTCTAAAACTTTTAGAAAGGGTTCTGTACCTTGGGTTTTATGAAGATCATAAACACATTATGGAAAATGAATTGAAATGCCATTCATTGTTCTTATGTATTGATTTCAAGCTGCAAGGAAAGATACACAGCAGATCCTGCCTATTTCTCTTTGCCTTCCTCATTGATGAACTTGGAGATAACATTTCACTAGATTAGCTCTGGTCCAAACTAGATTCTCTTCTGCAAGTCTTCTGTTGCTTTTTTCTGAAAAGGTCTTATCTGCCCTGGGATATCTGCAACCTGCTTGTACCTTTATTACAAAGACTTTATTTATGGCAGAACAAAGGATTGAGATATTAATTGGTGCAAGTTTTACCTCCTCCTTTCTTGGTTCAGATGGGAAACAAGGGTGTTGTGTTTCTTTGCCCTGGAAACTTGCAGAGCAGTGAGGGGAAGCTTCATGAGGGCAAAAAGCCCAGTGTGTTATAAAATCTTGAGCTCCTCAGAGAAGGTGTTGGGTATTCTGGAGAAGTGTGGTGTGGAGGGAGAACCTTTGAGGGCAAAATGAGAGTAGGGGCATCCCAGGTATTAAGAATGAACGTGGGGTGGGATCTACACCCTGTTCCCAGCAGTGCTCTGGGAGGACCAAGGCTTCAGGAGGGTAAAGGTCATTGCAGCACCAGCAAGATGGGCAGAGACCCTATGCTTTGGAGCAGTCACACTTCAAGAAACCCTTTGAACATGTCAGAAGAAGCTGTTGGGAGAAATGAGGACCTGTCCCTAGTTTAGGGTTTTTTTTTTTTTTTTTTGATAATTCTTCCAAGTAGTGGAGGGGAAGGAGACTGGAATAAAAGTCCGAGATGCCATGTATCTCCAGTTCTGAATGACATGGGTTTTGAGATAGACTTATGTGGATGGAAAGAAAATGCTGTTTCTGTCTCTGATGTCACTGGCTCTGAGCCCATCAGACATATATATTTTTAGAGCACCTGTTTCCTTTCAATATTTCTCCAGCATGGTGCTGATGGTCATATACATTTCTGAGGTTTATAGATCTAAAATGAGATTGGACTACTGCATTCCCTTTGCGAGGATAAGTAATGTGGTGGTCAGAAGCTGAATTTTTAAGGACTTCGGTTATTAATGGGATTTGCAATCCCTTTGTGCAGGAAAAGTCACTTCCAGGTTGGAGCTGAGCAGACACAGACCATTTCTGTAGCTTCCTGAGATTTCCTCTATCATGTTGGTAAACCTCATCCCTTCCCTCCGTAGCGGCGCCAGCTCTAATTTTTTCTCTCTGTGTCGGCGCAGGTAATCCATTTTTAGTTGCGCTATTTAAAACGACGCCATTGATTATTCCTTGGTTTATATCATGGTTTCTAAGGCTGTGCAGATATAAAGTCACTGTACGTTTGGAGCTCTGATAGTTGCTGCTTATGCATTAAATGGGGCTATCAGCACAGGCTGGTGCAGTAAGGATGGCGCACCGTGAAAATTAGCTTGGATTACAAGCTGAGGCTGAAAAATAAAGGTAGCAGCCCTGACCTCAGCTTTCGGACAGCTCAGTGGAAAAGTTAGAACATAGTCCCCAACACCTGTAACACACAACCTTAATATAAGGCAGGTATTAATAAGGGCTATAATCAACTTGCAGAGCATTATGGGTATTTATAAATGGGAGAGTTCATTCCTGGATGGAAGGTGTGTAGAATAGTTCTGAATGATGCAGAGGATGTGGGTAGGCAGAAGGCAAAAATTTGGATTGCCCAGGTGGCTCAGTCGGTTAAGACAATGCCTTCGGCTCAGGTCATGGTCCCAGGGTCCTGGGATTGAGTCCCACATCAGGCTCAGCGGGGAGTCAGCTTCTCTCTCTGCCTCTGCCTGCCACTCTGCCTGTTGTGTGCTCATTCTCTCTCTCTCTTGCTCTCTTTCTCTCTCCCCTCAACAAATAAATAAATAAAATCTTTAAAAAAAAGAAAGGAGGCAAAAAATTTATGTTTTATTACTCATGAAGTTTTATAATAAAGCCTATGGATTTGGTTCTTGAGATAACCCATAGGCAATCCAAAACACCATGTTTTCCCATCACATCTTAAGTCTGAGTTTGAGGCAGATTGGAGCAAGGAAAGATTGTGTTCCTTTTCTTTTTAGGAGGGCTTTAATTCCATTTGCTTTTTCCTTTCCAACCTTTTTAACTGAAGACTGAGCTGAGCCAGCGGTTGAGTAGAGATGTTCTCCGTCAGGCATGACTGGGGACAAGGAGCGGTTTAGAGCTCCCTTTTCCTTCGGAGTGCTACTGCACGAGCCCTCACCAGCCTGTCTATGCCTGAGAACCATGTCAGAGCAAACAGGAGGAGAGGGCAGAAGAGAGGGAATGTCTCCAGGTTGCTCAGCTAATATAAATTGCCAAATTCCAAACATGGGAAAGGCCTGAGGCAGAATGCAACAATGAAATGTGGGGAACATGGTGACCAAGGGAAGCATGCTCTCCCCACATGTTTTGGATCATCAGGGAGACGATGGTGAAATGGAGAAGTACCCAGATAGAAAAATGTCCAGATTTAATAGCACCAAATCTGGCGGTTCTATTATCACATAACCATAATAGCTCAATTTATTGAGCACTCACTTGCTGCCAAGCTCTTGACATGCATAATCTTATTTACTGCACAGAACAACCCCATGCAGGCGATACAACTGTTACCCCTATTTTATAGATGGGGAAATTTAGGCAGAAGGGTTAAGACAATTAGCCAAGGTTATTAGCTAGTAGCTAGGAAAGCACCGAAGTCTGGCTCCAGAGCCCCTGAGTGTAATTCTTCTGCCACAGCGACTGTCTGCTTTCAGGAGAGCAGAGCAGGGCATGCACAGGGAATTTCTGTTAGCACTCCCAGCATTTTGGTTGGTAATGGAGACATCACTGAGTTTACTTGCATCGGCAGAGATAATTAAATGAACCATTTTAAACAAAGGCAATGGTTGTATTCATGTTTCACATTTCCTCAGATGTTTTCTCTTTTATCCTCTGCCATCAATAGGGTGGTGGCTAGACAGAGGCATTTTAAAAAAGCACCCATAATGAATTAAAATAGCTTTTTTGATGGAAAAACTATCGATAGCCTATGAAAGAGTAACACTCTGAATAACTCACCCGGACTTGACAGAGGAGAGCAGCCTGGTGTATTTTGCTGGTTTCCTTTCTGAAAAATAAATAAGCCAGTAAACTCCACCACTGAAGATTATATTGAGTTACAGGGTTGTAATATTTATTCACCAATCAGGAAACATGAGCTTGCATCCCTAAACAGGCCTTTGCTTCTCAGACACATATTTGTGTAATTCTTCAGCTTCCTGTGGGAGGAATGATGTTGAACCTCTATGCTATGTTCAGTTGCTATTTACAAGTTCACAGCCAATTCTAGGCTCCAATTCTAATTTTAGAAAAAGAGAACATTTCTAAGAGAACCTTCAAGTTTACATCTCCACCAAAGGGATGGTGCAAATACATTGGAATTAATAGGAATTTTAATTAAATATGTCCCCTCCTGGAGTTGTCATTCACTATTCTCTAGGACTCGAGTGCAAGGGGTTTCTTGAGGGAATACACAATCTTAAAGAAAATTCACTTATATTTTGGTAAAGGTAACACATGCACATAATACAAAATGTAAAGGGTGTTAGTAATTTATACTGAAAAGTGAGGTCCCTGCAACCGTCTCCCCTAGCCACGGCAGTTACTGTTTCCTTGTCTTGTGTCACATGATGTCTTGATTCAGATAATTTGAGAGTATTTTGACTGTACTGTAAAACAATCAAACTTTCACCTTAAAAGATGTTATCATATAACACACATGCATGGGGGCATCACTGCTCTCCTTCACCCCTCCCCTCAGCTGCTCTGATGCTCACCCCATTAAGGATAAGGGAGAAGGCAGGAGTTAGGGCTTTGATGAAGTCTGGGGACGGGCAGGAATGGTGGGCAGTCAAAGCTAGGTAGGATGACAGGTGGTGTACAAATCAGAGTTGTGGGCTGTGCAGACTCATTTTTTCAATCCAATTTCACAACTCAAATTGGCTGCTTCATGAGGTCGTGTTTTATGTGATGCAAAGCTTTAGTGACAGCCCTCAGAGGAGCTTAGAATCTGATTAGGTCATTTGGTTGTCTAAGGTAATATAACAGGAGTTCGTGACTAAGCCCTAATGGCGAGTAAGCACCGAAAGCATTATTACGTGTTCCAGCCTTCCTCACTGGCGGGACTGAGCAGCAACCCCACTTGAAGCAGTGTGAACCGGGGGAAGGTAGGAGGCTGTTGTAGAACATGCTTCCAGACTTCTCCGAAGCTCTCCCATGCCCACAGGCTATGAGTATCTTTGCAACACCTGTTCTCACACCCCCATTCTACCCCACCCCCCAAAAGTTTACCATGGTTTCTAGTTCTGATCGATTCATTATAACACAGTTTAGTGGATATATGGAAATAAAGGGATGTATATATTATTATTATTATTGTATCTCTCCGTATACATGGAGAGACAGTTGCATTTTCCAGGAGGATGAAAGAAGATGGAAATAAACACAGAGGAATGGCATGACCAAGGCATGGAGGAGGAACAGAGCAGCATGGTCAGGTGTGGGCGAGAAGCATGGAGTGACCCGCGCTCAAGAGGAGGTTTGAGCCTGGATGATGCTTGGCTCTGTACGAAATAGGGACGAGTGCTGGGCTATTTGAGTCAGTACAGGGGTATGGTCAGAGTCCAGAGTAACATCTTTGGTCACAGCATAGAGAGGGTAGCTTAGAGAGAGGAGTCAGAGTTGCTTGTTTCCATCATGCCTACTGGCTAGCAGTCCTAAATGGCATTGCCAAGAATCCAAGAATATACTTTAAAGAAAATCCTTCATCATCTCTCACCAGAGGCATAAGGAATTTTGATGCCAGTTTTCTTCCTATATTTTGGGCTTCCTAAAAAACTTATCTAGCCATCTGGCTGACTCTTTGGACACTACCTGGTTGCATTACCATATGCCTTGGGGGTGGTACTCAAATACTTTGGGATTCTGCTTCATGTCTCAGTTGTTTATGTTTTTTAGCTCCCTCAGGGAAGGAGTTGGCTAATTTCTCCGATTGGACAGGTCAGTTTACAGGTAAATTTGCCATATTCCCAAAGGATAGGAACATTCTTGTGCAATAATGTAGGTGCAACAGCATTGAGAAGGGCTAAGATGAGGTTTCCAGTATTGGAAACTTGTGGCCTGGCTAACTCATGCCTTCAGAGCTGGGCTGGTATGACTCAGCCCCACTCAGTAAGGCATGTGAGGAGGGCGGACAATGGGAGCATGGTTGAATGTTTCTTTTATGACGAATACAGGTAGGTAAACAGTGGTAAGGAAAAATGCTACAAGGACATATTGAAGATATTTCTTTTAAGGAATTGGCTCATGGATTATGGAGGCAGGCAAGCCCTGAATCTTTAGAGATGGCCATCAGTCTGGAAGCCTGAAGAACAGTGGGTATTTCAGTTCAGGATCTCTTGCTGGTGGAATTCCCTCTTGGGAGGGGGGTAGGGGTGATGGGATGTCCATCTTTTGCTGTATTTAGGCCTTCAACTGATTGAAGGAGGCTCAGCCTCTTGATGGAGGGCAATGTGCTTCATTCAAAATCTGCAAATTTAAATGGTACTCTTACCCCCAAATACCCTCACAGAAACATTCAGAATAACATTTGTCCCAATATCTGGGCAATGTGGCCCATCCAAATTGACACACAAAACTGACTCTCACAGACACTCAGGCACACAGGGCTGAAGATACTGTAAAGAAGGAGACAGGGATGGGAGTGATGTGTTTATAAGCCAAGAAACACCAAGGACGGCTGGCAACTATGTAAGGCTAGGACAGATGTCTAGGCTGGTTTCTCCTACAGAGCTTCCGGAAGGAATCCATCCTGCATATACCTTGATTTTGTTTTTGTTATTGTTTTAATAACCTGATTTTGGACTTCTGTCCTCCTGAGCTGTGAAAGGAAACATTTATGATGTTTTTAGCCCTGTTGTTTATGGTCGTTTGTTATAGTGGCCCAAGAAAACTAATACGTAGTTCAACTCAACAATGTCCCAGCCACATATCCCAGTAGAAGTTAGGGTCTGTTGTCCCATTCTGGGACTCGGTTAGGATGTTCATGGTGCCAGGCACATTGGCAGAGCTCTGGGGAGGACTGTGGAAAGAAAAGAAAGGCTAAGATACAGGGCTCCCAGGGGACACTACCTACGAAGACCAAGAGCAAACACACTGCATAGAAGTGGAACAGATATGATAGGGAAACGGGTTAATTTCCTTATATAGGAAAAGCTGCTATAAAAAAATCAGGAAAGAAAAGACAAATGTCTTTTAGAAAAGTGAAGAAAATTGAGGAACAATCAATACAGAAAGGAAAAAGCTGATGAATCACCCCTGGGATGACCTGGGCTCATTGTGCCTCTTCTCTCCTCTTAAATTTGTACTCAAAATGTGTTAAGTGTATCCTGAAGATGCACATCCAGGACCCAGCTTGTGAGGACCATAGAGAAGGCTTGGAGTGGGCCACATGAAGTAAAGATGGGCACCACGCCTCTTGCTTGTTACCCATCAGCAAGCCACGTTCTGCTACTTGGAGAGGGTTTCCTCAAACCTGGAACAAAGGGTGATGGGGACTATGAAAGCATGATCAGTTGATTATAATCAAGAAATAGCCATTTACTGAAGACCCACTTTGTCTCCAACACTACCCCGTGCACCAGAGGATGAGAACACCATGCTCTTTGTCCTCCCCCACCGCCCCACACACAAGAGAAAAGACAGGGACGAGGAATGGCAGAACAAAAATCCAAGATGATAAATCTTTTGGACTAGATCGTAGCAGTGGTTTCCAGTTCTGGATGCATATTAGAATCCCTAGAGAGCTTTTTACCAAATGTGGATGCCTACTAGAATGTTCATAGTACGACCACTACTTATAAGTGCTCCAAGCTGGAAAGTCTCCAAAAGCACATCAACAGGAGTTTGGATAAATAATTATGGATTATTCACGTAATGGAGTACCATTCAGCAATGAGATGGAAAGAATGACAGCTACACACATCGACGTGGATACATCTCTTTTGTATAATGCAGAGTGAAAGAAACCAGATTAAAAAAAAAATCACACCTCCATATGCCTTTGTAACATAAGCTATTCACCTCAGAGGAACCTTGGTACAGAAGCTCTCTGCACCATGTACAGATTTTCTGTAAAAGTAAACTCTTCTAAAATTTAAAAATTAATTTAAATATAAAATATCATACTGTATGGCTCTGTTTATGTCAATACAAAGACAGACAAAATTTGTCTTATGCTGTTAGAAGTCAGGAAAATGTTTACCCTGGGGGGAGTGGTTTCTGGAAGGGCACATGAGGGGACAGTAGGGAATTGGTAACATTCTGTGTCTTGATCTGTGTGCTGATTACATGGGCACATTTCAGTGTGAGAATTGACTAAAATGAACACTCTAATGCACTTTCTGTAAGTAATATTTTATTTCAATCAAAAGTTAAAAGCTGTTCTGATGTCTAATCCTACCTAGACTAACTAAATCAGGTTTCTTGGAGGAGGGCCTGGGCATTAGTAATTTTAAAAGCTCCCTAGATTATACTAATATCCACCCAGGATGGAGAGAGCAACTGTTATTTGTCCCATAGGCAGTGAGAGAAGCCCACAATCGGTGCAGACTCAAGCTGTGAATTCAGGCTTCCCAGAGAGGGCAGGCTACTCATGGGTCCTCAAAGGCTAGGAGGGATGGATGAGGGCAGTGGAGTCACACAATGAATGAGTGTTTTGAGCTTGGGAAACATTCAATTTCCAATTCTCATTTTCCTGTTTTTCTGGTGATAGCTACATTTTCACTTAGAAACTTGATTCCTTAGAAAATTGATCTTAAATGCTCTTAGGTTCAAGAGCTTGCAAACAGGGGCTCGCCAGAATTCATGCAAATAAAATTAAAAAGTGGTTAGTCTTCTGTTCCCAAAATGCTATATTTTATCTAATGTGTCCTCTTTTTTGTGTCTCTGCTCAAGCCCCAGTAAGCCCTCCAGAAAGCATGCTTGAAAGAAACGACTAGAAAAACAAGCCGCAGCATCTAGGCTGGATCAACAGGAGCAGTCCCTCTAGTATCAGTGATCAACTGCTAAGACATAACACAAACGTTTCAGTGGACAAAACCACGTAAGGGAAACTACGTCGGGTCAAATTCTGATGGATCCTGGCTTACAGGGGAACTGCTGTCTGAATGCCTATCATTGCTTAGGATTAGCAGTGGTTCGGACAGGCCAGCTGACTCACTGATAGGTTTCTTAGAAGGAGGGAAGAGCTATAGAACATCCGCAAGAGCATCTGTGAACCGAGAGCTGACATTTTCATTCTGCTAGCCTTTCCTTCCTTGGGCTCATTCTAGGTAAAAATGGTTAGAACAGCCAGCTTTTACTGAGTGCTCACATCACGCCAAGGACACAGTCATGCCATTTCCATTAATGATCTAACTGAATCCTCACTTCAGTCTTATGAGTCCACACTTGACAGATGAGAAACCTAATGCCCAGGACTCACAATTCATCCAAGTTCCCACCACCTTGCAGAAACTTGGCCAGTGACATCAATGCTGTTGACTTGCAGACTATGTTCTCAACCTTCGGGTGATGGTGGACACTGCTTCCAGTCATCCTGAGAAAAGCTGGGATGAGAGAATCCTGTGACAACATCCCTCAAAGCTGCTCTTCTCTTCTCCTTCCTCCCCACGCTAAGCTCAGCTTGTCACCTCCTCCTTTCTTCTCCCTCTTTCTTTTTCATCTCCAGATATATTTATTCTGGAGAGTTGCTTCTCCTTCTTCCATTTCTCATCTCTAGTAGGAGTGCAGATGGTGAATTAAATCATGCTAAGTAAGACACTTGAGATTTGCTGAGTGGATTTCTCTCGAGAGTGATGACCCTTGACAAGAAACCCCCCTGGGAGGACAGCGCTTACCACCATGAGTGCTTATGAGGGTGATGTAAGCCAGTCCAGGGGTCAGCAAACTACAGCCAGCTGACCAAATCCTGTGTTAGTAAATAAAATTATGTGGGAACACAGCTGCGCCCTTATGTGCATTGACCATCTATGGTTGCTTTGATGCTGCAAGGGCAGCCTAAAGCTTGCACTACCTGGGGCTTATGGAGAACTTTTGCCCATCCCCAAGCTAAGCGATGCAGGGGCTCTGTGCGGAGCTGGTGTGTAGGCACTCGATAAATGCCAATTTCCTTTCCTGCAGGTTCCAGGTGACTTCTGGCAGGAGGAATATTCTGCAGCCACAGCACAGGGCTACTGGCTGCCCCTGCCCCTTCAGGGCAGGCAGCAGGGGCTGCAGTCCTTGCTGGGTATTCGCTTACACTGTGGCAGGTGAAAAAGTGACAGGCATCCTCGCAGAAACCAAGAAATGTGTTGTTCATTTGGCATAGAGGGTTTTCTGGTGTGCAGGCAGCAGAGACTGGGAGTGTGCAGTGAGCAGGACCACACGGACAGTTGCCCCAGTGCCACAGACACAGGACAGTGATGGGTCCTGACAACTGTTTCCTGCACTGGCTTAGAGAAGGGACTTAACTTCTCCTTCAACGTATGTTTAAAACATCAAAAGCTGAAACTAGTCTTGAAATAGTTGACGTTACCTTGAAGTTAACTGCAGCATCTGCTTCTTTGTTGTACTTTTGTTAAGTACCTTTTTCCATCGTGCAATCCTGCTTCCCACTGGTTAACTGCAGGAGTGGCTGGGGGTTGTTGAGGGCAAAAACTGAATGGCTGCGATGCAGCCGTTTCAAGAAGTCACTAAGTGCAACCCCTCAATTGCACCAGTGATTTTACTTTTTCCAAAATGGGGGAAGCGGGCACCTGAATTTTGTGGACCATTCTCTTCAAGAACTGTATCTCCTTTCCGAGGGACATACAGGGATCTACTCTTTCCTCCTGGATGACTTAGAAGGGCTTAAACCTTCTTAATAGGACACGTGAGACTTGAGGTCCCACATTACATCTCTAAACACCTTCATTAAGATCTAGTTTCTCTGAGGTTGGTACAGTGGTGGAGATTGGAATTAGTAAGAAAGTAGCCCCGCTGGGGCGCCTGGGTGGCACAGTCTGTTAAGCATCCAACTATTGATTTTGTCTTAGGCCATGATCTCAGGTTTGTGAGATGGAGCCCCATGTTGGGCTCTATGCTGGGTGTGGAACCTGCTTAAGATTCTCTCTCTCTTTCTCCCTATACCCCTTCCACCTTGCTTGCACATGCTCTCTCTTTCTCTTTCTTCCCCTCTCTTATGGGAAAAAAAGAGAGAGAGAGAGAGAGAGAGAGTGAGAGTGAAGGTAACCCCATTGTCCTAGCCTGGCTTGCCTAGAGGCCAAGGCTTAACTGGAACAACTTAGTTCCAAGGAGCAGGAATGAGGGCTGAGGAAAGGGAGGCAGGAGGGAGGAGGGGCAAGTGAAGATGGGCTGTGGAACTAGCCTCCTGTAAGTGAGACAGGTTCCTCCATCTCATGAGACCATTTTCTAAGAAGATGTATAAACTGGGTCTCAGGAAGTCAACCCTGAGGGAATCCAGGAGGAAGAACTAATCTGCCAGCCCTTGTCTTCCCACCATCTCTTAAAAGCTTTGTCCACAGGTTCTTAGTTCCCCTCTGCGTCCTGGCTGTGTGTGTAGGTGCCAAGTGGAGTCCTGAGACATGCCAGGGCTGCCAGTCAGAGATGTGGCCCCTTTGTGACCTGGTATCCTTCAGCACCCCCAATTTTGCAGCTCTCTGCTTGGGGCTCTCTGGTTGTAGGAGCATGTCTGGTCCACCTACCCAGGAGTTCACATTCCTGGGAGCTGAGAGTTGGTGCTCACTACTCTGGAGTCTTCCTCCTTGGGGTGTGGCCACTGTAAAGCAGGTGCTGAGCATCCTCCCCGAGGCTTCTAGGGGCACCGAAGCCCAGGTACCCACCCAGGTACAGCACCTCCCACAGACACTGGCTTTCCTTCCGTCCCTTATCAGTGTCCTAGGAGCCACTCTACTTTTTCATCTCAGATCCCGCTTCTAGGAGAACTTACCTGAAGCCAGGAGACAGGTCCTCGGGGAGGTGAAGGGTGCGTGGCACAGGCACGCGGTGGAGGTGGCCGTCCCTGTGCAGCCGCTTCAGCTGCAATGACATCAGAAGTGAGGGGAGGTTGAGAGGACCCGAGGTGACACATACAGGTGTCTGATGGTGTCCGCTGTATCTGGCAAGAAGGGGGACAGTTCACTGATTTTAAACTGTCCCCAAATAAGTATTTACCCAGTGCAGAGGCTATGCTGAGTGTTACGTGGGAATCGATGCAGTTAAGTCTCACCATTGTGACCCAGGCACTATTCATGTGGTCCACATTTTACAAATGAAGAAACAGAAGCACATAAGGATGAAATAAGCTGCCTCAAGTAATAGAATAACAAAAGGCCAGAGGCAGGACCTGGACTCAAGGCAATCTGTGTCCAGATTCTGCATCTGTAAGTTAATGGTTGAAGATGACGCAGCTTAATCATTGCTGTTTGCAGATTTACCATGACCTGATTTAATTTTAGGGAACAGATCCATTCAGCCCCCCCCTCCCGGCCATTTCATTGACCTCCTCCAGACCCAGCTTCTTAGTTGAGTGTGTGTATGTGTGAGCACTGGGTGTTGGGAGCCTGGGAGCTGGGGGGTAAAAACACGGTGACCCTCTTTCCCTGCAGTGTTGTTCCCTCAAAGAAATAACTTCCCACCCTGTGTCATCAAAGCAGAATCTGGATCTGAGTCTCTCATCTGGGTTTGGGTCTTTTTCCAGGACCAGAGGCTGTTTCTAAATTGGACTTTAACTTACTGGCCATCAAATAGCACAAAGCAAACAACTTTTTGATGAGTTAAGTGTAAATGAGTCAGAGGCAGAGAGATTAAATTCTCCCTCAAATACACATGGGTTAAAAAAAATTATAGTCTCTAGAGAGCCTGGCTCCTTGAGGACAGAGCTTTTGCCAAGTCAGCACTCTGGAGAAAGAGGTTGTGACTCTGCCAAACCCCAAGCGCCACTGGCTTCCTTGCCTTAGCTTCTTGCTGAACCCAGGAGGAATCTGTCTTCCTAAATCCTCGCTGTCCGTCAGAGCTGAGAGCCCATTTCTGTGCAAATGATTCGTTGTTATAATTTGTGCCACCTCCTCACAGACTCAGGGACTTTTCATTTTTTACATCAGTTCCTATGTAGTATTTCAACAAGTCTTTTTTTCCTCCCCTGTCTCCCTCCTGCCCTTCCACCGTCTCTGCCAACAGATTCAAAACAGGAGTCCACAACAGGGCTCTCTTTGTCTAGCCCTGAATCTCACTCTCTCTGCCTCTGGCAGTCTCTTTCTGACAGGTGCAGAGCAAGCAGGAGGAATGACAGCATCATGCAAAATGCAAGCAAATATCGTAGTGTGCCTCATCATTTCTCCTGCTGGTGTCCCTTCGGGTTACAGCGAAGTCACCTTTGGGGACGACTTTGTTCTTTTACTCAAACAAAGAAGTCACTGTGCATATCATTCACCACCCCCGATTCTACTGTTAAGAGTGCAACAATGAGAAAAGGGTTAGAATGATTTTGAGTATCTTAGATACTTCCCATTTCAGGGGTTGGGGTAAAAATGTGTCCCTCAGTGCAGGTGGCTATATGGATACGAGGGCAGGAGGACCACTGAGGTGTCCCTGAATATTGGTGGCAGAGGGCCAGTTTGCTCAATTGCAGGCAATTCTACTTCTGAGGTGGGTGACATAAACAATCCAGAGCCAGGAAAACAAATCTCTTCTCTTTGCATTTTAATACCAATAAATATGGCTCCGAAAATTGAGCCAGCGGCACTTGCCAATTCCTTTGTGTTTGGAGTGGATTTTAATGAGCACCCAGAGGGTAGTTGTCTCTCCCAAGCTTTTTGCAGAGTGTCCAGATGATGTCTCAGGAGAACTCCACCTGTAGAACCTATGACATCCACACCTGTGACATCCCGGAGGGCTGGTCCACTCAGACACTTTCTGCCTGTGGTTCCTGGAAGGTAGTTGGATCTGAATCTAGAACGAATTCCAGGGAACACGCACATCGACTCGTCAAACGTTCTGCTGGGTTGGTGACATATGTTGGCGCAGGATCGTGCCCGGTGAACAGGCTGCGTGCGGCTCATGGAAGGATGCTGGAGTGTAGCCTGCTTGACACCGAGCCGTACATGCGCGAGCCGCGGTGAAGTTGAACAGCAGATGGGAGACTCCACCAAACCTTTTATTGGCCATATGTCACTTTTGAGTGTTGGCCAACAAACTAAAATTTCAGCTAATATATAATGATTTAAACAGCAAAAAGAGCAGCTGCACTTTGATTTTTGATTTCTTTCCTCCCAGCTTTCCCAGCCCTCTGGAGTTTGTTGAGCTCTTTTCTTAAACCCTAACTCTCTCTGAATCTCCGCCAGGTGGCTTCATCTTCAGAACTACACTGCTGGTTACATCCAACTTAGCTGGTCACTCTCCCTATATTTTCTTCCCTCGAGGGCTGAGTTTTCTAACTTCTTTGTGGTTATAATTATTTTTTAATTTGTTAAGAAAATAGTACAAAGCACAGAGTTGAGTATTTTTATACTTTTGCTGGCTTAGCTGTTTCTCTCTCTCTCTCTCCTCTCTCTCTTTTTTCCTGAATCCCTCTTGGGTTAGCCCCTTTTGGGGCACCTGGGTTGGCCTTCGAAAGAGCTAGTCCTTGGAGTAAGTAGACTGTGGGAGGGCAGCTTGCTCTGATTTATGAGGACATGACCTGAGATGGAGCTCCTCTGGAAAAATTCAGCTCTTTTACTGTCAGAATCATCTAGAAGGAAATGATTGATGTCAGGAATAAGGAAAGCAGGCCACCTCTTGGCTCTTTAGTCTCTGCTGGCTCTTCTATCCCACACACTTGAAGTGCCAAGTTTCTACTCCCGGTGGCCTTGGACATGCTAGCCGGTTTAGTGCTTGAAGCCTCATGGAAGAAGAGGCTTCTTTTTAAACATTGAGGGCTGTACAGTTGTTTCTGGGGTCAGTGTGCTGGAAGAGGGAAAGGAGTGGGAGAACAATATGAATTTAAACTTGCACGCTTGCCAACCACTAACCCAATAACTCAATTTAGGAATACATGATTGCTGAAGTTATACCATCATAAAAGGGCTCTATAGTTGTCACTCTACGAAAACTCCAACTCAGGTTTCTATGTATTAATTCCTGCAAAACTCAGCCACCTCCCTAATGATACTCAAAAGATTTCGAACGGCATTGTGAATAAAAATTATAGCAGAGTACATCAAACTCAATGATTTCTCTAACATCTGGAGAAAAGCACATTAAATGGGGAATAAAATGCACATTTATCATGCGTGTTTGGGTTTGTTTTCTGTTTTTACAAAGAGAGGAAGTAAGAAATATTTTTCCTGTAGGGATTTTTAGTTATCTTTTCCTGTGCTAAACTGGACACCTCACAGAATTACGGTTTCTGTATTTATAGGGTTGATTCTCTTTGTAGGTCTGATTAAGGTTTTGTCCTGTAGCAACTTTGCTTTGGGGAATTTATCCAGAGATAGAACTGCTGTGTGAAGCAACATGTGTACACAGTTAACTGGTTCAGCATTATTTATGAAAGCAGGAGATTGGAAACAACCCAAGTATTCATCAGTGGAGAACAAACTGCATTATAATATATCCACACACTGAGTGCAACCTCAAAGAGAGAAGACGGTCTCTATATCCAGAGACAGAAAAAGCTCCAGGACACTTGTTAGTAAAATTCGGGCATAGAACACCATGTGCAGGGCACTACATTTTGATCCATGTAATAGGCATATACACACAAAGAAACATTAGAAGGATACATAAAAAAGTAAGCTTATAGGAGAGCAAGAACAGAGACCACACGAGAGAATAAGCCATTTGCTTCTTTTTAAAAAAACTGAATGTATTTGATATATGACGTTGTATACATTTAAGGTATAAAGTGTGTTACTTTGATATAGTTATATATTGTGATCTGATTGCCACTGTATTGTTATCACATTACATAATTATAGTACAATATTGCCTATATTTATTTTTCTGTGCATTATATCACTATGGCTTATTTATTATTCATTGCAAGTTTGTAACCTTAAATAACATCACTTTATCCTCCCATCTACTAAACCCAGTAAACTACCATTTTACTCTATTTTTTTTTTTTTAACGAGTTAGGCTTTTTCATATTCTACACATAAGTGAGATCATGTGGTATTTGTCTCTCTCTGTCTGACTTATCTCACTTAGCATAATGTGCTCAAGGTCCATCTGTGTTGTTGCAAATGGCAGAATATCCTCTTTTCCTGTGGTTGAATAATATCCTATTGTATATATATGCACACGTATCTCACCTTTTTTATCCATTCACCCACTGATGGGCATTTAGGTTGTTTCCATATCTTGGCTATTGTGAATAATGCTTCCGGTAACACGGGAATGCAGATATCTGTTTGAAATACTGTTTTCCTTTCCTCTGGGTATGTACCCTGTTGCCACTCAGTTCTTAATCTCTTGGAATCTGGCTTTTGTACCCACTGTTCTGAGGAAAATTTTCCCCACTGGCTCACCTATAATGAATGTTCTAAATGCCAAGCTCTCAGTGTCCTGCTGCTCACTAACTGTGTGCTTGGGAATGCTGTTTAGGTTTTACAAACCTCAGCAGATAGAGGGAAAGAGGGAGCTAGTATTTCTGAGTGCCTGCTATCATTGTACGAGTAGCTCTTTTAATCATTACAGAGGCCCTATGGAAGAGGTGCTATTATTATCTCCATTTCACAGATGAGGGAATTGAAGCTTGGTGAGCTTAGCTGACTTGCTTCAAGCCTTGTAACTCCTCAGTTATGAGGTTAAGACATGAACGTTAGATGGCTAGTCTCTAAGGCTCGCATATGAGGATGCTGTGTGAAGGACAAATAGAGCAGTGTCTTCATTCGCCATTGTCGCCTGGCTCTCCACTGTACTATTTCTTCCACAACTCCGGCTGCTCGTTTCCTCACTCTTCTATTGGCTCTTCTTCCTTCCCTTCACACGAGATTGTCTCCAAAGCCCTGCCCTTGTCCTCCTGTCTCTAGCTAACTCCCTTCCTCCAAAAGAGCTTTGATCTTCCCCGTGGGGGTTTCCTTTCCAAGTCTGTGTCTATACCTTCAGACATTTATTTCCATTTGCTTGATGGACATTGTCACCCAGACATCTAGCTGGAACCTAAGCACCAGTATTTCCCGAGTCAAATATATTATCTTTATGCTTATAATCTGGTTCTTCTCCTTGCTTTCTTTTTCTAATAACACTACCTCCCCGACTCCACATTCCTTAGGCTCAAGACCTTAGAGAAGACTTTGATTTTTGTTTTCTCCCTTGCTACTAGTTTCCTGTAAGTAAAAAAATTTGCTGTTTTGACTTTGACTAAATTCTTGTAGCTTTTTTATGCATTATATCTTGCCTGGGGAGTTCTCTCTTCACTGACCACCTCACCTCCAGCTTTGTTCCTTTGCTGAGTATTTAAGTATCAGACAAATAATCTTCACAGAGTGGTGCTCTTAAGATCTATGTGAGGAAAAGTTTAAAATGTTAATGAAGAACTCACAGAAAAAGTCTTCATAAATGGAAAGGCCAGGAGCACAAATTATTATAAAGTTGCCAATTCTCCCTAAATAAATCTATAAATTTAGTGAGGTTTCAATAAAAATATCAAAAGGGCTTTTTTTGTTGTTGTATTTTTCTGTAACCAGATGAGCTGATCTGAGAGCTTTTATAGAAAAATAGTATGATAAAATATTGCAGGGAAATTCTGAAAGGGATAACTAAAAATGGGGGATGAAACCTAAAATATATTAAAATTATTAAAATGTGACAATACTTAACATAGCTTAACTATACATAATAAATGAGAGCAATTAATAGAATAGAATCAGAAATCAATCCAAATACTTTTATGAAAAGTTAGTGCTTGAAAAAGGTTGCATATCTAAATTGGTGGGGAAAGATTTACAATTTAACAAATGGTGTTGGGACAATTGGGCAGCCATCTGGAAAATAATAAAGTTGTATTCTCCTAACTCTTTAATCCAAAATAAGTGCCAGATGGACTATCAACATGAAAATTAAACTATCAAGGTTCTAGGAAAAAAAAAATCGAAAATATTTTTCTAATGATCTTGGAGTGGAAAAGAACTTTCTAAGCATGATAAAATTCAGGATACATAAAAGAAAAAATGGATACATTTGGCTCTAAAAATCAAGTTTCTGCATGGTAAGAAACACCATAAATAAAGTCAAAAGACAAATCATAATCAAGGAAAAATATTTGTAACAAACATGTCAGACAAAAAGCAAAATATGTTAAAATATAAAGAACTTATAAAAATGAATAAGAAAAAGATCAACAATCTTACTAGAAAAACTGGCAAAGGTATGAACAAATAACTCACAAAAAGAGATACAAATGGTACTAAGATAGTTGAACAGAAGCCTAGGTCCCTCCACAATAAGTAAATGTAAACCAAAACTGCATTTTTCAGCTAATATCCAAGGTTCCTTAAAATGTATTTTTGACAAGGATATAGAAAAACAGACATTTGTACATTTTTAAGGTATGTAAATTGATACAACCTCTAAAGAGAGCAATTTCAGAATATTTATCAACACTTAAAGTGTGCATACCCTTCCAATCATCAGTTCCATATTTAAAATTGTCTCTTACAATTCTGCTTCAGCTTGTGCCTGAAGAAATGTATAAGGATATTAACTAGAGCATTAAGTACAATAGCATATTTTATTATCTCAGAAAAAAAAAATGAGGAAATAGTAAAGCACGGAACCTGCCATGAATAGCCTCTACTCAAGCCCCCTGATTGCTTCCCCTCAGGTATGGAAAGTTTTGTGATCTGGCCCCAGCCTGCCTTTTCTGTCTTGCATCTTGCCTCTCTCTACACTTATACTCGGTCAAAGGAGTGCATTGCTGCCTTGCACATTTCTGTCTTCATACCTCTCTTTGTCCTGAACCTCCTGCTGACATGCCCTCTTCCCCACCCCTCCCCTCTTCTTCTTCTATGAGAGTCCTAACTCTCCTTTATAACTGGACTCACGTGCTACCTCTTCTGAAGACATCCTTGAACCCTTGACAATTCCCCATCCCTACTTGAAAATCTCTACTGGGGGTTATATGCAAACAATGGATCTTGGAACCCTACATCCAAAACTAATGACGTACTGTATGGTACAAAAACTAATGATGTACTGTATGTACTAACATAACATGATAAAAAAAGTAAGTAAGATAAAATTGATCATGGTGATGGTGCACCACTCTGTGAATATACTAAAAACCATTGAATTGTACACTTTTAATTGAAAACAAAAACAAAAGAAAATCTCTACCTGCTCTGACCTTTGCTACAGCATTCTAAATTTGTCTCTGGAATGACTGATATTTTGATGTCCAGTCTTTGATGTAACTGTTTTAACCTGGGGACACTTTGATACAACCTACAGAAGACAGTATTAACTTATTTTTCCCCCAAGAATGAAAATATCTTCATTGTTTGTTTCTGATTATCTAAGTAATATGCACATACTTAAAAAAGTGGAAAATCTGAAGACTCACTCCCATATGCATGTGTGTGCATATGTGTGCGTATGTATGCGTGTGTATATGTGTGTGTGTGATAGAATAGAGGAAAAATAAATTTTTTGAAGCAGATCCCTGGGTCAAAGAATACATGTATTTAAAATTTTGACATATGCTGCCAAACTGATCTTTAGAAACATTTGTAATTCATTCAAGAGTAGTCATTGAGATCCGAATGTGTGCCAGGTACTGGGTGCTGGGTATTTGGGATACAATAGTAACAGCAGGTGAGGAGTCTGGTGTAAGTATTACTAAGGAGAAACACAGAGTCCTGGTAGGAAGGACAGTTGAGAGAATTTTGGAAAAGGGGGAGTTCAAGGATGGCTTAGTGGAGAAAGAGACATTTTATTTAATTAATTAATTTATTTATTTTTAAATTTTCATAATTCTTTTTTTTAAAGATTTTATTTATTTATTTATTTAGATTTATTTACTTGACAGACAGAAATCACAAGTAGGCAGAGAGGCAGGCAGAGAGAGAGGGGGGAAGCAGGCTCCCCGTTGAGCAGAGAACCTAATGTGGGGCTCAATCCCAGGACCCTGAGATCATGACCTGAGCTGAAGGCAGTGGCTTAATAACAGACCCACCAAGGCACCCCTCCTTTGTTCATTTTCTTATTGGGATACTTGCCTTTCTTCTATTTCAGGATCCAGTCCAGGATCCCACATTGCATTTAGTTTTCATTTCTCCATTGTCTTCTTAGGTCAATGAAAATTTCTCAAGTGCATACACTTTTATTAATGAGTTGAATAAACCATTTTGATATTGACACAGGGCAGAGCGTTGTAAGAATCCAAGTGTGAAATTAAGGTAAACTTAAACCAATTAAAAAAGAAAAAAGCAAATGACAATGTGTGATACATGTTGCAAATATTTATCCAGTCTTTTTTTTTTTTTTTTAAACTTGGGTGTTTGTGTATGTCTGTTGATGCTGAATGCCACTGTCGCGTCACCATCTTTTCCTTTATTATTGCTGGCTTCGGTATAGTGCTTAGAAATCCCTCCAACCCAACAGATAGAACTATTTATGTGAGTTGTCTTATATTACTTTTACAACCATACGTTTTCAGGTTATGTCAAGTAAGATGCAAAACTTTCCCCTTTTGCTTATTCTTGTCCGCCCTCTGCTTCACCAGATGGGGCGATAAAAATCAGTGCTGAGGTGGTGCTTAGGATATAAAATCAGCAAAGTCAAAATGACTTTGACTCCCAATTGCTTTGACTTTGCACTGAACCTGTGTCCTTGGTATTCTTTAATTGTCTTATCAATTGTACCAGATCATGAGTTCCTTGAGGGCAGGAACCACATCTGTCTCCTTCTGCGTGATACCCATGTAGCTGGGTCCTCCTTTGAAATCTCTGCCAACGTAGCATTTCAGTGCATGTATTCCATGAAGAAAACTCAAACTCTAAACATCGATGAAAATGTAGATTTTCTTGAAAGTTTTGTGAGGTTTTCTTGGAAGGGAGAATCCCTTCAAGAGAATCAAGAGAATTTCTTGGAAAGGAGAATCCCCCCAATCCCACAGCATGACAATCAAATGTCTGTATCAGGAAGTACGCTTGTCCACTTCCTCTTCCCCTCTCCTCAGCAGCCACTCTCCAGTGAGAGTAAAAATCTAATCAGTAAAATAAAACCCCCCATGTCAGCCTAATGAGGGTCCCATGTGTTTTTTTTAAACTTCCTTTAAGGGTTTCTGTTTATCTTATGAAAGTTGTCTCCCTTGGTGTTTTTATCAGAGAACTTTGTGCATGACAGACAGACAATATGTGCTTGGGGAAACCAATGAGGTAGGCAACAATGCCGTTCTGATGCTGGACTGAGGCAGAGACTTAGTCAGTCTAGGAGGTAAAAAAGGCTTTCCTTTTTTCATTCCTTCTTGTCTCCATTTCATGGAGAGAATTAGGACTCTTTTGGAAACCCACCATACTTTTATGGGCTATCAGGTTAAGTTAATTGTAATAAGGATCTATCTTAAATTTTCACCAAAGGGCTTAGTTCCTAAAGAAGCATTTTCTTAAATGGTCCCTTAGCACAGACAACAGGACAGTGTTATTGCAAAGTGAGCAGATGGTCTGGGTGTATGGATATCATCTGTCTGTCCTGGGTGGCCAGCCAGATGCAAATCCATTTGGGATAAAGCCTTCAGGCTAGAAGCCAATGGCCCCCAAATGGGAAGTTTTATTGCTTCCCTGAGGAGTACGAAGAAAAGAGCTGAGACACCGTGCACCTCTGGTCAAAGGATGGAAACATTCTTGGTTCTGAGGGGCAAGACAACTGCACACATGTAAGCAAACCAGATTACAGGGGGTTGGAGGGTAGCTGCTTGGTGCCTCATCTCGGCCTGGGTTAGGAGCAGAAACATAGGATGTTTAAGTATCACCTGACCATTGGGTCACAAGATGGGTTCAAGTTCTCAGAAGACGCATGCACTGGCACCAAAATTCTGGCTTAATGGCAACTGCAGTCATTTTTCTTCTTTTCCTCCCTTATTTCACTTTCTGATGGCCTCGTCCTGCTTCCTGGGCCTCGTCCCCCTTCATTTACCTATAACAAGTTCGCCTTCTGTAAACTTCACTCTTGTTGGTGATACGACATCATTTTCTGTTCACTCTAGTTTCCTCATCTGAAGACATAGAAGGAAAATCATGAGAGATCACGTGGAGAGAGTGGCCAGCGCAGTCCTGGGCACCCTGCAGGTGTTCCTGTGGCCCATTTTAGGAGACCCTAAGGCTGATTGCAGCTCTCAAGACACCCAACGCTTCCTCAGTTCCCAGGCCATTGGCAAGGGTGTTCCTTGAGCAGAGCAGCGGGGATGGTGGGAGCCTTGTCCTTTCCTGATTCTTTGCCATGGCAGAGTCCTCAGCATTTAAATATCTTGTTATGTTGAAGACGAAGATGATGGCTCCCTGGCACCTCTGCATGTGCAATAGCCCACAAGCCCTTGCTGCTGCTGACCTCTCTGCATGGTAGGACAATGCGCTAGGGACAGCTGCAGGAACCATGGGAAAGAGCCAGAAGATTCAAAGCTGTAACTGACTTAATGACCCCAAGGCGCTGGGGGTGGTTGTCTTGAGAACTATAAAAGAAAGAAGAGAAAGAAAAACAAGAAAAAAAATCCCAGGCCCCAAAACAAAGACAGATGTTTTGACCTAGGAAAAAACCATAAAGAACAGTTTAGCCATTTGTTGTCCTAACAGCAAACAGATACTTAATTGGCCTAAAATAAATCCAAAGACATTTTATATCTACCTCAAAGTTGACCCAAAAAGGAAGATAAATGAATATCGAATCCTTTGGACTTCTCTATTTTCCCTCCTGTCTTTCTTTCCTTTTTTTCCTCTCCTCCTCCAATACAATATATTGCATATACAAGTGTAGATTGCGTATATAATAAGTCTTCTTAAGTATTTCACAGGGCTCAGGCTCAGGTAAGCTGGAACCAGCACTACGGTAGACGTCATCCATGAGTGGGAATCTTGGCAATTCCACCCCGCATCTTGCGCTGCCCCTCCTGTCCATGAATCTCTGTGAATTTAGTTTTGGGTGTTGTATGTTAATGACGTCCTCTGAGGAATTGTGCAAGGAGCCCATGTCTGGCATTCAGGACACATAGGCTAGAGTTCCAGGTGGCTCCTAACGGACGTGTGACTTGGAGAGTGTAACTCAAGCTCCTGCAGATTCCCCTTCCTAGGGTCTCTTCCTTGTCTACTAGTTGAAGTGTATGCCTTGGGCAGAGCGGCTTTTTACAGTCATGGAGGTTAAGGGGCCTTCTCTGGGGACAAGTCAGTGGATTGAAATCTGCCCTTTGCTGTCCTTACCAAGACTCTGTCTTGCCCGAGGGGAAACTTCCTGAGACCCTGATAATGAGCCTGGGCAAAGGGCCTCCCTAATGTAGGGCAGGGATAAAGAGAAGGGACATCATTTTTGAGGGCTTGGGACCCAAAAGCCCAATGATGTGACTATTTGCAGGATGTTCAAGAGGGACCAAAGATCAGAGAAGTCTGCGGGAGACAATGTGGAGTTTAGGAGAAGGAGGAGGAGACTGAGAGTCGGTGGGGAGAGGAGTCCCGGGAGAAGTCTGTGGGAGGCAGATATCTCTGATATCTCTGAATGTCAGGGTGACTTGGAGAGCAGCCTAGCCTCAATTCAATGATAAGGCGCAGAGGAACCAGACAGGGAGGAGGGTTTGTGCACACAGGCCGACACCATTCTGGCAGACGCTCTGTTCTGCTGGGGGGTTGAGGGGGGCTGGGCACAGCAAGCTGGGGCACAGGCTGGGGCAGCTGGGGATGAGAGACGATGAGACGATGAAACAGACTCCAAGTCTCCACACTGAGGTCATGTGTGGCTGTGATTTATCCACTTTTATATCGTTGAAGAGAGTGTGTCCCTTCAAGAGTTTACACCGTAGTAAAGTGGATCACTTTGTGCCTAACTGAGCCTGACTGACTGGCTTCAGGCTGTGTTTGGAGGTTCCGAGATGGGGAGATGCTGAAGAGAAGTGACAGGGAAGATGGAAGGTGGTGTTGAAGGGAGGGAGGCCTTGTACTTGGGTTGCCCTAAACCTGGCCTGTCTCAGAGAGTGACATGGTTATGATCCTGGGGCAGGACATGTGAATACACTGAAGACACGACTGCAGAGCTGAGTTTACCCCAGGCTTCTGTGGGGAGTCTTTGGAAGGGGCAAAGCCTGGCTCCGTTTGGAAAATCCAAGGGAGTGAATTGGTACTGGAGGGTGAAAGTCTGTGGAGATGGCCTTTGTGACCTGGAGCTGGCGCGGGAAAGAGTGTTGACTGTGCTCGGCTGGAAGGTCTGGTTTATTAGGAGGGATGGCAGAGGCAGGCAGTACAAGTAAGGTGCCACTACAAACTGCCTTCAGTGCAGGGCTGGGCCGAGCTTACTGTGGGAGGTGGTGACACCCTGTACTCTGGGTGACACCCCTGAGCTCGCACCCTGGACTCTCCCATAATGTGCTGAAGAGGTCTGCCTGTAAGCCATTGGCGCTGGGGGCCCATAATCGGCACAGCAACCGTGAAAATCTCAGAGAAGAGCAAAGGGCTGAGAGCAATTCTGTTTTACCACCCATTTTGGAGGCTGAGGATGACAAGGGGAGTGGAAGGGAGGCCATTTTGTTATGGAGGGAGGGCAGCACTGGGTTAGGTAACTTAGAAGATGGGTGCTGGCCCTCCCTCAGGCAGCTGACCTTGCTTACCAAATGGGCCCCTTAGTCTAGAAGGTTCTCTTAAGTTCTCTGAGACTGAGACAGACGTCACGCCCCGTGGCTCAGTACCCTCAGCTCTGACTCCAGAACTCCAGGGGATTGTCTACATCAGCATCACCGTGGCAGACGTAACCGTCACCCTAGGTGCAAAACCGATGTTTCGACAGTAAGGCCTGACACACCAGCCCCGAACAAAGCCCTGGCGTGTGGGTCCTGCATGCCCCTGCTTCATTGTGATGAAGTGCTGTTCATTCACAGCTGGACCCCAGTGCCTACCTACACTATCCAGGGTCTTGACCTCATTTTCTTATTTAGCAGATGAGAAATTCAGAGCTCAGGAATGGTCTGCCCAGTGCCATGGAGATGGCAGTCACACCAGACTGAGATTTTCCTGCTCTACTGGAGTTCACAAAATTAAGTCCATCTCCACAGTCACTTAGTCACTCCTCGAATTGCTCTAATTTCCTCAAACTCCCAAACTGTTATTTCACTAAAGTGAATTCTATTCCTTGTACCTACTAACTTTAATACCTTCATGGAAATATTAGTCCCTGGAACAGACTGATTTCTAAAAACGTACCCTTGGCAAACATTCTCAAATTAAGATTTATAGGCCAGAAGAGAAAACCAGATTAAGTTATATTCTGATGTGTCTTTAAATCTACCATAAAACCAAAAATCTTTAATGAACCAGAAAATGCACAAAAACCATTAAGTTAAAAATAAACTTTAAAAATTGACTGGAAGTCAACAAGAATAATAGAAGATATAAAACCTGCCGACTAGAGCAGTGATTATATTATATTGATCTAAAGGATTAAGGCAAAGAGAGGCGACTCAAGGATACACCATGATGAATGTTTGCTGCCCTTGGAATGAAAACTTCCAGACTTGATGGATGCTTAGGGTTTAGAACCCCAGAAGGAGACCACCTTCTTCCCTACCTTCACCATGAAGAAGTTTGTTCAACAGACCATACTCCAAAGCAGTTTTACTAGCAACGTCTGATGTGGCCATATGATCAAATCAAGTCAAATACTTTGTAGACTGTGAAGAGCTTTACAAATGCAAATGGCGCCTTGGTTCTAGGGGCCAGAGTTTAGGTCTCAACCACTATTTTATCCTCAGGGGGCCTGGGCACAATAAGTATTTGTTGAGCAAATGAGACAAATAATCTACAGATAACACTCTTTTGATATTATTCCTTCTGACTATCCTCAAAGATTTTTGGGGGAGGGGGTTGGCTGACACAGGATACTCATTTGCTCTATAATTACAACCTAAAAACTGCCCTGGATGGTTCTGTTGCTTCCTATTCTATTTGGAGGGAACCTATAGAGAAGGGGTCCTTTTACTGAGAAGGAGGATGGAGGAGATGACATCAACAGTCCTTTGAAGAGTCAAGACTCCATGATTGCAGATGCACTGGTTTTCTCTGGTGACACCATGTGATTTGCCCCCTGCTTTGCTCACTGCCTTCCTCCTCTTGTGGCCTGGCTGAAATATCTTAGGATATTCATTTCAGCTCCTAGAAACTCAGACATCACTTGATTTCTATGATCCAGTTCTTGGAATTTTCTTTCCCAAACCCTAAATAATCTACAGAAGGTACTCTGAAATAGTTTAGGTTTCTCTTGAGGGTGGACTCCATCCATTAATTTATTCAACAAATACTACTGATTACTTACAAGGTGCCAGGTGCTTCACTATTACTGAAGATCTAAACAACACAGACAAGTTCTTCTCATAGAGCTTGAATGTTGATTGGGAGAAGTGCCCCAGTGGTGTGGGCTCTGCTAGGACTGGCCTCTGCCTCCCCACCCCATCCCTGGACCAGCTTTGCTGTAGTAAAGGAAACAATAGCATGTCTGATAAGTCTGTGTAAGTGACAGAGGTGACATCAAGGACCTCACAGCGTTAGGCTTATTAATTTTGTCTTTATATTGTTTTGAGGATCTTTTACATTCTAGTTAGACAAAGGCTGCTAGTACAAAGGGCCACATGGAGTAGGAGGACCTGCTCCCAGCCATGACTGCCTCCCAGCCCAGTTCCTCAGTGGGAGGTGTGCAGCATAAATGGGATGATTCTGATACTTGCTGGAACTATTTAGGTTAAGACTTAGGGTCAGTGTTCTGCTACCTTGTCATCAAAGCATATAGTAGTGTAAATATTTTCTTTATCTGGAGTCTTGTAGCATAGCAGCTAAGAGGCATGAGATCTCACCTGTGTCCTTGGGTCTCCCAAGACCTTCTTCTAGGGATAGAGTAGAGCCAGGATTTGATCTGTCCTGTGAGCTCTGGGACAGTGCTTTGACTCATGGAGCAGCAAGCATTTGCACCCCCTTGCTTTGGTGTCCTGCAAAGAGCTTGTGGGGAAGATATGCTCCCCACCAAGGTTCCTTGCTTTCCTGGGCTATAGGAATGTCTTTGGTGAAACACTATGCAAACTTCCACAGAGCTCTGAGGAAAGGAAAAAAATCAGTGATGGGTTAACTTCTGGGGTTCTGTGTGATGGAGTATTTCACTCTAATTCTGGGATGACTCCAGAAATTGTTAGTTTTATTTTTAGGAGCCTTTGAATAGGTCTGACCTGGTCATCAGAACTACTTTGGGAAGACGGCTCCATTCTACAAAGATCCCAGGGAGTACAACTCATTTGGTCAAAGATTCAGGAACTCCAAGAGATGGTTTCATCAGCCACCTAACATCTTTTCTGGAAAAATGTAAGGTTACAAATGCAAAAAATAATCAAAATAAAGAATTGCTGGTTGGTGTTGGGGGACTATGGGAAGAATGACATTTTCCCACAAGATTTACCTTTGCTGTAACAAGAATTTATCTTGTTGGGCTCTGTCTGTTTCATCCTATCCTGTTGCCTGACAATATATACGTTGCCTTCCTGATAGTCAGAACCCTGCCTTCCATTTTCCCTTTTCCCATCCCTCCCTTGAAGCGGGGAGGCAAACAACCAAGACACAAAGGAACGAAGCCAAATACTACAAAACATTAATGGAATATTTGCTCCAGATGAGATTTTTAAAGAGGCACTTTAAATGCAGCAAAGACCTAAGCACTCGCATCAATGTTCCTGTAAGCAGAAAATAAAATCTACAAATAAAGTTTTAGTGGAAGGTGTATCACTTTATTTTATTAGTATTCATATTCCAAACTCATATATGCAATTGTGGAGAACTTCATGAGATGATTTTGCTCTTAGGAAATAGAAAACAACCCCAGACCAGCCTAATAAACATTCAAAATATCATCCATCCCCGGCACAGGTGTTCCCCACTTGCCACCTGTGCTGATGTTTAGTGGCCTAGAGCTCCGGGCACCTTCGTAATTTGTGCTCTGGCTTTGCATCCCACATGCCACTGCAGTGAAATGGCCCAATTTGTCCTGGCTCTGTGCTGGAGGGGACAGGGTCCCTAGGATCCTCCTAGCAATATACCTGTCTTCCAGTTTACTATATTTATATTCAGAATGACACTCTTCCTAGCATCCCCTAACTGTTCAAGGACAGGTTAACTCTGAAGAAGGGTACTTGAGGGCTTCCCATACAGCTCTGTTGTTTGATCTGGGCTCTGACTCACAGCTGTGCACAAGTGAGGTCTTTAAACCTAGACTCCGGCATTGTTCTCTGAGCAGGTGTGAGATTGTGAGTCGATGTGCATACCCCGTCCAGAACCAGGGGAGTTTTATTTTTTTGACAAACTGGACTGGTGTTCCTATAGCCCAGTAGAGCCAATAGAGGCTCTATCAGGCTATAGGAAATGCTGGTGCTCTGCTACTTTCCTCAGAATTTCATTCGACCTTCACAAGGGTGTTCCCATTTTTGACCCCAAAGCATCAACAAGTGACTTTTTCACTTTACAGGCACTTTTATTCCCAAGTACTGTGTTTCTCTCCTCATTCCACAGCAACTCTAACGATAAACTGAGAATCATTATAAATTCCTGATGGAAGTACCCCCACATTTTATTCCTTATGGTTATGTGGTGGAGAGCTCACCTGACAAGAATATTCAGATGAACGACAGGGAAGAAACCTGAAGGAAAACCAAGGATTTCAAAAGAATAGATTCCGATGGGAAGGAACCCATAAGATGCCCCAGGGTTTCAATAGCTCCAGGTTGTTTAGAGTTCTGAGACCCAACCCTGGATCTACAGAATCAGAATTTCTGTGGGGAAACCTAGGAATCTGTGTTTTAATAAATATCTCAGGTAAGTCTGGAAAACACTAGTTGGCTGAGAAAATTCCTCATCTGGACCCAAGACTCAATTTAAGATGGAGCTTCGATCTACTTAAATCCCACTTGCCTCTCTCCTCAGTTACCTTGCTCCCTGGACACATCTTCTTCTGTGACCTTGAAGCATTCTATTCTTTCTCCTCCTTGTGTGAGAAAGTGCTTTCTCCAAGCGTACTTTCTCCAAGTACACATGGACTTCCCTGCTGTACCCTGCTACCACCACTGCCTGGAAAGCTCTTTCTTGCCCCTCCCATTGCCCAGCCCTCCCCTGTCAACTGTATACCAGTGTTAGGCATTTTTTCCTTCTTCAAGGCTTTCTCTGCCTCTTCTCCTCATCTAGTAGAGTTTCTCAGGCAGAGCTAGACAGTTGTCTTCTCCCCAGACCTATCTCTTGGCTCACCTGCAATCCTCTTTAAGAGGGAATTGAATTCCAATCATGAGGAACTAAGGTGACGTGACCTGTCACCAGCTGGTGTCTCCTCACCCAGGGATGGCGGGGTGTGGATAAAGAGATGATCTAGTCTCTCAGGAGGCAGACCCTGCAGTTACTCTCACACTCACTGGTAGTAGTTGCACATCACACGTCAAACCCTTGACCCATCCACAACCAGCATAAGCCCTTCCCTGGTATTTGGCCCAGTTCCCTGGAACTGCTCTGTGTCCCCTTTGCTCTCTCCGCCACTGTTGCCCATACAGGATGTGGGTCCCCTCCCCACTGCCTTTGCTCAGGGCTTGAGACAGCCCAGTGTAACCGCCATCTTGGGCCGGTCAGCCCCAGTCTGGACTGCTGGGCACAGCCCTCCACTCCAGCCGCTGTGGCCTTGATGCCAGCAGGGGAGAATCTGTGTCCTGTGAGCCTGTGGTGAAAAGGAGGTCAGAGAGGAGGCTTGGGGCCACAGCCCAGCCTCAAAGGGCAGACCTCCCTGGAGACTTGGGAACTGGCCAACTGGCAGCTGAGGGACAGACATTCTTGGTGTTTCCGCTGTTGCATTTGCCACAGCCCAGGGCTCACCACATTCTCTAGGTCTGCTGTTTGCCCTGCTTTGTTAGCAGATCCCATCTACCCCCAAACCCCAAGCCCTTCTTTTCCTCTGTCCTTTGGCATGGGGGTGGGGGTAAGCTGTGGGGGCTGGAGAGACTGTGGGAGGAGGGAAGGAAGGGATGCATTGTGTCTTTAGGGGTATGACACTTAGCACCTAGTCATGGCTCAGTAAAGCTCCCAAGGCTTGGGACCATGGCTGAGGAAGGTTCTCTGGTTTCCCATGTGGTCATTTCTCCAACGGCAGGGAGAGAACAGTGAAAAGGCACAGATGGTGTTATATTCCAGGACTGTTTATTAACTCCTTTTTGTATGGATTCTATTCCTTTGCCAATAACCAAAGCTGACTGTTTGCCCCAACAGATACATGGCTTACACTTTAATTTCTTTCTTCATTCAGCAAATATTCACTGAAAAAGTACTCTGTCTGGACCCTTGGTGTAAAGGTGCTGGGAGGACATCTGGGTGGGGTGGGGGCGGTGCTGTAGATGAGACAAGCCTGCAGCATGGTGCCTGGGGTTGAGTTGGCCTCAAAGAATGGCTCTTAAATGGAATCAGGCAATCCTGATATAAGGAAATTAAGGACCACATAAACGCTATAAACAAAATATACAAGAGTTAGGAACTCCTCTCGGCTGCAGGTAGAGGTAACTCTTGGGTTGACCTTAACGGACAGGTGGGTACTTGGAACCATACAGGTTGGGTGAGCACTGTGGGTAGATGTCGACCTGAGTGTATGTAGGGAGATGGGAAAGCTCTAGAATATTTGGGAAGACGGTAATGTTTAGTTTGGCTAAAACCCAGGGTTTCTTAACAGAAATAGTGAAAATCCTGGAAAAAATTGGCCAAAGCAAATCTGTGGAGTGTCTCTGACACAAGATGAGAAGCTTTTGACTTGATTTGGTCAGATATAGAACTACTGGAAGCTATTCTCCAATAGAGAGATGAGTGAACATGACAGATTGTGCTTTAAACAAACTGAGTCTTCCTTCCAGGCCAGGAAGTATACGAGAGAAAGAGTACTGGCCGTGTGAATAGAAACAGAAATAAAGTTACAGATAGAGATAGAGACAGAGATAGAAATAGAGTGGTCTGGAGGAAGACTTGAGCGGGATTTGGCAATGCCGGCGGGGGGGATCAAAGAAAGCAACATATCAGGAAACTGTTGTGTGCTTCTGTATACTGACTCCTGTTGGCTGGAAAGCTTCTCAGTTCAATACTCACAACTGTTTATTCGTGCTTACTCTCTTGTCTTGTGTGAGACAAGCAATACAGAGCCAGCAAAGGTGATCAGACATAGTCTTTGGCCCAACTAGAAAAGATACTTCGAGGAGAACCCAGGCTAACTCTTTTGTTCTCTTTGGAGAGAAATCAGAGATGACTGAATGTTGCATTTAATATCATCCATGAATTAGGAATGAGGAAAAAAGGATCAGGGTTTCCTGTGAACACCTTGGATAGTTTAATGATTTTGTTGGCTTTGTTTCATTCAGAGGTATTTCTTTTGATTCTAACATGGGATGTATATTGAGTCACAAAGGTGAGTTAAGAGATTGTCTCCCAGAGATTATGCTGAGTGAAATCAGTCAAGCAGAGAGTCAAGCAGAGTTCTATATCTGACCAAATCAAGTCAAAATGATAACCAATTATCATATGGTTTCACTTCTTTGTGGAGCATAACAAATATCATGGAGGACAAGGGGTGTTAGAGAGGAGAAGGGACTTGGGGTAAATTGGAAGGGGAGGTGAATCATGAGAGACTATGGACTCTGAAAAACAATCTGA
The DNA here is from genome assembly GCF_009829155.1 of Mustela erminea. Classification (NCBI taxonomy): domain Eukaryota; kingdom Metazoa; phylum Chordata; class Mammalia; order Carnivora; family Mustelidae; genus Mustela; species Mustela erminea. The sequence goes on along the minus strand of NC_045618.1, from coordinate 68,144,630 downwards.
GGGGTTTGAAGTGGCGGGGGCGGTGGGAGGTTGGGGTACCAGCTGGTGGGTATTATAGAGGGCATGGATTGCATGGAGCACTGGGTGTGGTGAAAAAATAATGAATACTGTTTTTCTGAAAATAAATAAATTGACAAACTTAAAAAAAAAAAACTTAAAAAAAAAAAAAAAGAGATTGTCTCCCTCCCACTTCCCCAGGCTCTCCCAGATTTTAAAGATGTTCAGAGAAGTCTGAAACACATAGCAGGGCTGGGTGAAAAAGAGGACATGCTGGGGTCTGGGATTGAAAGGCAGGTCTTGTGCCTCACTGAGGCACTGGAGCTGGGTGAGGCAGCATTTAAGCCAGATGGTGAATGGAGTAGGATTTCGATAGGTAGACATAGAGAAGCGAGAATGGCATTCCCGGTAAGAAAAAGAGGGAGAGCAAAGGTGAGAAGACGGAGATGATGGGACACATTTGGGGAATGCTACATTGTCTTGTTTGAAAGATGTATAGGCAGGGGCGCATGGGTGGCTCAGCAGGTTAAGCCTCTGACTCTTGATTTTAGCTCAGATCATGATCTCAGGGTCCAGGGATCTGCCCCCATCATCAGCCCCATGGCAGGCTCTGTGCTCAGCTGGGAATCTGCTTGAGATTCTCTCTCTGCCCTTCCCCACCCCTCAAATAAATAAATAAATCCTTAAAAAAAAAAAAAAGATGTATAGGCAGAACATAGTCCTGTTTAAAGCTAGAGTTTTGTTTTGCTCTGTTTTGTTTTGTTCATGAAGTTAAGAATAACAGTTGGAAATCCATCTAAGTGGTTTAGAAGTTGTGGTTTAGTTGTTTCCAGTTATACAATGTTCTGGGTTTCTGATTGGGTCTAGAAGACATCCTTGTTTGTTAGCAACTGTCAATAGCTCTTTGATGAGGTGATTTCTCCATTCTAGCCCAGAAGTGTGTCTGTTGAACTTAGACTTTTGGCAATAACATATCCTTGGGAAGGAGGCTTTCATTACTCACTCTCCAGAGGAGTGGAAATCATGCTTGCTTTCTTCATGGGGTCTCTTTATGGACCCCGAAATGTGTATGTGACAGGACATCTATGGTGCTATATGGAAATCACCGTATTTCATAATCACATTCCTGAAACCCCAAAATGCTCAACGCCAGAAGGAGGCTGAAATCAGCACTTTCTTACTTCATTACTTACTTCATTACTTTGGGTCTTCCTTCTCGGAGTTGTTGATTCCTCAAAGGGCAACTAGAAATATTATGACAACAGTATCTTTTTCATGCTAAATGAGAGGACAAGAAGGACCACCCAAGGGTAAAAGAAACAATTAGCCAACTTAATTATCAGCAATAAATTGTCAGTAATTCTTAGCTGTGTTCTTTTGGTAACATTATGTGCTGGCATGCTTAATGTAAACAAGAATGGTTTTGTTTTGTTTTTTTCTTTTTGGCAGGGCACGGGAGAGGGATGGTGGTTAGGGTTGGAGAATTGCTTGTCAAAACAGAAAGGATTCTTATAAGTGCATGAGATTCAAATCCTAAACAGGTCTTCAAGCATGAAGTGTTGACGTTTGTATCTGTGTACTGCTTTCCTAGGGCTAATGTACCAAATGACCGCCAACCAGGTGGCTTAAAAAACAAAAAAACAAAAAACAAAAAAACCCCCAAAACCCAACAATTTACTTTCTCACAGTTTTGGAGACCAAAAGACCAAAATCGAGATGATTTCAGAGTCACCTTCCCTCTGAGGTGTCCCAGGGAGAACCCTTCCTTGCCTCTTCCAGCTTGACACTACATTGCTCTGCTCTGCCGCCATCTTCACACGGTCTACTCTGTAACCAAAACTACCCCCTACCTTTCTCTCATGAGGACACTGATCATCGGATTTAGGATCCACACTAATCAAGGATAATCTTTGAGATCCTTTGCTCAATTCCACCTGCAAAGACTCTTTTCCTAAATAAGGTCTCATTCACAGGTTCTAGGGATTAAGGTATAGACATACATTTTGAGGCCCACAACTTATGACACTGAAGATGTATTCTTTAGTGGCATAAGGTTGTCCTCCTAGATGTTCAACTAGTTTTTGGTGATTAATGACTCATCCTTAGGACAGCAGAAGATTGAATTCAGTGCAAGGAGATGGGAGATCCTGGTGAGTCTAAGTAAGCTGCACTTGGAACAAGAGCAGTCATGTAGTTCACTGGACAGAGATTTTAAATATAAACTCATTTTACCAATCACAGTGTACGCTGGACATTTATCAACAACTTTCTTGATAGACTCCAAGGCTGGGCATTAGAGATCCTCAAAGAGAGTCAATTACATAGTACATTTTATTGTTCATAACACCCTTTGTCGTTTCTTCCCCCCCCCCCCCATTGAAAATAGAAAATTTTGAATTGATCCAGCTGGGCATTTGAAACTCTGAAACATTGTGGAATAAAAAAGTACATTTTATTTATTTTATTTTTGCGAGAGAGAGAGCGAGAGCGCACAAGTGGGGGTGGGGACGGAGGGAGAAGCAGACTCCCCACTGTGCAGGAAGCCTGTTAGGGGACTGGATCCCAGGACCCTGGGATCATGACGTGAGCCACAAAGTACATTTTAAAGCAAGTCTTCCTAAAATAAATCGAAGACAACCCAGTAAATCATACACATTTGCGATTTTTTTCAGGAATGTTTAATGGCACCCCTCCAGGGTCAGAGTTTCTTATTTTTCATATGGGAATAGTGAGACGGAGAGAAGCTAGGGCCACAAATGCAAAGTCAGCGCCCTAAATAATACGTGCAGAATCCCTTTCCTCTTCCAGTAGCTGAGAAACACAGCCACCCACATATTCCTTCTCCTCTCCCCGGGTGCTTTCTGAAGGTGATAGGAAATGGTCAGGAGAACACTGACTCACCGGAAATGCCCTCCTTCCGAGAGTAAACAGCAAGAATGAAATCATGTCTACACCATTTACCAATTTTATTTTTAATTGGCTAATACGCCTTTGATCACTGAAGGGGAAATAGTGAATGAGGGCTGGCGCAAGCCTAAGGACTGGCATTATTACCTCGTACATTCGTTTAGACCATTTCCTACCATCCACCTGAGATGCCGTTATTTATTAGCATAATATGCTTACGGATCTATCTGCAGGGCTTAACAATGGAAATTGAAACTCTGTGATGATTTAGCTGAAAGTTACTGGAGCATTCATAAAGCTGTCAGAATTACAAGAGAAACCACATTAAGAAAACGCCAGCACTAGTTGCTATTAAATGGATATTCAAACATCATCAGCACTGTTATCCACAGAGGGCTGGTCTAATTTATAAGCTCCTGTACAAGGGGATAATGGTAGCTGCAGGTTCAAAGGAAAGTGGATCATAGGAATGACATTAGAAAGAGTGATCACATGTTTCAAAACATAAATCAGCGCATAGGACAAAGGGCTTTTCCCCGATTCATTAATTTATTTATGTCTTTAAAAGGTATTCTCACTAATAAATCACATTTATAGAAAACAATAAAATGAACTGAAAAGGCACAAATTCAACTTTTATTCATTCAACAAATACTTAGCCAGTGCCATCTGTATGTCATGCATGATTTTAGGTACTGGATATGATGCAGATCAAACAGACAAAATACTGACCACAAATAGTCAGTTGTTTTATCAACAGAGAATTATGGAGGGCTGCTACACACTAGGCATGTGTTATGATAGATACTCGGTCGATTCACAATCATATACATTTGTGATCACGTATACTTGGGAAAGGAGGTCTCCAACCCTAAGAATTCCTGGAAGCACCTGGATGTCTCCGGTGAGTCTGCTGATAACTTTTGGGCATAATCTGTGGCTCTGTTGGCTAAGCTAGAGTTCTATAGATTTGGTCTCATTGTACAGAGTAGCTGTCTGAGCTACAAATTTGTTTCCATTTCCACAACTTCCTCTGTGTTTATAGCTTCAGTGCTGGTGGAGCCAGAGGTGTGGATGTGATGTTTGTGCTCCTGGTAAAGAGCCTGGTGCTCTGAGATGGTGACCTGTCATGATTTATCAGGTGAATGCACTCCTTCCCCAGCACACTGATTGCAGGTTGCTTGTGTGCCAAGAGTTACAGTATTTAGCCAATCAGTTCTTTCAATTCTTCTCAAGCAGAGGTCATTTTGCAACCTTGTATCCACCTCACGAATCTGTACCCATCTCCTAACCCAGCATAAATCTAAGGATGTTAGTGCATGTACCTTCCACTCATCATGAGTCTCTGAGACCTGGAACTCCCAACCGAGGGCATCTTGTCATACACACATGCATCTTTGAAAATCAGGTGGCCTGAGACCTGGAGCAAGTTGCTTTATGAATATAGCCACTGGATGTAAACTGTGTGACAAAAAGTTCAAGGTAGAAAAGATAGTATATGGAAATGAGCAGTTAGGAAGATGAACCAGGAGTCAATCACAAAGGCAAAACACAAATTTGGGTATGAGCTGTACACCCAGAATTGAAGTTGAAGTTAAAGTGTAATAATTATAAACATGGAAATTTGCACCAGCAATCAAATTAAATTGGCAAAGAACTTAATGATCTATACCCCGATCTTCACAGGGAAAAATTATTACTTATGCCGATTCTGCCATTAAAGATACGTTTACTGAGCTCCTGCCCTGACACAGACTCTCCATTAGACAATGGGGAGATGATGATGACCAAGTTCTTTTCCTTGCCTTTAAGAAGCGGAATTTGAGATAACGGTTGGAAAATATAGCCCTTTGGACAAACACAATGCACTTCCTGTTTTTGTATGGTCTGTGAGCAAACAATGGCTTCTACATTTTTAAATGTTGGGGGAGTGGGAAATCAGGAGGCTAATATTTCCTGAAATGTGAAAATTTCATGAGTTCATAGGTCAAGGTGTATAGGTAAAGTGTTATTGGCACATGGCCATCCTCATTCATCCGTGTACTGTGTGTGGCGTTTTCCTGCTACAGCAGCAGAGTTGAGTACTTGCCACAGAGATCATATGAGCCACAAAATCTGAAACATTTACCCACTCCTGAACTAGGAGATGGAACAGAGGGAACAACACAGACATGAGCACATGACTTAGGGGAGAATATGGAGGTAAAGATGGACCCAAGGGTCTTATTCCTAGAACACTGAAGAGGCCATTATAAATGAGGCACAATATTTAGTTTACTTAAGGTTACTAAAACAATGTATAATGAACCAGAATTTTACTTTCTTTTTGCTATCATATAAACAAGGAGCCAAAGGAACAAAAAAAGAAACTTGTTACTATATTTCCAGCTTAACCCTTCTGGTTTGTTGTTGTTGTTGTTGTTTTTACTTATTTTATTATTAGTAAAAATAATATTTTGGCTTTCTCTTAATAACATTTTATACACCCAAGTATTAATTTTGCTTTATTACCAGTTGTCTTAAATGTATTAGTAAAACATTATTTGTTCAGGATATCCTCCTTAGGCTGGAGTTAAAAAAAAATTCTTTAATTTTTAAGTAGTCTGAAAGCTGTGTTCTGGAGCAGCTAGGCAAGGCTGGGTCTCTGCACATGGTTGAAATGGCAAACCTCCCCCACAAGGCCTGAGAAAGGGGTGCCTTCTGAGCCATTCTTTTTTATTGTCTTGGTCTTCCTGGGATGGGAAAACCTGGGAGTTTCCCCAGGTGCCCCTGGGAACCTGGATCCCAGTGGGCACCAATTGTGGCAGCTACACAGGTTGACCTCAGAGGCATTTTTTAAATAGAACCTCTTCCTGATCTGACCCAGGGGAGTTGAACAGAAAAAACAGATCTGGGCTTTGACTCTCACTTCACTTTTTAAATTTTTGGCTTCCCCTAGTGAGAATATAGACTCATGCTCCATTGAACAAGGAGCCCACACTGACTCACTGAGTGGCAACATGGTATTGGTTGTGGGGTTAGGATGTCTGGATTTGAAGATGAGCTCAGCCACTCAGCAGCTTTGTGACTCAGGGAAATTTACTTAGCTTCTAGACTTTAGTGTTTGTAAAATGCGGAAAGTGCTAGCAGCTATCTAACAGGAGCATTGTAAATTAAATAAATTAATGCATGAAAAATATTGGAAACAATCCCTGGCATGCAGAAGAGTCCTCAACATTTACCATGATGATGAAGAAGAGGATGATGATTACTATTATGTTTCTCTCCTGGGAAGCCCTATCCAGAGTCCACTCTAAACACTATTTTTAGGCTCTTAACTATTTCCCGACACTACATTTTCAGAGTGGGAATCCTTCTCTTGGTCTCTCTTTTTCCTGAGGTCCTCCCGTGAATTCTGGCCTCATCCATTGTCTTTTTGTCTTACTTCAGTCTTTTAAATCCTGACTATAGTAATCTAGCAAATATGCCCAGGCACTAACTTGTATTATCCTTGTGAGGGGAGCCTAGTGAAGTGATTAAATGCTCGATGGCAATACCATTGATGATCCCATTTCTGTTTTAGAGCATCAGTCATTTCCTCTGCAGCTGAAATGGTGACCACTACATATCTGTTGGATTGAATTGAATTCTGTTCTTGCTCTGACAGTGATGAAGATCCTCTCCTCAAAAATTTATTGCTGCCTTAAATTAGCCTAGAGCTTAAGAACCAGACAGGTATCCATTTATTTACATTTAACTACCCTCTACTTTCTGCTTGACTGTTTGGCTCTGAAAAACAGCGTTTGGAATCTCTGGTTCCCGATTTATACAAGGGAGGTATTATGATTCTTCAAGCCATCATCCTTATCCACAATTTTCTGGGAACCTTATCCTTACTAGGCTCCTTATTCATTTCCAACTGATTTGTTACCAACTCAGCTTCCTCCTTTTCCTTGCGCTCAGCTGCTCATCTCTGAGTTCCAGCAATGCTTGCAAAGGACTGTCTTAAGATTTAACAGAGGGTGAATGAGTCTTTTAGTTATCTATGTCTGTGTACCAAGCTATCCTCAAACGTAGCAGCTTGAAACAACATTTATAAGCTCACAGTTATGGTGGGTCGGGAAGCTAGGAGTGGCTTGGTTGGGTTATTATTGTTCATGATTCTCACGATGCAGCCATCAAGGTGTCAGCCAGGCTGCAGTCCTCTGAGACTTGATTGGGTTGGAGGATCCACCCACTTCCAAGACTGTGAACATGACTGTTTGCTGGGAACCTCATTTCCTTGCCATGTTGGCTTCTTTGCAGGGATGCTTACACAGAACAGCATCTGGCTCCTCCAGAGGGAGGGGGCCATGTGAATAAGACTGCCGAAGATGGAAGCCAGAGCTCTTGAAATCTAATATTAGACGTGGCATATGATTATTTCTGTCCAGTACCGGACATCCAAATCAACACTGGTGCAATGTGGGTATAGATTACGTAAGAGTATGGATAACCGAATGTGGATTCCTTGGGGATCATCTTGGAGGTTCACTGCCATATTCTCCCTTCTGGTCCCTAATGATTCACATCATTCCCACATGCAATAGACATTATTTCCTGCCCAAGTTCCTCCAGAGTATCTCACTGAAGTGCCAGCTTGAAATTTGTTAGAATTTTGTTATCTATATCAGGTCCAGGAGAGGAAGAACTCTTCAGCTGTAGCTCCTTAAATACAACTCCTCAAGTACAACTGCTCTTCACTTATGAAACTAACTCCCCACACCCGGCATACAACGGTGGGGGGCAAGCATAGGATAATGGCGATAGACATTCCTGCTCAAAAAGAGGGGATATGAAATGCACACAAAAAAAGATGCTGGTATTTCAGAAATAGCAACCTGGAATCCAATTAGTTAAATGTCACATTATCCTCTGACCAAATTTTGAAGCCTGGGAATTATTCTCCGTGGCTCTCAGCTCTGCCTTCTGGGCTTTTTGGGTCCTCCTCGCTGTGAAGTCATCTTTCCTTTTTTTAAAATAAAATTTTATTGTTAGAATAGTTTCAGATTTCTAGAAACTTGGACAAGGTACTCAGCTTCTCCAAGCCTCCGTCTCCTCATCTTGCTTTCTCTTTCAAATGTCCTCTAGTATTTTCACCCACTTGTATCTCCAAACTAGAAAACTCCTACTGGATTTTCCTGTCCCCTTCTCCGGTGTACATTCCCTGCCCAGCCCCCAGTCAGTGTACACTTCCATTCTCCGGGCACATTCGTCTTCTGCATTCTGTCATGCCCATCAATGCAGTGTATTAGAATTATTTACTTTCTTGTCTTTTGTCTTTGTTTTTTAGCACCTTGAAGGCTGGAATCCAAATCAGTGTCTGGAAGATAGAGGCACTTAAATATTTCCTACTTAAAAACATTAAAAATTATTTTTTTTAAATATAAGTACACAGTAAGTGTATAGATTCATGTAACTACCATTAACAATCAGGATACAAAACAGGTTCATCACCCCATGAAACTTCTTGCTATCCTTTCCTTGATTCCTAAACCCTGGCGATCACCAGTCTATTCTCCACCAGAAGGGTTTGCCTTTTCCTGAATGTCATATACATGGAATGATAGTGTGCAACCTTTTGAGACTGATTTCTTTTACTCAGCTCGATGTCTCTGAGAGTCATCCAAATTATTGTGTATATCAATAATTGATGACTTTGACTATTTATACTGCTGAGTAGTAACTCACTCTATGGATATGCCACATTTGTTTATCCATTCACCTATTAAAAAACACTTAGGTTAAAAAAAAACATTTGGGTTAATTCCATTTTTCAGTCATTATGAATACACATTCCTGTAACATGTTTTTGTGTTAATTCAGGTTTTCATTTCTTTAGGCTAAATATCTTGGAGTGGCATTTCTGGGTCATATGATAAATATATACTCAAATTTATAAGGAACAGCAAATTGTTTTCCAGAGGAGCTGTTTCATTTTACATTCCCACTAGTAATGTATCAGAGCTGCATTTGGTGTGAATCTTTTCCAGAACTTAGTATTATCAGGATTTTTTTTTGGGGGGGGATCCATTTTAATAGATGTGTAATGATATCTCATATGGTTTTAATTTGCTTTTCCCTAATGGTTAATAATGTTGAACAAATTTCCAGGTGCTTATTTGTCATCCATATGTTCTCTTTGTTGAAGTATCTGTTCGGTTCTTTTGTGCATTATAAAAATTGTGTGTTTCTATTTCTACTGTTGAGTTTTGACAGTTGTTTGTATGTTCTGGGTATAAGTTCCTTGTTACTATATATTATAAATATTTTTTTCTGATTTGTAGCTTATCCTTTAATGATCTTAACAATGTTATTTTGATAAGGCCCAATTTATCTTTTTTTTAAATGGACAGTGCTTTTGAAGTCATGTTCATGAACTTTTGCCTAAAGATTTCCTCCTGTTTTCTTCTAAAATTTATACTTTTCCATTTTATATTTATATCTGTGATCCATTTTGAGTTATTTTTTTGAAGATTTTATTCATTTATTTGATAGAAGGAGATAGAGAGAAAGCACAAGCAGGGAGGGCTACAGGGAAAGGGGAAGCAGGCTCCTCGCTGAACAGGGAGCCCAACTAGGGGCTCAATCCCAGAACCCTGGGATCATGACCTAAGTTGAAGGCAGATGCTTAATTCACCAACTGACTCTCCCAGGCACCCCATTTTGAGTTATTTTTGTATAAGACATGAAAAATACATCAAAATCCAATTTTTCACATGTGGATGTCCAGTTGTTCCAATGCCAATTGATGGACAGACCAAGCTTTCCCTATTGAATTACCTTTGCAGCTTTCTCAAGGGCAAATTGGTCATATTTCTGGATTCTCTACTCTGTTCAGTTTATTTAGATGTCTTGCTATCCAAAAATACCACACTGTTCTCATGACTGTAGATTTGTTGTGATTTGTAGATTTGTTCTTATAATTACATGGTGCGATTTATCCACATTTACTCTTTCTTTTTCTTTCAAAATGGACTATTCTAGTTCCTTTGCCTTTTCATATAAATGTTAGAATCAGTGTGTCTATATCTAACAAAAATATTTCTTGGATTTCATTGCAACTGCATTAAATCCATAAAACAATTTGAATCTTTAAATACATTAAAACAGTATGTCTCTCCATTTATTTAGGGTTTTCAAAATTTCTTTCATCACTATTTTGTAGTTTTTAGCTTAACATTTTCTTCACGTGTTTTATTATATTTTTACACAACTATTTCATTTTTAGGGGGACTTACTAAAAATGACATTTTTACAGATTTTCATTTCCAATTATTATTCATTGCCTGACTTCTGTGTGTGATTTTGTATACTGAAATTTTTAAAATTTCATTTATTAGTTCTAGGAGTAATTTTTAAAAATAGATAATGGGATTTTCTATGTAGACAAACACGATCTATTTAAAAGTACACTTTATTTTTTTTCTTTTCCATCTGTGTGTGCCTTTTCTTTCTCTTGCCTTATTGCATTGGCTAGGACTTCCAACATCTATATTTATGAAGGAGCCTGATCTGCAGTTTTCTTCAGTGCTATTTTTGGTATTTAGTATCTTTGGTTTTGATTTTGGCTGTCTGATAAGATGAATTGGGAAGTATCCTCTTTTTATCTATTTTCTATTAAAGATGGTATAGAGTTTGCATTATAGCTTCTTTAAATATTTGATAGAATTCTCTAATGTAACTATCTGGGCCTGGAGATTTCTTTTCCAAAAGTTTTTTTTTTTTTTTTTAATTTTAATTTATTTTTAAAATTTCTTTTCAGTGTTCCAGAATTCATTGTTTTGCACCAGACCCAGTTCTCCATGCAATATGTGCCCTCCACAATCCCCACCACCAGGCTCACCTAACCCCCCCACCCCCTCCCCTCCAAAACCTTCAGTTTGTTTCTCAGAGTCCACAGTCTCATGGTTCGTCTCCCCGCTCCAATTTCCCACAACTCCCTTCTCCTCACCATCTCCCCATGTCCTCCATGTTATTCCTTATGCTCCACAAATAAGCAAAACCATATGATAATTGACTCTTTCTGCTTGATTTATTTCATTCAGCATAATCTCTTCCAGTCCCATCCATGTTGATACAAAAGTTGGGTATTCATCCTTTATGATGGAGGTGTAATACTCCATAGTGCATATGGACCATGTCTTCTTTATCCATTTGTCCGTTGAAGGGCATCTTGATTCTGTCCACAGTTTGGTGACTGTGGCCATTACTGCTATAAACACAGGGGTACAGGTAGCCCTTCTTTTCACTACATCTATATCTTTGGGGTAAATAGTAGTGCAATTGCAGGGTCATAGGGTAGCTCTATTTTTAATTTATTAAGGAATCTCCACACTGTTTTCCAAAGTGGCTACAGCAACTTGCATTCCCACCAACAGTGCAAGAGGGTTCCCCTTTCTCCACATCTTCTCCAACACTTGTTGTTTACTGTCCTCTTAATTTTGGCCATTCTAACTGGTGTAAGGTGGTATCTCAATGTGGTTTTGATTTGAATCTTCCTGATGGCTAGTGATGATGAACATTTTTTCATGTGTCTGTTAGCCTCCTGTATGTTTTCATTGAAGAAGTGTCTGTTCATGTCTTCTGCCCATTTTTTGACATTATCTGTTTTGTGTGTGTTGAGTTTGAGGAGTTCTTTATAGACCTTGGATATCAGCCATTTGTCTTTTTCAAGGGTTTTACAAATTAATACATTTCTTTAACAGTTAAAGAATTCCTTGGGTTATCCATTTCATCTTAAATGAATTTTGGTAGTTGGTGTCTTGTAAAGAATTAATACACTCAATCTAAGTTGTTGAATTAGTTGTGTGCACAGAGTTGTTTTTATAGCTATGGGGGTATGATGCATTATTCCTTTCATTCCTGGTATTGGTAATTAATATCCTCTTTCTTTTTTCTTTGTTCGTCAGTTTGGAGATTTATTGATTTTCTTCATTTTTTTTCAAGGAATAAGATTTTAGTTCATTGATTTTCTCTTTTTAGTTTCATTGATTTTTTTCTATTTCTATGATGCTTGCCTTGAGTTTATTTTGCTCTTTTTACTTTCTTAAGGTGGGATCTTAGAACTTTTATTTATTTATTTTTATTTTTAAAAAAGATTTCATTTATTTATTTGAGAGAGAGAGAGAGAGCATGAAAGAGAAAGAGAGAGAGAAAGTCACAAGAAAGGGGTGGTGTAGGGGGGGAAGCAAGCTCCCGGCTGAGCAGGGAGCCTGATGTGGGGCTTGTTCCCAGGACCACAGGATCATGACCTGAGCTAAAGCAGACACTTAACTGACTGAGCTACCCAGTCACCCTAGACCTTTGATTTAAAACCTTTTTCACTGATATCTTTCCTAATATAAATATTCTTGTAAGCACTGCATTAGCTACATCCCAAACTTTTTGGTATTTTTTATTTTAATTTTTGTTCAGTTCAAATATTTTGTAATTTTCTCTGAGACTTCCTTTTTTGACTCACAAATTAACTAGAAGTATGTTGCTTAACAGTCAAATTTTTGAAGACTTTCTAATTATTGTTCTGTTACTCATTTTTATTTTAATTCCATTAGAGTCAGATAAAATACCCTGCAGGGTTTTGATTCTTTTAAATTTGTTGGGATTTGTTTTATGGCCTAGGATATGATCTACCTTGGTGAATTTGTCATGTGCACTTGAAAACAATTTGTATCCTTCTCTTCTTGAGTGGAGCCTTCTATAAATGTCAATTAGGTCAAGTTGGTTGATAGTGATTTCAGTTGTTCTATATTCTTGCTAATTTTTTGCCTACTCGTTCTATTGATTACTGAGAGAACAATGTGAAGTTTCCAACTTTATCTGTGGATTTTTCTATTTCTCCTTTCATTTTTATTTCTTTTTGCTTCATAAAGCTTAAAGCTCTGTTATTAGGTGGAATACATGTTAAGGATATGGTAGTCAGATTTAACAAAAAAAAAAAGAAAGAAAAAAAAGAAAAAAATGACTAGATGAATTTTAGATAGGCAATGAAATAATTTGTTGATTTAAATACATCTTATGCAACATTTGTATTTTATCTGGCAACCCTTATTCAGGATTGTTAGGTCTTCTCGATGAGCTGACCTTTTATTAATTTGTAATGTTCTCTTTATCCTTGCTGATTTCTTTTGCTCTGAAATTTACTTTGTTATTAGAAGTGATTCAGTTTTCTTTTTACTTCTAGCTTTTTTTTTTATTAGTGTGTTCATGCTCTAAGCACACCAAATAGAGGAAGACATTGTCAGATGTCTATCATCATCAATAACTATGTGCTATCTACCAGAAACTCATTTAAAATATAAAGATATTGATTATATTATGTGACAAGTACTATCTCCAGTGTGATTCTATTTAGGCAGACAAAACACCAGAGTTATAACTTTCACCAGTTAGAAGAGGAAATGGCAGTTAGAAAATGATATAATTATTGCTTAAGATCATACAGCTACTAAATAATGGAATCAAAGTTTAAAGCTTAGCCTGACTCCAAAGTTCATATCTTAATGGTTAGATTATTCTGGTTACTTTGCCTGTAAACCAGTAGTTAACAAGTTTTTTGTTTGTTTGTTTGTTTGGTAAAGGACCAGATAAATATTTTAGGCTTGACAGGTCATGTGGTTTCTTTTGTGACTATTCGATTTTGCCTGTAGCCCAAAAGCAGCCACTAACAATCTACAAATAAAAAAGTGTGGCTGTGTTCCGATAAAACTTAATTTAAAAAACAGGTGGTAAGTTAAATTTGACCTATGGGCTTCTGTTTGCCAATTCCTGATACAAAGTTATGTGTGGATTTTTCAGTTCTTGTCTCCTGTGGGCTGTATTTCGCTGGCTCTTGATTTATGAGTTCATTTCAGGTTATTATAGTTAGTGATAAAGCTTAATTCATAGTTCAAGCAGTCACGTGTCCTATTCCTTTGCCTAAGATCTGTTTCTTTGATAAAGAAAACTAGCTCTTTTGTTTTGTTTTGTGTTTTTGTTTAGCAGTTCCTATAATAAATGCATGTTTCAGAGGCAGAAGAATAGGATGAGTGATACACAAGGTTCTGTCTAAGAGAACAAGGAGAGAGAGATAGATGCTGAATACACACAACCTGCCTTCACTATGTAACCTGGTTGCTTGAATCTAGTCCGAGTATACATGTAATTCCAGTCTACTGCATTTTGAAAATATAAGAAAAAATGGAAACAAATGGAGACATACTCATGAGAAGACAATACTTTAAAAATGCTGATTCTTACCAAATTAATCATTAAATGTAATGTAATTCTTATTCAAACCCCAACAATTTTAGCTTTCAGAGGGGAATATTTTGCAGATAAGTCTTTCTGGGAAGCTGACAGCCTGAGTTTGAATGGGAGTGCTTGTGGACTGAGGAAAGATAAGGTTGTACAAAATACAAACTTTCCAGAGCCACTTTGTAATATTTACCAAAAACTTTGATCTGAAAATGCTACTAACAGCAATTTAGCTTAAGAAAATATGTAAATATATATTAATAATATACTAATTAATAACATATACATTATTCTGGTGCTGTAATGAGTTAATTTTTAAGAACAGAATATATTTCCACTGCATTATACTATCATTAATTATGTCAATGCATAACTAAATTAACCTAGAAAATTATTTGGTTTTTTTGTTGCGTGAAAAAAGATATGTATAATATCACATTTTGTAAATAGAGCATATAATTATCTGCATGGCTATACCTAGAATCTTAGCAATACATACTGTTAGATGGTGGGATAATGGACAAATTTTCTCTTTTTGCTAAACCTCACATTCTTATTTTCTACCATAGATGTGTGTGTCTTGTGTAATAAAATATGAATTTTATTGATGTCAAAGTTTTGAGTAGACGTTCTTAAATCTGAAACACTTTTGGAAAAAGACAGCAGTCACATTCCTAGCTGGGCATTTAACATTTCTATAAAATGTGTTAAAACTGGTTTCATTTTTTTGACTTTCAATTTGGGTCATTTTTTAAAAATTTCAACTTAGATCATTTTTTGCATGGGTCCTTTGTGTATGTTTGCTCCTGGTACCCAGAAAACTTGCCTTTTCATTTGGTAAGAAAAGCAGTCAGAACAAAGCCACCAATGTAATTTGAGTAGGTGTGGATCAGAATGAATCAGGCTGCAGGAAATGATTTGGAACCGTTTTTCAAGATCTTTGCTTTTTTTTTTTTTTTTTCTTTCCTTCAGTCTTTGTATTCAGGAAGATTGAAAGCCCAGGTGGGAGAGGAAGGCTTTCAGATTCTCAGGTTTTTAAAATACAGGTCTCCAAGGCCTTAGACTGAGCTTCCTAGGCATGACAGGAACAGAATTTGGTGCAAAAGCAAGCAAATCGCCTTGTCCAAGATATTATCCCTGTGGTCCCTCCCATCTCCCCAAGTGTCCTGGGCTTTCTCTGCAATCCTCCTCTGTCAAACATCCCTCTGCCTTTTCTCCATGTCTCCCCCTCCCAGCTCCCTAAACTGCCAGCATCCTTGAATTTGGACTTCTTCCCAAAGAAAGTAGAATATCCTAGGGAAGTAAGGAGAGAAAATGAGTTTATTTTCCAGTTCTCAGGGGATACTTTTAGCTCAAGGACTGTGCCAAGCCGTGTGTGTGTGTGTGTGTGTGTGTGTGTGTGTGTGTGTGTATTGCTTTGTTTTGTTTACTTTTATGTATATGCATTGTCCTAATACTGTGCCCTCCCGACTACCCCCTTCCTAAAACTAACTGTACACCCTTCTCACCCCTATAGGATTCCTGAAGGGAGAGTCCTGTAACAAAGGGAGGGAAGAATGAGATACAAGCAGTATGTCATCATGGACACTGGGGACAAGGTAGGTGGGAGATACACAGAACAGGCTCTGGTATGGCAAGATAACTACAGATATTCCTGTTCATTTCAGATTCATTTGTTCATTCTTTCATTTATTTGCTCATGATCAGACATGAATGTAGTTCCTATACATGGCAGATGCTCTACCAGGCCAATCTGTTAGACAGATAAACCTACTTCTAGCCTCAAGTAGTTTATGTAGAGACAAGATTGCCAATTATTGATGCTCATCAGAATCAATTGTAGGAATTCATATTTCTGGGCCCCACCTCAGACCTTCTGAATCACATTGTCAAGGGGAGTTTCAGAAATTGTAATTTTCACCAAATCTCCCCCATAATTCTGCACAGTCAGCACTGATCCAAAGACCAATGTTAGGAAACCACTGGTAAGAGCTACATGATTTTTGAAAGAGCAAATAATTAGGAACAAGATTGCAGTGAAAAGGCCAGGCCAGCCAGCTCTTCCTTTCTCCTTTCCTTCCCACTATGTTTCCTTCTGGGAGCACCCAGGTCAAGGATAGTTTTTTTCAGTTTTCTATCGCTGCGTAACACATTGCTCCCAGACTTACTCTCTTATAACAACAAATGATGATAACTGGTTGTTTTTCACAATTTTGTGGGTTGACTGGGATCAGCTAGGTGATTCTTCTGTTCTACATGGTATAGTTGAGCTCACTTAGGTGGCTGCATTTGGGTGGGTGCCCTAGTGACGCTGGAATGTCTAGGATGGTCTCTCATTCACTTTGAGTTGCTCCTCATGTGGTCTCTCATAATTCAGTAATCCAGCCCAATCCTCTTTACCATCTTTGCAGCTGAATTCCAGGAAAGAGAAAACAGATGCTGACAGTTCATTTAAGGCTTGGGCTCAGGGGCCCCAGAAAATTACTTCTGATGTATTCCATGCATTCTATTGGGCAAAACAAGACACGGGGTCAGCCCAGATTCAAAGGAGAGGAAAAGTCATGCTGGTTATAAGATCTACATACCCATTGACTTCACAGATGACGCCAGGCTAGGGGTTTCAGATATGGTTCTAGAAATCAGCCAACTTAGACCAAGACCTTGGCTAGTTGTATAAGTGGCCATAAATGAACAATAAAATTTAATAGGGACAGGCTATAAATACAAGATGGGTCACTCCATTGTGACTACATAAAAAAGGGCTAAAGATAAATAATGAACGAAGAAGGCATGAGACTGTCATCTAGTGTTTTTGCCAAAAAAGAAAGCACAATATTCGATAGATCAAGAAATTCTAAAGCATAACAAAGTCATGACTAGAATATTATATTCAGTTTTGGCCCTTATAATTAGGAGTCAGAGCTATTCAGGCTAGGAACAGAAATGAATTTTTCTTTTTCCATCCTGGGACCAGGTCTTGATTGGGTAATCCAGGCTAGTGTATAGTGCAGGAAATGAGTTTGGATGAGGGGAAAAGGAGGCAGTGAAACTGTAGGCCACCAGCCACCTGTTGAGTCCGTAGAGCCAGGACAAAGGACATCAATGAGGCCATGTCATTTGTCTGTTTGACCCTCCTTTGGGTATTCAGGTTACTCAGGGTAAAAACAGCTTTGGTGCAAGAATCAGCAAGGCCCTACCTGGTCTGGCCTCTTTATCTAACTTCATCTTCTACAGATAATTCCCCTTCCCATTTTACTCCCGTCACAGTAGCCTTTCTGCTGTTGCTTGGAGATGCCGGAACATACCTGCCTTCAGGCTTTTGCGCTCACTCCTACCTCTGCCTGGGATGCTCCTCTGTAGATCTGCATAGCTCTACCCCTCACTTCTCCCAGGTCTCTGCCTACATTCAGACCATCACCCTATATGAAGTGGTAACCCCCACTTTCCTACTCCCTAACACCATCACCCTGCTTGCTTTTCTCCCTGCACTTAACTAGCATCTGGTATGCATTTATTTTCTTGTTTATATGTTTGTTGTTTTTCTTCCCCCACCAGTGTGCTAGCTTCAAGACAGTAACAACACTGCTTTGTCTTCTGTTACACCTCCAGTGGCCTCAGCAGTCCCTGGTACCATCTTACTCAATAAGCGTTTCTTGAATAAATGAATGGATCTCCCTGTGAACGTTGGGGAAGTGAATGCAACACCGGGATCGTAGAGGCCCTACCATGATTGCTTGTTGGATTGCCTTCTTGGCCGGTATATTGCAGAGTCGGTGGGTCGGGAGACCAAGAGTTAAGCTCCTGCTCTGCCTCTAACTTCTTTGGGACTTTGGGCAAGTATTTGCCCTTTCCATGTCTCATCAGGTGTCCCCCTACAAAACCCAACATTTCAAGGAATCCTAGATGGGAAAGTGTTTCAGAAAGAAAATTATCAGTGGTCTTGGATTTTTCTTTGAGTGTTCTGCCTGTTGCTCAAAGCAAGAGAATTGCAGCCCACTCTTTCAGCTCAAATATTTGTATCCTGCTTGTGGGAAGGGACATTATCGACCCAGCCCATTGTTAATGCATAAGGAAGTAAGGATAATGGAATTCCAGAGGGCATGCAGGGGCATGCTGGGTGGGTAAAGATGGCATTGTCCAGGACACTAGGAGACATGGGGTTTTCTACTGTTGCAGTTGGTAAGAATGCATATCAGGAACACTTGGACAAAGACCTAATAGGGTTCTGAATCCCTTTTCTGATAGAAATGGTTGGGTTTTTTTTTTTTTTTAAATGCTAATGGATATCACAGGAGCATGGGCTTAGGTGTCAAATTACCTAGATTTGAATTCTATATCCCTACTTGCTAAGCATGAGACCTAATATTTTTAAAATCCTACTTTCACCTTCTGTAAAGTGGGGATTTAGAAATTATATACCTTGCCAGGCCATCATGAAGATTAGATGAAACATTCCATGCAAAGTGGCTGGAACATATGCACCTTTGTTGTTTTTATCATTATTATTACTATTATAAGGGACAGTAGTAGAGTAGTAATAGTGGACTCATATCTGTCTAACTTAAATCCTGTCTCATTTTCCATTCAATAAAATAAGATACTAATCTATATTACAAGGCTATTATCCCAATCTTGCTCTGGAAACCAAATAATGGTGCATGTCAAAGAACTTTGTGCATGTGTAAGCTTTATTTGGATATGAGTTATTACTGAATGCTAAGATTCAGCTACGGTCATGGGCTCCAGGGCCCAGCTCCGTCTCTCCTTCCCCACGGATCACATATAATGACTCCTCTGCTTTGGTGTTGGCCCCACAGTCTCCAGTCCCTTCAGTTTCTGGGTTAGATCATCCTCCAGAATTGAAGGGACCAAGGACCTCAGTTTCAGATGCAGGGTAAGTACAGACCTTTTTCTCATCAAGTCTCTGCAAAGGACCCTAGAGGCCACGACAAAGGGACATACTCTAAAAGCTACCACTGCAGACCCTTTTGAGGGTTGTCAAAACTGTCAACAGGAAGGTCGTCAAGTTTCTCTCCCTGAGGTTTTTAAAAACAAGAGTCTTGCCTGAAGATGGAGCCTTAATTATATGACCTCTCAAGATCACATCTCATTAAGATTCCGTGTCACTTCCTAAGTTTGTATAGTCTCTCTTTGGAGAGTAAGGCTCTTCAGTAATTAAACATCTGATGGAACTGGGCATTCATTATCTGAGCATTAATTCTGAAGACAGATCAGGGGATTCTGCAATTTCAACTCATTTTGGTAAATGGTCATTTGATTATTATCCAGCTGATGGAATTAGAAAGAGATCTTTGAACTCCATCTTTGTTCACATCCCTGTTCTTAGGGTTTCTCTGTATAAAGGTCTTTGATTAACTTGCTATAAGGATGCTCTGCTGGATTTCCTTTGTAGACATGCCAGTCCTCCCTGTGATATAGGGAGCTCCTTAGGGGCCAGAAACCTGTCTTATCCTTGTGTGTCTCTTGTTGCCCATCGCTACACAGGGTATAAATAGTACAAAGTAGATGTTTTGTTGTGTTTTTAATAAATAAATGAATAAAATCTTAGGGGAACTGTCTTGGGATTGCTACTAAAAAGTATCATCATACATCTTGGAATTGCTTTGTGGTTGTCTGTTATCTGGAAACAAAATAATTAACAGACATTTTGAGGTAGACTTTTCTGACAATTCTGAATTAATTTTAATGAAATTAAGTCCATTTCTGGAGTTTGAAGAAGTCATTTCAGCAAGTGAGGTTTGTCCATAGAAGATAAAATCAGACTCCCTTTCCACACCATTCAGAAAATGGCACAGGAGAAGGTCTCTAATCATGATAGCAATGAAAGTAGATATGAAATTTATGTTCTAGTTTTGTGTCCTGTGCTTTGTCATCTAGTTAAGATGGAGACATCCAGCAAAATTTGACTTGACTAATATAGATCCATTTTTCTGAGCCAGGGATTTCCTGAAAGAGGGTGGTAGACTGAAGTCATAAGATTTGAGTTTTGATTTTTGACACTGTGGACCTCGATTTCCGTGTGGGTATAATGGAGGTGGAGTGGAAAGGGAGAGTGCTAATGTTCTATGACTCAGTGCCTGGTTTCTGGTAATGTACCCACCAGGGAGTGGAAATAGCAGGGAACTTTATGGCTCTGACCGAATTCCATGGGCGCAGAGTCTCTCACAAGGCTTAATGCATGAGAAATAGCAAGGAGTGTTTATAGCCTTATGATTGTGTGGTTGAGAGTCATGGGGCTTTGGGGCCTGGCTTTGTGGACAGGCAGAACTGGGTCCTTTTCTTGGATCTGCCACTCACTAGCTTTGTCACTTCATGTGTGATAAACTTTCTAAGTCACTATAAAATGATAATATTTACATGCCATTGAAAAATGAAATAAAAATAATGCCCATATCATAAAGTTGGTGAAAGGACTGAAAGTATAAAAGCATAGGGTGATGTAAGAAGCACCTGATACACAGTGAAAGCTAAAAAAATAATAATAATAATAATGCTGGCTAATGTGGTAATGGATGAAGATTGGGAGAACCATGATTAGCTGAAAGAGACAAGGATATCAGTTTCCTTATCTGCCTCTTAGATTGTTGAGAAGATTGAAAAGAATTTAACAAAATACATGGCACACAGTAGGTGCTATTAAAGTGCCGGTATTTTAAAGAAAAAGAGGTAAATAAGTTCCCTGTGCTCTCCAACGTAGATCAAGCTCCTGCTGCATGAAATCAGCAGAGAAAGTAGGTGTGGGCTGCCATTGAGACATTTTCTGAGCATTGGTGTCAATTTCATGATCAAGAAGGAACAATTCATTCCCTCCTGGGTGTGCTGTTGTCTCTAAAGACAACAGGTACTCTGCCAGAGTACAGGACACACTTGTTTCTTTTCCTCTTTTCCTCATGTTCCTCCTTCTTTTGAGTTCTCCCCTCCGAACTCCCAACTTTGGTTTGTATTCAAGTGATTTTCCCTCGGCTATGATCTTCCCCCTCACATCTGCTCTTATCCCTCCTTTGCTGCTGAGCCACATGAGTCATGAGGGCCGCTCTGACAGAGGTGCAACTGTTCTTTGGCAATCAAAGAGCTTCTTAGGACTGCTCAAAGTCATACGGTAATGCTGCAAATGCCAGCTCGAATGCCAGCAGAAAGCTGGACCCCCTTTCATCTCTCCCTTTTGAAGAACTTCTTTGTGGGGGTCTCGTTATGAATAGTATCTTGAGACAGAGTTCATTTTCACCCATTTGTTTTGCTTTTCTTTCTCAACCCTTGAAGAAGGAATGGAAAGTTGGAATCAGTGAGAGAGCTGCAGCTCAACAGAGGGAGCCTCCCCTGAAACTGCACCATGAACTTGGGCTAGAAATGAGGTTAATTTCCCTGAGGTGTGGCTTTGTCACATCCCCTGAATTATTCAGGGGGCCTCATCTAGGGCTTCACATTACTGGTAACTCCTGGAGTTACCCCCAAAGACTCTGGACTTGTCTTTAACAATCCATGGATTGTCTCATTTAAAAATCGTGAATTGGAATTAAGTTTATCGCATCAGATTCTTGTATCTTAAATATTTTAAACTGGTTTGCTGTGAACCACTATGAATATCCCAGCTCAAAACTTATTTAGGGAAGATTTTGGATTCTGGGAATAATACCAGAAGCTTGTCCTTCTGTCAGAGCATTTGTAAAGAGTTTTCTTCCTCACATTAGTAAACACCCAAAAATGAGATGGAGATTTCTTCTAAATCCTATTGTTTAATGACTCATATTTAGTTACTTCTTATTTACATTCAGCCTAAAAGTCCTAACATCAGTGCAATAATAATGGGACCAAAGAATTGTCTTTATTCAGAACTGAGCTAATAACTCCTGAAGATGAGATCCTTGTGTATGTTCTCAGAATAATTAGGAAGAGCATGAAGGATGCATGGTTTGGCCTTTAGTCTTATTCTGTTTCTAACAAGCTTTTTTCCTTGTCCAGGTACAGGTATATCAACAGCCATTTAAGGAGCAAGAGATCATTTCTGCTGTCCCATGAACCCCGTCCTGGATGAAATTGGTAGTGAACATCTACTATGTGTAAGCATATAACTTACGTTATCTCTAATCTTTAGAAGAACTCTGTGAAATGTTATTATGCGAAGACTTCAGATAAAGAAACTCAGGCTCAAAAGAATCAAGCGACTTAACCCAAGTATGGCAGGTTGTAGTTTCAAAATATGGTCTTAGCAATATTTCCTGTTGCATGGCTCATCCAGAGTCTTGCCATTCTCCTACACAGAGAGGAAGTCCATTTTCTCTCCCTGGTAAACTTTGCAGGTTTTTGTGATTTCCTCAACAAGTAGAATGTTGTAGAAGTGATGCTGCATGACTTCTCAGGTAGGTTTAATAAAAGGTGACGTTCTGTCCAGCTCTTTCTCTTTCTTTAGGGATATTTACCATGGAACCCAGCTGCCATGTTGTGAGGAAGCTCAGGCTATGTGGGGAGGTCACATGTGGACATTCTGTCCAATAGCCCTGGTGAAGGTCCCAGCCAACAACTAGCACCAAGTGCTAAGTCTTCCAATGATTCCAATGATTCCAGCCCCCAATGTCGAGCCACCATAGCAGAGACAAGCTAATCCTGCCTAGTCCCGACCTAATGACAGATTCATAAACGAAGTAAACTTTAATGATAGTATTAAGTTTTAGGGTAGTGTGTGATGTAACAGTGAAACCAAAAAACTAAGCTTGGATAACTAATCCATGGATGATTCCGGATTCAAACTTAAATCTTCATGCCACCATAGGCTCTATGAATACTGTATGACTTTACACCACTGTAAGCAGGTTCCACTGTCCCAGATACTTATTCTTCCAAGCTTTACTCCTCAAGTAACTCTTCTCCTCCATAGTCCTCCTTTAGCCTGGGACCCAGAGCCTCTGCTTGCTGTAGGTGTGCTGGTGACACTTCCATCCCTAATTAACATCTGGCCATTAATATACAGAAACCTGAACATCAGCACACACACTCTGGATATAGACATGCCTTATGCACCCCTAAGGAAGCTTTCCACATTATATTATGGCTTTTATCATTGCTTCCTAAGGGTATAATAATAAGTGTTTACAATGGTTAGTATAGTATAGTGGTAAGGGTAAGTGAAATCTGAATGTCCAGATTCAAAACCCACCTCTTCCATTTATAAGCTGTTTGACCTCTGAAGTTTGTTGAACTTCTCTGTATCTTAGTTTTCCCATCTCTAAAATGGGGCTAACAACAGTTCATTCCTCATAAGGTTGCTACAATAGATTAACAAATTAAGGAATTACATCCTTAGAATAGCGGTTGGCATATTAGTTCTCGGTAAATGTCATTTATGGCTCACCTATCATTTAGAACCCTATTTTATCACACATCTTTTTCTACTTAGATCATTGGGCAGGAAAAATGTTAGTTTCTCCTGTTGGCTGTTTTTCTCTTTGGTTCTGTGTAACCTCTTTTGTTCAATGTGGAAGGTGGGGAAAACTCTGCTGGGCATGGATCTTTGGGTAAAGAGGACCAGAGACTGGCCAGAGACTTTGGCATCTAAGGTTTAGCCTTGCCCTCATCTTAGCCACATTGCCTGTTCTGCCAAATGAGAGCTCGTGGCTTCTGTTCATTGTTTGCTGTGTATATGAATAGATGTGTAAATCAAAATTTATTTTGGAAGACACTTTTGAAAATAGGACTCAGGGGAACCAATAGACAGGCAGCATAAAAAGTTGGGAAAATCTTTCTGCCTTAATACAGATAATAGAGAAACACAAACAACTGGATGGAACAAGGTAGCGGCTGACACAGCATCAATGGTCACACAGGACAGAACTTCAGGGGATGTTTAGTCCAATCTCCTCACTTACAGGTGAAGTTCCAGGGGTAAAGCAACTACTCTGAGGCGGTACCACCTGCACGGACTTTAAGAACCTGTGGTTTGATTGCCTTGTGTCCTTGATTGCCAAGGGTATTTGACTTTGGGGGTCTATTAATTCAATTAGATTGTAATGACTTGGATTCCCAATCTTCATAATTAACTCTCTGTTCCGTTTCTTTCCCTTGAAGAAAAACTGAGGTAGACAGGTAGCTGTGACAAAGCAATATATATTTAGAAGTGCCATTTGCTGGAACTAGCCGAGTGTCAGAAATTGCAGGAAACATATAATTATCCAGTCTATCTCATGGCTGAGGAGCCCTATTGGTGTGATGGCTAAATTAGTTTTATGATATTATTTCTGGCTTCAGTTCAGGTGAATCTAGGGACCTCAGGAGGCACACAAACTCTCTGCCATCTCTCTATTTTCAAGTCCTATCATTGCTATGTGGGAACAAATGTGATATCAACATGAAATATAAATTGAAAAGCTTCCGTTGGCCCACTGTGTACCGCCCAGCTTTTTAGATCAGTGACTCGGTTTCTATCACTTGTCTGCCATGCTCTTGAAGTCTTTACTGTCTCAGTGTGCTGTTTAGATGTTTAATGCCTCCTCTGTTGAAGTCCATTCCCTTGGAGCTGGTGTTAATGAGGTCCCACGAAACAGCGCTACATTTTGCAGCACAATTTCAGTTGCCCAGAGAGATGGATGGCATGAAACAGGCAAAAGGGCTCCATCAAGTTGGCTTGGGGAACAGGACCACCAGGAGCCCTGAATGGAATTCAATCAGGTGGTGCTGTGGAGTAGGGGAGTGGAGGGGAGCGATCCCTTTGACAGGAAAACAAATTGAAAGGGAAAGAAAAATCAGAAGACAAATGCCCCTTTTCAAAGTGGGGACTGGGAAGAGAGGGGCACTGCATTTGGCCACATCGAGGCTTTGCACTGCAATGATTTTCCAATATTCTAGGGGAGATTTCTATCTGACATTGGTCAGGATCTTGATCAAGGTGTCTCCTGAGGAAAGAAACTTTCTTTTGTAGCTTCTGGGTGCCAGGAATAATCTCAGCTCAGATGATGACCCCATTTGAGTGGTTAAAAAATTGCATAGCTAGCTGATGATTATGCCTCCTTTCCTCTGCTGTCAGCTTGCATTTAATGGCAGTTCTTTGCAGATAAAAACTTGGTAGTATTGCATCATGCGTGGGCACGCTTGCACACACGTGCTCACGTGCATGTGCACACATATGCACACACACATTCTGACGTGTGAGCCCCAGAGGAAATTTTAGATGACGGGGTCCTTGTTATTTTCTTTAAAGTAAAAATTGCACTTGTTTAAAGGTATATAGCATCTCTCAAGGCTCTTTGAAACAATTTGCCTCTCTGCTTCGGTGTTCTATGCATTTCTAAGCAGGGAGTGTTTAGACCACTGTGGGGAACGGGAAAACCTACCGCATCCTTTTAGGTTTCAGCCCGTGAAGTGACATTCTTTTCCTTGGGCAGTTCTGAAGTGGTGATTCCCCATTTGACTCAAGCACAGCTTCACGACTGGGAGTTTTAGACAACCTGGTGTAAATCCTGGCTGCTCCGTTTACTTAGCATGGGACCTTCAGCATTTTAATTAACAGTTGGGAGGTTCGGTTTCCTCAGCTGAAAAATGGAGATATTTAACATGGCTGTGACGGTGTTTGAGGTAGACTGCTGGATAGCATAGTGCTTGCTGAGTAACCAGTGCTCAACAATTGTTCCCAATTTATCACAACAGAAGCCTGAAGAATTGGCCATGTGAGGAAGCAGTTTTGTAGAGAAAAGCTGAGATTATACCCTCTTAGCAAGAAAAAGGCATTAAGGAATGAGCTTCACTGACCTCATTTGGAATATAAGTCTAAATTCTTACAGAATAGTTTCTCGTAAGGGGGCTTACATTAACCCTGTTACTTTTACAACACACAATGTGACTAATTATATTAAAAAACTTAGCATTTCAAGATGCCCATAAAGGGAGGGTGTGCAGTGGGTGGGGTGGACCTTATAGTTTCTTTAGTAAAAATGAGAATCTGAGGGAGAGAAGGTACATCTTGGGCATGGCTCTCAGACCTGACATAGAGTGTGGTAGTTATGGCCTCGAGCTCAACCTGGAGCATGGGGTTGGGGCATTGGATATTAGGGATGGGGAAGAGGTTGAGCTCTGAGATAATGATACCCGGGACTGAGGTGTAATATTGGTGGTTGGCCTTCAGTCTATGATTCTGCAAATTGGGTTGTTCCAATGTTCATGCCATATGGACACAACACTACAGATGAGCAGTGTATTTAACCCAACCGTTACTCTTTGACATTTCATTCATTCAACACACACTCATTCATCTAATGAGTACCTCCTTATGCCAGCAACTGGCATCTCTCATCTCCATAGGAAGTCTGCATTCCCCTGCCCCTACAGTCCAGATCTCAGTGAAAGCCCCAGCCACGTAATTAGCTGCTTGAGCCAGATTCCTTGGTGCATCCTTGGCTTCTCGCTTTGCCTCACTTGCCATTCCCAAAAACACATCTTACTCATTCTCCCTTTCTTCCTATTTCTTGTCTCACTCTTCTCTTCTCTACCAGCACTGTTGCTGTCTTGTCCCTTGTTGGCTTTCTGAAAAGGCCGCTTACTGACCTTTCTTCTGGTTCTTTATGTGGAACCTCTTGCATTAACCCTTCAAAGGCTTCTTGAAGAGGGATGGTCTCCCTTAGCATGACCTAAAGGCCTTTCCATGTCTGACCCCTCTCTACCCAGCCTCATCCCCTGCCACCCTCCCCTGCCTCCCTGCTTCAGAAATACAGGTACCTTTTCTAGTACTGTATGTGTTTTCTTGCTTTGGAATCTTTGCTGTATCCTCAGCTGTACTGCCTTTCCCTTGCCCTAATGACCTGGAAAATGCTTGTGTTTCATTCTACATTACTCTTAAATGCCCCCTCCTCTGGGAAATCTTTCTGTTTCTTTATCACTTTTGTGCAATGGTGATTATGTTCTCCATAATCATACTTCTCTGAATAACCCTTCAATATTGAACTAGGCACATGTAATTATTTGCATATAAGTCTATCTTAAAAGACAGACCTCTTCTTTCCAAGGTCAGCAACTATGTCCTCAGTGCTTCAATAAGATTTATGCAATTAATTAGGGAAATCAATCTATTGATGATAGTCATATTTAAAGACAAGTGTAATGTAGATATTCTTTTAGGAAATTGCAATTTTTTTTTTCTGGAATGTTCTCGGATGATTTGTGTGTATGTAAAGAATGTTTCCTGGCTATAGTAAGGATGCTGGCTCCCGTGTCATTCCATCCTACCCAAGTCATGAGGTGCCTGCTTCAGAGTCAGAGAAATGACTAAGCTTCCTAATTATAGTATGGTAAGAGGGGTACAGAGTCCAGAAATGAGACTCTGAAGGGCAGCCAACTAGAAAGGTGGTGGGGATTTGGAATGCAGATGTGTTCCCTCAGCAGGAAGCAAGTACAAACCGGAAGATGAAGCAAAGAGGGCACAGACAGGAGCAGAAAAGAAAAAGAAACAATGAAGAGATGGGAACGTAGGCCAACTGGAAAAGACAAGGGTTTGTGCAGTGGGTTTGCGTCATTGCAGCTGTAAGACAACAATAAGTTGAATTTTAAATTCTGACTGGTAAGTTTCCCACTTCCTTTTCATCTTCCTTTGTCCCTCTTGTGGGAGGAGACTACATTATGATGTCATCTTTTCCCTCCCCCTTTTGAATGGAGCTCCCAGTGTTAGGTTCAGGGCAAAAGTGAGCAAAAGGTACAGAGATTCCCATATGGGCCCCATCCCCACACATGCCTAGCCTCCCCTGCTATCAATGTCCCATGTGAGAATGGGACATTTGTCACATAGATGTGACATCAACACATCCCAATCACCCAAAGTAGTTTATCCCAGGTTCATTCCTGGTGTTGTGCTTTTTAAGGGTTTGGGCAATGTAATGATATATATCCAGTTTCACAGAATCGTACAGAATAGTTTCACTGCCCTACAAATCTCTGCTCCATCCATTCATCCCTGCCTTCTCCCTAACCCCTAGAAACCACTGATCTTTTTATAGTTTTCATAGTTTTACCTTTTCCAGAATGTCACGTTGCTGGAATCATACAGTGTGTAGTCTTTTCAGATTGGCTTCTTTCACTTACAAATGTGCAATTAAGGCTCCTCTGTGTCTTTTCATGGCCTGATAGCTCGGTTTTTTGTTGTTGTTGTTGTTTGTTTGTTTGTTTGTTTGTTTAGTGATAAATACAATTCCATTATCTGGATGTCCCACCCTTTATTTATCCATTCACTTACTGAAGGACCTCTAAGTTGGTTCCAAGTTTTGGCAATTATGAATAAAGCTGCTCTAAACAAGCATGTGCAGGTTTTTGTGTGGACATAAATTTTTGACTCATTTAAGTAAATGTTCCATTTTACAAGAAACTGCCTCATTGAGGCTGTACCAGAGTTGCTTGTGTTCTGGATTTTGGAGTGTAGTGGTATCTTATAGTTGCTTAATTTGCATTTTCCTGATGACATATGATGTGGAACATCTTTTCATATGCTATTTGCCATCTGTATACCTTCTTTGGTGAGGTGTCTTTTTTTTAATTTTGGCCTATATTTTAATTGGGTTGTTTGTTTTCTTATGGTTGAGTTTTAAGAGTTCTATGTGTATTTTGGATACCAGACCTTTATCCCATGTGTCTTTTGCAAATGTTTTCTCCCAGTCTGTGGCATTCCCTCTCATTCCCGTCACAGTGTCTTTTCCAGAGCAGAAGTTTAAAATTTTAATGAAGTCCAGTTCATCAATTATTTCTTTCGTGGATTGTGCTTTTGGTGTTGTATCTAAAAAGTCATTGTCGGGACGCCTGGGTGGCTCAGTGGGTTAAGCGGCTGCCTTCGGCTCAGGTCATGATCCCGGCGTCCTGGGATCGAGTCCCACATCGGGCTCCTTGCTTGGCAGGGAGCCTGCTTCTCCCTCTGCCTCTGCTGCCACTCTGTCTGCCTGTACTTGCTCTCGCTTCTCTCTCTATGACAAATGAATAAATAAAATCTTTAAAATAAATAAATAAATAAAAAATAAAAAGTCATTGTCACACTCAAGGTCATCTAGATTTTCTTCTCTATCTTCCAGGAGTTTCATAGTTTTGCCTTTTACATTTAGGTCTATGATCTATTTTGAGTCCCTTCCTCTCTCTCTCTCCTTTTGTTTTGTTTTCTTTCCTTTTCTTTTTTTTTCTTTCCTTCCTTCTTTCCTTTCTTTCATCCTTCTTTCCTTCCTTCCTTCCATGTGAATGTCCAGATCTTACTTTTGGTGTGACTATTGTATCATTTAAAAAATACGAATTTAGGGATGTATGTAGGTTCTTTATTGTTTCATCTTGCAATGTTCACTTTTACTGCTTATCAACACCAACCAATACCCACACTTGTCTCAAGCTACTGTAGAAATCTGCGGAGGTTTAGCATTTCACTGCCTTTCTTCCCCCTTCCCACCTACCACTTTTGACATATTAGATTAAATTTCAGCCCTGGGCCAATCTGTCAGAGAAACAGGAAATGTCTCTTACGATGACATATTTGCCAGAGGCTGAGGTTTGAAACTAGGTGTGTATTAGTTCTTGCACAGAAGCAATTTCTCCCCATCGAAGAGGCAGAATCACTGGATCGGCCCGGCATAAACCTTTTTTTTTTTGGATGGATCAGTCTCTCTGATCTGAAAGAAGTCTTCTAGTAACTCTGCTTAACAATTTGCAGAACTCTTGAGAAATGTAAGGAAATAAAGGAGACAACAATTTTATACTTTGGAAGGAAAATCAACTCTAAATACAGCACACTTTCATCCACATTGAAATTTTATGTGGATGTTTGTAGTATGGGTATCAACACCCTAAACAGGTTGTACATGACTGGAGACAGGGTGATAAGAGGTGGGGGAAAGCATGTTTCTCAGAGAGCCTCCTAACACGCTCCTGTTCTCACAGCTGTCTCTAACTAGAGGAGAGTCCTCAGCTCAATTTCTCTTAACATGGGAAGATAAGAAGTGGCTCAGAGTTGCTTTGACTCATCACCCAGAGCCCGTGGTGAGGGAAGGACACCCCCCTCTCTCTCCTTCATGCTCTCATGCCTTTGCTATTTTGCTGAAGGAAAAATCAATACTGAACACAGAGAACACATCTAGCAGGACTGGAGGGGCAGCATTTCCCTCGGGTCTGCCTAAAGAAGATATCTCTTGCAGGCCCTGGTCATGGAACATAATGGCTGCTGCCAGGCCGTAGATTTTCTTGGCAGAGGGAATTCCTTTCACAGTAGCGTCCATACTAGGTACCTCCCTTTTCAGATTTCCTACCCAGTGATCACCTTAGAGTTCTTTCCAAATCAGCTTGGAAATCCAGGTGGAAGCCCAGAGCAAAGGGAAGCATCCCATGTTTTAGAAGCCAACATTTCTTCCTGCCTTGAATCTAGGTCACTGACACCAGAGAAAACTTGTTCAAGGTGTGGTGGAAAGTTTAATATTTTGCCTTGAGGTTTTAAGGCACTTATTTTGGAACTAGGAAGCCACCTGAGCAAGAAAGCATGGTGAATCTTAGCAGGAGCTGTATCTGGCAATAACCACCAAGCACTGCCAGCTTCCCAGAGCAACTCTTTGCTGTGTTAATCAGTGATTCCCTTTACATTTAAAAAATATTTTTAAAAATTCTTTGGAGTTTCATATATTGATTTATGTCTAATCCCACATATATACATTAATTTCAAACTTAACCAGGAGAGGAAACTTCATGGTTTTGCCCAGTAATCAATGAAATGATCACCTTAAAGGATTTGTGAGTAAATATTTAAACATCATTCCCCTTGGGATTAATAATAATCACAATCATAATCATGCTAGTTATAGTAATAAAACAAAAGTCACCCCATGTTGAATATGTTCCATGTCTAGGCACAGTACTTAGTCATTTATGCATTTTTTCTTATTTCATTCTTACTGCTCTGATTAGGAGATGACATTCCTTGAAGGTGTCAGAGAATCAAACAAAAAGCCAGACAAAAAGGCCTTAATATTTACCATCTGCTTTCATTTTGCTTTACAACTACTTGCTTTATTAGAATGTGCTGTCCTATGTTTTAGAACATGGTGTAGGGTCTGCAGGTATGAAATTTGAGGATTGTTTGCCTATTTTGTTTTTTCAATTTTTATTTTGATTCCAGCGTAGTTAACTTATATTAGTTTCAGACGTTTGCCTATTTTAACATGACCCTTGTAGGTTTTCTTGTAAAGGTTGATATTAATGACAGCAATAATAAT
This sequence comes from Mustela erminea, assembly GCF_009829155.1. Classification (NCBI taxonomy): domain Eukaryota; kingdom Metazoa; phylum Chordata; class Mammalia; order Carnivora; family Mustelidae; genus Mustela; species Mustela erminea. The sequence continues at coordinate 68,113,251 of NC_045618.1, read as the reverse complement.
AATAATAATAATAATAATAATAATAATAATAGCAAAAGGAACCTTCTACTGGGCACCTAAAATTCACCAGGCACTGTTTTACCTGCCTGGTATATGTTAGCTCATTTCAACCCTTTGAAACGAGTATTACTGTGTCTATTTCTAGTTGGTGAGGCTGAGGTTCACAAGGGTGGAGAGCCCTGACTTGAAGTCCCTTGGCTGATAAGTGATGGAATCAACACTCAAAGCAGACCACCCTGATCCCCTAGTGCTGTGTTGCCTGGGCTATTTACAAAGAGCACATGCAGCATGCTATGAGCCCATCACGGAATACCTGCCACCAAGGTGTGGGGGAGAATGGTTAGAGCTGGGGGAGGGGAGCAGGGTGTGCCGTAGCAGCCACACTGACTAGACTCTGGTGCTGAAGTCTTTCTCTCCTGGATCAAGCCTCCAGCATCCGTCCAGTAGCAATGACCTCCATACCATGGTATTTAAAATGTGCAGAAGAAGCTCTACTGGCATGAAGGGAGAATTGAAATACATAAGATCAGTCAAAGCCCAACCCTGGACGACCTGTTCTGTACACTTAAGGAGCAGTTTACTTAGTTTCTGCTTTTTCTGGAAACTCTATCTCCATGCTGCTGACTCCTGTGACAACCTTGTTATAATGATGTCATCTTGACCTACTGGCCACACAGCTGGTTGGTCCAGGCTGGGCCCCCAAGCCCTGCTGGGTCAGTCATGGTTCCTCCCTCCTGGGAATGTGGAACTGGGACTTAAGAGTTTCCAGCCTCAGAGTGAGCTGTGGGTAGCCTGGAAAGCTGAACCTACAGCCAGAAAGACTAATGTGGATGGAAGGATTTGAAATCATGGAGAGGAAAAACTCAGAGAAGCAGTCATAAAGACATTCTAGTTTGGGTCTCTTCCTGAGGCCCCTCTTTGTCTTTGTTCTGGGACTCAGTGATATCATCTTTGAAAAATTAAATATAATATGGCAAATTTCCATTTTTGTTTAAATTAATCATGTGGACTTCTGTCATCAGCAGACAAAAGGGTCTTAACTCTAGAGTGTTTAAGGCCCAGTCCCAGGTTAGGCAATGGCCCCGAGTCTGTAGAGGAGGGGACACGGTAGCGAGGACAACTGTAATGAACAAGAAGCCGAAGGAAACGACAGCCTCCTGTGTTTCCATCAAGTCCTGAAAACTGAGGATTGAGGGCACTGGTGTTTACAGTCCAGTAATGGAACTCCCCATGGGTGAGGACAAGAAATCTCATGCACTGGTCCCTCCTTATTCTGGAGTAGAATGGAAAAGGGGTGATGATGGGCAGGAGACCCAGAGGAGCAGACAAACAGTAGTTGGTGCTGCTGGAGATCCTGCCCAGGGTTGGAACCATGGGGGACATGGTGGGCACCGGAAGTGAGACAGGGCAGCTGTGGTAGCCACGCCCTCTGGGAAGCCTGGAGGAAGGGGTTTAGAGGGATTTGGAGTTTCTGTGATCTGTGGAAGGGCCTGTGGAGGCCACGCTATGTTGTTACCATTGTTGAGATGCCACAGCACCCCTGGGGCCTAGGCCGCCTGAAACAACGGAGCTTACACAAGCTGAGAAGGGCAGAGGATGAGTCTGGCTCAAATGGAGGAAAACTAGCAAAGTCACCCTACCTGCCTCGTATTTGGCAAAGATGGTCTTTGAACATAAAGCATTGTCATTCTAGTCGCAGCTTCTCTCTACCTGAACTAGAGACATGAGACCAGGGGGAATGACTGCCCACACTGAATCACACAGACCGCTGTCCTTTCTAAATGCCCCCCACCCTCCTTCCTCATGGACTCACCACAGAAACTCGGATTCAGCCCCTGTGGCCACGTGATTCTCCCTTGCAGCATAAATTCTAACTCCATAATGGAAGTAAAGAAAAATCCAGGAACTGAATTGGTTGGAATGGTTACAAGATCTCACTCTGTTTTGCTACATCGGTTTTCTTCAATTAAAAAAAGAAAGAAAGAAAAGTATTAACTTTGAAGGAGAAGTGCCCAAGAAATTCTGTGCTTTACTGACAGAAGGGAAATCTAACTTCTTAGGTATTTTTCTAAGAATTCTTAGATGCTTCTTACCCTTTTCTTCCTCGGAGGCTCCTTGAGTCTTTCTGATAAAACAAACAAACAAACAAACAAAAACAAAAAGTCCTGTGATCCGTGAGCAGAATAGCTCCCACCTTTGTGGATCCTGGTCATCTCGGTGATATGCTTTTGGTTGTGTTCCTGAGAAACTAGCCGTTTCTAAGTCACTGCACACATTTTATACCTGAATAAAAGAGAAATATGCATAGATGCCATTGTGCTTGATCGAATCCTTATGCATGACGATCGGAAAGTGCTTCTATGAAGCATTGCGAACAATTAATGATTTGCTCATCTCTGACTTAGAGCGATGTGTGGTGTATTACCTGAGGCTGATAAAAGGCATCGTGTAAGTGCAAAATGTTATTAGTTTTTAGGGAAGGGATGATAAGATTTGAAGCATAACTTAGCCCTGCTGAAATACTCCTTCTCGGGTAAGCCGCTTGCAGTTCAAATTGCAGTAGCAAAGAGGCTTTTGGTCCCCACTCACATTAATCTTTTAAGTAGAAACGAAGCCTAGAAACTCATGCCTCTCCAAATGGAGAGGGTGCCTGGACTGTGTACTGTAGGCATCTTAGGAATCAGAGTGGGCACTGACTCTAGAGATGTACCTACCAGCCCCTCTGAGTGGCCTTCAGCCAAGGGCTGAGGGGGTGTGGTGTGGAGGGTGGTGTGGGGCTGGGCAGAACGCTTTGTCTGGCTCCAGGAGGCCCCTCCTCAGGAAAGGATGAGACATGCATCTCTGACTGATGGGCTGTTAGAGGTTTAAAATGTTTGCCTTGGGTGACCTTAGGGAAAAACACCATCCTCTCTGGCTTAATGTGAATTAAATTTTTCGATTACTCTAGAGGAAGGAAAGGCAGCGGCTCCAAGCGTGCTTATTTGTGGAAAGTAAAATGAAATTAAACACTCCAGCAGAAGGAATCTTAGCAGCTCGCTGATCCCAGGGCATCGCCCCTTGCCACTCAACAGCAGCAAAAATTTGATTTGAGGGTAATGGATATTTCAAATGGAGTGTCCTGGATCCATCTAAAAAATGTTTTTATTCTGAGAGACTAACTATACTAATTTATATATCCTGGGAAAGAAAGGAAGCATTTTAATATTTTTTCTTCCTTCAAGGAGAGTGCTATGGATCTCAGGACTGAGGGAAGGAGGATTTAGTATAGTGTGGTCCCATTGGCTGACGTTTTTGGTTTGTCATATACATGCAGGGATGCTGCATATACTTCTTGGTCATGGGATGCTCCGATAAAAAAAAAAAAGGGGGGTTTCTGGGAATGGAAGAAAGTCTCATTGTTTTCATAAAAGTCATAACCTGGGTGGCCCTTTCCTTCTCTTTGAAAAAGGACGAGAAAAAGTGTGTGTGTGTGTGTGTGTGTGTGTGTGTGTGTGTGTGTGCACATTCAGTAGAGTGTGGGCAAGCAATCTCGATTATTTATCAGAGGGCCCATGATGTATTGTGTGCATGTGGGTATATTTAAAGTCTGGAACTGGGGCGCCTGGGTGGCTCAGTGGGTTAAAGCCTCTGCCTTCAGCTCAGGTCATGATCTCAGGGTCCTGGGATGGAGGCCGCATCGCATCAGGCTCTCTGCTCAGCAGGGAGCCTGCTTCCTCCCCCACCCCCCGCCCTCTGCCTTCTTGGGATCTCTCTCTCTCTCTGTCAAATAAATAAATAAAATCTTAAAAAAAAAAAAAAAAAGTCTGGAACTGAGAGTCATACAGTTATCGTATCATCACCCTTGGGGGATCCTGTGAATTCACCCAATCTTCGTGAGTCCGGAGTGGTTTGGATTAGTGACTCTCAGCTAAAGCAAGAGATTATTGAGTGTGGAGCCTGACTTCAGCACATCCGGATATTCCTCATTGTCTTCATTTGGAGGTTTCATGAAGAAGCAGACTAGCAAAGGGTGAGGGGAGGCAAGAAAAATGAAAAAAAATAAAAAAACCATTCCATAATACCTTGCTTTTTTTGAAGTGTGCTGATGATTGAAGCAAAAGTTTCCATTTCTGGTGAAGGCTTGAGTGGGCCGAAGCGAGCTGTTCATGTGGGCAAACTTGATTTTTTAGTCTCTAAGCAAGACTCTTTAAAAAGAAGGGGTGTAAAACAACCCTCCGGCCCACACGCCACATATACGCTGCCACGGTCTTGTGTCTCCTTGACTGCCTCCCAGGCCGATGGACCCTACCCCTAACAATGGGTACAGTTGCCCCCCAGAAATAAAACTCAGAATGTGGTCATGCTCCTGACATGCCTGTAAGATTAGAAGTGGGTCCTGGGGAGGAAGAAAGAATGAAACAAGGAAGAGGAGGAAAAGGAAAGAAAGGAGAGGAAAGGACAAAAAAGGAGAGAATGAGAGGAGGAAGGGGACCGTGATGTCGTATCTGGGATATACGCTAAACTTAGTCATTGTTTATCGGAAATTCAGGTTTCCCTGAGTATCTTGTATTTTATGTGGCGATCCCAACTATGTTCCCTGCAAAAGGCCAATTCAGCATTTTCCACATATCAACTCATTTAAGCTCTACCAAACTCCTGCCATTTGTTTCCAGACCAGGAAACTGAGACTCTAAGCAGTAAAAAGACTGCCCCATGTTCACCTGGTTGGTGAAGGATGGTGCCTATCTAAGATCACAGGCAGTACCTTGTTTCCTGGAGCCCCAGAAAAAGGAAAAAAAAAAAAACCCCAAAACAAAAAACCAAGCAAGTCCACCCAGGGATGTAACAGAAAAACAAAAAACCAAGCAAGTCCACCCAGGGATGTAACAGAAACTTGAAACATGTAACAGAAGCCTTAGCTAAAGGGAAGGCAATTAGCAAGATCCATGGTCTCTGAAGATTGTCAACAACTACATCACTGATGGCGAGTAACTTCCTTTGGGGAGCCGTGTTTAACTTGTAATCCCAGATCTTTGACCGAGGAGACTCCCTCTCTATCTCCTGTTGGTGGAGTAAATTAAAAAATCTTCCTATATTCTGAGGAGGGAAATGAAACCTTTGTGGTAAATCTCATAAAAATGTGCCCTGGAGATGAAAAATTGCATTTAAACCTCAGCCGTCTATATTAATTATGAGGAAGGACAGTGCGAATAGGGAAAATATGAATCATGAAATATTTCTAGGTGCCGCGTGCTGGGAGAGATGCTGACAAGCCTGACCGTAGGTGAGGTCAAACGGCTGGGCTGCCACTGATGGGCGGCGGGCGGGTGGTGGTGGGGAGCGGCATGCTGAGCATGGGCGACCAGGCCCCTGAGCACAGTTTGTGAGGAAGGAAGGACTAGCCGTGGTGAGAAGGTGAGCAGTGGTGAGACAGCTAAGGGGAAATACAACAGCTCCTGAGTTACATGAAATGCTATCAGTTCTAATTTCTAGTGCCTGGAATTCTGTTCCTGTGAAGGATAGACCCAGCGTGTGATAAGTAAAGTTTTACAGAGGTAGGTTTCTAATCCACACAAAAGATCATCTTGTAGAAACCAGAGTGGTGTAATGGTGGGATAGGTGATCCCTGGGAATAGTTCCATTGTCTTTTCCTGCAAGCCTTCAAGCGATGTCTGGACGTTAGGCCATCGGGGATGTTACAGGAAAGATTTCTGAATTGAGCGAACAGCTTGGTCAGGTACACGTGTATCTGTATACACACTTACACAAATATGTATGTATTGAAGAAATTATACTCTGATTACAAATAAAACTTGAAAAAGTAAACTATCTCTCAAGTCCATGGCTTTGGGTCCATCCTGACTGCCGCCTTCTTTCTGGGCCCTTCCTCTCTGCCCTGCATTACTCCCCAAACCTCATTGTCCCTCGTGCTTCTGACCTCTTCTCTCCATCATCAATTTTCCACTGAACGTCAAGTGTGTTCTTTCCCAACGTCAAGCATATTCATCATATTCCCTCGCTGAAAACCCTTCAGAGCCTCCCATCATCTCTAGGGAAGAAAAATGAGGTGCCTTGGCCTGGCCAACAAGGCTGGGGCAGCTGTGGCTCCTGCCTTTCCCGCTTTATTCCCTGCCGCTTGAGTTCCTGCGAGGGCCACGGTGCTTTATGTCCCCTTCCCTCGTGTGCACTCTCTCTCCTTGAGAAGGCCTCTCTGCCCCTCTGACCCCGCTCAGATTTCACCTTCTGTGGGACCCCTTTGTCAGTCATTCTGGCTACTGTGCAGCCTTCTCTTGCTGTGTGCTTACTTCTACTATCTGCCTGTGTCCACCATTTTATTTATTTATTTATTTAAGAAGTGTGGTATTTCGCCAAGTATTACTTTTTTTTTTTTTTTTTTTAATTTATTTGACAGACAGAGATCCCAAGTAGGCAGAGAGGCAGGCAGAGAGTGGGGAGGAAGCAGGCTCTCCGCGGACCAGAGAGCCTGATTCGGGGCTCGATCCCAGGACCCTGGGATCATGACCTGAGCGGAAGGCAGAGGCTTTAACCCACTGAGCCACCCAGGCACCGCATCTACCACCATTTTAAGCCTCACAAAGGCAGGGCCGGGCATTAGGTGTCTATCCAACCACACAGAAAACACAGGGCCCAATAGAAGAGAGGTGCTCATAAATACAGAGAATATCATCCAAGAGAAACCTTTGGGAGGCTATAAAATGCATGCCTTCCCTAACACTTGTGAGGCCCGGAGCAACAGTATAAATGGAGGCCCATATACCATACGTCTAAATATTTAAAAACGATAAATCAAGCTAACAAACTGTTCTGTTAAGTACGTTCTAGCTTCCTACCTTGATAAATGAGCCCATGTCATAGCAATGCTAGATATGTATACAGCTCTATGTTTTTAATGACTGAAAATCGGCAGAATACCAAAGACGGCTGAATTTAATTATTAATGCACACGTCTGAGAACTCTCTTGATGCGCTGGTGACATTTGCATGAGAATAAAATGAAGACATACATAATTCATAAATTACCATATATTTATCCCATTAAATTTATTCTCTTCAGTTAACTTGAGCAAAAATCCCTAATTATGTGATTTTTCACATAATTTGAGTTCTATTCATAGTGATCATCTAAAGAATTAAAAATGTAGTTGTATTCAAGATGTATTTTAAATATACTTAAATATATTTTCACAAGGAGATAAATCAACATCGAAGTTGAAATATAAAATTAAAATTATTTTTTATGTATATTTTCAAAATGCTTTAATAAAATCCAAAGTAAAACTAACATTTTTTATTTTAATTTTCAAATAGTTAGCTAAATCTTGTTAGAGGTTTCTTAAAGTAAATTTGCATTTTGTAGCATTCAGTATCCCTCTAGGTGCTAATGTAAAACCTTGGTATCATAATTCAAGCATTTTATATATATACATATATATATATGCAATATGCATTATTTAATATTGCAAAACATTCCTCTGTTGCCATGTGCAACTGTTGTGAATACCTTGGTAATTCACAAGCCCATGTGGAACTACAAACTGGAATGTAGAGAGAAGCAGGAAAAAGCCCTCTCAGTGCTACTGGGAAATAGTACTTCATTATGCACAATTCCACTGTTCGCGCTTAGAGAAAGGATTTGACAAGTTAATTAGTCTTTTCTCTTAGCTAAGCACAAATCCTCTACACGCCTAGAAGCCGTGTCTGCCTCCAAGTGTTGGACAAGTGGCAAAACCCACAAACCTTCACGGCATTCATGTACACTGGCTTTTTGTTTTATGTTTTTTTTTTTTTTATATTGGGATAATTAACATAGCCCCCACATTTTAAGTGTACAATGTAATGATTAGATATCTGTATAGATTGCAGAATGGGGACCTTGGGCCAGAGATGGAAAGTGGTGTTTATCTGGGATGTGAACGGTATTGGTTACCAGAGCGGATGTTTCAAGTTCCAGGTCAGGCTGGGTCAGGGCTAAGTGCCAGACCTTGAGTGACAAGGGTACCCATGAGCTCCTTAACATATTGATTTTTTGGTTTGCATTTTCTCTAATTCTATTTCTAATTCTCTAATTTCTTCTAAAGTAGAAGGTACAAGGCACTGGCCCATTTTAATTTTTTATTTTAATTCTAATATTCTAATTCTCTAATTTCTTCTAAAGTAGAAGGTACAAGGCACTGGCCCATTTTGCCCCAGCCTAAGGGGTATCCTGATCAGACCTGTTGTTTATGTGGGTATATTTAAAATAGCCTGGTCTCTTTCATATTGAAAGTATTATTGCAATCCTGTTTGTGACTTCAAGATCTTAGCCCAAAGACCTAATGGCCTGGTAGTAAGAACACAGAAGTGGGGATAAGAAGACCTGCCTTTGAATTCTAGCTCTGGCACTCATTCGCTGTATGAACTTATGCAAATCCGAGTCTCTGTTTTCTCATCAGAAAAAAAGGGAGGTAGAAATGAGGGTAATTGTTAGGATTAAACAAGGTAAGGTAAATGGAAGGTTTTTGTGATTAAGAAGTATTTCCCAAATGAAACAATTCATTTGGCATAACCTTGTACCCATTTTCTAGGGCTGTCATAACACAGCCTGGGTAGCTTCAGCAACAGAAACAACAGAAACTTCCTCACTCTCTGTGGGCCGGAAGTCCAAGATCAAGGTGTCAGCAGGGGTAGCTTCCTCTGCAGCCTCTCCCCCTGGCTTGTGGGTGGCTGGCTTTGTGTAGTGTGTGGTCTTTCCTGTGTGTGTGCCTGTGTCCCCATCTCCTCTTCTTGTAAGGACACCGATGATACAGGCTTAGGGCCTACCCTGATGGCCTTCATGATCTCAGCATCTGAGGTAAGATTTTTTTTTTTAATTTATTTTTTTATTTTCAGCATAACAGTATTCATTATTTTTGCACCACACCCAGTGCTCCATGCAATCCGTGCCCTCTATAATACCCACCACCTGGTACCCCGACCTCCCACCCCCCGCCCCTTCAAAACCCTCAGGTTGTTTTTCAGAGTCCATAGTCTCTCATGGTTCATCTCCCCTTCCAATTTCCCCCAACTCCCTTCTCCTCTCTATCTCCCCATGTCCTCCATGCTATTTGTTATGCTCCACAAATAAGTGAAACCATATGATAATTGACTCTCTCTGCTTGACTTATTTCACTCAGCATAATCTCTTCCAGTCCCGTCCATGTTGCTACAAAAGTTGGGTATTTGTCCTTTCTGATGGAGGCATAATACTCCATAGTGTATATGGACCACATCTTCCTTATCCATTCGTCCGTTGAAGGGCATCTTGGTTCTTTCCACAGTTTGGCGACCGTGACCATTGCTGCTATAAACATTGGGGTACAGATGGCCCTTCTTTTCACTACATCTGTATCTTTAGGGTAAATACCCAGTAGTGCAATGGCAGGGTCATAGGGAAGCTCTATTTTTAATTTCTTGAGGAATCTCCACACTGTTCTCCAAAGAGGCTGCACCAACTTGCATTCCCGCCAATAGTGTAAGAGGGTTCCCCTTTCTCCACATCCCCCCAACACATGTTGTTTCCTGTCTTGCTAATTCTGGCCATTCTAACTGGTAGTCAATGTAGTTTTAATTTGAATCTCCCTGAAGGCTAGTGATGATGAACATTTTTTCATGTGTCTGATAGCCATTTGTATGTCTTCATTGGAGAAGTGTCTGTCCATATCTTCTGCCCATTTTTTGATATGATTGTCTGGTTTGTGTGTGTTGAGTTTGAGGAGTTCATTATAGATCCTGGATATCAACCTTTTGTCTGTACTGTCATTTGCAAATATCTTCTCCCATTCCGTGGGTTGCCTCTTTGTTTTCTTGACTCTTTCTTTTGCTGTGCAGAAGCTTTTGATTTTAACACCTCTGAGTTTCAGCTTCCTCATCTGTAAAGTGGGATTGATATCTGCTAGAGTTTCAGTGATGATGAGCTGAAATATGTGTAAAGCTCTTGGCAGAGTTCCTGGCATGTGTATTAAGTGCTCAATAAACAGGAGTTATTATGACCTCCCAAGCTCCTCTTGGCACTAAATCCCAAAAGACTTTGTGCTGCTCTTTACAGTTTTGGCATATGAGAGCCATTCGGGGGATGGTGCATGAAAACAGACGTGTAAAGAACAGGTAGGCTTGAATATGCAGATATGAAGGAGAAGGATACTTGGGGTAGAGAGAATGAAATCAGTAAAGGCACAGAAATAGGAATATGGAAGGACCTCTATAGTGACCAGCAATGAGATCAGTTTGAAGGCCTTTTAGGAGCCATGAAAGGGACTGGACCAGATAAGGCTGGAAAGAGGGAGGCTGGGGGCAGCCTTGCTAGACTTGCATCCCCCCATGGGAGCCATAACCTTGGACCCATGCTTAGGGTTGAAAGTGCAGTGGTTGCTGTTGACTCAGGTGTGTGGGCTGGGATGCCAGGTAGTGGAGGAAGTGGTGGGCATGCTGCAAAGCTTGGCCCATAGCTCTGTAGAGAATTTTCTGCTGCTCTGTGAGCCTGATACCTTGTCAGAGGCAGGACCCAAGCATCTGTCTGCAGGACATTAGTGAAGAGTCTTCACAGACTGTCTTGAAGGAGCCATGGGCATGAAAAGCAGAAGCGGAAGGAGGAACATACGGTAGGGCCTGGTATCTCACTATCCTCAAAGAGCATGAGGATGGGGCCTGGGTGAACTTACCTGCATGGCTTCATTTCTCTCTGTCTCTTCAAGTTTTACAATCTTCATTCTATTTTTTTTTTTTAAATAGAAGTTCTAGGATTTTTGTTTTAATTTTAAAAATTTTTAATCGAAATTTGGATGATAACCAGATTATATTAGTTTCAGGCGTACTTTCTCTTTGTCGTAGGATTTTGTGACCTTTTCTACCTCAAACTAAGATTCAGAGCAGCTACCTTACCCATCCAAAACCTCAGAAAGTCACCAGGACCCCTGGGAACTCATTCATTTGCTCTCCAGGCCTGTGATTTTTTTCAAAAGACAAATTGACCTCTGTTCTATTACAAAGAATTAGTAAGCACTAATTTATAGTCACTTTACTTCCCATCAAATGACTATTAGAAGTAATAAAAGGCTGGACACAGGCCATCCACAACTCCTAAATTGGAAATATCTGTGACCAATTGTCCTCACACTTTTAAATTCCATTCAGCAGTTGGTAACCATTCCCTGGCATCATGTTAGACGCACCCTAATTTTTCTGTGTTTCTTGAGCTTTGGAAAAAGAAATACTGTGCATGTAGTTTTCCAACTGAAAAGGTGCTGAATTCAGCACATGGCCAGAGCACATGCAAATAGGGCTGAACTGTGGGACATTTTCCAATACAGCCTTTCAGACTCTACTGCCCCCCACCCCCACCCCACTGTGGAGGTTCATTTCTTACGGCACAGTGTGTCCTCTGAAAAGTCACGTAGCTGTTGGCAGCGAGAGGTGCTCTCCCAGCAGTGAGGGCTCCTGCCTCACTCCTACAAGCTGGCTCACCTCTCTCTAAGAGTCCTTGGACCTTAAGGACAAGGACAAGAAAGCAGTAGTAAGGGAGAACGTGCTAGAGGAAAATCACATTCAGCAGGCCTACAGGCAGTGACTCCAGCTGACAATATCACAGGCAACACCTCGCTTCAACCCTTAAAATACCTCCTTGGCTCGAGAAAGATAGATAACATTTGCCTGTTTTGCTCACTATTTTTGTTTTCACTTGTTTCTCACACTTGTAGAGACTCATATTCAGGCAAACATCTGGCTGCTTCTGCATCAGGGAGGCCATTCAGGAGGACAGTTAGGTTTTAGAAAAGTTTTTTAAGGAGGTGAGGAAGGTCATGCAGAAGGCACACAACGTGGGAGTAGGTTGGCTTGAGGACTAAAGAAAGGGATTGGAAAAAATTAAAGAAAAACAATGTGCATAAGTGAGAAAGGGAACAGAGCCACAAAAGAGAGGTAGGTCTAGTCACACATTCTCCAGATTTGGTCAATGACAGTTGGGAGGCTAAGTTGAAGCCACGGGTGCCTTCACTGGCACTGTTCAGCAGGAAGCTTGACGGAATCCTGGTTGTAGAAACATGGGCAAATCATGTAGTATCCTTGAACACTAATCATCTCAAGCATAAACATTTACTGACATTACCCATCTATCACATATTGGTATCATAGGTCACTATACCCAGGAAATGAACACGTGAGCCTTGGCACTGCCCCAGCCACCTTGGGAACCCTGAGGAGTCTGGACAAGTCAAAAGCATGGCTCCTGACTGGATTTGCCAACACTGTTGCTGAACAAACTCAGACAAAGTCACCATAAGCAAAGCCAATAACTCCGGAGACAGTAGGGGAGGGGTTGGAAAAGAGAAAGGGAGAAATTTATTTTGGGTGTCCATAGCCAGGGGAGGTGGCAGGTTCAAGGCTTGATCACCTCTCTGCCAAGAGGAAGGACACCTAGACTTTTACAGGAAAGGCTCAGGAGCAAGAGCAGGCAGAGAGCGTGTCATCATGAGTGAGTGTTGGTAGGTGTTCGTTCAGCCCCCTGTCAAGGGGAAGGTGGCATGTGGGGTATGGTCTTCTAGGTTATCCGTGCTTTCCTGGTCTGGTGTCTTGGGATATTCCAAGTCATTGCAAAATACCTTCAGCAATGCCTCCAGAAAGTGCAAGGAGAAATAAGCACAATGGGTTTTAGAGCATGAGTTAAGAGGTCTTGTCTATTTCTGGTTTTAACTGTTGGAGTCTTCAGTTGAGCAAGAGGGCTCACTGACAGTAATAATAATACCCAACAATAATGGCATAGTGACCAAATAAGATCATGCACGTGAAAGCATTTCGTAAGCTGTAAGTATGACCTAATGTAAGATATTATTGCAAACCACCTGACTCTCATTATTTACATGAACCGGGCCAGAGTCTGGTCAGCAATTACAGTGTGACTTCAAGGAGGACACTTTTATTACTTCCTATTTCATAGTAATTTGGACTATGTCAACAGGCCCGCTCAGTGAAAGACCTTGGAGTATTCTGCTGTGGTGTGGTTGTAGATATTGGTGGGCTTAGTTTAAAAAAAAAATGCAAATCTTCATGCTTTATAAGTTCTTATGATGCTTCCTAAACTAGCCCATTGTCTGTGTGGAGCAGAGATATGAACATTCTGGTTACAGCTCAGTAAACCCCAGTTTGCCATCTGACCAATTCTTTCTTCCAAGAAAACTGGTCATTCTCAGTCATTCTACTTAGAGGATAGAGGTCATTTGGGTGGAAATGCACTTTTGTACTCTGTGGTTTCTTTTTAAAAAAAATTTTTTTTTTATTATGTAAACTGAACCGCTAATATGGGGCTTGAACTCAAGATCCTGAGATCAAGAGTCGCATGCTCTACTGACTGAGCCAGCCAGGCGCCCCTGTATTCTGTGGTTTCTGAGAAGACAGATGGGTCTTCTCAGAGTGCAGTGTGAAGGGCTTGGGAATTATAAAGTGACAAAGTCAGGTGCTGTGGGTGCACTACTGTTGTTCACGGAGGCAGTCTGTGGTAATGGAAACAAATCAAATCTTGAGCCAGAAGAGCTGAGTTCAAGTCCTGATTCTAATATTATCTATTTGTATGACCTTGGGCAAATCAGTTAACTTGCCAGTGCCCTACTCATGTTATCTGGAAAAAGGTAGGAAATGTGGTAAATACAAATTTCACCAAAGCATGGCATGTGGGTAGGACAAAAAAACGTGAGAGCTGTGAGTGCTAATGTATTTGAATATAAGCGTGTGAGCCATCTATTTTCCCTTCCCGTTGCCCACGCTCTGTCCTGCTGGGAAAGCCTGCATGGTCTTTCCACACGGTCTGCACAAAGGTTTTATGTGTCTGAACCTCACTGAGTTCTGATTGTTGATTTAATAGTCATAACCTTTAAAATCCACAAGGGCTTTTTAGACCAAGTGGCGGGGAAGAGGCAAGGAGTGTAATATCTCCGGATGGAGCCCGAGGTCTGGGCTGTACTTCCAATGAAGGTGATCTCTGGTTAATCTTTGGGTTTGAATACCTCCGTAGTGCACTTTCCATCATGTTTATGATGAGAAAGATGTCATCTGTGTAGCATCTGCAGAGCCTTGGTTGAGAAGTGAGTTGCCTTAAAACATTTCATTTCAGATTACTCATAAAGATTGCAGTGGCACTGTTCGTTCATTTCACCTGGTAGCCAATTGTCGTCACAAACACAAGAGCGTAAGTGTCATCTTTTGGGCCTATATACTGTGGTTTAAAAGTCCCTTGAACCTGAACCAAAACACTTGTTTTCTTTAAAGTGTGAGTTTTTCTATGGCTTGGCTTAAAGTCCTTTTAAATCTGTTTGAAATGCGGCTTATGTGAGCTGGTCAAAGATATTCTTCCCTTCCCTCTGCTTCATTAGGACACGTCGTGGTTCATCAGTTCAAGTACATAAGGCAGGCGCAGACTTGATTTGACTGACAACTTACAGGAACTCCTGGCTCAGCATTTTAAGTGAGATAGAGTTGGCATTTAGTATGATGTCTTGCTATCTGGAAAACTCTCTCCTTATAGGACCAGGAGTTTTCATTCATCTGAGGAATGCTGACATCTTTGAATACTTAGGATGCATTGCTAACACGTTTTCTCCTATTTGGCTAGTGCCAACTGGCAAGCATTTTTCAGCTGGTGGGACACCACTGACATTTTTGCTTTGCAGGGGAATAGGTACTACCTCTGGGACACATGGATATTATTTCCCTTTATACCAAAAAAATTTATGAAATTCTAACAAATACATATATGTGGACTTAATTTAGTAATATTAATAAGATGAGCACGATTGTCTTCTGTTGGGAAGCAGAGTGTTGTGGAAGGAGCCCTGGTTCTGAAATCAGAAGATTTGGGTTTGAATCCTGGATATCCTAGTAATTAGCCAGATGCCCTTGGATAAGACATTTAGCCTTCACAAGTCTTAATCTCGTGCTTTGTGAAGTGGGGGATAGTAAGCATGATTGAGACATTAAATGAGCTAATGGGTATGACTGTGGGGTGATACATAAGTGGAAAGAAAGATGATCATCATGAGTCTTTACCCTAAGGGCGGGGGAAGAATCTTTACCCTTCAGGCTGCTAGGAGTTGGAAGGTACATTTTGTTTTGAGGGGTTTGGCCAATAGATTTCATAAGATCTTTGTTCTTATGATTTCAGTAGATAGTGCAAAATCTCAGGGCTTAATGTCAGCCTTTCCAGTGGTGCCATTGTTTGATGAGGAGGACGAGGAAGAAAAGGTCCTTGAAGGAATTTTCACTCAGTTGGATGATGCCTTTCTAAAATCCTTCCAATCCTAAAATCCTATTATGATAATATTCTAGCACTAACCATTATGATTAGTCTAAGGGCCTTATGAAGTTTAGACATTGACTTATCCATTCACATCACAGAGAGAGGGACCACAGCTAGGGGACAGGTGACACCATGTCCAGAACTTGACAAACAACAGTTGCTTTGTTGTTTCAGTTTGCTGAGTATCATTCTAGCTTCTCCTTAGTTCTTTTGTGTCAATCCAGTTTAACTGATACTAAGATAAGTAGGGACTTAAGTGCTGTGTAAGGTACCAAAATTAAAGAACTCATCTGAAGTTAACAATCCTGTGAATCCCTTATTCTGTTGTGCTTCCTCTCTGATATCCCTGTTACTTATTTCCACATCTGCATCTGCATCTATACCTATACTGGAAGGGGACTGTGTCTATGAGGGCCTTAAAGAAAGAGTCCCCACTGCTTCTAGCATCTGACTCATCTTGAAGAAGTTCTGGCTGCCTAAAACTTGGGCCAGGGGAAGACTGAGATCTGTTGTTGGTATATCCAGGACAAACAATGAAGTTTGCTGGGTACATTTGGCTGACGGATAGATTGGTGGAAAGCATAACAGTTCCGGCATCGGGGATCACTCTTGTGTGAAAATCTACTTAGTTGTAAGCTCTAGTCGTGAGGTGGCCAGGCTGGTGCCACCTTTCCTTCTTCATCACATGGCCTCTGATATCATCTTAAAAGGAGAGGTTGGACTTGCCTCCTGATGAGCTATGGTAATGGCTGCTATTGCCATGGGTCCATGGATTCTTTTAGTCTGCTCACATTCAATCATTCCCTTAGTCATTCATTCCACATATGAAGTGGACTGAATGAAGCCACATATCTTGGCTTTCATGGAGTTTTCAATTTATTGTGAAAGAAATACATGGATGAAAGTTATCCCTGAGATGGGCATATATGTCCGTGACAAGTGCTGGGAAGGAGCGATTTAGGCCTAGAGGGAGAGATCGGGGAAGAGCTGAAGGAGGAGAGGAGGATGACCGGGAAGGTGGGCCCCGGAGAGCTTCTGAAGCGGAGGACATATTGCGCACCAAGGATGCCAAGGCTGGTGGTCTGAAAGAAGGCGGCGTCTGAAGGTCTGAGGAAAAGTGAAGGTGGGATGAGACTGGGGAGAGAGAGGTGATTAGGGTCAGGGTTTTAGACTTTAAACTTACAGGCAATGAGAAGACAAAAGGGCTTTAAGCATGGGACTCTTTCTGCACATCATGGAAGGACTGAGGTGGGGGGAACTAACAGGTGAAGGGACCCCAGGTAGGTTATATGCTTAGTCTGGGAGAGAAAGCATAGCAGCTGTGGACCAGGTGCTGGCCCTGGAGGGCCAGGGATGGGGATACTGAGAGACATCCAGGAGGCAAGGCCTTGGAGACGGTTTGCTTGTGAGGGGAGGGAGAGAGAGAAGGTAACAGAGGGATGCTCAGGTGGGCCAGGAAGGCCAGAAATGAAAGCGAGAGTCAGGATGGGAGGAAGCAGAGAGGGTAGGCAGCAGGGAAAAAGCTGCAGAAAAGTTTTTTTCCTTCTGCTTATGAACGCTGCTCTAAGCCTGGTTTGTCCCATTCCGTTTTTCCTGCAGGCAATTTTGCCTTAGAGCTTAACTGTGAGGGGTCATTCAACCCTTGGGTTCAGTTTTTGGTTTATTTTTCAGGCCTACAGGAACAGGACCATGTCCGTGCACAGGGGCACGGAGAAGGAGATGTTAAGAGTTGGGGTGCCTGGGTGGCTCAGTGGGTTAAAGCCTCTGCTTTTGGCTCAGGTCATGATCCCAGGGTCCTGGGATCGAGCCCCGCATCGAGTTCTCTGCTCAGCAGCCTGCTTCCCACCCACCTCTGCCTGCCTCTCTGCATACTTGTGATCAATAAATAAAATCTTGGGGGGGGGTGGGGAAAGGAGTAGCTCCTGCAGCTCTGAGTTTCCACTCCTCTTCTGGAATGTGGCTTTTCCAGCCTTATACAATCTTCCCTCATGCCCTATTTCTCCTCACTAACTTGCACCCGTGACTGTGACCGAGCAAGTTTAGTTAGCCTGGGGTTGCTGAAACCCTTCTAGTTTTTGTTTTCAGCTCAGTACCCATTCTCCCCTCAGGCCATTGGTTGGCTTGTTCTTGGCTGAATGGTCTGGGTGACCCCAGAGGTGCTTTCAGGGATCCTGAGCATGGGAGCCAGAGCGACCCCAGGCAGCTCCCTTTGCTTCTCATCCAAAAGAGTCCTAACAGAATCCCTGCTCAGCCCAGCCCACGGGAGCTTCAGATTGTTATTCAGTGCCAAGTGGCCTACAACGACAGTGCATATTACTTTTATTGTATTAAAGCGAGGTTGGCATTAGAGAGATGATGAGATCTTGACACTTGGGAGGGATTTGGTGTGAAGAGGGGAATTTTAAAAATGTTTTTTACATAAACATCCCTGTCCCTAATGCATATGTCCATTTCTGCATCCAATTAGTGACCGGATACTAATTTCCTCAGCCGTTACCCATGTGCCAGGAATAGTGCTAAAGAGGAGGAAGTGGGGAAATGTGAGTGATGGCTGTTTCCAGCCCTGGCAGTGTGCTTCGCAGACTTTTCCTTGCAGTACTCCTATGGTCGGGGGTCCTGAGTGCCGACTGAAGGCGGAGCTGAGTCTTGGCTTGGGATGCTGCTGCTGATTGTGGCAGCATAATTTGCCATCATGTCCCTTAATACTTGTTTGAAGGCTTCCAACTCAGTTTAAAAACATTTTTTTAATAGATTTTATTTATTTGACACAGAGAGAGATCACAAGTAGGCAGAGCAGCAGTCCGAGAGAGAGAGGGGGTGGGGAAGCAAGCTCCCCGCTGAGCAGAGAGCCCAGATGCGGGGCTCCATTTCAGGACCCTGAGATCATGACCTGAGCCGAAGGCAGAGGCTTACCCCACTGAGCCACCCAGGCACCCCATCAGTTTAAATTTCATGTACCTCTTGCCCTTGGCTCTATCATGTATCCGTGTTTGTTTAAATATTCAGAATGTCCCCCCACCCTCAAAATAAAATCGTTCCTCCTATAAGGACATCTTGCTTCTCTGGACCCCCTTGGCATACATCTGCACATCCCCCAGGCCAGAGTATCACAAGACAGACGAGGAGGAGAACTCAGAGTCTGGTGGGAGGGACAACCCGCCGTACCCGACAACAACGCCATGGAAAAGACAGGCAAAATGGGGTCTTGAAGAAAGAACTATGGATTCTGGGGGGGAAGCATTTTGGGAAATAAGGATTGCCTATGTAAGTATGTGGTGTATGTGGAGATCTGAAGTAAAAGGACTTGTGTCAGGAATAATTTGCAAGAGCACAGTTGGTGGTGAGGGAATGAGCCAGGAGAGTAGTTGGCAACCAGACCACGAAGGGCGGGGAATGTCACACCATGAGTCTGAATCCAGTCCAGAGCCCCTGATTCCATAGGCAGCAAGAAGCAATTGAAGTTTTTCTCAGGTGAGCTAGAAATGTCACCAGTAGGACTCAACCGCAGACTGTTTGTTACAGGGCAATTCAGAGTTCTGTGCCAGGATTCCCTTCACTCTTGGGCCTTCAGGAATGAAGGTGAGGGGGTGTGGGTCGGTGAGGATTGGGGCCGCCCACCCATGCCTGATGCTGAAGAAGTCTGGGGTAGGGTCTGGCCATCTGCGTGTTCAAATAGCTCATTTCAAATCTGAAAGCAGTGTAGCCAGGTTTGGGCCTCCCTGATCTCCTGCCACCCTTTCACAGAGCAGACGAGCAGAGACGGAGGCCTAAAGAGGCCAAGCCACCTCCCAGTGTCACCCCAGTCATTATCCGCAGACAGCCGGGACTCACACTCTGCTCCCCAGTCACGAGTTGCCCCCCGGGAGCCCAGGCTGGCAGTTTTTCTGTTCACCTTCTCCCTGGTGTATTTCTCCGGAACTGAAGGCGTGTGGGAGGACAGAGGTGTTTTGCAGGGCACTGGAAGTTGGTGTCCCAGCCAAGGTCAGTTGAGCATTCTTATTAACATACTGTAGATAATGGATGTCTAAAAGTCTGAGGGCATAAATATTTTAATGTAGCCATACCGTGTCGCTGTTTCTTTCAGACCTGCACTTCAATTTTTATTTACTTTTATATGTTGTTGGCGTAAGGCCACAAGGTTTTCCATCAACAGAAATGGCTGCCGATTGAGGCGATTTGCTCTCTCCCCAGCACTGAAGAGAGACCCATTCTCCAAAGCAGGTGTTTTTAGATGAAGATGGGCTGTTGGATGACACAGTGGGGAATACACTAAGTAAAGCCATGTCATAAATTGGGCTGGTGTCAGCTTCCTGATTTAATGCTTTGCTCTATTTGGTCATGAATTATATATTCTTTTTCAGATTGATCATTTCTCCCACTGATAAAGGAACAGTGTTCTACCCACTGGGTTTGGCCCCTGACCCTAGGAATATACCGATGCATCAAAATTCCCTGAGCTGACAACTTGGGTGAACTCTGAAGACCATAAATCTGTAAAGGCAGAGAGTGGGCAGGCAAGCCTGTGTGCTGGAACTCTCCCCTCACTTAGTATGCATCGACGGCCATGATGGTCGAGCAATTCCTCATCTGCTTTTTACCCAATGTAATTTGCAAATTGATTATTCTTCCTTGGAAGTCTTTCTTAATTAAATAGTAACTGCAGTTATTACCCTCAGACAAAGGGGACATTTTAGTGTCTTGGCAAAGGACAACCTTAGCTCAGTGGATTTTTTCATTTGTCGAAGTGCCCACCAAGGACTATTGTGCGCAGAGCCCTGCCTGATGGCTCCTTCTGTGGGAACGAGCTAGCACTCCTTGCCCACAAGGAGCTAGAAGCAGGGGACTTAATAATCATGCCTTCAACGAAATATGTATAGATGTCTTTGCTTTTCAGTGTGCTCATTTCGAACACTATCTCATTCCATTTCCGTACCACGTGTGGCAAACGACTGTAGTCTCCTCTTGTCAGATGAGGAAAGTAAGGGAGGAAGAATTTAGGGATTTGCCTGAGTTCATAGACAGAAGGGAGAAGCAGGACTAGAATATAGATGACCAGTCTCTTAGTCTGCTCCTGATGTTGAATGAGGTCCAACTGGATTCATTCAACACCACTTTTAAAATGTCAAATATGATTGGGCCCTCTGCGCATGGGTAGAACTGTCATGAGGGAATAGGCATCTTCATTGGACCCTAGCCTTCCAGTCAAGCCAGTTGTTCTGAATCCTTGATAGGAGGCAGAAAAATTTGAGAGGCTTGTTCAAAAGCTCAGTTACTTGGGCCATAGCCTAGCATTTTAAGAAGTCTGGATATGTCCCAGCATATACATTTCAAAAGTTCTTAAGGTGGATCAGATGGCCAGTTAGGGTGGAGACACAGAACTAGTCTCTTATCTTCATCAGGATTGCACAAGGAAAGGTGAAATGGAACATGATATATGATCCCAGTCAGACTGGAGGTTTGTGGGGGAACAAGTGTCACCACAGGGAAGGTCTCAGAGCCCATGGAGAGATAGGCACAGTCTCTGCTGAAAACGTTCCCATGTCTCTTCATCATTTCTTCTGGCTTAAGCCATGTTGACCTAACAGGCTGGGAAAAGAAAGCCTGTCCCCATTATCCACACTGGATATGTCTCCTATGTTTCTCCCCATCTCTACCTCCCTTCCACATACAAGATTCCCTTCTTCCATGAAAATCCTCCTCCTCCTCCAAGACCCAGCTCACATGCTCCCTTTTCCATGATCTCTTTGATTTCCCTTCTCAGAGTGACTCTCTTTCCTCTATGATCTTTATGGTTTTTTATGACCTCTATGTTTTTACTTAGCCATACTTCATGAGGCTAGTTTCTGCCTTGGGGGTGCATTTCCTGTTCATCTTTGTCTCTCCCAGTAGGTAACACAGAGTCTGACACATTGAAGATGATCAGTATTTATTTGTCTGTTGAGTTAAACTGACTTAGTGAACTGAGCCTACTCAAAAATTAATGAATGAATGCATCAGTTCTAATGTAGAACACATACCCCCACGAATCATTTCTACCCCTTGACGGCTTAAAGAATAATAATAGTAATAATAATAATAATAAGCAAAACACATTTAACTCAAAATACTTGAAGAAAGATTAATTGCTGATTTCAATAACCAGTTTACATTGGCCATTGGTAAGTTAAGTTGGATGACAGATGTAATTACATGTTAGGCTTATCTGTGTGAACAGAGGTTGTCCCACACAGCCACCTTGTGACTCCTAGGTCTTGGATACTTTCACAAGCAGCCTTCCATCCTACTTTCCCCATATCCCAGGGCTGACCTTAGCCTAGCATCCTCCACCTCAGGAGGAGAAGCCTATTCCTGATGGTCTACTCCCTGCTCTCCTTCTTGTATTTGAAGCCCAAACTAACTCCTGTGTTCTGCCCTAAGCTGCCTGACCCTGGGTCTGTGGAGGCTGGCCCTGGTCAGGAAAGGGGCTGACAGAGCATTTAATAGAGGTGTGCAGCCTGGAGGTGGCTGCTCCGAGTGGGTGTGCACTCTTGGTTGGAAAGGCTAACAGTCAGGCCTGGTATAAGGAGAAAGCCCTCCCTTCTCTTCTTGTTCCCTCTTCCTTCCTGACCCTGGAGTTAGGTCTGAAGACCTGTATCTGGCTGGCTCACTCTGCATACATGGATTTCTAGCCAAGTTTTTCAGGCTAGGGCCAGGAACACTCAAGGTCAACCATAGTCAGTTTTCCATACATGTGTGACCATCTTGGTGTGCCTACAGAGTTGATTCCTTCCACCCAGAGAAAAACACACCATAGGGAAATAGCCTCATGATCCGGTCTACACCTCTGGAAATGATGGTGGGCCTACATGTGTCCATGTCTATCCTCTCACACCCGGTGGGATGCCTTGCTGTCAGCATAGCCCTAAATTGGGGGGAGGCCAACAAGATGTGAGTGCGATGGGGAGAGTCCCAAAGCTGTCTGTTGGAGAAACACCAAAAGGTTTCCGAAGAGAAAATTTGACAAGGCCACTATGGCTGTCCTCACACACTTGAAGGATCCTCCTGAGGAAGGAGGGCTGAACTTGCCCTGTGAGATCCTGATGGGTAGAACTGGGCTGAATCATAAATCCAGTCCCCAAATTATCACCCTTCTCCAGTTTCTAGCTAGGCTGAATGGCTTCTGAAGTTCCCTTTTCTTTGCTAGTACCGTCTCCCTGGATAACTTGGACTCGCCCTTTGGGTTATGGCTTCTGCTTCACTTCCCTATACAGTGGGGCTTCCTTAAATTCTCTAGATCAGCTTTCTTTAAGTGATACTACTTTGGGCAGAATAATTCTTTGTGGTAGAAGGCTGTGCCTTGTAGGATGTCTAGCAGCATCCCTGGCCTCTTTCCACTGGAGGCTGGCAGGATTCCTTCAGTTGTGACAACAGTAAATGTCTCTGGATATTGCCAGCTGTCCCCTGGGGGTTAAATTGCTTTCTCCTCCTCTCATCTAACTGGGAACCGGTGCTCTAGACTAGTGTGCCCAGAGCGCCCTGTACTTTTACTTCTGGAGCACTCATCACGTTTCTCCCACTTCTAGAGTTCTTGATGCTTGTTTAATGTCTATTTCCTCCCTCATCAACTTCCTGATAGCAGAGATGGACTCCAATGTTCTTTGCTGCTCCTAACCTTTTAAAATGTTTTTAAAAAATTCAGTGATGGGATGAACTGATTTAAATCGAAACTTGGCAGTTCTCAGAGCTATCCACAGACAACATAGTTTCCTCTTAAAGTTATTAAATGTCCTATCATTGGAGGGGTCCAGGCAAGGTGAACAACTACTTGCGGTTGTTACAGAGGAGACTTAAGCCCTGAATGGGTGATCTTGAAGGTTTCTCCCAGTTATGAAATTGTATGGAATGTGGGCTTTCAGCCAACCACCCTGTGGGTAACTAATTAAATCACAAGGAAGAAGCCAACCATTCCCTCAAGAGTCAGGTGCTAAGTGTTCCCAGGAAGGGGTGATAGAGCTTGGGGAATGACCTTTAAGTGGGTCAAGAGTCACATGAATATGGAGTGCCTTTCTTTTCCCTTTCTCCTCTCCTCATAAGTCATTTGACCCATATCCTCAGGCATAGGATCATGCTTGAAGGGTTTAGAAAACATCTAACTAAGCCCCCCTAAGTCTTTCTCTCCACTATGGCAAGGAGGGCCAGGCAGACTTCTGGTATGTGACGTGGATGAGAAAGGAAGCCTGGCACCCTTCATTGGATGGTGCGGGAGTTGGCCTGGGGCGGTGTTTTCCAGACTTTGAAGGTTACAGTATGTGTGATTTATTACTCTATTTTTCTTTTCCTATAATCCCCTTTCTGGTGGGGCAAAGAGCAGTAAGCAGAGACAAATGGATGCCCACGAGGCCCATATTTGGTTCTGAGGGCTATGAAAGAATCAGCTTCAGTTCCTGGGGACTGTGTGTCTGTGTGCCTGGCAATGTGCTACTCACTTCCCATGTGCATGATTTCATTTCATTTTCATTACCCAGTGAAGGAGATATGATTAAATCTATTTTCCAAAGAAGCAACCGAAGAGGTAGGCAACTTATTCAACATCACACAGCTAGTAAGAAGCCTGAGCCTGGACCTTAATCCATTCTCACCTGCTGTGCCCCCTGCACATCCGGCCACAAGCAGAATATGAAAACCTTTTACCCCAAGCTTGTGTTTCAGAGAGGCCCTGTGAGTTGGCATAATCATGATGAAAACTACCCTTGAACTCAAAGCTGCTTTTGTGGCTGCTGCTTATGATCTTGCCAGGTTCATTTGATTATGCCTTTGCAAATCTCTCTTTTCACCTCTGCAACAGAGCCTTCTTAAATCGTTGTACTTCTGATTTAACATGGGGAATTGCATGCATGAGTTTTGTTGCTCTCTAGAAACAGAAGTGGAGGAATAAAGAAGGATAAACCTACAAGGAGAAAGAAAAGGAGGGTGAGGATCTCAGACAAAATTTGGAAGATGAAAACTGGATGGATGAACAATAAATGGCCAATGTCTGGGAGTGGGGTAGGGTGATGTGGGAGCAGAGTTGGGTGTAGGGGTAGCAGTGAGAAGTCAATAAGATGCAAGATAGTTCTCACTGCATAATCTCAGAAAGAATAGAGGGAGAAGTGCTAGGAGCCACTGAGTGCAGAAAGAAGAAGTGAGGCCATTTCCCTGCTCAGCTGCATGACCCCTCCTGTCTGACCTCAGCAGACTGCCTGAGTAAAGTATACTCTGCAGACTAAACCAGGAAAGCTCTGGATCCAGAAATGCCTTCTACAGCCAACACCTGGGAAGAGACACTGATGGAGGCTTAGATTAAAGTTTGCATACTGCATGGTAGGATTTCATAAATCCCTTTCTCCCGATTGGCTCCAGGTAGTAGACCGGAAAATCCTTCTCAAGGGATCCTGACCTAAGAGAAAAGACCAAAAGATTTGAACATTTGGGGTCTCCTCCAATGGAAGATCAGGTCCACATCATGCTATTGGGTGGCCCATGGTGGACAAGTCCCACCCATGGCACACAGATCAGGGGTTAGGTGCCTCACTCTGGAAAGCCTTCAGCTGTGATTGTGTCGAAATTGGATCTTTCTATGTCACCCAACAGGCAACTTCATTGTTATTGAGGCAACTTTGCAAAGTTACTATTTGCATTTCTTGGCCTTCTAATTGCAAAAGTCTTAGTTCTTATTTCCTTAAAATTTTTGGCCTCCCACTTTAGAAAGCTGGCCCTCTTCTCCCTCTGTATATCCATACCTCCACTCCCCACCTAGTCTCCCAAAGGTCGGGTTGGTTGGTTGGTTTGTTTTCATTCTGACATAGGTTAAAACTTGATTCACTTTGTGGGGGCTGACAGAGCTGATCCCCTATGTATGATGCTTGACTCTAATTTTGATATTTCATTGGTTATTTTTATTACATTGGTGTTTTGTATTATTTGTGTTTTATGTCATTTTTCCCCACCTTACTCTTTGAATGCTCTGAATCTGATCCTGGTTTCCTGGGAATAAATAACAAGTGCTTTAAAGCTTTTTGTGCTCTTGCCAAATACCATTATCTAGAAATATGTTGGCATCTCATATAAACATATGTTTAGATTTCTATAACTAAATGTATCCTTATGTATGACTTATTATTATAACTGAATTCATCTATAAAGATATAACTTTATTTACAGGTATGATCTATTATAAGCTCCTACATTTCTATTCAGTTGATACGTGTGCCCAAGGAAGAATGTGTCACTTCTCCTTAGGAATATAATCACATTATTTGTGAAGACTTAATAGAGCCTAAACGAATACAAGCACTATTTACCTTATTAAGTAGGTATTTTCAACATTTATCATTTTAAAAGGCCCATGTGAAAGGATGATGTTCTGAGACATTTCAAGGTGACCCCTAGCTCTAGAGCTAAAACAAATGAGAAATGAGAAAACGTGGTGAAGGCTGATAGTTGCAGCTGTTTTGTAAAGGAAAGCAAAGGAAATGGCAGGAGGTCTGAAGCCAGAGACCTCTTGGGCTCAAGCTCTTCATTTAGTGACTGTGTCATCTTGTGTGAGCAGCCCCTGCCCCCACCCCGTCGCCAACCTCGTTATGGGGACCTAGAAAAAATGCATATTCATGACCCCACAATTTTGTTAGGCATTGAGTTAATGTGTATGAAAGCATAACAATAAATTGTTAGGTATATTTAAGCTCTTGTGTATCCAAGCCTGTTTTATTGCCCTGTT
The DNA here is from genome assembly GCF_009829155.1 of Mustela erminea. Lineage (NCBI taxonomy): Eukaryota > Metazoa > Chordata > Mammalia > Carnivora > Mustelidae > Mustela > Mustela erminea. Next base: position 68,087,218 of record NC_045618.1, on the reverse strand, counting down.
GCTTACAGTGCCTCGGGCCCAGTACTCATTCAGTGAATATCTGTTGGATAATAAACTAATAACTGAATTTGTGAGTCTGAGTTTTCAGGATATTTTTGTACCACTCTGAGTCATAGATAGGCATTTATAAAGCTGAACATTTGTAAGTTGTTGATGGATAATCAGCTATCTTGATCCAGAGGTAACAGATAACTACTCAGGTGTTTAAGTCTTTCTTGCATATGAGACACTAAATGGCAGGGCTGATTATGAAAAATTGTCATCATTCTGCTCAAATATAAGATCATAGATTGGGGGAACTTAGAGGTAATCACCTTCTCCAATATGAGAAATCTGAAGCCTAGAGGCCCTTCGAAGTCAGTAACTTTAAATAATTTTTCTCTTCTATAGCTCTAGGGTTATTGTAGATTGTTGTACAACACATATATTTTTTAATGGTTTTCAAGGATTGTGCTAAGCACTGGGGAAATAAACATCAGCAAGACAAACCCAGCCCCTCTGAGAAACTCACCATCCAGACAAACATGGAAAGCAGCAAGGATGCTGCTGTTGTACTAATATTGTGGTAGAATTATAGGTGCAGGAGGGAACTGCCAAGCGAAGCTAGGGAAATAATGTTTCACCTGTGTGTTAGCTTGGGTTCCCCAGAAAGAGTTGAGTGGACAAGTGATTTCTTAAGGAAGTGTTCCTGGAAAGACCTAAAAAGGGGGTGTAGAGAAAGGAAGAGAGGGTCAGGAGGAGACCCAAGCAAGGAAGAGATTTCTAGCCAGGTCCCACGGAGAGCAGGTTAGCCTGATGCTGTGGGGGAACGTTAGGGAATAAATTAAACCTCAGAGTTTGCCCCTGCTTCCAGGCAAAGGAACTGGACTTTCATAGTCTTACATTAGTTGGTCATTGGCTAAAGCCGTGATGGACAGGTTGGGAAGAATTTATGGCAGATTTGCTCCAAGTAGTCAGAGAGTAGGCCTCTGAAGGTTGTTGGAAGTGTGGACCATTACAAACCAAAGCACACAGAAGTTGGGGGTTAGGTGTGCAGAAATAGTAATAGGAATCTGGATGAAGCCCTAGCCTTGTCCCATCCACTTGAGGTCCATGATGATGATGTGAGATGTGTAGGAAGGGCTTTCCAGGCTAAGTGACAGCATGAACAAAGGTTCTGAAGTGATATGACATAGGATATGTTTAGAGGTGAGAAGTTATCTGGTGTGGCTATGTTGCCTTGTATCTAGGTAGGCTGGAGTCAGGTTATGCAATTTTGTTTTTGTTGTTGTTTTGTTATAATTTGCTTGCAAAAAAAAAGGAAAGGTATTTCAAATACCAGATGGCTTATTGTAAGGATACATATACTCAGAAATGGAGGAAAGGCCTGGCCCCAGGAAAAACAGGCTTCAAGACACTAGAACCCCAGAATAAGCCGAACTTAGGGGTCTTCACCTTAGGGGCTCAGCAGCTGCTTTTCCCTGTCTTCACTTTCAATGCCTGCTTCCATTTCTACCCACTCCTTCACTGTTCTAGAGTATCCAGGGTGAGCTGCATGGATAAGAAGATGCCCACTGATGGGCCATAGCATAAATTGTTGTCCAATCTATGAATTCAGTTGCTGTCCTAGGTTCAGGTAGATAGTAATGTTCCAACTGGCTATGCCCAAGGGAAGGAGCAGAGTCACCTCATGATAGTAGCTAAGATTTACTGAACACTGTTCTGTACATTTTATATATATTATTTTATTTAATCATCACATTTGTTTAATCAATAGTCATTTAATTCACTTTCACATTCCCTTAATCAACCCATGAAGTTGCTCTATGACTATTTGCAGTTCCAAAAGAGGAACAAAGTCTTAGAGGTTTGTGCGACTGCTATGTGGTGAACTTCCTCAGAAGGAGCTGGCCAGGATTGGCACGTGCCCTCAATAGTCTTACCTCTTCATGAAGGAATATGGAATGTACCTGATGGTAGTCATTAAGCCCCATGTCTATAAAGGTGGAATAACATCTTAGGTGTGATCTGGTACCAGGTTTGGGGTGAAGAGTTGGTGAAATATTCTAGAGTGAAAACAAAAATTCCGAGACAGTTATATTTGTTTCATTCTTGCGTAGTTTTCTCTACCAGCATCGGTTTCAAAATACTGAACTTTTTTGGGTGAGAAGCAGGGGTTTCTAGCAACTGAGCAGAAAACTCAGGAAGTCCACAAACAACAACAATGGTCTCCATGAACAAAGTCTCTGTTTTCAGAGAAATCTCCCTCTGTTTCCAGACTGATTGATGTGTGGGTCTGCCCTGGTCATGAGGGTCATGGCAAGCCAGATGCATGAAGCTGATGATACCTGGGACTTGCCTTTTTGGTGAAATAAGAGGTTTAATGGACTCTGCAGGCATGGTAAGCCAGTATTATCTTTGCAACCTGGAAGTAGGGAGGTGGGTGATTATCTACTTAGGCTTCTCCTTAAAAGAATGGAATTGAGTATTATTATTTCTTGGTAAGAGGTGGAACCACAGGGAGATGTGATTATTTTGGCCTAACTTTCCCCCAGTATTCAGGCTTCAGCTGGCAGACATAGCATTAAAAGTACCAGGAAAAGACTTTTAGGGAGGAGGTGAGAAGGTAAATGTAGACGTTATGCCTGGTCTCTCACTGTGCTTCCTTGTCTGTGACTCAGTGCAGATCACTTTCCGGCCAGAAACTAAAGACCCTCAGTCTGGGACCTGTCCCTCAGATGTGACCAGTTTAGTCGCCCATCATTAGACTTTCTTTTAAACTCCATTATGGAGAAAATGGTGAAATATACTTCCTGGAGAGAGAATACTTACAGAAACCCAATCTAAGAATAGATGGAAGAGACTGTCAAAGTTTCACATTGTTTCACTCTTCCCTTGAGATCAAGTGACAGTGGACTATTGAGAAAGAGCCCTTCGATGAAGAACGGGCTCATCTCAGACTAACGCAGCTCTGTGCCTCAGTTTCCTTGTCCATAAAATGAAGCTTCTGGACTCAGTCTCCAAGGTCTCCTTAAGCACTCATATCTAACAAAAGCAGAGGTGTAGCCAACACCATTTCCTAAAAGAAAACTCAGAGATGTATCAATTTCAATTTTGACTTTAGGTGGTTATTGCACAAAACTTATTGCTTTGTAACTTTCTCTTGGACCTACCACTGAGCTCATCCTAGGGTTATACCCAGGCCCTCTTTTCAGGCCATACTGGTTCCAGCACCCACCTTCCTTTCTCATAGAACATTCTAGTATGGATACATATATATTCATACACACATAATACATACAAGTCTGGTTGAAGCATGGATGCCATTTCTTATCTGAGGAGAAAAAGCATAACAAACTTACAGGGCTTGCAAAGTCCTTTTAAGAACACTGTTCTAGAGTCTCTGGCTTCCTCCTGAGGTGTAATTGGAAACACAGTTGGTTTCTGTCTTCTGTTCACTGATCCTTTCCTCCACTTAGCCTCTGCTTAGCCAAAGGGCATGTGGTCCTGTCCTCCTGGAAGGGAGAGAGGACAATTCAGCAGATTAACATATGCCTTTATGTGACCTCCATTTTACCAGCATTTTCCCCAAGACAGGTATTTTCTTACACTTCTTGTCCTTTTTATTCTGTTGACCTGTGACAATTTATCTTTTGTAACCTGCAAACCAGAGGCTTTGTGTGCTTTCTTCAAGGAGGTGGGAGGGAAGGAGAAACTGTAGGTTTACCTGTCCATAGTAAACCGAGGTATAGGAAAACTCTGGGAGGAGGGGAAGGGAAAAGAGCAAAGGCAGTGAACGGTTAGACAATCCCAAGTCTGGCAAGGGAGCCGTCCTTGAGCTATCTCCAGGGTCTAGAAGTGGTTGAGGCAAGTATGAAGCACCAGGAAGCTTCCTTTGGAGTATTTATCAACAGGAGTGTCTTGTTCTCATTGTGAACATGGCGTGAGGAAAATTTCACCTCTAGTTCATTCTCTTGACATGGAAACATAAAGAAAAGAAGATGGTGAGGCAAAGGATCATTGTCTCTTGCTTGGATCTCCTCTCTGGAGGTCTGAAATGCTCCCAGAACAGACCTGGAAAATGCAAATACTTACTTAGATACCCTTCTTACTTGTCCTTCTAGGATTTCATTAACCAGAGAACAAATTAGGGCTTCCTGGAAGGGTAGGATGTGCTCGGTAGACTTAAGTACAATCTTAACTAAGGTATATTTCACTGGTAATCACTAGTGATGAGGGAACAGAGGGCAAGCTAAGGACAAAGGACAAGCTAACACCCTGCACCCCGTGCCCTCCAGGTGGGATACATGTGACATTCCTCAGACATTCTTGGCTGCTCAAGAACAAAGGGAAGGGAAAGACAAGGGGCTAACTGACAAAGATCACAGTCTAGCAGGACATGAGTCTCCACCAGTTTGCAACTATCTTAATGGTTTACAAGAAAAAAGCAATCTCCAGAAACCTAAAGACTCAATTTCCTGGGACCCAAACATCACCCTCCCCCACCCTCCAAGGGACAGAAAATATTATACAATCAGTCACTCCTCACAACCCCAGTGCAGCTCCTTCTGCCCACGGGTCCTGTCCCCACACTTTAGTAAAATCACCATTTTGCACCAAAGACGTCTCAGAATTTTTTCTTGACCATCAGGTCTGAACACTAACACTTCAAACCATATCAACCAGTATTCCCACTTCTCTTTTTTTCTGAAGACTGTAAACATTTTTCTGAATATTGTTTCCCAGCTCCCTCTGTAGGCAAGTTCCCTTCTCCTGACACAGTGACTGATGGAGGGGCCACAAGATCAGTATAGCCAGGATCACAGGGTTACCACATCGAGGACAGCTGCCCAGGGAATTACTCATACTCACCGCAGACCTTGCGTGAGTGACAGGTATTTTTTTTAATTTATTTTTTATTTTCAGCATAACAGCATTCATTATTTTTGCACCACACCCAGTGCTCCATGCAATCTGTGCCCTCTATAATACTCACCACCTGGTACCCCAACCTCCCACCCCCCTACCCTTCAAAGCCCTCAGATTGTTTTTCAGAGTCCATAGTCTCTCATGGTTCACCTCCCCTTCCAATTTCCCCCAACTCCCTTCTCCTCTCTATCTCCCCATGTCCTCCATGCTATTTGTTATGCTCCACAAATAAGTGAAACCATATGATAATTGACTCTCTCTGCTTGACTTATTTCACTCAGCATGAGTGACATATTAACTTTTCTTGTGTTAAGCCATTGAGATTTTGGCATTTTTGTTACTGCAGCATAACCAGCCTATCCTGACCAATACATAGACTCAGCCTAAGACTACTCTTCACACTTATGCATTCATGAAAACCACCCCAAGTGCTTTGAAACTCACCCTCAAGCTTTTTATCAGGTACATCCAAGGCAGGGCCCAGGGATCTGCATTTGATTATACGTTACATTGCCCCCAGAAATTCTGTTTCGGTCTGTGAATCCTGAGGTCTACACATGGAGAAACACTTGAAAACAGGTTGAAGAGGTTAATTTACATCACTTGCTGTTGAAGGTGTATTTTTCTCTGACTCTGAAGTTTTCAATTACTTTCTTAGTCACTGGAAAAAGCAGAAGACTAACAGGTGGGTTTACCGGCAAAGGAATGCTCCCAATAGTCAAGATCATGGACACAGGAGTGATGCCCACCTTCCTAGCTCTTTCTAGGGATTCAGGGAGATAATTCAGCAGGATACAGAAATCATATAGTCCTGTGACTGGAACAAGCAGGATGGTTAATAAATGTAGTTTCTTTAAAAAGGAAAAAGAAAAATCTGAGTTTTAGGAATGGTTCATTTCAGTAAAAATAAACAATTCTGATGATTTCCATCATGCCGGGCATAGTTAGGTACATGGAGTTGACCGGACCCAGGTGTTGCAGAGAGAAGTCAGGCAGGGGGCTGAGCCCCGTGCGGGCAGAAATAGCCAAAGGACAGGGCTCTGTTGATAAGAGCTGTGGGAATCGCAAACCCAAAGTACTACGGGCATTCTGAGATGGGAGAGATTTCAGTTTTCTTTGAATATTGACTTGCTACAGCACAGTAAGGGTAATATCTTCTAAGAATGACAGTTAGGCCTTTCTCACAAGGGCTAATGAATCACTCCATTTAGCTGTGACAACAGCAAGGCAAAGAAATATCTTCAAGGGCCCAGACGTTATTTTTCCAGCCCTGTCCCGGGGGTATGATGTGCTTAGAAGTTATGACAAATTAGCTGCTTGTAGCAAATCTACACGAGCCCTTTTATAAAGATGGAAGTTTGGGCCTGAGTTAATGGGTTATTATTGGCAAGGGAAATAAAGCTGGATGAGGAGGGCTGGCCCCAGCTAGCAAGGGCTTTGAGAAGCAGCCCAAGAGCTCAGCCCTGGCTCAGGAAGCTGGGGCAGCAGCAACGGTTCCAAAGGCAGGGACCAGGCCACTCTGCGGTCATGGGCCATTGTTGCACATGTGGCCCAGCAGTCATTTTACACATGGAGGCTGAGGGTAAAGTCATCAGACCACTGTACCGGGAAATGGGAAGGAAATAAAACAGAAGTAATTAAAGAAACAAAATGAAACTTGAGATGTGAGGAGAATGCAGTGCTGTGGTTTTTTTTTTTTTTTTTTTTTTTTTTTTACCCTGCTAATTTATTTTCTCACCAGCATTGTTTTCTTAGGAGGGAGCATTCCTTAATTTCACACTCCCGTGTTTACGCTTCTGCGTGCTGGGGTGACATGTGCAATGGCCGGCCTCTGGGTTCTCTCTGTGCTTTGGGAGGAAGAAGCCATTCCTGAAGTCAGGGTGCTTAGGAAGCAGAGCATTGTTTTGGCAGAGATGCGTGTCCCAGGGTTCATTTATGTTCTATTAGAATGTATGTAGAAACAGTAACTGAACTATGCTTAACATTAAAAATACACACACACACACACACACACACACACACACCTCTCTTAAATAAATGCAGTGTGCATAAATATTTTTTAAACACAACAGTGAACTATTTGGACCTTCTGCTAATGCCTCTGTTTACCTACACTGGCATAAGGAATGAACCAATGACCCTCTGTATCCTGTGGAAAATGTCTAACATTATCTGATATTATTCTTAGATGTAATGGTAATTAATACTAAATCACAAACAGTATTTTTATTTATTTACTTATTTTAAAGATTTTATTTATTTATATGAGAGAGAGAGAGCGCACCAGCAGGGGGAGGAGCAGAAGAAAACAGACTCCTTGTTGAGCAGGGAGCCTAAGGACAGGGGTGTCCAACCCAGGACCCTAGAATCATGACCTGAGCCGAAGGCAGATGCTTAACTGACTGAGCCACTCAGGTGCCCCTAAACAGTATTTTAAATAGAAAAAAAGCAAAAGAACATAGCTGATCTCAAGGGACCTCCAGTCCTGGGCATGGTGTAGTCAAGATGCCTATGCATGGAGACTTCAGGAAGGCAAGCAGCTGGCAGGGGAACAGGACAAGGCAGTCTTCCAGAGCCAAGGTGGCCATTAGCCTTGCAGTGGTTTGGGGGTCTTCACCCTAATCTCTCTGTTAATGGGACTCTGATATCTTCCCAGTGCTGACTGTCTTCTCTTTCCACCAGCTATCTTCCCTACACTTCCTCGACCTCATTGCACTGCTCACACAGGGTTTCTGCCTCGTAACTGGGCTTCCTCATGGCCCCCAGTGGCCCCTGTTCCTGTCTTAACAACACGGCCTTTCAGCTTTGTTTCTTCTTGAAAATTGCCTGCTTATATCTGTTTCATTTACTTATTTTTTCCAATTGTGGTTCTCAAAAGAAAAAATCTGAAAGGACCAGTTCATTTTATTTTGTACCAAACCATTTTACTTTTTCTTCTTCTTCTTCTTCTTCTTTTTTTTTTTTAAGGACAGCTTTTTTGAGGTATAATTAAGATACCAAGAACTGCAAATATTTAGTGTGTATAATTTGATGGGTTTGGACATATGCAAACACCCATGAAACCATCACCACAATCAAAGTATGGGTCACTGGTGAGTCAATGGATTGGCTCCCACGGATTATGTACCACTGAATCACAGCTGCGGTCCCTGTGGGAGTCTAGGGGGACTCCGGCCCATAGGTTTAGCCTAGGGTGTCTTTCAGCAGGGGCTGTGCCGAGGCAGGCACTGTGAGGGGCACATTTGGCCAAGTTCTTTCACTCGTTAGTTAGTTCTTTCACTCCCCTGGGCCCTCTGCTGGGTGCTGGCTTGGCAGTCTAAGGCTCTAGTTTCTGGGATGGTGCACCCAGAAGGCCCTGGCCTTCTTTCCGCCTTTCTGCTGTGGTCAGAGCATCTGTCTGTGCGAGAGTCCACAGTGGTCCCCCCGATACTAGGTCAGGGCACAACAGGTCAATGCGAGTGAGTCTTTGACTGCAAATGATAAAACAAAAGAGAAGTCAAGATTCGTCTCTCGTGGGGCTCCCTCTGTTACTCCACTTCGGAGGTGTGAGAGTGGTATGTGGTAGGTGGGAATGGCTTCCCTCTCACTGATGAGGTGAAGGGTTCATAGCAGGCAGCATGCTTAGCAGTAAGGTCAAAACCTAGATCTGCTGATTTTACTCAGAAAGATATGATCAGACAGTAGCAGGAAGCTCTGAGACTCTCTGGGAGGGTTTGGGAGCTGTATGACCTGTATAACCTACTTGGTCATTGAAGACACCTCTCTTGCTGTTGTGGGGCACCAGGGCTCAGCTCCTTCCCCTGCACCACAGTCCTGGTGTCTGCTGCTAAAGCCATGCTTACTTCTGGAAAACAGGCATGGCCGCTGCTCTCCAAGGCACAGGCTTTTTCTGATTTAAAACTGAAGGGATGTTATCTGATGGTGGGTCCGAGGTCATGTGTCCAGGCCCTAGTTGCAAGGAGGGCTGCTGATACACCTTGAAGCAGTGCTCTCTGCTTCTTAAGATAGAGGACTCCCCAAACACGGAAATAGGGTTCAGATACTGGGCAGTAAAATAAAGGACAAGGGTCATCCCTTGGGCCCTTGTCCATTCTTAAACCAGGAGAGCAACGTGAGGAAACCAGTGTGTTACGTACCACAGGTCCGTGTTCCCTAAATTACACACGGAAACCCTAACCAGTGCGACGGTCTTCGGAGATGAGGCCTCTGTAGACAGTTAGGTCGTAAGGGCGGAGTCCTCATGATGAGGTGAGGTCCCTTACTAGAGGAGACGCACGTGAGCTTGCTTCTGTCTCTGCTTACCATGTGCAGAAACAACCAGAAGACAGCCACCTGCAAACAAAGAAAAGGGCCCTTCCCAAGCATGGACTCCACCAGCAACTGGATCTTGGACTTCAGCCTCTAGAACAGTGAGAGAGAGTTGTCTGTTGGCTAAGTCCCTCAGTCTACGATATCTTGTCAGAGCAGCTGGAGCCGACTAAAGAGTTTTGGGGAAGTTGGTCTGGAAGAGTTTGTAGGGTAAACTGTAGGAGAAGGATTGAGCAGGAGGGAATGCATGAAGGGGATGCAGAGATGACCGGCCGCGCCCACATGCGTAGATCGGGGATTACCTTATCATGGCATTGCACCAAGGCAAGAGAACTCGAGTCTAATGCAGATCATTTATAAGCTGCCTCAGTTTGTTTGTTTGTTTTTGGCAGGGGTGCGTGGCGGATAAGCTGAGACAGATAGACTGATAAACACCCAGACAGGTGCACAGACAGGCAGACACAGCCAGGAGGTGGTCTTGTCTGGTCGTCGAAGATGCTTCAGTTCCAGAGTCCAGGCTGGAGAGTCCGTTCCACTCCTAGAGTTCTCGCTAGCTATGGTAACTTATGTGAGTTAATTCACCTCTAAGCCTCAGACTTGATGACTGTAAAAAGGGGATAATGATGGCACCTACGGTGCGCACTGAGGACTTGAAGAGTGTGTGCACAAAGAACTCCCGGCAGAGTGGCTGGTCCAAACCAAGTTGCCGATAAATGCTATGTATTTATAATGGTATTCTGACGTGAGGTTGAGAGGCTGGCCTATTTGGTTGGCATGGAAGTGAGGCCAGGAGGGCAAATGCGAGAGAGATATGAGAGGCAGCACAGAAGGAACATTGTGACAGATGGGGGCAAGGGCGCAGGGGAGAAGGAAGGGTCAGAGAAGACTCCATAAATTATTGATAAATCATCTTTCTCATTTGGTTCTTGGCATTGGGTTATTTTGATTTGAGCTGGCATTTTTCAGATAAAATAACAGGGAGAGAACAATTGAGGATTTGATCTGATAGAATGTATCACCCGAGAAGTAGCAGAATGTCTGAGTGCATATCAGTGAGGAAGAGGGCGGTGGGAGGTATGAGGTGGGGGGGAGTGCAGCTTCCACCCCACCCCCCTCCTCCTCCTTCTTCATAGAAAGAGGACACCTGAAATCATAGGGGAAGATTTTACACCTGACTCTACCAGTCAGATAACCTGGTCCTTAATCAGAACTCTTTGCTTTAAATCCATGTCAGAAAGAGACGGGATATAAATTGCAAATAAATAAATAATCAGGTCAACTCATCCGCCTTAGGAATAAGTTTCTTCCCCAGCAAATGGAGGTCAGACCCATACAAGGGGAATAAGAATTGCCCAAATTTGAGACTGACCTCACTGAAAGGTCAGTCCTGGTATTAGAAGTCCCCAGCTGTGCTATTCCCCAAGGGGGTCTTGGAAATCCTGAATATTCTAGCATTTTCTCACCGGGAAGAGGTAATGGTGGCTAGGCATACATCTAACAGTAGTGGATATGATTTTCCATTAGCGTCTAGTCTCACCTGACAGAAGGGTAACTAGGGAATGAAAGATTGGATTTACAGAGAATCTTAAAAGATGCTTTAGTTTATTTGATGACTTGCTACCAAAAATGTAGTCCAGGAACCAGAAACACTGACATTCTTGGGAGTTGGTAGAAATGCAGAGCTTCAGGGCCCCATATGGTCAGACCAACTAAATCAGAAGATGCATTTTAACAAGATTCCCAGGTAATCTGGGGGATCCCTGCATTTGAAAAGCTCTGGCTGAAGACAGGGAGGGAGGGGTTGCTAGGGAGAGAGAGAGATGAGTTTTATGGAAGACAGACAGATGAGGCACTGGGAAGGTGGCAGAATAATGAAGGTCTTACTCACAATTTCGCCTAGGGCTGGCTTTTGAGTGGTGTTTAGAATCTTGACTCATGACAAAACCCCTTGCAAGGAAGAGTCTTCACAAAGTTCTCTGAAACCCATAAGCATCACGTCAGCTCAGTTCCAGGTGCAGACCTGCCTGTCGACGACAGGTTTATTGAGCTCAGCGCGTGCTGAGCACTCGTCCTCTTCCTTTAAATTGGAAACAGATTGCAGCGCTGTAGGCAGTGTCATTGAGAAGGTGGCAACTGCCTTGTTCCATCTCCAAAGTCACCTAGAGTGAAAGTGGATTTGAATGTCCCCGGGCCACTCTGGCGGACTTTTGGGCCCTCCTGGGGTAATTTTCCAAATACCACCTCCTCTTCAGTTCATTTGCAGTTGAATTCCCTATGTTTGGGGTTCTCAAAGCATTATCCCCAGCTTCCCCCCCTCAACAGTAACCTCTGCATCACCTGGGAATATCAGAAACGCAAAAGTCTCAGATCTACTCCAGATCTACTGAATCAGAAACCTGGGGGCTGGGACCCAGCAGTCAGAAACTAAGCCCCCAGGAGTTTCTGATGTCAGCTGAAGTTTGCAAACCAAGGCCCTGTATTTTTTTGAAAACTTAAATGGAAATGAAACAAATTTCCTTTGGCCTGCCTTCTAGGTGATGGTAATGTAGCCTTTCTTCTTTGATGCCCGTTGTATTTCTGTGCTATTAGCAATAAGGAAAAAAGTCAAGTTCTTGATATTTTATTTTATTTTTTAAAGATTTTATTTATTTATTTGACAGAGATAGAGATCACAAGTAGGCAGAGAGGCAGGCAGAGAGAGAGAGGGGAAGCATGTTCCCCGCTGAGAAGAGAGCCTGATGCGAGGCTCAATCCCAGGACCCTGAGATCATGACCTGAGCTGAAGGCAGAGGCTTAACCCACTGAGCCACCCAGGTGCCCCAAGTTCTTGATACTTTAAAAAGTACTTTTGCAAGTAGTGTTCCCTGTCCTACCACACACACACACAAACTCACATACTTACACTTGTGAAACAAACAGTACAGGTGTCCAATCATATTTTTCATTTTAATCGACAAGGAACTGTCCCAAGTACAAAGCTGTTTGATCTCCAGGAGTCAGGGTGACTTGGGTTTTGGGTTTTCAGGAAACAACCAACACAGAAATTCAGTTAAGGTCTCATTCAGGAAGGGAAACGTCCTCACTGATGAGGCTATTTTGTCTCATGTATTCTGAAGTTTTGTCATCTTTTTTGGAGGCCTTGGAGTGACTGGAGAAGTGGAAAATCTTGGCCACCCTTTTTATTATACTCACTGGAGCTAGTGCATTTCTAGCCCTTTCCAAAGAAAGGGTTCAACAATCTGAGTCTGTCTTTGCTTAGAATCTGCAAGCCTCCATAAGGCCCAGATGCTGGGGTGAGGGGCTGGGGGCTCTTCTTTAAAAGGCAGGATGTGTCAGCCCTTTGGGGACATTAGTGGGGTTTCACTACTGCCATAGGAGCGGCCATATCTTGCCCAATTCCCAGCGCCCCTGGGGGTGTACTGTGATAGAGCATATTGGACCAAGAGTGGGAAGCCCAGGGAAGGAGTGGGCAGGAAGGCAGGGCCCATCCTAAGAGAGCCCTCTGCAGACTGTGGCGCCCTATGGCTTCTAGTTGTAGGTTACGCCTGAAAAGTAGTCTCTGAGAAGCTGCCCGGCTAACTGGGATGAGAAGATGTGGGTTCTGGTCCCCGTTGTCCTGATTCGTTTGCTCTACAAATTTGAGCAAGTCATGTAAGCTCTTGGGCCCCATTTTCCTCCTCTATTACATGGAAGCACAGATATTTGCCCTACATGCCTCCCAGAGCTGTTGCAGGCCTTCTCGAGTTCTGTCTCTGAAAGTGGCCTGGAGCCTGGGCAAAGGGAAGGGTGGGCACTCTGCAGATGCTTCCTGTTGTGTGGTCCCCACGGCTCCACCCCTCATGGAGACCTCTGCTTTTCCTCCCCCTGGGAGCCGAGTAAATGCCTTTCATGGAGACCGCAGAGGCTGCTTGCAACAGGGCCATGATCCTTCAGCAATGCTTTGAACGCCTGGACTCAGGGCCACTCAGAGGGGCCACAAGAGGGGCCCTCCTCTCTCTGTGCCCATGAGGCTCTGCCGCCCGTGCCCTCTTCCACCCAAAGCACACAATCCGGCCCTGTGAAGACGTCTCTGTTCTGCCCTCCACGAAGCTGAATGGAGTCCATTCTCCTTCCTCTGTACCTTTTATCTCAAAGGATTCCTGAGCACACAATACACTTTACAGCCT